>NC_091439.1:1498569-2194377 GCF_964237555.1 Oryctolagus cuniculus | reverse complement strand
TTTGCATACAGTTTTTTAAAAAGTTTTATTTATTTATTTGAACATCAGAGCTATACAGAGAGAGAAGGAGAGGCAGAGAGAGAGAGGTGTCTTCCATCCACTGGTTCACTCCCCAAATGGCTGCAACAGGCGGAGCTGTGCTGATCCGAAGCCAGGAGCCAGAAGCTTCTGTTGAGCCTCCCACACTGGTGCAGGGGCCCAAGGACTTGGGCCATCTTCTACTGCTTTTCCAGGCCAAAGCAGAGCTGGATTGGAAGAGGAGCAGCCGGGACTAGAACTGGTGCCCACATGGGATGCCAGCAGGGCAGGCGGTGGCTTTACCTGCTACGCCACAGTGCTGGCCCCTTGCCATACAGTTTTATTCATTTCTTTTAACATTTTATTCGAGGAGACAGTGTTGTGGAGCAGCAAGTGAGGCCAGCACCAGTGCTGCTGGCATCCCACAGAGTAGCAGCGGTTTGAGTCCTGGCTGCTCTGCTTCCAACTCAGCTCCCTACGAATGCACCTGGGAAAGCAGCTGAGGATGGCCCAAGTGCTTGCGGCCCTATCACACACCTGGGAGACCTGGATGGAGTTCCTGGCCCCTGGCTTCCGCCTGGCCCAGCCCTGACCATTGCAGCCATTTGTGGAGTGAACCAGTGGATGGAAGCTCTCTTTCTCCCTCTGTGTCACCCTCTCTTTCCCTGTCGCTCTGGTTCCTGTTCAAAAGGCCAAGAAAGAGACATACAGATATCTCCCATCCACTGGCTGACCCTGCAGATAGCTGCAACAGCTGGGGCCGAGCCAGGATGAAGCCAGCAGCCAGAACTCAACTCACATCTTCCATGTGAGTGGCAGGACTCAGGTACTTGAGCCTAAGATGGACAGCAGCAGGAAGCTGGATTGGGAGCAGGGCTGGGGACTTGACTCCAGGCTCCGGCTTCCCAGGGTAACGAATGCTCGACCCTCAGTGAAATCTGGGAAGTTCTCTTGCAGAAATCCGGAGTTCTCCATTACTCCTCAGAATCCTTGACGTGTTGGCTCACAAGCATTTGGGACTTTGCAGGTGCCACGCAAAATGTCACCACTGATCTCTGCTTCCCAGCTCTGCAAAAAGGATGAACCAGGACCCCCAACGTCCAAGATCAGAGTCCCAGGTCTGATAACCACTCACCTTGAGCAAGCTCCTTAGTCTCCATCCTTGGAGGGGCTGCTTGGGAAAAGGACGTGGGGGCTCAGCCTGGGGGCTGCTGCGCACCTGGACCCGTGATGACAGCCCTCCTAGAAACTACAGGGTTGCAGAAGGCAGGGGCGGTCTGGGCAGGGAAAGTACCTTTGGCTCTGTTTTTTCAAGCACCGGCAACTGCATTTTGCACATCAGGAAAAGTGTCTTTGTGAGCGAAATGGAAATGATTCTTAGATGAGCACAACTTCTCTTGGATGTTTGTTGGATTCAGAGCCCCAGTGCAGGTGCAGGTGCAGGTGCGGGTGGGGGTGGGGGTGGGGGTGGGGGGAGGAGTGCTCCACGTGTCAGAGCTGCACAGGGCCAAAGCAACAGCGAAGTCCAGAGGTAAAGGTGACAGCCACCACGGGCAGACGCTGGTTTCTCAGGGCTGCAGAGAGGCCGCGCTATCGCCAAAGCTCAGCTCGCACGCGGTCACAGTTTGATAAGCTCCCACTGAAAGCCCCTTTTCATATTCTCTGCTTTCAGCACAGTCAGCTGGCTGAGCCACCGGAAATTATCCTACAGCAACGAGGGCGTCAACACTGCCCGGCTTTGTCTGGGCTGCCCTTGGCAGAGCTAACCCTCTTCCCGCGACTGCATCTGTAGCGATCTGTTCCACAGACTTCACAAATGCCACACGGAAGGGCTAAGGAACTGGGTTTCTTTCAAAGCTGTGTGTGTGTGTGTGTGTGTGTGTGTACCTGTGGGAGGCTTACCTGTCTGCAGCTGTATGGGAATCTGTGGCTTGAGCAATGGTCTACACCAAAGGACAAAGCCCTTATCTTTGGCAAGGATAACTACGGAGGTGTGCGGGCTGTCTCGCCAGGGACTCCTCCTCCATGAGCCTGCTGCCTGGGAGCTCGGAGGGTAACACAACACAGCATCTGCTGCCTTACAGACAGCGCTGTGCGTCACCATAGCTGAGATTTTGTGTCGCCACATCCAAGTCTAAGAAGGGACCCTTTGTAGTCGCACGATCATCTTACTATTTCAGAAACAGCAGCTGACAAAGCTCAGCATGCATTCCTCAGAATTTCTTACTGAAGTAGAAATAGATAGACTCCCCACCCCCCAACATCACAGACTAGTCTACAGCAAATATACCGCATTCACTGTATTCACAATGTATTCACAAACATATGGAAACGGGGTTGGCACTGTGGCATAATGGGTAAAGCCCTGGCCTGTAGCACCAGCACCCCATATGGGCGCTGGGTCAGATCTCAGCTGCTCCACTTCCAATCCAGCTCCCTGCTAATGTGCCTGGGGAAGAAGTGGAAGGTGGCCCACGTGCTTGGGTCCCTGCACCCACATAGGAGACCTGGAAGAAATTCTTGGTTTCTGGCTTAGGATCAGCTCAGCCCCACCCATTGCAGCCATTTGGGGAATGAACCAGTGGATGGAAGACCCTTCTCGCTCTCTCTCTCTCTCTCCCTCTCTCCCTCCCTCCCTCTCCCTCCCCTTCTCTCTCTGTGACTCTACCATTCAAAATAAATAAATGGATCTTTTAAAAAATATGGAAACATGAGTAAATGATGCCAACTATTACCAACTTGTATTCAACAAAATTCTAGAAATTTTCAGCAGCGCAAAAAGAAAAGAAGAAATCAAAGCTGTAAAGACTACAAGGAAGACATAAGAACATCATACTTTAGAGATGTTATGAAATAAATTTAAAAATAAAAAGAATTCAGGGAACACTTTGAATTACCAAATTCAGCACCTTATACAGATTGGTAAACTCGTTATGTAAAAATCAATTGTATTTCCAAATGGCAGCGACGATGATTTTCCGAAAAGGAAAAGCAGGAAAAAGATGAAAATTTTTCCCATTGTACATCCAGGCAAGGACTTGCGTCAGGTCTAAAGAAATATTTAAACCCAGTAGTAAGATGAGCAAATCAATTTTTAAAACCTGAGCACTTTGCCACGGAAGACATGTGAGCGGAAAACAGGCGAGTAGAAGATCGCTCACAATCGTCATCGTTAGGGAAACGAAGATTAAAACCGTAAGAAGATACAGCACAAAGCTGAGCTTCAACATGTGAAAAGCGGTGCACCCCACCAGGGACAAGGAGGAGGCACGCCTCCTCTGCTCCTGGGAGGGATCTAGTGCTTCGCTGGCTGTTAAGGGGGGAGGGGTCCTCCAGGCTCTGGAAATTGCTCATTGATATGAGTTGTAGCCCTATAGCCACACATCTCTGCCAGTATTTACTAATTTATACGTAACGACTTATTTTAGTTTGCCTGTTATACGTCACTAAAGCAGCTTATTTTGAGAAAGTTTAAAAAGACATGTAGGAGTCTGATTGAGCTGAATTAACTGATCTTTCACACGGACACCGGTTTCTCAGCACCCGTGTTGAGAGTGTGGGTCTCACCTCCCAACGCACGTCGCTGTTCTCTTCTGATGAGCAGTCTTTTTCGTCTAAACTCTAAGCTCACGGGGGAAAAGCTCCTGTCTTAATACTCCTCTGTGTCCTACCTCATCACACCATTCTAATTTTTCTTTTACAGCTCTGTCCTCTTGACCGCATGAAAATAATCCACCCCCTGTCCTCCGTTTTCCATTTGGATCCAGAAAACCCAGTCACCACCCATTGTGATGTATAATAAACCTCCACGTGCTGTCACTTGGAAATAATCTCTTAATTCATGTATCACAATCTCTAGGTGGATACATAAAGCAACGACTATTAAAATCATTGCATCCGGCCCCGCACTTCTGCAGTTTTCCTGTGTGTCTGTCTCCACCCAGCAGTGAAAGCCCACAGCTTGGACTATAGATGCATTCTAAGGCTGGAGGAACTCAGGATCAGCCCGGGAGCCCAGTCCCTCCTCCCAGGTTAAGTGGCTTTGTAGCCCAGTCTGCTGGGATTCAGGGGCGGGCGGCTCAGAGCACAGCGGTGAAGACACACACTTTGTGGTCAGAGGACGCAGCTTTCATCCCAGCCTCTCCACTTCTGCGTGACCTTGGGCAAGTGACTTAATTCTGTTAAACTGCAATTTCAATCTCCAAAGTTGAAATAATGTTTTGTTATCTCGCAGGAATATTATGAGCATTACAGGGGATCTGTGACGAACGTGTTCAGGATGGAGCTCCCCCAGGATTAAGCACAGCAAAACTGTGTTATCATTTCAGACTGCTTATTCTGGGAACACACTCCGGAATGCCCCGATTCTCACGCTTGCCTGCTTTCGGGAATCTCCCACACGCACAGAGCCTGCGGAGGGGTCAGGTTCCCCCACTCCGAGGCTCAACTTTGCTATTCATCCCAAACCACACATGCAAGTACTAAGACCTGAGCTGAACCAAGGTAGGCAATGCTCGGTAAGCAGTGGCAGGGTCCCACGGGCAGTGGCGGGCTGTGAAATGGGCCGTGAGAGCAAACCCGAGCTGTGGAAAGGGGCAGCCTCCAGAGGAAAGTGGCTCTGTAGCTCCCCTAAATAACCTGCCCCTCCCAAGATACACGGGAGGTGAGAAAGCACCGCACAGATTCCTGAGACCTGGGCTCCTTGGAAATGGAGCAGCCCGGTCTTGAACTGGCGCCCCCTATCTGGGATGTCGGCATTGCAAGTGGTGGTTTAAACTGTGGCATCACAACGCTAGCCCCATAGCCTCACTTTTACAGCACAGAGGCATTGTCACAGTGTTGCTGCCCCAGGAATCCAGATTCTGATTAACAAGCAGGAGAGCTGCGGTGTCAGGCTCCAGGGCTCAGTGGGAGCAGGTGCTTTGTCCCCGATGCTGCAAACTCAGAGCCTGCATTCCGTCACCAGGTGCGTTTTGTTCAGCCTACATGATGCGAAAGATTGTTTCACATGTCTCTAGATGGTGCGTGTGTTTTCCAGGGACCATAGGCGTCCACTCTTTAGGGTCTTACCCTTGGGCTTCTTCACTCATTTGCATTAATACCATACCCTTGAAGTCCTGGGGTTTGCGATATTAGTGGCAAACTAAACTTCAGCTACTACTCAGGAAATGGGTAAGAAGTATAATCTGGGAACAGAGAAGAAGCGACTTCATTCCTAGATCAGATAAGTGGGAAAAGAAAGAAGACAAGAAGACTGCTCGGACACAGAGAATGAGTACTCGAGGGGGAGGGATCCCATCTCAAATGGAGGCAGGGGTTGCTGAAGGAGCTCTCGGGTGCACCTGTCAAGACGGTGAGAGAGCCAGAAGGGCAGGCTGCAGGCTGCGTGTGGGGAGCAGAAGCTGCCTCACCAGGAAGCGGTGTCACCTCCATCACCTCCATACGTGTCATGTCCATCACCCAGACGAGCTGGCTGGGATAACAGTTGGCCATCAGTTGGTTGCATGATGCTGGGAAGTAAAGGCCAAAGCCCTGCACTCCCCTGCATTGTTCTGTTTCCTGAGATTTCGGTCTCAGCCTCTCTGGCTGCCAGTGACAACCCAGTGAGGACTGTGGACAAGCCCCGCCTTGGCCAGCAACGTGAGGCTCCGAAGATGTTCACCATCTGATTGATTTTGATGCAAACTGCATTTACTGTTATTAAAATGCTTATGATTCCTCTACACGTCTCTACTATGAATGGTGTCTGAGTCCATCTTCTGTTGCTACCGTGAGGTACCAGAGCCTGGGAGGTTTATAAAGAACAGGGGCTTAATGACCTGACAATTCTGGGGGCTGAGAAGCCCCAGAGCATGGTGCCGGTACCTGCTCTGTGTCTGGTGCACTGTGACCCGGGGCGGGGCATCCCATGGAAAGACAGAGCAAGCCAGCCAGAGAGAGCTCACTACGCTAACGAAGCCACTCCCTCTATAAGCTGTCCATCCACTAGCCCGTGAACCTATGGGTAGATTAATCATTCATGAGGACAGAGCTCGCTTGAGCCAAACACCTCCCAGATGTTGGGGCGGTGGGACTAAGCTTCCAACATATAAGGTCTGGGGGACACTTAGACACTGTAGTATCCAAAAATGAAGGAGAAGAAACCATGTTGCATAATCTGCTTAACCATTGCTGTATTCTTGTTTAACCTCTTGTTCCTTATACATACAACTGGCAAAGAAAGGAAGAGAATAGAGAAGCAAATTGAAATCTGCACCTGCGGAGCTGGTCCATCCATGTGTCCCCTCTGTGGATTTCAAGACAGCAGGCTTTCCTTCCAGACCAGCAGAACACTGGTGAGTCGCAGAACAGGCTGACAATGCCTTAAGAAGTCTGGTGGATTCCTTTGCTTGGCAACCTTAAACTTCCTCCACAGAGCCCCCCACGAGGCTTCCTGGGATACCAGCAGCACAGATCAAAGCACTGATTTGAATCCTGGATGCTCTGCTTCCAATCCAGCGCCCTGCTAATGCATCCGGGAAAGCAGCAGAAAATGACCCAAGTGCGTGGGCCCCTGCACCCACATGGGAGACCTGGATGGAGCTCCTGGCTCCTACCTTTGGCCTGGCCCAGCCCCAGCGGTTGCAGCCATTTGGTGCGTGAACCAGCAAATGGAAGATCGATCGCCATAACTCACTATCCTTCTTTCCCACCCCCATCTCTCTTTCTTTCTCTTTGTATCACTCTGACTTTCAAATAAATAACATATATACATACGGTATGGCCTCCAGTTCAGTACCCTCATGGATCAAATCTCTACTCATGTGATGGAGCCAGAGCATTGGAAAACCCAGGGGGAAAGAGCTCCTCGGTACTAGAGAGACAGGACCGGCGGAGTAGGAAAACAATGGGAGCGTGGGCAAAGGTAGCTTGTGTCTCGCTTCAGCAGCGTGGGAGTGGACAGACACCACGATGCACCACTGTGTCTCTAGGAAAGCCTTCCCAGTGTGTGTAAGTGGGGTGGGGTGTATGTACTGTCTTCTGTTAACCAGTCCTACAAGTTTGTTGCAGGATTTCTTTTCCTACCTCTCAGATGTGGCCATGAAAGGATTCCAGAGGAGACTGTATGAAACCAGCTCTTTTGGGTTAGTGTAGGAAGATGACAGGGACAAAGGGGCTGCAGCTGGAAGCAGGGTTAAGTCCTCCTGAATCCTGGTCACAGCAGGGGCTTCCTGGATGCCAAGGGATCGCGGATCCTCTCCTTGGTGCCTCTCAACCTTCCTCTCTGGAAAGGATGGGGACATCTTCCCTGGCCTTCATCCTGCTTCGTGAAGGTTTCATACACGGTCACAGGCCACTGGTCATATAGCAAACACTGCGTTAAGTAACTGGGAAGTGGAAAGGGTTTCTTTTTTAGGGACAGCTGTCCATCCACTACCCAACCTACACATTCAGCTTGGATTTAATCTATTATGCATTCACCTTGGATCCTTAGCTGAGGCCAGCCTCACAGTCTGCCTGCTTCCCTCTCTATGAAATCACCCTCACGGACTTATTTTTAACCCTTTTAGGTTGCGAGGATTTGCGTATCCATAGCTACGGGGATGGCAGAGCCAAAGGGTTTTCATAATCTCTGCATGTCCAATACAGGTCTTCTGAGGCATTTCAGAATTGCGGCAGCCAATTATAAAGGGATTTGGAAGTCGTGTACACCACAGCCCTAGCCTTTTCCTCCTTTCTCTCTAGTGGATTATATTAACCGGAGTAACTACCACAAATGAGGGGATCTCCCAAGCCCGCACGGAGGGACCTGCGTTGTGGCGCCGTGGGTAAGCATGCCTTAGAGGAGTTCCAGTTCCAGTCTGGGCTGCTCCGCTTCAGTCCTGCTTCCTATCCAGTGTCCTGCTAAGGAACTTGGGAAAAACAGCAGAAGATAGCCCGAGGGCTTGCATTCCTCGTGGAAGACCCGGATGGAGTTCCTGGCTCTTGGTGTTGGCCTGGCCCAGCCCCAGCTGCTATGGTCACCTGGAGTAAACCAGCAGGTGGCCAACTCTCTCTCTCTGTCTCTCTCTCTCTGTCTCTCTCTCTGCTGCTTTGCCTTTCAAATAAACATATAAATATTTCCAAACAATTCACGGAAGGGCATAGTATGAAAGAAGTGTACAAGTGTTTCAAAAATTGCTTTCGCAAAGCAATTGCTCCCGGGGTAGGTAGCTTGGAGCCCAGAGTGGCCAGGGGCCTGGAGCAGTGTGAGCTCGGATGAAGGGCCTGCAGTTCTGAGCACAACATTCTCTAAAAATACGGGCAAAGCGCTCTTTCTGAGGCCCGATGGATTTCATTTGAACACACAGGTGGATTACTGGAATCACTGCTCTGGGTTTCCTGGGCAGGGTGGTGAGTTGAAAGAGACAAAACTTCATAGAGAAGCAGGGATGCAAACCCCGAGTCCATTGTATACCAGCAGGATAACTTCACTCTCAGTTTCCTAGTCTGTGAAATGGGTACATATATAACTCACCTTAAAGTGTTGGGAGAACTCACTCACACGATATTATGTAAAGTGGTTTGTCACTGGCCTAACAGCCACAAATAAAGAGCTGGAAGAAAAAGGGAATTAAAAATAAAAATAAAAAAATTTATAGACTTTATTTCTCAACATGAGCTCCTTCAGATTCAATATGATTTTGAATGTGAGGATACCAGCCATTTAACACCGTAATACTGAATATTCTGGAAACATAGCCTCATCCATGCAGTGCTTTTGCCATTATTAATGGAAGAGAAACAGGAGCCCTTTTATAGATTGGTTAATATTAGGAAGCCAAGCATTCAGCAGGAGCCAAATCACGGCTGGGAGGTGGAAGTCCCCAAAACTCCCAGAGGCTCACCCTTGTCTGATGAGGTGGCACGAAGCATGGCCGTGGTGCAGAAGGCCTCTCTCGGGCTGTGTTCCTGGGCGTCTCCTTGCTAAAGCCTTGGCTGACTTGCTTAACTCACTGCAGCAAGCAGAGGTCACCATTCTCTGCCCCTCCCCCGGAAGGTCAGGGAGCAAAACGCCTCGAGCGGCCCCAAGAAACCTACCGTCGCCACCTTTGCTCTGGATAGCTCTCCTCTTGCTTCGACCGATGACTCGGGGCTCCGGGCAGCCATCGCTTGGACTGTGCACCTGCTGCTGATAGCTTCTGTCTAGCACACCCCCACCCAGGGAAGCCCAGAGCCTCACCCTGCCCAGGGTGGCTCAGCCCACAGGGTAACCTCACGCAGGACCAGGAGGCCCGGGGTTCCCACCCTGACCACAGGAACTCGTGACTGTCACTCCACTCCCCTGGCCTCAGCTCCTTCCTGTGTTACACGAGAGGCATCATGGTGGTGAGAGGACTTCCTGTGGCCGTCCGCCTGCGCCCCACCCCCACAACCAAGAGCCTGCCTGCTCCTGCCTCACTAAAACCATTAGCCTCAGGATAACATCCTGGGGGGGGGGGGGGATGTCCGGTTACAACCAGGACATTATTAAAAAAAAAAAAAAGCTGGGTTTGTCATTGACTTCACGGCCTTCAGCAGCTCTTGTCCCTTTCAGCAGATGGGGAGAAATCTTAGGGCTGACGCCTGGGGAGAGGCATTATCTAAAGACCTGGTACATAGAAGCCAGGAGCGGGCAGGACCTGCCCTGGCAGGCAATAGGTTGGCGTGATAATGAAGTCTGGTGGCAAAAAACGAAGCATTAAAACACCCCATAAAAGCCTAAGTACTTCATCACCATCTCTAATGAAAATATATGATTGCCTAATAAAATGCTCGTGCAGCCGCCGGCCGTGGCTCTGCATTGCTGAACACCTGTTACCGGCGCCCTCTGCTTCCCGGGGAGGGTAACCTTCCACCCCAGATGGTGCGAGGCCTGGGGACATCTCCACAGTGCAAATGTCTGGCCAGCGGGTCTCACGGGAGCACTCCGCCGACCTAGGACTCAGCAACACCTGTGCTTCCGTGGGCGATACAGAGACAAGGGCACGGGCTGGCGAGCCAGCCGGGGCCATTAAAGCAGGAGGTGCAATCTGTCTCGAACGTGCATGGGGATGCGCCACGTGCGTCAGGGATGGAGCCCGAGGGAGCTGCCGCCCACTCAGCATGCGAAGCAGGCTTCTCCGTGGCCAAGACAGAAAGAGCAGATTGGATCGTCATTCCCAAAGTCTTCCGTTCTGATGAGCATTTTGTTCCGTGTTCGAAGGTAGAGTCATGGAGGGCATCTGAAACATGACGCAGTGGTGTTATTTTTTTTTATCATTTCCCGAGCTCCTGCGACTTGCGCCCATCAGCGTCACCAGTGACATGTGGACGAGCCATCCCACTGGAACCTAAATTAAACCCTGGGAGGTCGGCCAGGCCGTTGGCTTCACACACGCACTGCGTCATGACGCTTCCGCAGTGACATAGGCGGTTCTGAAAGATTCTCCTACCCAGTGACGTTGTCCATGTAACGTTCCCACGACGATGAAATCACCTGACGACACGGATCTCAGAGCAGAGCCCAGTGGTTAAGCAATGTGTGACTACATTCCCAGTTTTGTGGATGGGACCTGGCGCGGGAAGAGGTTAAATTATTCGAGGTCTGGTGGCTGACAGGTACCAAAGTTAGGTCCCACCACCCCCCAACATTTGGGCTTGGGGTCGCTGATCTGGTGCCCGGCCACCACAAAGTGGAAAGAACCCACCACTCACTGAGACCACCTTCGCCCACTAGTGCCTATGGTAGCCCTGCCCAGTGCTTTCACAGAAGTAAGTGGATTGGTGTGTGGGCAGTGGGGTCTCCCAGGAGGCTGGGGACTTCCCACAGGAGAAGGTCCTGACCAGGACCTCCAGCCCCAAGATAGTCCTCTGGCTCCCCCCCGGGTGTGAGCTGTCACTTGGGAGCAGTCCACACTCTGGGGCGCCGGAAGTGATGCACCTGCCAGAGCTCTGAGCCGATGCTTCCCTTCTGCAGGTGTGAGAAGAGTAGAGATCTATGAGATGACTGAGATTTAAGCAGAATTGCTCAGACAGCGCATGTCAGCACCCCCACGGCCCTCCCAGGGAGAGGCAGCCCGAGGACGCAAGTCTCGTCCAAGTTAAGGAGTCTGCTTGGGTCACTCGATGGAAGGCAACAAGATTGGCTTTTGTCCCTGAGTCTGTGCAGGGCCTGTGCCCTTTCAATGACAGCCTGCTGGCTCCTGGGGACAGTCCCCCACCTCCAGTGCCCTCGCCGCATGTCAGAGAGACCCCGTCACGTGGCTGACTACGCCTCTCCCCCTTGAAGCTCGCCTCCCAGCGGAGGCACTTGATTACCGGGTATTTCCTCCCATGCCTTTTTCCCCTCCCAGCCATTGCCATTTTCCCCAGCACAGGGGCGTGGCGAATGTGCGCTTTCCTCGCAGCACTTGACGTTGGCTGATGGCAGTCCCCTGCCGTGAGCTCTCCCGCTGCGAGGCTGAGCTAGCCCCCTATCATTTCTGCATCCCGGAACTGGCAGGGTGTCTGGCTGGAAGCATCTTTTTTTCCACTCCAGGAAGAATAGGCCGGAGCAGCTTCATGGGTGAAAATGAGAGGCTCTCGGAATGAGAAATCCAGATTACTGCTTTCCTGCAAGGGGAGAATTCATCCTCTCCTCCCTCCTGTTTTGCCCACATCTCTTTCCTTTGTTGCTTCGAAGCGTGTAGCCCGTGGAAAGCACCATTGAAGAAAAGGTGTATAAATATGGAAAGAATGTTCACAGCATGCATGAGGCCCACGACCCCCGAAAAATCTATTTTGTGGGTGTAGATCTGGTATCATAAGCCACATGGGGTTCTGGCCACAGCTTCAAAAACCGTCTCAGCTCCCTAACGGAGGCTTCTGCACCAGGCTAGCCCGTCTTCTGGTCTGCCCAGTCTTGCTGGGAGGAGTTGGTCCTTGACCCTTGGGGAAAAATGACCCAAGGAGAAATGTGGGCTGGGCGGAGCTGCACAGCGAGACAGAACAGAAGAGAAAGCAAGGGAGAGGACCCCCAAGCCCTGGGAACATGGAGCTCAAAGACTGAGACAAGACAGGTGTGCAGCCGTGAAAGTCAGAGTTTCCCCTTTCGCGGCTGGGGCGAGAACTCACCCAGTGGAGAGCAGTGTTTGCGTCCGGAGCCACGAGGGTGCCGGCGTCCCAGCCCAGCACAGTGTGGAGGGTGGGGTTTGAAGGTTGCTGCACGCAGTAGGCCAACAGCGGAAGCTTGGTTCTGCTTCTCACCATCTGCACTTTCTAGCCCTCAAAGGAGCCCTTTCATTTGGAAAATGAAGAGGCTATCACCTGCCCCTCGCGGTGATGCAAACCCGGAGTTCACACGCCAGGAATGACCTGCAGTTTCTTTGTCTTTTCTTGAGGTTGTCTTACAGAGCGCAGTGGGTGAAGCTGCTACCTGCGACTCCAGCAATCCACACGAGCTCTGGTTTGCCACCTGGCTGCTCCACTTCCAATCCAGCTCCCTGCTAATGAGAAGGCAGTGGAGGATGATCCGCGTACTTGGGTCCCTGCCACCCACGTGGGAAGCCTGGATGGAGTTCCCGGCTCCTGGCTTTAGCAAGATTATTTTATGGGATTTATAAGCTATGTGGGGCTTTTGTTTCCTTTCCTCTTCTCTGCAGGGGTCTGTGCTGTGTGGCTCCCTCTGTCCCCATGGAAGAAGACATGGGAGGAAACAGGTGAATGGAGGGATGATGGAGGCCAGTGGTCTCCCTGTGCCTGAAATGAAATCCCTCCCCTGGGTGTCTTACTAGGAACAGACAGGTAACAGGTATGGTTCAGAGTTCTGGAGGCTGGGAAGTCCCAGATTGGGGGCTCATGTGGGAACGGCCTTCCTGCTACGTCAACACTCAGTAAAAGGCAATCCCAAGACAAGACAGACCTTGCTGCTGCCAGCAGTCTTAGAATCAGGCGAATCCATGCCTGAGGGTGGGGCATCCCCATGACGTCACTGCCCACGAGGGCTCACAGCCGGTCCCCGCTGCACTGGGGGCTAAGTCTCCAGTACACTAAAGGGCTCCACTGTTCTCGGTGCTTAGCTCTGCATCCAACCCCCAGCTCATCAAGAACCTGCTCTTGGGGGTCTCAACTTTATACTACTCCTTGGGATAGTTTTTTCCCATAATTCCCCAGGCAGCGTAACGGGCCAGGCATCCCAGGACTCAAAGAAGCCCTTATGAGTGCAGTGGGCTTGGCAAGCAAACGGCCAGCTCTGCCTGCCTGCAGCTTCCTGCCCATGGGGTGACAGGTAGGCGGTGGCCAGAGGCAGCAGTAATTAAGCTCCTGCGGGCTGTGTTTTGCTCGAAGTGGCTGCTTAGACAGTGATATCTCCTTTTAGCCGTCTCCTGTCAGCAAACATTTATTCAGTGCCCGCTACGAGAGGCATTGATTCAAGCACTTGGCTGCTTTTGTGCAAAGTGTATCCTTTCTGTCTCATCCCAGAGCTGGAGCTAGGAGAAAAAAGCAGCCCAGGAGCGCGCTGCAAGGTGGAGCGCACACATGCTGGGAGTTTCAGAGGGATGCGGTGCAGCCCATGCTCACGGCCAGGCTTCCTAAGAAAGGCAGGGATGAATAAAACACCCTCTGTGTCCTTGATGATCCCGCAGTCTGGTGGGTTAAGGCAAACAAATAGGGAAATAAGAATAACACAGAACCATATGCCTTGAAATACAGCCGAAGCCCATTGCACACTGGGAAAAATCAGGTGCCGCCAGGCAGGGCCCGCGCAAACCAGGACTCTCTCTGGCACCAGAAGCCAGCCCAAGACAGCAGTGTAGGGGCTGGACCGAGACTTTGAGCCCAGCCAGGGGAGGGTCCTTGTCCGCTGTGATGCCAGCCAACCTGTATCAAAGCGCTGTTTCTATCCCGGCTGCTCTTTTTGGATCCAGCTTCCTGCTAATGCGCCTAAAGGCAGCGGGTAAAGGCTCAAGTCCTTGAGTTCTTACCACTGGTGTGGAGACCAGAATGAAGTTCCTGGCTCCTGATTTTGTCCTGGCCCAGCCCTGGCTCTTGCAGCCATCTGGGGAGTGAGCCAGTAGATGGAATCTGTGTGTGTGTGTGTGTGTGCATGTGTCTCCCTGCCTGTCGCTCTGCCTTTCAAATAAATTAAAAAAAAAAAAACTTTCAAAGCCCAGAAATATAAAATGTTAAACAGTAAAAATAAACTTAATAAATATTTTCATCGTATAGTAGAAGGGTATACGTATGTAAAAAAAAGTGATGGAGTAGTGGTCAGGAGATGAGTTACAATTTTAAATGTGTGTGTGGTGGTGGGGGGCATAACTGGTCTGGATCCTTGTCACAAGATGACCACAGATGGACTGGTCTCCATGGCAAGTATCTATCAGAGCCTGGGAATTCTAAGACCATGCACTGCCAGTGGACCCAGTGTGCAGACAGTCACCTGCTCACTGCCTGTCCACACAGCTGAGAGAAGGTCCTGGTCCCTTTCTCTCCTCAGAAGGGCACTCTTCCCACCCACAAGGACTCCTGTCTCATGACCCAATCACCTCCCAGGGGTCTCCTGAAGACTGTCACTGGGGGAATTAAACAGTCTTCAACATAGGAATGTGGAGAGGGGTCATCACTGTCACTGGGGGAATTAAACAGTCTTCAACATAGGAATGTGGAGAGGGGTCATCACTGTTACTCCCTAGGAGGGACATCCAGGTCAGCCCCAACCGGAAGGGGATCACTGAGTGAACACTTGAAAGCAGTGGAGGTGATGGCCATGCTGACCTGGCGAGAGGGCTCCTGTTGGAGGGTGTGGCCAGTGCGAGGTTTAAGAAGGACTCTGCAGAGACACTGCTGGAGCACTGGGAGCAGTAGGAGAAGAGTTGCAGGAGGTAACTGGACACCAGCACCGAGGGTTCCGGAACAACCAGCAAGACTGTGGCTGTCACTCCCAGGAAAATCGGAAATGACTTCAGGATCTTGAGTTTAAATATGTACTTATGACATGGCCCATTCAGCTTCTGAAAGGCTATCTTGGGGGTTGTTTCTGACCCCAGGAGGCAGAGGCAAAGTAGGAGATCTTCTAGGAAGCTTTGTAGGGACAAAGAGAGTGGCGGGGGGGGGGGGGGGCGGGCAGGTAGCCATGGAGGAGGTAAGGGGCCGTCAGAAGATGGGTGTATTTTGAAGGCAGAATGTGATGGGATTTTGTCGACATCCATTCAGGCTGCTATTATAAAGGATTACTGGGTGATTTGTCAACATCGCAGGTCTGGAGCCCAGGGAGTCCAAGACCAAGTCAACAGCAGATGTGGTGTGCACTGAGGACTTGCTCTGTGCTTCCAGGAGGCTGCCTTCTGGCCACGTCCTCTCGAGTCGGGGGGAGAGGGGAGTGAGCGAGCTCTCCGGAACCTCTTCATTAAGGCAGGAATCCCACTCAGGAAGGTGGAGCTGTCATGACTCCATCAGTCTGTGTTAGTCAGCTTTTCATCACTTCACAGTAAATCTCCAACAGCAGCCCATAGGAAGGAAGAAGGTCCACTCGGCTTATGCGGTTTTGGAGATTCACAGTCCAAGGTCAGGTGAGCCCTAGTCCAGGTGATCTGGTGATGTCAGAAGATGCTGGTAAGCTGGAAGACAGGGGGAAGTTAGGCCCAACTCAGCTTCTACAACCATCCCTATAACCAAAACTACCTTCCCTCCACATGCCCCATGACCTAAGGACCTCCCACTGGGCCCACCTCCCAAACACCATAACTGTATCAACTCCCACCCTTAGTCCATTGACCACTAGCTTGAATCCATTAAGCATTAACATAAGACTTTGGAAACCAAGTTCCCAACACGTGGGCTGTTGGGGACACTCAAACTATTATTTTAACCATAACACAACCTCAAAGTTCCACCTTTTAATATCTTCAGCTGAGGGATTAGGTTCCAACATATGAATTTTGGGCTGACATCAGTACTCAGAACAAAGTGTTTTGAAAGGGCATTGGATGTATAATTTGAGAAGATTTCATCAAAAAGATTGACCTTTGGAGGCATCTTCAATAGAATGTGATTAAGATTGATGGAAAGCAACAGAGGAGCAAATCAGATACCAGGAAAGGCACAGCTCCAGAAAGTACAACCAGCATTGGAAGATGTTAGGGTCTGCTAGGCCTTGGTGGAATCTCACAGCCTGGTGTTCTGCTGGCCTGGCACCAGCTTTCACCAGTGCCTCTCCTGCAGCAGAACCACATTCTATAAAGAATCAGCTTCAGTCAGCAACCGTCAATGAGACTTCCTGCACTTTCAAGCCTGCAGCGGTATTCTGCACACCCACATGACTCTCCCCGACAGACAAGAAGTTTACAAGGGGGACCTCTGCCAGCTGCCTATCGCCTGGGTGGGCTGAAGTCCTACTTCAAACTCCATTGTGCTGTCCTTTCTACAGAAAAATTCTCTTCTGCCTTAACTGGTCATCTCCACGCCTTCTTTGAACCTTAGATCCTAAACCTAAGAGAAGATGTTGTGTCGATGGATTTGGCTGAAGTTAAATGGTCTAGGAAGATCAGTAACCCAAGATCAGTCCATGGTAAAGGCAACCATTTTTTTTCAAGTTTTATTTATATATTTGAGAGCTAAGAGTTACAGACAGAGAGGGAGAAACAGAAAGAAAGGTCTTCTATCCACTGGTTCACTCCCCAGATGGCCACAATGACCAGAACCGAGCTGATTTGAAGCCAGGAGTCAGGAGCTTCTTCTGGGTCTCCCACGTGGGTGCAGGGGCCCAAGCACTTCAGCCCCCTTCTGCTGTTTGAGAGGTGCTCATATGGGATGCCAGTGCTACAGGCAGAATATTAACCCACTACCCCACAGCACCGGCCCCACAGCAACCATTCTTGACTGTAAGGTTCCTTGTAGGGTGAGCCTTAGGCTGGAGATGATCCAAGCTTGTTTTTCAAATTCAAGAACCCTAGAAGTAGAACAGTGGTCAATGTCACTCTGAACAAATGGCTGTCTGCTATAGCCTTGCTGATAAGTGCCGGGTTAGCCTCTTCCTGAGTATCTCCAGTGTGCTAATTCATTACTTCTGAACAGCCCCTGCCTCTGGGGTCAATTTTGGTTTTTGGAAGATCTCCCAGTATTGAGCTGAGTCTGTTTTCCTGTGGCTTCTATGGGCTGTAGCTCATTTTCAGTCATTCGGGATAGCTTAAGTGCCTGCTAAGACAAAGCATGGGAGAGACTCCACATGGCCTGAATTTCATTTTACTATTATGGTGAAGGTTATTTTATGCTAATGGTCTCATTTGATAGTCCCAGTAATCCTATGATACAGAAAACCCTCCGATCGAACCATCCCTCCCAATAAAGAATAAATACAATGTCGACAGAAAAAGTTGATATAGGACATACATTTAGGTGTTCCTATCAATAGCTCTTGACCAAGGAAGGGCAAATAAGTCAACATTTTCTTTCCCCTTCTCTGTTTCTGTCAACGCCTGAGTGGTGTGTGAGGGGCTGGGTGATGCAGTGGACCTGAGGCCCAAGACATGAGTTATCTGCACATATCTAACCCTGACCTGGACTTGGGAGAGAAGAATGGACAGTTGGGTGCATACAAGGTTCACAGGTGGCTCTTCCCATCACCAGGTGCAAGAGTGGAGAAATACTCAGCTAGGAGTAATGGGTGGGCTCAAGGACCAAACGGTGGTTGTGGGAGACGAGGCGGGAGTTCAGTTACTTCAAGCCCGGGCAAGTCCAACTTTGAGTTTCCTCATCCCGTTTCATAAAGCAGAGCTGAGGCCAGAGAGATGGAGAAGACGGCTCCAGGTTAAAGTCTGGAAAGAGGAAAGATCAGCAGAGAGTGCAGCTCTAACTACCTCTGAGGAAACTTCTATGGCTGGGGCTGGCGTCGAGACACAGTGGGCTAAGCCGCTGCCTGTCATGCCAGCGTCTCATATGGGCGCTGGTTTGATTCCTGGCTGCTCCACTTCCAATCCAGCTCCCTGCTAATGCACCTGGGAAAGCAGCAGAGGATGGCCCAAGTGCTTGGGCCCCTGCACCCACATGGGAGCCCAGAGTTCCAGGTTCTTGGATTGGCCTGGCCCATTTGGTGAGTGAACTAGCAGATGGAAGATCTCTCTCTCTCTCTCTCTCTCTCTCTCTCTTGCTCTCTCAATCTCTTTGTCTCTTCCTCTGCCTTTCAAATAAATAAGATAAATCTTAAAGAACATCCAAGGTTCCCAGGACGTTGTGTTAGGCATTGCTGGGGAAGCAGAGAGGAAAAAGACCCAGATCCTGTCTTCCTCTTACTCACAGAACAGCAGAAAGCACACAGGACTCAAATAAGCTGGAGTATGACAGCCTAGGAGTGCTGAGAGACAGGAAGGCCGTGGGAGACCAAGAGGTACAAGATTAATTTCCAGCTGTGGGGTTCAGAGGCTTGGAGGAGGGGTGAGGCTTTGGATAAATGGAGATGTAGAGAGAATATGATGGCTAAAAATGTAGAGGGAAGAACCACAGGTGATACAAGTCAATCCTTTCATTTGACTTCTGCACCAAGTTTATGAGGGGAAGCCATGCAAGCTAAGTGTGGAAGCCATTGCAAGGCCCGGATTACAAAGGATCTTGGATGAGTTGACGATACAGCTCCTGTGGTGGGTGACCAAGAATTCTTCAAGGTTTTGAATGCTGAGTTATGGTTATGGCTGTGCCTATCCATTCTGCCCTCTAGAAACAAGAGAGTAACTTTCTTTGCACAGAGTAGTCTGCAACGTGTTTAAGAGGGAGGGCCTGTTCCTCTTGGCCTTACTTGGAAGCTAAGACTCTCCATTTGTAGCGAAACAGGAGAAGCCCTTTGTCTTTGAGGCATGGCTTCAATCCCGTCAACACCTTGGTCACTCTCCTTGGACGCACTACAGCTTATTCCAAAGCAACTAATGTTTACTGAAATCTCCAATGTACCAGGTACTACTACGATGATTTTAAATGGGTTATTTTATTTAAACACCGCGATAGCCCTGAAAGGGTCATGTTAATTAATCCCCATTTTATAGATGGGGAACCGGAGATTTGGAGAGGTTGTGTAAGGCACACAAAGCAAGTGAGTGCCAGACATAGACTCCAAACCCAGGCTTTCTGCCTGCAGAGCTCAGGATCTAAATATCACCCTCACCTTCCTCCACGCAATGCACCTGCAGGTCTGAGCCCCAGTTTCCCTTCCGTTAAGTACGGCTTCTCCAAGGTCCGGTTGTGCCATGCCAGTAAAGGCTTGGGGTGGGGGTGTGACGGTCTAGTAGGGTCAGGGTGGCGTCGGTGGAACAGACCCCGCTCTAGAAGAGCAGAGAAGCCAAGCCCTGTCCATTCTTGCGCAGCCCTAGGAAAATCCCATCTACTTTTCTGTAGTGCCTTATCCTTTACAAACCAGAGCCGGGGAAGAGATCCTGTGTGATAATGTGCCACCTGTTTAAAGCGTACCTTAAATTAGACGTAATCTCAGACCCACATGGCACTTTTCTTTTCATCATAATAGTAGTCGTAATAAATTATTGATGACTGGGAAGAGGGGAAGGGGAATATGCTTCTGACTGGGACCGAGGCAGAGAAATCCAATAACCTCCTTTGCCTTTTAGCACTAAAAGCTTGAATTAAAATGATTGAGCACCACACTATAAATATAAATATAAAAGCGTATGGAAATGTGAGAAAACCATCCCAGCCATGCTGAAAGCGAGGGAGTCTTCCAGGCCCGGTGTGACCAGATGGGACAGACGGGCGCCTGTAGAGACCGGCCTCTGTCTCCTACCAGGGAGAAGACACGGATGGTGACATCCCTGTTACGGCGCGGTCTCATCATCTGCTCACGGCTTCCACCTTAGCCAGGCCAGGTCCCCTGCAGCTGATCCACCGTTGTTCAGCAGAATCTCCAGGTCTGTTTCTCTGAGGGCCGTCCACGAGGGCCCTTCCCTTCCCCTCATATTCTGGGCTCCAATTGGCCACTTGGCTCTTGGTTGTTCCTGCACACGACTGGACTGTGCCAGGTCTACAGGGGTGAAGTTTCTGCTCTGAGCTTTTTCCAAACAGCCCTCCCCACTGAGCACAGATGGAAACCAAAGACAAGACGGGAAAGGGATCTCAAATTGGGTCGTCTGTGTTTCAGGACTGGGTGAAGAAGGGGCATCAAGGCCTGTTGTCAAACAGAGAAATGAGAGGCAAAGACAGGGCAGGGAGCAGCTTAGAGGCAGGATGGATGACTCCGTAGGCAGAGGGCCATTGCCTGCAGCCAATGGCACACATTCTCAGCTGAGGACTTGGGCATGGGTTCATTTATATTTGATGGGCCCTCTAAGCCAGTGGCTGAAATCCAGCATTCTTAGTCCGAAAGATGGATGTACATCGTAGCTCTAGTAACTGCTAGCTAGGCTGTGATTGTTCTAGAATTTCTACATCGGAATGCCCGAAGGGAGCCATCTGGTTGGAATAAAAGCAAGGGAATTTGTCTCCAAGCCGCCTTGGCGTGATGCTATAAGTAATATTGAAAAGAATTAAGTGTCCATATCTAAGATTGCCTGAGGGTGGGACGGGAGAGCGGCATGCGTCAGCTATTGTCACAGTAATGCTACCTAACAAACAACCACGCAGTCTCTGTGGCATATAACAATAAGCTTTTTATTTCTCTGCTCGGTGGTATGCAGGTCAGCTGGGAAAGTGTTGCTGGAGGCTGTGGATCTGTGCAACTCAACTCCCTGTGCACTGCACTTGGCCAAACCGGGCTTCAAGTTGGGGATCAAGCCCGCATTGGCCCTACACGCCAGTGTATTCTACTCAAGGAAGAACGGAGCCCTGGACAGTCAGTTCCCTTAGTCGTCACATCCACTGCCATCCCATTGGTCAACGCAAGCCTGGGGGGAGGGGAGGGGTCCAGCCCAAATCTGCATGGTGGGGGAACACATTCCTTTCATCCTGATGGGAACAAAAAGCACGGATGTCAAATCCAACCTCTGAGGATAAGAGTTAAGACCAAGGCACCTTTTGGTAGACTTGGCCTTGGACGAATGCCCTAGAGTTGGTGTTGGACAAACGCCTTCAAGTTTCTAAGGTAAACATCCGTTTTCTCCTGGGCTGGTTTAGGCTGTGAGTGCTCTTCAGAGGAGCGCTCAAGTAACAGTGTGGCCTCTGGAGCCTGACTCACCGGGTTGCGTCATGGGCTGGGGGCTGACCAGCTGTGGGCCCCCCGGGGGAAATCACGTAAGTGTTCCACGCTTTCCTGAAATAGAACTGCTGTGGCTTTGATGCCCCAAGAAAACTCAGATTGGAGTATAATCCTCATCGTGGGGTAGAAAGAGTGTAGAAACTCTATCTGACTTGGGGATTTGGAAGGAAGTCCTCGGAGAGGTGATTACAGTGAGGGTGGATGTGAGGGGATGGTCCTGACACTATGGGACTGGGGAGACCTGAGCTAGGACTTCCTGCCTTTCCAAGCCATACCCTGTGGCACCTTGGGGCTGCACGGAGTCCCCATGAGCTGCAAGGAGCTCTCCAGATGCTGCCCCCCGATCCTGAACTTGCCAGGCTTCAGGATATGTCCCAAAGAAGCCTTTATGAATTACTCAGTGTGTGACATCCAGAGCCCGTCACAGGAAACGAGCTAAGAACAGGCTCAGCGCTAGTGGTGGTGCTTCCTTCCCAGCATTGCTGAGACATTGAATGAGCAAACATCCACAAGGCACCTGCGCTGTTGCCTGGTTAGAGCTCGGTCAAGGCGCCGCGCACAACCACTCTGAACCTGCACTTGGGATGCACTTGGTGTCCTGCCCATCTTTGGCCCGGTGGAGCCCTTGCTCTTTAGCCATGCTTGCTTGTCCCTGACCTCTCTCCTCCCTGCTCACCACCTCTCCCCGGCTCACATGCCCAGGGGCACCACCCTCCTCCCCAGACCAGAGTGCATTACTCAGCTCCTCTCCACCAGGGGCCTCCTGCAAGGCTCGCCAAGGTTTAAGGGCCAGCAGGATTTGGAGCTTGTGGTAAGCAAGAGGAGGGAGCATGGACTCCCAGGAAGCCCAGGGGATGATGGGTCTATTTAGAGTTTTAGGGCCCACGATAGGCTCAGCAGAGACAAAGTTTATTGAGCTGGGGCTGCGTGGGACCTGGAACCCTATGAGACATTGGGACTGGGGGCTTCTTTCCTTATTGCCAACCATTGTCTTCAAGAGTCTGGTGTCTGTCATTGCCAGTGACAGCAGTGGGCCCAGTGTTTTGCATCTTATTATAACTACTGTTGTCCAGGACACCATAAACCCGAAAGGGCCAGAGATTCATCATTCGTGTTTTAGCCACCATTCATTCCCTTTCTCTCATGTCCTCCTCTCTCCAATGCCTATAAGACAGTTTGTCACAGTAGCAATTCTCTCCTCAAGGAATAAAATACTGCACCAAAAGCATTGCTTGGGTGACTCTCAGAGATGGATTGGCCACGCCCACTTCCTAGAGACTTTAAATAGCAAAGATGGTAGCACAAAACCACACACACACGTCCCTGTGCCAAAATGCCCACTAGGTGCACACACACATACACACATCCCCCTGGAGTTTGATCACCCTGTTTATACTCTAAGTTACCACCATTTGGGGCAAAGAAAATATAATGAGGAAAGATCAGAGGAAAAAAAATTCTCATTTAAAACATGGCAGCTAATTCCATTAATTATGTTGTGATGCAATTAAGCATTGCATTCCTGGGCTATCAAAGCTTAAATTATTTATTAATAATTGCAGATCATCACCTGATAGTGTCGACTCGACAGAGGAGGTGATGAATAATTCAGTAGCCTTCACCTAGTTCTCTCCTCCTTGGGCGGCGTCTGTAGCTGTCCGTGTGTGCTTGTCAACACACGTGCCTGTTGCAGGAAGCCAACAGCGCCTCCTGTTCATATAGAATCTTCCAGGTTCCTGAATGTGCTTGGAAAGTTTTCACTCTCCAAGTGTTCTAACACTAAATTCTAACACTAAATTCTAAATTAGAATTACACTTTCTCATTATGAAAACATCCCCCCTTGCCTTCTCCTTTAATAGTTAAGATTCCGTAATCATTCCCACTATTGCCTTAGTGCAAAAATATGCATGATCATAAATTCATACTTTAGCTGAAACATTGTTTGAAGATTGTTTTCAATAAAAATTAAAACCAAATTATTAAAGTTTAAATTTATAAAGTAATTTTGTGAAGTACTTGTCAAGTAAATGTTGATGCTATGTAAAGACCAAAGTCCAGTCATTAGAGAATTTAACCAGTCAGTTTGAATATTACCCAGAGTGGTTTACCCTCATGTTAAATATGGAAGAGAGGGGCGGGTGCTCTGGCATAGCAGACTAAGCCGTCACCTGCAGAGCCAGCATCCCATATGGGTGCCTGTTCCTGCCCCTGCTTCTCTTCTAATCCAGCTCCCTGCTATGGCCTGGGAAAGCAGTGGAAGATGGTCCAAGCCCTTGGGCCCCTGCACCCACGTGGGAGAACTGGCAGAAGCTCCTGGCTCCTGGCTTGGATTGGCCCAGCTCCGGCCATTGCTACCATCTTTGGAGTGAACCAGCAGATAGAAGACCTCTCTCTCTCCGTCTCTCCCTTTCTCTGTCTCTCTCTCTCTGTCTCTCCCTTTCTCGGTCTGTAACTCTACTTCAGGAATCTTAAAAAAATGGAAAGAGTTCCAATTGCTGTCATCCACTGATACTACTGATGCTGCTAATGCAACAGATGTTACCTGTATTGTACATTAATTCAAGACATATACAAGGGACTTCCCATAAAGTTCATGGAAAATGTGCATTATGAAAAAAAAAACTAGGCATGGATTTCAAATTGTTTTTTTGCACCAAAATAAACTTTTAGTTCCATTTTCCATGAATCTTATGAAGTCCACTTATACACCAAGAGCATAGCTTCTCCTGAGAGACCTGATCAGGTACCGTCTCTGTGAGCATGAATATACCGTGAGCTATTTTAGGAGTGGAGTGGAGACCATTTCTTCACTCAACAGATACTTCTTGAGCATCTCAGTGAGGCCAAACCCTGTACTGGCAGCTGGGGGTACCGCGGTAATAGGGCGAGGCCGCGGACTTCGCTGGATCCACAGCACAATTGGATTAGATCTATAATATGCTATTTTCTAGTTGATTTCCCATCATTCTTCTGTCTTCTAGCGATTTGCCCAGGAATCAGGACAACAGGTTCCACTCCCAAACCAAATTGATTCTTGATACAAAAATCAATCAAACGGCATGTTCTCTACCTTTAACTTGGTATACAGTCCCCACTGATAGCTCTCGGGAGCATGGTGTCCTTGCGGCTGGGAGGGTGCTATGCATGGATTCAGGAGAACAAGTTATGTTTTCATGCACTTTCTCCCACAGCCTGAACAGGAGTATTAGGGAGCCTTGCATTTTTTTAAGGTTTATTTATTTTATTTATTTGAAAGACAGAGGGACAGAGAGAGGGGGAGACACACACACACACACACACAGAGAGAGAGAGAGAGAGAGAGAGAGAGAGAGATCTTCTATCTGATGGTTCACTTCTATCTGATGGTTCACTCCCCCACTGCTCCAATGGCTGGGGTTGGGCCACATGGGTGTCAGGGGCCCAAGCACCTGGGCCATCTTCAGCTCCTTCCTCAGGCCTGTTGGCAGGGAGCTGGACCAGAAGTGAAGTGTGGCGGCTGGGACTCACCCCAGCGCTCTGATAGGGCACGCTGGTGTCTCAGGCGGCAGAACACTCTGGTGCACCACAGCACCTCCTTTTTCACTCAACGACAATTTGCTCTCTGCTGCTGCCAAGCTGTCTCTCCTGTTCCAGAATGTTCCAGAAACACTGTGGTTTTATTGTGGTAAAATATGCCCCACATGCTAGCTATTTTACTCATTCATAGGTACATGAGTATAATTTGGTGGCATTAAATAGACGAGAGGTCTTCAGAAAGCACGTAGAAACTGTGTATTATGGAAAAACTACTTAGGGATTTCAAAGTCTTTTGTACCAAGATAAACATATCTTCCAGTCCCATTTTCTGTGCACTTTTCTCCACAGGCCTTTGTAGTCACAACTTGGTGTAACCAGTGCCACCATCTGCACCCATTCTTCATCATCTTGAGCAAAGCTCTGTGTGTAATAGCCGCTCTCCTCATTCTCCCTCCTCCCAGAGCCTGGAACCCCTCTTCTACTTCCTGTCTCTATCGGTCTGACCAGTCTAGGTGCTTATTTAAGTGGAGTTGTACAATATCCCTCCCTGCACGTCGGGCTCGTTTCAGTAAGCATGTTTTCGAGGTTCAGATATCTCGTGGCGTGCATCACAATCCCACTCCCTTGCATCGTTTGTGGGTGTCAGCCATCGGTTGACAACGTGGTCTTTTCCAGCTTTAACCATCGTCAATAGTGCTGCTTTGAACATTCACGTACACACGTCTGTCTGAACCTCTACTTTCAACTATTGTGGATCTACACCCAGGAGTGAGATTGCTGGGTCTGATGGTAGATTTCTGTTTGCCCTTTTGAGGAAGTGCCCGATGGCTGTAGCACAGTGCATGCTTGGTGGCAAGGCAGGAGGGCTCCACTGTCCTCACATCCTGTTGTTAGCTACGTCAGTGCCTACAGCACTGTTATCTTTCTTGTTATATTGGAGCTTTCCTGGCTGTGCGATGCACCTCTTAGTCTCCTGTCACCTCACTTGATTTTAAGTCCATTTTGTCTATTATTGGTGTAGACACTCAGCTGTCTTTTGGTTATTAATTGCATGGAACATAGCTCTTTCCATCCTTTCACACTTGAACTATTTGTGTCTTTGCATCTCAATAGACTGTCTTCTGGGCAGAAGACAGTTGGATCATGTCTTTAAATCTCTATCATTTGCTTGGAGAGTTTAATCCAGTTACATGCAAAGTCATTACTGATCAGGAGAGACCCACTTGCGCCATTTTGCTCTATACACACCACAACACACTTCTGTCCTTTATCTCCTCTACATTGCCTTCATTTGTGCCTGGTTTCTACATTGAAACCTTTTGATTCCCTTCTTATTTCTTTTTTTCCTACTTTATTGACATTTTCTTTGTGGTTACCATGGGGATTGCAGGTAACATTCTAAAAATTAACAATCTAATTTAAATTTAACTTTAATAGCGACTTTATTTAATTTTTCTAAGATTTATTATGTATTTATTTGAAAGTCAGAGTTTGGAAGAGGAGAGCAAGAGGGAGAGATACCTTCCATTGGCTGGCTCACTCCCCAGAGGGCTGCAGCATCTGGATGAGGGCCAAGCCAGGAGCACGGAGCGTCTTTGGGATCTCTCAGGTCCATGCAGGGCCCCAAGCACTCGGGTCATATTCTGCTGCTTTCCTGGATGCATTAGCAGGGAGCTGGATTGGAAGCAGAGCAGCCAGGTCTCAAACCAGTGTCCACACTGGCTATGGCATTGTAGGCTTAAGCTAATACGCACCACAACGCCGGCCCCAGCAATTTGATTTTAATAGCACACAAAAAATCTTCTACATAGTTTTGTCGCAACTCCTTCCTATTATGGACCGCTCAGTGTGCTCAGCACTATACATTAGTAATTGCATCTGGGCACTTGTTTTCCAAATCACATGGAATGTAAACCAAAATCATAACCATTCTGCTGTCATCATTGTTCTCAGGTAGGGTTGCTGGTGGCCAGGGTGCTTGTTTGTTTCTCTCCAGCACTTGGAACATGTTAGCCTGTATATTCTGGCCTCCAGGACGTCTGATGAGGAGCTCAGGACAGCCTTAGTGAGGACCCTTAGTGGGATGCTGTTCCTCTCTTGCTGCTTCCATGACCCTGTCTTTCGAGACTTTGATTATAAAGTGCCTTGCTATGAGTCACTCCACATTTGGTCTACTTGGAATTTATTGGGCCTGCAGAATTTGGGCTCTTTTTGCCCATTATTTCTCCAACTGTTCTTTCTGCCCATTTCTCCTGGGACTCCAACAAGGTATATGCCAGTCCGTGTGGTGGAATCCCACAGGTCCTTATGATCTATTCATTTCTATTGATTATTTTTCTCTTTCTCTTTCTTCAGACTCAATAATTTCAATTGTCTTTTCTCTCCAGTTCTTCCACTTGTTCAAATCAATGTGTGTACCATTCCAGTCTCCGAATTGTCTGTTGTGATTTTCAGTTCTAGAATTGCCTCTTAGATGCCTTCCATAATTTCTACATCTTGTCTCATATTCTTATTTTGTTCACACATTGTTTTCTTGTTTTGGTCCAAGCCTTTAGCTTGTTGAGATCTTTAAGATACTTGCTTTAATGTTTATCTAGAAAATCCAACATCCAGGCTTAAGTTCATTTCTGTCCTTTTATTTTGTTCCTTTGAATGAGCCATATTTTCCCATTTCTTTTTAGGTCTCACCGCTTCTTATAGGAAACTGGATTGAACCTTGTATTGTGTAACGCAATGAGTTTCTCCCCTTCTATAGGGTTTTTTTTCTTTTTTTTCTTTGTTAGCTTTGATTTTTTTTTTTATGATTTATTTTACTTACTTGAAAGGCAGAGTTGCAGAGAGGCAGAGGCAGAGAAGAGAGAGAAATCTTCTGTCTGCTGGTTTACTCCCCAAATGGTCTCAATGGCTGGAGCCGGGCCAATCTGAAGCCAGGAGCCAGGAACTTCCTCCCGGTCTCCCACATGGGTGCAGAAGCCCAAGGATTTGGGTTATCTTCTACTGCTTTCCCAGGCCATAAGAGAGAGCTGGATTGGAAGTGGAACAGCCAGGACTCGAACCGGCACCCATATGGGATGCCAGCACTGCAGGTGGCGGCTTTACCCACTACACCACAGCACCAGCCCCTCGTTTGTTTACTTTGAATTGCTACAGGCTACCTCTGTGATGGGGTTCAGCCTGAGGGGAAACTTCATGGTCTTATCGGATCTTTTCTGAGCCTGTGTCTTTCCCTGGACATGCAGAGAGTCTCTCTAAATGCTCCATATATTCAAATGTTTTTGAATCATCAAATGACAAAAATATGGTTCCTCTAGTTTCCTTTGAGGCCACTCCATATGACTGAGATTTAAATGACGTCCAGTCTCCTGTCTATAACCCAGTTATCGGAGGCCAGAATCCACAATCAGAGCACACGGCCCCAGCATTTGAGAATAAGGTCCTGATTGTCCACCCTGGCTCCAGGAAGCCGTGGGTGACACGTGGCTTGCTGTGCCCACAGCTGCCTGCTGTGAGGCTAGAAGTGGGAGCTGGACAGGGCAGTACACTGGAGGCTTAACATGACGGTTGTCCATGTCGGTTGGCCAGGCAAACTCTCCTCTGGGAGCCGCAGACATTCACAGCGACTGCCTAGTTCCAGATTAGTTGCTTAAGACCATGTGTAACAGCAAACTTGCTGTTTAGGTGGGAGGTTGGATTTGTATTGCTTCCCTCTCTGCCATCCTACCCGACACCAGCCTGTTCCAGGGAGATCTTCTCCAGAAGGTAGAAGACACAGAAGGCAAGCCCAAGCAGGTGCACCTGCACCAGGACTAACTCCTCGAGAGACCATCTCCAGGGACTTGCCTTAAGCAGGGGGCGGCTGTCTGCACCTGAAGCCCCGGAGCCTTTGATGTACCAAACCCACTGGCCTGAAGATGAAGGGCAGAAGGCACGCTCGGACGAGCCATTAGACTATCTGTATGCTATGGTTGCCCGCTGAGCACTCATATCTGAAAGGCATCGTGTCATCACAGACATGTGTGTAACACAGAGTCTTTGCTCTGGAGATGTTTGCAATCCGGGGACAACAGCTTTTCGGCTAGAAGTCAAATGCTGACTAAGAGAACAAGCACCCAGCCATGAGCAGGGTGGTGCATATGTAGGGCATTCAGGGTGGGAAGAGACCAAAGGAAAAATGTGTGCAGATTGGACAGCAGTGTGGGACAAACTGCCAAAAAGATTCTTCAGGGGCTGGCGCTGTGGCTCAGTGGAATAATGTCCTGACCTGAAGTGCCGGCATATGGGCACCAGTTCTAGTCCCGGCTGCTCCTCTTCCAATCCAGCTCTCTGCTATGGCCTGGGAAAGCAGTGGAAGATGGCCCAAGTCCTTGGGCCCCTGCACCCATGTGGGAGACCCTGAGGAACTCCTGGCTCCTGGCTTCGGATCGGCGCAGCTCCGGCCGTTGTGGTCAACTGGGGCGTGAACCATCAGATGGAAGACCTCTCTCTCTCTGCCTCTCCTCTCTGTGTAACTCTGACTTTCAAATAAAAATAAATAAATCTTAAAAAAAAAAAAGATTACTCAAAGTGAGTGTCAGGCGTAGCTTGAGACTCAGTTGGCTGAGTTAGAGGGTGCTGGGAGGTGAGATTGGAGATGGGTGTTCAGCTGTTGCTTGGGACACACGTATCCCATCATTGGAGTGCCTGGGTGCCAGTCTCAGTTCCGCCTCTGATCCAGCTCCCGACTAACTGCACACCCTGGGAGGCAGAAGGTGATGGCTCACGGAACTGAGTCCCTGCCACTCGTGCGGGACGCCAGGACTGAGCTCTGGGCTCCTGACTTCAGCCTGGCCCAGCACTCGCTGCTGTGCCATTTCTGTCTCTCCCAGTCTCTGCCTCTCTGCCTTTCCAATATAATAAATACATCAATAAACATTCTTAAAAAGAAACGGTCGGGAAGATCAGCAGTGGACAGGTGAGAAGCAGTGAGCAATGTGCTTATATTTTACATTTTTTTGCAATAAAGAAAACCTCAGATACACAAGAAGTTTAAATAATAAGCAAATTAATAAATAACATAGTACACTAAGGTACCGATATATGTATATATACGCAGGCTAGGGATAGGAGACCCATGAAGCATACACACATATATATATATTTCCCTTAAATATTTAGCATGATATTTCATATTTCAAAATGTTCTGTAAGTGCTATAAGGTAGGGCTTTGCCTGCCATTTGCTTATTTTTATCCACGTCACATCTACAGCTCAAGATCCCAGAGCAGAAATCGGCTGATGCTTTGGGTAGGAAGTGGTATGCCTCAGACAGGAGTTTAGGAAGATTAATCTAGAAAGGGGCTGTTTTGAGACAATTACCTCACTGTTGTCAGTGAGCAAATAATCAGTTATTTTTTTCCTTAAGACACAATAATAGTTATTTCCTAAGATCGAACTTAAGACTCTTGACACACTTTTCGAGCTTGAGAGGATTACTTCCACCCAACCAGAGTGTGCAGAGAGTGAACCAATGTCTCCCGCAGCCAGAGGGCCACAGGTCCCCTGACTGCGTGCTGAGCTTGTCCTAGACCTGCTGTTTCTGATGTGTGCGGGCTGCTGCTTTTTAGAGATCTGCCTCCACGGAGGCTACAGAGAGGAAGGAAGGAGGGGAAGGAAAGAAGGGAGCAGAATTTTAAGAAAAGCAGGAAAATTTAAAAAAATAAAGGCTGTGCACGCCCTAGATGAGGGGTTGGCAGACTGCATACTCACAGCTGGAAAACCACTGTCTGTGGCTCTCGGCCACACTCCGAGTCGGCCACAGCCCCTCCGCCCGGCTGCTGTGCTGAGAAATTCACACGTGGCAACCACTGACTGCGCTGTTGCCAATGACACTGTGCTTGCAGAAATAGACACCCGGGTAGACTGGTCTGCTGACTGTGGATTGCTAATCCCCGGCCAAGAAAAACCAACTCCAGGGTGAGACGGGGACACGGTAATTGTGGCTTTCCTGGTGAACATGAAGCCATCTTCCTCCTCTCTGCGTGCCAGCCCCTGGTGCTCGGGGCGATGAATAGTAGCAGCCCCCTTCATGGGAGATTCGTGGGGGTCTGTTACCCATTTCCCTCACCTCCCCCCAAACCACAAAGTCTTCTTTCTTCTCAAGTCGTTTGTTCGGTTCACCAGGATTTTGACTCCAATGCTAGGTTCCCGTGCCCGGTGCTCCGTATCAGCAAACCTAGCAGAGCTGTTCTACTTCTGAGCACTACACCGATTAACAATTGCTTCTATCCATGGACACGTGCACACGCACATGCACACACACTGGCAGCTTCCCCAGTGGCACATCAATTGAGAGTATGGCCATTGCTAAGTGGTCAGAAGGACCATGTTCCCGGGCTTAGCGTCTTTTAGGTGCAGGCTCACTAAACGTTGGATTCTCTATTGAAGGGGCCCTTGACTTGTCAAACGTGCCCCTGAGTCACTATTGCAGTCTTCCCCTTGGCTTACCAGCTCCTCTTTCGTTGGGTTTTCTCCCTTCCAACACAAACTATGGCCTTTTGGTTTAGAGGAGCCTTTATGTGTGTCTCTTTGGGAGAGCTTGACCAAGGTCCCAACAGGCAGGACGGGAAGATAATGGAAGTGACACCCAACAGTGCTGCTTTTGAAATCTTCCTTCCTGGCCAAACATCTGGGCAAATTTGGTTCCTGGCCATGGAGGTGTAAACCCAAAGACCTACTCATCATCCCATGAGAAGACAGGTAACATTTGCAAGTGGGACAAGAGAGGGGCTGGCGCTGTGGTATATTGGGTAAAGACACTGCCTGCAGTGCCGGCATCCCATATGGGTGCCAGATCAAGTCCCAGCTGCTCCTCTTCCAATCCAGCTCTCTGCTATAGCCTGGGAAAGCGCTAGAAGATGGCCCAGGTTCCTTGGGCCCCTGCCAGCATGGGAGACCTGGAAGAAGCTCCTGGCTCCTGGCTTTGGATTGGCACAGCTCCGGTCATTGCAGCTAATTGAGGAGTGAACCAGCGGATGGAAGACCTCCCTCCCTCCCTCCCTCTCTCTCTCTCTCTGTCTCTCTCTTTCTGCCTCTCCTTCTGTGTAACTCTGACTTTCAAATAAATAAATAAATCTTAAAAAAAAAAGTGGGAGAAGAGACAGTTTAGCACAAGGACTAGGTACAAAATGTGGGTAGGGTTAGGGGACCCATGAGGGCTGGTACAGTGCACTCGGACTAGTTAGTTTGCCTGGGATCTAAGGGTGAGGGGAGAGAGGGTATCTTTAAGGACAGGGCTGCCAGGCTGGAGCTGTGACCCTCCAAAGAAGATGTACCCAATTCCAAACAGCATAAAGAAAGGAGCTGAGGTTCTCTTCTCCCGCTGGAGTTTGGAGGTCTCCCCTGGGAAGGAATCTTCACCTATCTTTGGCTTCCGGGTCACCAGATCCAGCAGAAAGCAGAGTGGAGAGAGAAAGCTGTTGCAATTCACAGGAAGTCCGCCATTCCTGCTCACAGAGCTGGCCGGACAAGAGTGCAGTGGCTTGGGAAGGGCAAATAGAAGCACTCTTATCCAAAGAGTTCCCTTGGCTTTTGCACCCTGTGGAAGATAAGAAGTGTCATTGCTTTCTGCCTTCGGGGCTCAACACTAAGGGTCAGCCATTGGTTCCAGCCTTGATTGCTCTGTGAAGAGAGTCATCAAAAATGCATCTCTCTTAGTGTTAACAACACAGCTTCCAATGTCTGGCTCCAGCCTACCCACCCCAACAGGGGTGTGTGGGCAGCTATTGAAAACTTCTGTGCTCCAGTGTCCTCATTCACAACATGAGGTCCTGGGCCCTTCGGGGCTGTGAAAGCAAGCAAAGGAGGTGCCCGTTGGCCGCTCCTTCCATGCACGGATGTGTCTGCAGTCTGCGGCCATGGCCCTTGTGACAGGTACTGTGTCTGTGACCATCTTGGCCATGCACAGGTGCCATGGCTGTTGGAGGAAGATCTTTGGATACCGAAAAACAAACCTTGGCAGTGTAGGCAGAGAAAGCAGATACGGAAGTTGGCAGTGCACAAGGCTCACAGCCCGTCTGCTGCACCTACCTGGGGGATGCAGACCCAGCCCCTGGAGTGGTACCTGCCACCTGCAAGCCCCCTGGTGGTGCTGTCACTCCCCTGGGAAACAGCTCACTCCATTAGCTAAGGAGAGTGCCTAAGGGAGAGAGGCACCCTTTAGGCAGGCTCTGCCCTGGGTGCTGACACTTCCTGTGGGCCAGGGGATAGGGGCAGAGGGGCAGAGGAAGGCTGCAAAAGGCCAGCCAGCACGCCTTTCTAACTTGGCAAACAGAGCTTGATGCTGTTTGAATTTGCAAACTAATGATAAGAAATAATTGCTAAATAGCTCAATAACTGACAGGAAATTACCTCTTTTTCTCCATAACAATGCAGCCAGCCGATTCAATTAGGGCTCCTGTAGATTAAAAGCAAAATGTTTGTTTACACGATTCATTTCCAACAATGACAATGGATGGGAGGGATGGGAGGATGGGGAGAGGAGGAACCAGAAGGGAAGGGTTTAAAAGACTTGCCTGGGCCAGCAGGGACCCCATAGGACAGCCCCTCCTCAAACTGCTTGGTGAGGAGGTCAGAGGTCAGATCAAAACCTCAGAGAACTGCGCTGAGATTCTCAGCATGCCCCAGGCCTGCAGGAGGGCAGCCCAGGCTCCTAGATGGAGAGCACACATGCCCCAGCCACTAACAGAGCCAAGTGGCATCCACTTTGCAAACTTGCCCTCAACCTCCCTTATTACTGTGCCTGTTCCAAGTTCAAGTTTCCACTGCGCCAGAAGCAGATCTTTGTCCCCAGTGTCGTTTATCAAGGACCTGACAATGATCGACAGTTTTTACCTCTTCTAAGAAAGTTTGCAAGAAAAACAACAGCAAACACCAATTCTTAAAAAATAAATGTCATTTTCAACTCCAAGGAATAAATGTCTCATTGATGGGCTCACTAATAAGGGTGCGGAGAGATAGCTTAGTAGAAGGGGTCCTCTGGGTCTCCCCAAAGAAGCTCATCCTGTGACAGCATCTGCTCCGTCCCACGGGCCAAAGAAAGCCAGAGGATCCAGGCCAGGGAGAAGAGAGGATTCCAGCGTTCTCAGTGGCGAAAAGCTTCCTGCAGTGCTTGGTGCGGGGAACATCAGAAGGCAGGAGCCCTCCCCAGAGCTGGGGTTAAGGTCTCTCCCTCTCCTGAGACCCGGAGGTTCCGAGGCAATGATGGGTAGCAGCAAAGCTGCAGCAGACACCAATGATCCACAGCACCGTTGTTTTCCCCCTTAGAAATAAGCCCAGGGACCCCAGCTGAGCCTGTTTCTACAGCTCCTCACTGCTTATGCAAGCAAATCAGCACTGTAATTTCTTCTCTCTCAGGGCAAGAGTTTTCAGAGCAGAAAGTTGGACTCCCATTCGCACAGTCAAGTGACAGTCCATCCATTCTCCCTTCCCAGCTCCGCCACCCCCCCACCCAGCTCCTCCCCAACTAGATCCTTCCCTGCACCCAAATCCACACCAGACACCTGCTCCATTTCTCTGCTTTGGAACCCAATTACAGTTGGCTGGTGCGAAATTAACACACACAGCCATGAAATGATGCTATAGACGCTTTGCAGAAATCACTCAATCAGACAGAGAGAAACCTTTTTTTAAAAAATATGATCATCATTTCCCACCATCAAATTTCACAGGAAAGAGCAGTCTGATTGAACCACCTAGTTAAACCGTGTATGAAATTGGTCATTCTCACCATAAACAGGGTTCCGCTGACTTCTCAGAGCAAACTAACAGCATCAAGGCACTGACTGGCTGGAAAGAACAGGTCCTAATGTTAGGCAGGAAGTTAGGTATGAGCTTATGTGTGCGTGACAAAGGCCTCTGGAGAAGACTTCTATGTCCAGCACATGCATCTACATCTCAAAGTCATCCCGATGTTTCAGGGGCAGCCCAGTGTTCGCATCCTGCCCTGCCCCCTTCTACCTGATAACCTGCCAGGTGGAGATCCCCACCCCTTCTGCCTGACAAATCCTCCACAATCTCCCAGGTGCAGCCCAGTATCTGCATTTCAAACACCCTGCTCCGGATCCCCATTCTCTAGGGGGTCCTGCTCACCCTTCCTCTGAACCCAAGATGGCGCCAGCTAGGCTTCCTCCTGTCTGATACTTTCAAGGAAAAACTCAGATAGGAGCTTCTTAGTATTTACAGCCATAAAGTCCTTTGTTTCAGGAGGAGATGTGTGAAGACAAAGACCCATCTCCTTAACCACCCCCCCCCCCCCCCAAGCCTCAACCTACTGCGGCTCAGCCCTCTGCCTCTCTGCTGAGCCGTCCGCCTGGCCTGGCCAGGTGTAATCTCTCTACTCAATCATGTAACCTCGCTCCTCCCCCACCCCCCAGTCTCTCGGGCTCTGTCTGGAGGGGTGCCCATCCATCCTTATGGATGTCCCTTCCCCAATAAACCTCCCACTACTCTCTGTCTCACGCCTGAATTCTTTCTTGCGCGAAGACAAGAACCCTGCAATTTCTCCGGCAACACTAACACCACTTGATCATGTTCCTGTTCTCGCCCCCATCCAGGTAGAAACGCTAGACTTACAGGCTTCAGGGTTAGGTACATCCCCCCTTCTTCCAGGGTCATCCAACACGGTGGGCAAAAGTCTAGGCTTGGAGCCCATATCCCATCTGCCTGTGCTAACCACCTCTGGACCAGCAAACTCAGGGGTAGGCTTGGTCAGCCCTTCATCATGGCGTCTGTTTCTAATTCTGGCGTCTGTTTCTAATTCTGCTCCATCCTACAAGAGCACTTGAAAGAGTTTGCTTCCTTGAGCTGAAAATAAAGAATGGAATGGGATGTAAATAAAGATATGATGATTAAAAAAAAAAACACTCTTTCACGGTACACTACAGTCTCCAAAAATGGGTGATCTCTAATGTTTCATTAAACAAATGCCAAACCATTTCACACACACACTGTGAAAGCTTCCATTTCCTTTCCAACAGCTGTCTGATAGTTACTTGTTTATGCCCATGAGGGCCTCCTTTTTTTTAAGATTTATTTTTATTCATTTGAAAGACAGAGTTACAGAGAGAGGTAGAGAGAGAGAGAGAGAGGTTTTCCATCTGTTGGTTTACTCCCCAGTTGGCCACAATGGCTGGAGCTGCGCAGATCTGAAACCAGGAGCTTCCTCCAGGTCTCCCAAGTGGGTGCAGGGACCCAAGGACTTGGGCCATCTTCCATTGCTTTCCCAGACCGCAGCAGAGAGCTGAATCAGAAGAGGAGCAGCCGGGACTTGAACCAGCGCCCATAGGGGATGCCAGCACTGCAGGCGATGGCTTTCTCCGCTACGCCACAGCGTTGGCCCCAAGGAGCCTCCTTTTGTTCTCCTGCTGCCCTGCGGCAGCTTCTCTCTACTCCACCTGAGGGTTACGATATCTCTCCTCCTACCCGGCTGACCACAGGCGGTTCCTGCAGAGGATCTTAGGCTGTGCCCATGCACGCATAAAGCCTGCAATTTTGAAAACTGTTAAAAATCCAAACATAATGGCTTCCGGCTGTGAGCTCTGCTCATTTTCCTTCTACTAGCAGTGTTCGTTAGTTGATGACAAAATCTTACAAATTTTGATCATGTGGTCGTGGTGGGGATTCCAGGTGTTTTAGTAGTGCTGAATGTGCTTCCCCCTAGAGTGTGGAACAGCAGATAAATCAGTTTCCGTGCATGATCTAATGGAATTTTCATAACAACCCCAACAAGGTAGATATTCTTGTTATCCCCAATATACCCGTAACACAATAAAGGCTCAAGACAAAACTGGGAGTACCATCCTGGAATTGCAAGCAGCACAGTGACAATCTGGTGCCACATTTGCCAGAAAGCGTAAAATAATAAAAATCATAATAAATAAAATAATAAAGGCTGGCGCTGTGGCTCACTAGGCTAACCCTCCGCTTGCAGCGCCAGCACACCGGGTTCTAGTCCCAGCTGGGGCGCCGGATTCTGTCCTGGTTGCTCCTCTTCCAGTCCAGCTCTCTGCTGTCGCCCGGGAGTGCAGTGGAGGATGGCTCAAGTACTTGGGCCCTGCACCCCATGGGAGACCAGGAGAAGCACCTGGCTCCTGGCTTCGGATCAGCACGATGCGCCAGCTGCAGCGGCCATTGGGGGGCGAACCAACGGAAAAGGAAGACCTTTCTCTCTGTCTCTCTCTCACTGTCTACTCTGCCTGTCAAACAAATAAAATAAAAAATAAAAATAATAAAAAGCTCCATGACAATAAACAGAATACAAGTCAGGTGGCAGATGGCCTGGGCTCACCCCTGATGGCTTCACTCCCATGCTTTAGGGGCTCGGCCTTCCTCCCCTCAAACTCTCTCTCCCTCTTTTTGACCCTCATCCTCCAGCAGGTCCACCCAGACTTCTTCAGAGAATGGTGGTCTCTGGTTATAGGGGGGCTGGAAGTTGCAAGGCCCCATGATGCCTTGGTTCTGGAGCTCCTATAATTGCACCTCCCCCACATTCTGATGGTCAAAGTCACAAGGACAATGTGGGGGGTGGAATTAGACTCAATGGGACCAGCTGCAGAGTTGTGTGGTCACAGCTTCTGGTCTACCACGAATGATGACCGAGAGGAAGAAGTGGGATGCACACAGCACACACACACACCCTGCACCTGCACGATGCTGGGGCTCTTGATTAGAAAGGTCAGTCTTCAGAGGACAGGGACAAGTGCCCTGGGCACACTCCAACACGTAAAGGAAGATGACTGACACATTCCAGATCCCCGGAGAAGATTCTAGACGAGGGTATCAGAGACTGAGTTTCTGCTCTGTGTATTTTTTGTTTTTTGACAGGCAGAGTTAGACAGTGAGAGAGAGAGGCAGAGAGAAAGGTCTTCCTTTTTCTGTTGGTTTATCCCCCCGAAGTAGCTGCTGCAGCTGGCACATTGTGGCTGGCACGCTGCGCCAATCCGAAGCCAGGAGCCAGGTGCTTCCTCCTGGTCTCCCATGGGGTGCAGGGCCCAAGGACCTGGGCCATCCTGCACTGCATTCCCGGGCCACAGCAGAGAGCTGGCCTGGAAGAGGGGCAACCGGGACAGAATCTGGTGCCCCGACTGGGACTAGAACCTGGGGTGCCGGTGCTGCAGGCGGAGGATTAGCCTACTGAGCTGCGGCACCGGCTTGCTCTGTGTATCTTATCAACCAGCTGCGTGAGCCTGGACGTTGAGTTTCAGCACGATTCTCCGTATTGACAGCAGAAGGCTACTCCTACCCTCCTGCCAGCGTTGTTGGGAGGCCCCAGTGAGATGCCAGGTAGCAGGCTGCAGAGGACCCAAAGCTCCCAGCAAGATCCAGCCATTGCAAGGTGCTGGGGAGGAGGAGTTAGACAGGGCCTGGTGAGGAAAGCAAGGCAGGTGTCATTAACCAGCACATCAGGGATCTGTCTGCACTGGGTGCAGTTTCAGGGTGCTCCCCAGGGGCTCCTGGGTTTGGAGGCTGGTTATCCGTTTTTGCAGTGATATTGATAGGGCCTGAGACTTGTATTAATCAGCTTTTGTTACTCCAGGATACCTAAGAGGATCAGCTTAGGAAGGAGGAAACTTTATATTGGCTTGTGGCTGGAAGTTCACAGTCAAGGGCATGTGGCCTCATGTGTCTGGCTTCTGGTGGAGATGAGCGATGGCCCAAGGGGTGTGGAGGGAAGATCGCATGGAAAGAGAGAGAGAGAGAGAGAGAGAGCGAGAGCTCAACTTATCTAGCCACCCCTTTTGCAAGAATTCTCTTCCCAGGGCAAATCAGTGGTGACCTACAGACCTCCACCAGGGCCACCCCCTTGCTGCCATAATCAGACCAAATCTCTGGCCCTGGTGCATCCACCATTAGAGTTATTTGTGATGAAATGTGACTTTGGGGTGTAAGCAGCTGCATGAGCTTGGGGAGTCCAGTCGTGTTTGATCCATAAAAGGGTCTTTAAGAGGTGGGGCCTGGTGGTGGGTCCTGGGGACCCTGAGGATTAATGCACTTTTCACAGGGTGAGTCATTCTGAAACAGCCAGACTGGCCCCTCGCCCTGGCTTCCTGTCCCACCACGGGGCGGCCCCCAGGGGGTGCTCTTGCCATTGGGATACCATCGACCATGCGGCCCTCACCAGAGGCTGACTTTCAGTCACCCCTACAGTGAGCCCCTTAGGTCACTTCTCTTAGCCTGAGGTACTTGTTATAGCAGTGGGAAATGGATTCGTGCTGGGATTGTCTCCAAGTCGTCACCTTCCCATAGGTGAACCCCACGTGTTCTGTTTTGTGCACGCACCAACCACGTGGCGCTTCCTCAAACGCTGCTCTGGGATTAGCTAGACTTCTCTCAAGGTCTCGGCTTCAGACAGGCCCTGGTTGGTCTGCCAGCTCACTCTTACTAACCGAGTATCTTGGCATTTAGCGTCTGAGCATCTTGGCATTTAGCATCCGTGAACACTGGTTTCTCCTCTCGGGAATAACAGCTTCTGTCTCAGGAAGTTGTAAATGCCATGTTGGGTGAAGGTGAAAACAGCGGTAGCCGCGACTGGCATTGCAGTGAGTGCTCAGTGAATCTTGACTCTCCGATCTCCCTCAGGCTGTAAGCATTTGGAGAAATCGGGAGCCCAGGAGACATAGGAGAGACCCTTAGCAAAGCCAGAGAGCAGAGGAGGGTTGCTGGGGAACCCACCACTCTCTTTGGTTCATTGTACCCAGCCCAGGGTAGGCATAACTTTGGAACCCAAGAAATCTTTGTGGAGGATGCAAGTCCCAGACCACTGGGCTTACGTCTTGTGCCCTATCTCATGCCTGGCTGCCTATGCCCTTTCTTGTGGACCTCTCCCTAGTTAGTACCTGAGACGTAAGGACAGTGTGTAACTCAGTGTCTTTCCTGGTACAGGACATGGTGCTTTGCTCCACACAAAATGGTTTGGGAGCTCTTCAGGTGTCACAAACAAGAAGGAGCAGACCAGGTGGAAAAATCTGGCTCCTGTTCCTCTCTCCCCCAACCCTACCCCAACCAACCCAACAAGCTTGGGCATATCATGCCCTTGTAGAGTCCAGCTTCCTCCCTTGTGTGGTCAAGACCCATATCTCTAAGGCTTAGCATCCCCAAAGCCATGGAAAACAATGCAATGTCATCTTCAAAGAATATAAGTGGGGGAGGAGGGTGGGCAAAGGCGGGGTTTGCAGCGGCCATTCCAGATTGGCAGCTGTCACAGGTCTTAGCGAAGAGGCCGTGAGGTTTCTTAAGTCAGTTAAGTTCCATGCCACCTGGACAGCTCTGACCTGCTATCCTTGAGAGCCCCAGTCACCTGACTTCCAGCAGGGGGCTGCACCCAAGTGCTCGAAGCTCCCCCAGCAGATCATACAGCCAAGGGCTCTAGAGACCTGGGACCCTGTCAGAGAAATGGCCGCCGTGTTGCCACTGTTCCCAGGTCTGTCCTGATGCAGCTGCTGTTCGGAGAGTGGGTTGGCAGTGTGTGGTTGGCAGTAGGAGCAGTTGCTGCTATGCGTGGGGCTCCTGGGGAGTCCTCACGCAGGCCCTTCTTGGGAATAGGAACCCTGGGATTTGAAGGGGATGGAGGGGTGGACGTTTGGACCAGCAGTTGAGACATCCACCTCCCATGTTAGAGTGGCCGGATTTGAGACCCAGCTCAGCCCTTGATTTCAGCTTCCTGCTAATGTACATCCCTGGAGGTAGCAGATGGTGTCTCAAATACTCAGGTCCCCGTCACAGACAGGAGATACCTGGGCTGAATTCTGGACTCCTGGCTTCAGCCAAGCCTTCATTGTTGCCATTGCAGGCATTTGGGGAGTGCACCAGTGGTTGGGAGCTCTCTCTGTGGGGGGGGGGGGGGGGAGAGAAGGTTGGTAGGCACATAGCAGTTAAGAGTCAAGGACTTCAAGAATAAGGGGAGGGAAGACACTTCTCTTTCTGTCACCTTTCCTTTCAAGCACATAACCATAAATAAGTAAACTTTTTGAAGCAAACGCTGTGGTGCAGCAGGTTAAGCGGCCGTCTGCAGTGCCAGCATCCCATGTGGGTACTGATTTGAGTCTTGGCTGCCCCACTTCCTATCCAGCTCCTTGCTAACACACCTGGGAAAGCAGTAGAAGATGGCCCAAGTGCTTGGGCCCCTGCACCCACGTGGGAGACCTGGAAGAAGCTCCTGGCTCCTGACTTTGGCCTGGCCCAGACCCAGTCTTTGTGGCCATTTGGGCAGTGAACCAGCGGATGGAAGACCTTTCTCTCTCTCTCTCTCTCTCTCTCTCTCTCTCTGTGTGTGTGTATGTGTATGTGTGTGTGTGTGTCCCCTTCTCTCTCTGTAAATCTGCCTTTCAAATTAATCAATGGGTCTTTTAAAATAGATAAATACACTTTTTAAAAATCCAAAATATAGAGACAACTCAAAATGTCCATTGGAGGGAGAAATGGATTAATAAAGTGTGGTGTTCATTCAGTGGGATATATTTTTTTAAAAAAATTATTAATTTTATTTGATAGGCAAAGTGATAGAGAGAAGGACAGACAGATCTTTCGTAGGCTGATTCATGCCCCCAAAGGGCTGCTTCATCCCAGGCTGGTCCAAGACAAAGCCAGGAGCCTGGACCTCTATCTGGTTCTCCCACATGGGTGCAGGGAACTGAGGACTTGGGCCGTCCTCTACTGCTCTCAGAAACCTTAGCAGGGAGCTGGATGCAAAGTAGAGCAGCCGGGACTTGAACCTGCACCCACCTGCGATGCCAGCTTATAGGCAGCTCCTTAACCCGCTGTGCCACAACGCTGACCCCCAGTGGAATCTGCTACAGCAGTGACACGTGACTGTATGGGTTCATCTCAGGAATCTCACCTTAACAGGAAAAATAAATCCAAAATGATCCCATGCATCATGGCATCATTCCAACTGTTATACACAAGTCACTGTGATTTTAGGAAAATCCGAACAATGGAACCATGTAAGAAGAGAACGATTTGGAATGCGGTCACTACTACGTGTGGACACCATAAAGGACTATTTGTTTGGGTGGAGGATTCGCAGGCACTTGTCACGTAATGAAGAATGGCTGAATTCAAAACAGCCGAGCATGGACCACAAATGAGCGCGCGCCAGGAACTCAGATCGCGATCCACCTGACTCTGCGCACCTCAGGAAACCAGCTCTGGGGAAGAGCAAGGGAGCCTCAAAGCCCCCCGCCCCCGCCCCTGCAGAAGCCGACATTCCTGAGAGGGAGGGGTGGACATCACCCTTTCCAGTCCCGAGCCTGCGGCAGAACAAGAGCTTCGCCTAGGACCGCAGGCAACCTCTCGCCAAACGAAACCCGCGCGCATGCGTAATTCTCACAGGATTCTTCAGGTCGGATGTGCGACACGGTCCCGGGGAGAAATCCGCGTGGGCACAGCGCTGAGCTCGCACCGCAGGCCCCTTGGACCGTGCTCCTCCTAAACTGTGACCTGGAATCACCTTTCCCTTTCTGAGTTAGCTTCTCTCAGGCGCACTAGTATAGCAGCGAAAAGCGGACTAGCACAAGGGGTTGTGTCGAGCTTGCCCGTGTTCCCTCTTTGCCTTGGAATCCAGCGGGCAGGAAGTACAATGGCCAGTTCTCTCCTGCTTTCAGCTTGATGATAGGCACTGTCTCCTGGTGCTGTGCCAGCCTCACTTCTGGTGCCCCCCCCAAGGTCCCCGCGGGGGCTTCTCAGGGGGCACTTGGATCTCAAAGCACAGTGACAGCCAGAGCTGGCTCCTGCTGGTTCGGCACGTCGCATGTGCCTTGCTCTTCCCAATTCTGCATTCATGTTGGTATCCAGATATCAGCCATGATGGGAGGATTCACTCCATCCAGGTCCACAGACACGACCCGTCAGGATTCCCTTCCCTCCCACCAGAGCCCGTCTATCGGAAGCCATCAGCTGGGTGGCATGCTACGTGGGCTGCCACCGCACTCCCGGGTGCATGAGAGAAGTGTCACGGGCACAGGCTAGGGAGGCCATGGGCCAGCTTCCAAATCTAGATTCTCCTTCTCTACCTACTGCACCTTAGATCCCATGGGAAAAAATGCTTAGTGTTTACTAAGGCTGCTCTCAGGATGAGATGCACACAGTACTGAGTACCTGGTGCTCAGATCCCACTCTTCCTGTCATTAGCACGGGTGGTGTCATGGCACAGGTGCTGACCAACCCTGCTCTGTGGGCCCCGGGGGAATTCACACAACAGTGCATGGCAGTTTTCAGTCTCAATCGTGTCTTCCCCCAGTCTCTCCAGCTTTCGTACTGGACTCAGCTCCAGGGAGCCTCCTGGGCCCTCCAGGAATGTAGATGTCGGAGCAGACTGCTGGCTACAAGTCACACAGCCAGCTCCTGGGATGTGCCTGCCCCCAGCACCGGGGCCCCAAACACCCCCAGGATTAGGAAGAGTGCTCCTGCAGGGAGGCGGGAGGGGGGCTCCGTCCTCCCTGGGAAGTAAGCAGGAGAACATCAGGCGAACTTGTGCCTCGGTGGGCAGACTCCAGTTCACAACGACCTCGTCTCTGTTGGCTGAACAAATAAGAGAAAGACGCTCCGAGTCTCCCATCATAAGGAAAAGTCAAAGAAGGGGAAACGTTGAGTCCCTGTTTGATCATCCCGCACGGTCCCCTTGTACTGAAAGCTCACACTGTAGCCCCTTAATAAGCACAATTGCTGTTAATAAAAAGTATATCTTGATTGACCAAAGTTCTATGGAAGGAGGCATCTTGTCAAAATCAAAGACATGGAGGAGGGATTCTAGAGGCAAGTACCATTAGTCTTTTCAAAGGTAATTTTAAAGTCAAGGGAAAAAAATTTAAAACTCTTGTTGAGTATTTCTCCTCCCCCAGGGTGCATGTCGGAGACACAGCCCATCCCCCCAGGCAGCCCTGAGCAATCAATCAGCCTGGCATGGGATACAAAATATATTTGTCAGCCTCAGGCTAGTTGGAGCCAGGAATGGACGAGATGTTCATACAGAGTCCTTTGCAACTCCAGGGTTGCATAATAGTCGATAATAGTGTGGCTATACGACCCGGCCCTTACATGGCCATTGGCCAGGTTCTCAACAAATATCACGATTAATTGGTGGAATGCAGCAACATTTCCTGGGGTTCACTCTTTCTAGTGGAGGAGGGTTTGTTTCTCTCTAAATAACCTAAGATCTCTATTTGTTGCATATTTTGTCTGACGAAGCATTATTGATGGTGGCGGTGCTGGTAGCCATTAATAACAGCGGGAAGAATAAAAATAATGTCACCTTATGTTTCTAGCTAAAACAAATGAAGGCAATTATTCAGCTTGATAAAGTGTCACGTGCTGGTCCCGCCTCCTTCTCACCCCTCTGAAGTTTCAAGCCTGCTCAAGGAACAGAGTGTCCTCTTCCATCTCATGTCCCTCTGAATCTTCCTAGATTTTTTTTTCAAAAAACTAATTTATTTAAGCGTCTGACAGACAGACATACAGACAGAGACAGAGAGTGCCTATCTGCTGATTCATTCCCCAAATGTCCACAATGGCTATGGCTGGGCCAGGGCTGCAGTCGTCGGCAACTGGGAACTGAATCCAGCTCTCCCACATGGATGGCAGGAATCCCACTACTCGAGTCATCCCCACTGCCGCCCAGGGTCTACATCAAGGCAGGAAGCTGGAGTTAGGAACCAGGACCAGGAAGCAGACTCGTACTGTGATCTGGGACAGGGGCTTTTAATAACGGCTGGGCTCAATGCCTGCCCCTCCACGGGCCTTTTTTTCTGGTGGCATTGAGTTGTCACACGTGTCCATCAGGCTGCAAGGAGACCGTTGATGCACTGACACCTGCCAACTGAGCTCCGGGAACGAGACACCGGGCAGGTGTCATTCCCGCAAGAAGTAGCAGCTGGTTCTGGCATCTGCATGGGCCCATGGGTGCTGGAGCCTCTGATTGTTTCATTGGATTTGAATGACCTTATGACCTTCCTGAAATTGGGGCTCTTGAAATTTTTTTTTTTTTTTTTGGCCATGCAGAGTTAGACAGTGAGAGAGACAGAGAGAAAGGTCTTCCTTCTATTGGTTCACCCCCCAGTGACTGCCGGCGCTGCGCCAATCCGAAGCCAGGAGCCAGGTGCTTCTCCTGGTTTCCCACGCAGGTGCAGGGCCCAAGCACCTGGGCCATCCTCCACTGCCCTCCCAGGCCACAGCAGAGAGCTGGACTGGAAGAGGAGCAACCGGGACAGAATCCGGTGCCCCAACCGGGACTAGAACCTGGGGTGCCAGCGCTGCAGGCGGAGGATTGGCCTAGCGAGCCGCGGCGACGGCCAGGCTCTTGATTTTAACAGCTGACAAAACCCAAATCCAAACTGAGGCAGTGCAACCCCCCACCCCGCCCTCACCCCAGGCCACTTAGGAAGTGGTGGGCGTTGCACAGCTGGAACCCAGATCCTGGCTCACCTGCCACTAAGTCCTCGGAACAATTCTTACTGTGTCACGTCCCGCTTCCCAAGTAGACGTCAGCAACATTGGCAGTGAAACGCTGCACATCCTCGGAACACCAGGTCAGGTTCGCAAGTACAACTGGAGTTCATCTGCATTGGAAAAATCACCATGTGTGAGTGCTGAGTTTGGAGGCTGGGGTTCGGGATTTGCTGGCTGGCAGTGGAGCGGGCTGGCAGCTCCACACGGGGCATACACACATTGCATCCGCGTTCCTTCCCACACGTGGATACCCAGCCCAGCACACACTTGTTAATTTAATTTATTTGTAAACATAACCTGTCAAATTTTGAGATGATGGATGATTTGGGGCTTTAATAAATCCAACATTGAATGAGCCCAAGAAATTGTTTAGTGTCAGCTTTTCACTAAATGCAATTAGTCATGTGGAAATATTACAGATATAAAAAAATAATCTTCAGTGGAATTTCATAGATTTCGTAGAGTATACAGAACAGAGGCAAGCTGCTTGGTTAGAAAGAGAGAGAAAGGAAGGAAGACAGGGGAGAGGGAAGATATGGGAAGGGAGAGGGAAGGAGAAAGATGGGTAGAGAATCAGAGAGAGAGAAAGAGAGAGAGAGAGAGAGGTTTTCCACCTGCTGATTCACTCCCCAAATGGCTGTAATAGCTAGGGTAGGGCCAGGCTGAAGCCAGGGAGAGAGCTCCTTCATCCACTGGTTTTCCTCCAAAATGCCTACAACTGCCAGGGCTGGGCCAGGCTGCAGCCAGAAGCCAGGAGCTCCATCCTGATCTCCCGCAGAGATGCCAGGGGCCCAAGCACTTGGGCCATCACCTGCTGCCCCCCCAGGGTGCACATTAGCAGGAAGCTGGAGTCGTAAGCAGAGCTGAGATGCAAAACACAGGCTCTCTGACATGGGATGTGTGCTTGCCAAGCAGTCTTAGCCACTGTGCCAAACAAACACCTACCTCTGTGGCTGACAATTAACTATGCATATGTAGAGAGCGCGCCTACAACAATGTAGCTACCGTGTAAGAACTGTTCCTTTCCTTAGGCCTCATTCTATCAGGCCATGGAATGGGAATAATAAACAAGCCTCCCATTCACCACTTGTGTGATATTGACACTGTGCGTTGCGCCGCAGGTGTGCCCAGGGGCCCCATTCAGTGGGTTGGGGAAATGACATTCTTCGCATTTTTCCAATCAGGCACTGGAAATAGGGAAGATTCCCCTCACCCCGTAGCAAGCAAGCAGAGACCCCTGTGCAGTCCCCTGCTTCTGATTCACCGAGAGTGGAGGAGAAAATCCCATGAGCACTAAACAGAACCTGGCGCGTAAACTGTGATTGGAGAAGCAAGTTCTTGCAGTGAGGTTGGGGCTGGCTTTTAAACTTAATTATGCACATGTGTCTCTGGCAGAGTTTATTGAATCATATGGAGGAAGCCATAAACAAACACTAAAAACCTGGCTGGGCGGCCGGCTGCGAGCTCCAAAATGATCTTTAAAGATCAAATATTTATTCCCAAATCCCAGGAGCCACGCTGCCGGCATTAAAGGCAAAGGCAAAGTGCTCCGGAGGCTTGTCTCTTGATTGGAACAGGCAGGAGCAGATTACCGGCCGGGGAGCGAGAGTACATCGGCGTGGCACTCCCAGGGCACAAGCTGAAGGGTTAGTAGCACGTGGCCTGGGCAGGGAGGGCACCTGATCTCCAGAGCTTCGTGTCAATCAGCCTCGTGAGGCGCCATTCAGGGAATCTAAATGCCCCGGTCCCGTTGGTCTCTGTCTAGATTCCCTTCTGCACTGTCCCCCTGGGCCTGGGACAGTGGGGTACTCTGCGGGCGGCTTCTCAGGGCAGCTCATGGGAAAGGGGATTCAGGCATTCCAAGCAGCGGGCTGATACAGACAACCTCAGGGTGAGCTGTAAAACCCAGGCCAGCTCCTCATTTCCCAGGGAAGAGGCTCTCCCGCACCCAGACTCTCCCCCACCCCCCAAAGCTGGTGCCTCCTTGCTGATTTCTGTATCATTTAGGAGCGGAAAGGCAAGCAGGTGTCACTGAGCTTCGTTGCTCCATAGGAGGCCTTATTTATATTGATTGATTTTTTTATGGAGCAATTCACAAAGCAAGGCAAAGTGAGTAAGTCTGCCTGTGGCAGGCGACTTTGCCCGTGTTTTTTTTTTGTTTGTTTGTTTATAATTTTTTTTTTTGACAGGCAGAGTGGACAGTGAGAGGGAGAGACAGAGAAAAAGGTCTTCCTTTGCCGTTGGTTCACCCTCCAATGGCCGCCACGGCCGGCCTGCTGCAGCCGGCGCATCGCGCTGATCCGATGGCAGGAGCCAGGTGCTTCTCCTTGTCTCCCATGGGGTGCAGGGGCCCAAGCACTTGGGCCATCCTCCACTGCCCTCCCTGGCCACAGCAGAGAGCTGGCCTGGAAGAGGGGCAACCGGGACAGAATCTGGCGCCCCGACCGGGACTAGAACCTGGTGTGCCGGCGCCGCAAGGCGGAGGATTAGCCTAGTGAGACGCGACGCCGGCCTGCCCGTGTGTTTTTACAGTCGCTGTACACACGTGCACACAGACATAGTGAAGCATTAAGTATAAACGTGTGTGTGTTGAGGAAGCCGCCCTCCAGCGGGGGAGCTGGGGCTCTCAGCAAATGACCACCTGGCCACGTTCATCTTCCGAGACCCAGCAGGTACAGCGACGCCTCGCAGTTCCTGGAAGTGTCACAGAGAGGCGCCCACGTGCCCATGTTGATTCCAGCTCCACCAGGGCCAGCGGGACTGACGCTAGCACACGTGCTCTTTGGAAGACTCTGAGGTTCTGAGGGGCTTCCTTCTGACAGCTTCTGCGCATGTGTGAGGACATGATGGATGGCTGCGCTCCCAGGAGAGCGCCGAGCCCGAGGTTGGGATTATTCAGCACGCGGTCCCTCCGCCCACTGCTGCCTGTGCTGCTCCCACCCATCCAGCTCTCTGTTTGCCGCCTACGTGGTGCCAGCCGGGGTCTGGGGCAGATAATGAAAGTACCTAGAAAATAGATTACCACCACGGATTGTTGGGTTAAAGAGCTCATTTTTTTTTAAAGATTTTATTTATTTATTTATTTATTTGAGAGAGAGAGAGAGAGAGAGAGAGAGAGAGAGAGATCTTCCATCTGGTGGTTCACTCACCAAATGGCTACAATGACCAAAACTGAGCCAGCCCAGAGCCAGGAGCCAGGAGATTTATCCAGGTCTCCCACATGCGTACAGGGGCCCAAGCACTTGGGCCACCCTCCACTGCCTTCCCAGTCACATTAGCAGGGAGCTGGATCGGAAGTGGAGCAGCCCAGCGCAGGTCCTACATTGTAGTGTAGAGTGCTAAGCCTTGCCTGTGGCACTGGCATCCCACATGGATGCTGGTTCGAGTCCCAGCTGCTCCACTTCTGATCCTTCCCTTTGCTATCAGTGGTGAATCAGTGGAAGATGGCCCAAGTCCTTGGGCCCCCTGCACCCGAATGGGAGACCCAGATGAAGCTCCTGGCCCTTGGCTTCTGCCTCACCCAGCCCTGGTCACTGCACCATCTGGGGAGTGAACCAGCCGATGGAAGATCTCTCTTTCTCTGCCTCTGCCTCTACCTCTCTGAAACTCTGCTTTTTAAATAAATAAATAAAAAATCTTTAAAAAACAAAACAAAACGAAGAAGTGGAGCAGCCCATATGGGAGACTGGCACTGCAGGCCTCGGGTTTAACCCCCTGAACCACAACATCAGCCCCGCTGCTTCTCTTTTGGAAAATAAATCTGAGACTGGGGTCTCAACAGACCCGCGTGTCATGTCTCACTCCCACCCAGCGTGCCCCAGTGTGACTCGGGCCCCGCCTTGTCCCATGTTAGCCCCTGAGGCTAAAGCCCGGCTCCTGGCACACTTTTCACATCACAGTGAGTCTCCTGGGCAACCGTGGTGGCGCCGCCCTGGTGGCTGGGGTGGGGTAGTGCTGCCTGTGGAGAATCCCAGTAGTAGATACCTTTGCTTGTCACGTCTCCGCCTGCCGCCGGTGGATCGCTGTCCCCACAGGGAGTTGCTCACACCCTGTTGGTCTTCCAGCTGCCTTGAGAACCCTTATTCAGCTCTCCCGTTTCTGTGACCGGGGCCAGACAGGTGCTCAAAGCCACCCGACGACACCCGGACCCGGGACCCTGAGTGGAGATGCAGGAGAGACACCCACTCTGGGGTCCCTTCCATGGGGGGAGTCAGCTAGGCCTGCCATCCTTGCAGGCGACACCCAGTGGGGGCTGAGGCTTGGGGGTACCTGTGAACAGTAACCCCTACCTGAGGACCAGGGATAGCTCCTAGGCTGTTGGGTTATAGGGGGGTACCGGGGACCCCTGATATCAGGGAGGGCCCTGACCATGTAGCCCAGCACTTCGCTGTGGTAGCCACAGTTGCTAGGACCCTGGGTGGCCTGTGGCAGGTCCTACACTGCTCTGGGTGCTTCTACAAGGAGGGTCCCTGTGCACACGGGACCCTGTCACACTCCTTTCCTAATTCCTAGACAGCCAAGCGTGTCCTAGCAGACATTACTCATCGCTGCCTGCCGCTCCAGCCTCACATGGATTTGACAGTTCTCTCAAGTACGGCGCTCTCTTGGGAACAGCATGTGAAAACCCACACGTGGGCCACTCTTCTGTCCCCACTCTTGTTTGTGAATGAGTTGTTTTAAGATTTATGTCGTTTATTTGAATGGCAGAGTGGGGTGGGGTGCGAGGAAGACACACACACACGCACACACACACACAGGTCTTTCATTGGCTATTTCGTTTCCCAAAAAAGCCACAACACCCAGGAACTTGGAACCCCAACCAGGTCTCCCACATCAGTAGCAAGGGCCCCGGGGACTTGGCCCATCCTCCTCTGGCTTCCCAGGTGCTTGAGCAGAGCAGCCAGGACTCAAACCTGTGCTCCGTTGTGGGATGCAGGCATCCCAAGTGGCAGCCTCCCATGTTGGGCCGCATTGCAAGGACTGTAGGTGAGGTCTTTGTCTCTGCCCGTTGGCGGACTGCAGGAGGTGCGGCCACAGCCCCGAGCACACACTCTGGCTGTGGAGCATCATCAGCCGGAGTCCTTTGGGTTCTTGTCTGTCCCACAGCTCTGAGAGAGAGGGGCCCTGGTCTGTAACGGTCTGGTTCTAATAACAAACAGCTGGCATTACACGTGCTGCTCCTGGTGACGTGGTCTCGTTCACCCCACGCTGCAGCAAATGCAGCTGTCCGAGCCACGCTGCTTTGCTTCATTGACACTTTTCTTGCATTTTCTGACCCCATCCTGTGTCTTGGGGGTGCGTCAGTACACACAGGTTCTGAGCACTGCCCACACAGCCCTCCAGCACACCTGGCAGGGGTTCAAGGGCAGGACAGCTCACACTGAGACTGGCCCTGAGCACCCTAACGGGCGTCTGAGCAGGAGACACTGCCTGGCTGTCAGGCCCACTCCCACCCACCACTGCCTCGTGTAGGAGCCTGCTCTCAGGGACCATTTATAAACGTATCTATCGCAGAAGCAGAGACAAAGAGAGCAGTCACCCACTAGCTCACTCCCCAAATGGCCCCAGTAGCCAGGGTTGAGCCAGCCCAAAGCCAGGAGCCCAGAACTCAATCCAGGGCTCCCAAGTGGGTGGTAGGGGCATGATGTCTTGAGTTATCACCTGCTGCCTCCCAGAGTGTGCATGAACAGGGAGCTAGAGTCAGGAGCTGGAGCCAGGCGTCCATGCACCTGTGATGTGGAGTGTGGGCATCTTTACCTCCCTGTGCATTTTTTGACTACAGCCTTACCTCCTCCGGCCCCTCTGTCCTCTCATCGCGTCTCCAGAAAGCCCGCATCACAGAGACTCCAGCCCGTGATCCTGCAGATGATCTCAGAGTTCCTAGGGAGCTGAGACAATAGGATCCAGCAACTGGTTTCCCTAGGGGTCCCACAAGCCTCGCCAACCCACAACGCGCCAGGGTGCCTTAGAGGCTCTCGCCTCCCCAGGGCAAACCTGATCCTGCCTCACCCCGAGGGTAGGGGAGCAGTGATGCCAAGGATGCAAGCCCAAGCAGAGGCGGCTGGGTTCACACAGCCCAGGGCACTCACACGGCCACCTGCACCTGGAAACGGCTGACACCTGGCTCCCTAAGGCCATGTCAGCATCAACACAGCCCCCAGCCATGGTGGGTCCCTGGGAGGCAAGGGACCAAACTAGAGGGAAAGGAGAGTTTCATTTTCCAGCTCAGTCTTGATTACTCCAGGGGGTGATAGGTTCTGTTCTTCCTCCCCGCCAGGAGAGCCAGGACTAGCCTGATTCTGCATGTTCTCACAGCCCGCCCCTGCCCACTGTCTGGCCAAGGCACTAACAGAATGAAGAAATTCCCCCACGGCAGGCCGCAGACAAGATCCAGCCTCCTCCATGAGGGCAGGTAACCCACAAATTGGCTCGTGAGCCGATGAATAAACACGCATTGATTTTGTTCCTTTAACTACCAGCCTAACTGCCGAGGGGGAGGGCCGACTAGCGGGAGAGAGAAATTGATGAGCTGGTTAATGTGGCTTATTGGCGAGATGGTTTTAACATCGTGTGGCTCTAAGAGTCCTGTTTTTTTAAAAAATTAATGTGGAGATTGCATTTTAATGGGTCTGAGTCCTCGGCCAGTGAGCTGCCAATATGTGTCCCTCGGGGCAGTTCCTGCATTTGCTCCGAGGTCCTCTGGGGGTGGAAGAGGGTAAGGGGTTGTATCGAACACTTGTTAAGTGCCAGTGCGGCTGCAAGCCTTGCAGAGAGCGTGGACAGGTAGGGGAGGCAGGCTGCAGGGGGTTAGCTCCTGCCTGCCCCGAGGGTCACAGAGATGGGAAATCCTAGGGTTGGGTTGAGAAGGGTGGGGACAAGTGTTGAAGGATGGATGGGACCAGATGCTGAAAGGGACACAGGGGAAAATCAAACTCTGGGGGTTTAGAGAGGACTTAGATGTTGTTGGATGTATCAAGAGAAAGAGAAGAAGAAGAAGAAGAAGAGGAGGAGGAGGAGGAGGAGGAGGAGGAGGAGGAAGAAGAAGAAGAAGAAGAAGAAGAAGAAGAAGAAGAAGAAGAAGAAGAAGAAGAAGAAGAAGAAGGGAAAAGATTGAGGAGGAGGGGAAGGAGGAGAGGGAAGAGGAAAGGAGGAAGAGGAAGAGGAGAGATTGGGAGGGAGGAAAGGAGGAAGGAGTGAGTAGAAGAAGGGAGGGAAAAATCCTCACCAATTCCTCCGTCACTACATGTAACTTGGCCTCACGTGTCGCCACATCATCTCCTGAGTGCTTGTAACTCTACACCTTACTCAAGGTCTGCAGCAAATCCTCACTGCGTCACTGTAGCTCACAAGCACCGGTCTGGGCGACATTTCACGGATCATCTAACAGCACGTTATTCTCGTATCAACATGTCACCTAATTTGTTCGAATGTTTAATGTGCTCCCTGAAGGTGGGTCCATCACCTAACCTCTCCCCACATCACCTAGAGTTCCGAGGCCGCTATTGCAACATAGCACAAAGTCAGTGCTTATGAACCATATGAACTTGAACTTGAAGTCTCGTGCAAGTTCAGAATCCTTCTCAGGGGCCCAGGGCTAGAGCTCTTTGCTGCTCTCGACTCACACGGCACGGGCTGACTGTGCCACAGACCCCCTCTGCTTTGGTTTCTGCCCCCTGGAATCCTCTTCCTCTGCTTGATTTCCGTGCACCCCTAGAGAGACTGAGTCACGGGAAGGACTCCCTGCCATCTCTGCAGTGCCCCCAGCCCTGCGTGCTCACAGCCCCGGGCGGTGTCCCTGGGAGCCATGAGAAGCCCCTGCCTTCCTTGGAAAGGCCCTGCACAAGCTCCCCTGGGTTGGACCGCCTTGCTGCTTTCCCTACTTCCTTCATTGACTCCATCCAGCTGTTTCAATGGCATGGGTTTCTCAAGGTCTCTGCTGCCTTCATCAGCTCTGGGTGCTTTGCGCTGCAGCGTCTGGAGGGCAAGTGCTTCTTAGAGGGTGACCAGGTCCTCTTTCCAGACACCCTAGGGTGTGAGCTGTGAGCAAGAGCTCAATGACTTGCTGAAGTCTTTGGACAACCTTGTGTGTACCCAGGGGGTACCCAGGCACCTCAACTCCTTGCTGCTGAAGAGATCCACCTTGTTCCCGAAAATATGCAGAACCCTCACTTGCCTTTTGCTCCAATCCCCCTTTCCCCCAGTGCTTCTTTAGCCCTTTATCCCCATCAGCCTACGGAGCTTTAAACTTTTCAAAGCACTCTACACCTTTAATCTCAGTTGATCCTTAACAATATCCCAGACATTATTAACTCGTTTGAATAATGAGCTCAAGAGACTCGGGGAGATGAAGTGTCTCGCTCCACACCCCCCCGAGAAGGGACACTTGGCACCTGACTCCTGAGCCACGCCTTTGTGGTCATTCCTGGGACCTCAGTGGCTTGACCCCCCTCCCCTGCCAGGCTGTCTAAGGCTCTATCCAGCGGGAGAGGGCAGGGGAGGAGGGTGTGTGCACTGGGCCGGAGGGGGTGGTGGTCCAGAAAGGGAAATGCTTACGTGACTTACACATCGATGGCCACTCATTAGGAAGGAGAGGTCAGGGCATCTGCCAATAATGAGGTCGGCATTATGGGTCTTAATGGAAATGGGGCAGCACCTGCCCCCATCAAAAGCTAATCTGCCCAAGAGACACCCTGGCCCAGCACAGCAAGAATGCGGTCCCCGCTGGGGCCAGCTCCTGGAACTGAATCCAAAGCCATTAGCATCCGGGGGTCCTGCTGATTCAGACAGTGGCCATTAGTGAGGCCGGAGAGAGACTGCAAAAGTAAATCTGGAGGCCAGAGGCTGAGATCCACCCAGGCTGCCTGGGAGGACGCTGAGCTGCAAGCAAAGAGGAGCTGAGGAGGAGGGCAGAGGGTCTCCCTCGCCCCAGCTCCAGGGCACTGTTTGCATGAAGTCTCTGCCAGTTCTCTGCAAAACAGTGGAGAATCTCGGCTTTCTTCATGCCCAGGTCTTACTCAGGGCAGCCCGATGGTCAGGCTGCCTCTTTTCCTGTGTAACTTCCGCCTGAGGCTGGGGCGGGTGGGGCTCCACCACTGACTTGAGGCTGAAAAACCACTGATGATCTGTAACAATGACTCAGAGAGAACGGACAGAGGCAGGTGGGCTTGGCTAGTGCTGTCCATTGAGCCTTGCTGTTTGTAAGCTGCCCTTCTACTTCTATTGACCTTGAGTTAATAAAGAGAACAGCTACCGAGGCTCATGCCCCCACCCCATGCCAATAGAGAAACAGCGTCACCCACCATAGAGCAGCCCTCACTAGCTGGGTAGAGTTGATCGTATTCTGATCATACTAGCAATGCTGTTGTTAATACACCTGTAGTCTGGGGCCGGCAATGTGGCGTAGTGGATAAAGCTGCCGCCTGCAGTGCCAGCATCCCAAAAGAGCCCTAGTTCGAGTCCCAGCTGCTCCACTTCCTATCCAGCTCTCTGCTATGGCCTGGGAAAGCAGTAGAAGATGGCCCAAGTCCTTGGATCCCTGCACCTGTGTGGGAGACCCAGAAGAAGCTCCTGGCTCCCAGCTTCGGATCGGCACAGCTCCGGCCATTGTGGCCAATTGGGGAGTGAACCAGCGGATGGAAGACCTCTATCTCTCTCTGTCTCTGTCTCTGTCTCTCTCTCTGCCTCTCCTTCTCTCTCTGTGTAACTCTTTCAAGTAAATAAATAAATCTTTTAAATAAAATACACATGTAGTCTCCCATGGAGGGAAGTGACAACCTAGCTATACCATACATGGGCCACTACATCTGTGTTGTCCAACAGAGCCTCATTTGAGGAAGGCGAGAGATTAACAGGTGCACCTGGTTAGTGTGTTTGAGGCCTGGAAAAAGGAGACGGAAGGCTTAGAGCAATGCACTCTGTCTAAACACTTGAGGCGTTGTTACTGTGCTTGTTCATATGTATTTATTTTTATGCACTTGAAAGGCAAAGGTGTAGAGAGAGTGAGTGAGTGAGAGAGTGAGAGATAGGGAGTACCTTCCATCTACTGGTTTACTCCCCAAATGCATGCAACAGCCAGAGCTGGTCCAGGCCAAGGTCAGAAGCCCAGGACTTAACCCTGCTCTCCCGTGTGGGAGCCCAAGTACTGGGACAATCGTCGGTGGCCTTCCCGGGTGCATTAGATCAGAAGCAGAGGAGCAAGGACTCGAATCAACACTCTACCGCTGGATGTGGCCGTCCTGAGTGGTGGCTTAGCCCACTGTGCCATCCCGCTGGTCCCTTATAGTGCTGCTGGCTTAGAAAAATCGTGGCTGCCTCCTGGGTGGCCCCCTAGCTTGTTTTGGGTATTGGCATGATTACTTTGTTGCAAAGTCTTCCATTATTTAAAACAACATTTCTAAAAGTTCACAGGGGGATCTACACTGAAAGGGAAGCTGATTGCAGATCAAGGTGAATAAGAATTTGCTGGGAGACTAAACTGCTCTACTACTGACGAAGCTGCCCAAGAGGTCAATGACACTTCCCCTTGGCAAAGAGTGGATGGCACTGGGCCGCAGTACCAAACTGACAAGCGCAGGTCTCTCTTTTAGGAGAGCTCTTGTTGGTTTTTACTTTCTTATCTTTTTAATCTTTGAGGTTTTTACAAGTGCGCAGTAGCTTCAGAGAAGAAACCAACAAGAAGGCTTTGATACTGTGCTGCCTCTGGGGACAGAAAGATCTGTGTGACGCACAGGCGAGCTGAGACAGTGACGGGTAGCCCTCATGTAGCCCACCGCCCGGTGGCCAGCGGTACCCACATCCTCCTTTGGGTCCCCGTCCCCAGGAGGGGTGTGGCTACTGCTCAGCACCCCCCCCCGCCCCCACTTCCTCTCCAGAGGGGACGGTGAGGCCCCAGACACAATCAGAGACAAACCAATCCACTGAAGTGAGAGAGAAAGCTGGCAGCTTGATTTTGAAGATTTTGCTACACTTTTAGCAAAAGGAAACAAATTCGAGGAAGAAGTGGTGCTGACTTGGTCTCCCAGATCCAAACCTGGTCTGAGCACACACCTCGATGCCTTCTCACCTAGACGGGAGGGGAGGGGCTTGGCTTGGTGATTCCCCAGCTCCGTGCAGCTGCCGCCTGCCATGTGGCCCCAGCTCACCTGCACGTTATTTGCATAGAGCTTGTGGAGGACACACGGCTCCCTCACTTAAAACCATCAGCTTCAGAGTGGGTTCTGTGGAGCAGTGGGTTAAGTGACTGCTTGTGACACCTGCATCCTGGTGCCTCCAGGATGCTGGCTAGGACAGGACCGGTCAGCCAGCTTCTTGTCTTTCATCGCTTGCTTTCTGCTTGCCCATGTGTGACTCACATCATTGACTCCCTGACCAGGACGTGCCTATGATGGGCACACATGTCCACCTCTGAGAACCCAACAGCCCAGCCAAAGGACACTGGTGAAAACCATTCTTGACTGCACCTGACCTTAAACCATCCCACATCTGACCTCCGGTTGGCTCAGCCGGCCAGGTGCTACAGGACTTTAACATCCTTGGGATCCCACTCCTAAGACGTTGTAGCGAATCAGAATTCCATAGACATCTGTCCTCTGATCCCTGGCACTTCATGCAAACTGCTGTTGTTGGACACGCAGACGTGGTTAGCAAAGTGACGCAGCCCTGGACAGTCAGCCAGCTGTTGTACCAAACAGCTCCAATGTTCAGTGACTTCACAGGTAAGATGTGCTTCTCTTCCCTGAAATGGTCCACTGTGGATGCTCACTATAGTGGCTCGGGGACATGTCTATGTCTTAGAGTTTGCTGTTGGGTGCTCCTATCCGGCCTGCAGGGGGCGTGAAGAGAGAGCGTGGGGAGCTGTACAGAAGTATTTGCGACCAGATCTGGAGGTTACCTGTGTCCCACCTGCTCACATTCCATCAGCCTGGGCCAGGCAGAGCAGAGGCTGGGGAAGGAAGCCGACCCCAGGGCCCAGCAGGAAAAGACACAGAACCTGCTGCACACAGTGTATTCTGTCTTGACTGAGCAGAAGCTGGGTGGCAGTGGTGGGTGGGGTGGGCAGGATGTTGACTGGGACATACAGACTGGGAGTGGATGGAGATGCACACTTAATAAAACGAATGTAACTTAGCATCCTTGGTCTTTAAAAAAACTCATGTTGTATAACTCAGGGTGCCCAGCTAGTCTGCAAAAGAACTCTGCCGAGTAGGAATGCAGGTTTGGCTCAAGGGTTGATGAATTCTATCCCAGCAAAGTTTTCTTTCTAATTTTCGTACTTCGAATCCACTGTCCAAAGCTTGGTGGGTACAGACCTCTGTTAGCATTTACAGGGCACTGTGTTGCGTGGTGAGAGAGTCTTATGTTCCATTCCAAACAGACTGGTGACCTCTCGCTTCAGGAAAACCTCACGGCCTTTGTCCCCATATCAGTGGGAAGGGCGGCCTTCTGATGTCATCTCCAGCAATGATTGCGTGTTTCAATCGCCCTCCTGGGATGGGTGCCAGACCCAACCCATCAAAGTTGCCCTTTCCCTCTCCGATTCTTGGTTGACCACTGAGGAATATCCTGTGTGGTCATGTGCCGGGTGGAATCCAAATTGTTGAGAAGTCTGTTTTTGCTTAAAAAAATGCACTCCTTTATTTCTTTAGATGTTATTACAGCTTCCTAGGGCTCCCACTTATTGGGAGGAGAGGAGAAGAGCACTTTAGAACTCTTAGTATCCAGCAGTGGCTAGGAGGCCGGGACAGCTGGTTTGTCAGTGTGCCAGACCAGAAGAGATTCTGTGTGCCAAGTGAGTTCCTTCGCACACCGGCTCTGTGAAACACTGCTTGTGTTCTAGAGCTGAACTTCAATGATGCCTGGCCGGCTGCCAGGCACAGGTGCAGGTTCAAGGCCGACAGCACAGCAGGCCGGAGATGGGTGGCGCTGGAGTAGTTCAAGGCCAGTCGGTCCATACATGGAACAGCTGATTATAAGCCGATCGAGAGATGATCCTAGGTTCAATCCCACTCAGCTAGGAGGTTCATGCTCAGGATATTTAAAAAAAAAACCTGATTGATTAATATAAAATCATGTACCACTTTTGTCCAGAGAAGCGTGTCCCTGTTGATGGAGGCAGGGGTACGCTGCTGCTAGGGGCACCTGCGGGTCCCATCAGAGTGCCTGACGCCGAGTCCTGACTCTGCTCTCCTGCTCATTCTGGCTTCCTGCTCATGTTCACCCTGGGAGGCAGCAGTGGAGACTCAAATGCTTTGGTCCCTGCCACCCACAGGGGAGCCCTGGCTTGTGTTCTGGACCTGTGGCTTTGCGCTGGCCCAGCCCCAGCGGCTGTAGACATTTTGGGAAATGAATTAGTGGATGAGATCTCTCTCTCTCTCTCTCTCTCTCTCTCTCTCTCTCTTTCTCTCGCTCTCACTCTCACTCTTGCTGGCTCTCGCACACTCACGCTCTCTCCTCTCTGCCTTTCAAATAGATTAAAACAATTTTAAAAAGAGAGACATTTAAGTCCCATATCAGAAATATACTTGAAGGAGGATATTGTAAAGGTTTGAGAATATAAGAGGAAATATTAAAAAGTTGACAGTAAAAAATTTTTAAATCCATGTGTCATTTTTTTTTTTGACAGGCAGAGTTAGACGTGAGAGAGACAGAGAGAAAGGTCTTCCTTTCCACCCCACAGTGGTTGCTACTGCTGGCGCGCTGTGCTGATCTGAAGGCAGGAGCCAGGTGCTTCTCCTGGTCTCCCATGGGGTGCAGGGCCCAAGGACTTGGGCCATCCTCCACTGCACTCCCGGGCCACAGCAGAGAGCTGGCCTGGAAGAGGGGCAACAGGGACAAAATCCGGCACCCCGACCGGGACTAGAACCCGGTGTACCGGCGCCACAAGGTGGAGGATTAGCCTAGTGAGCCGCGGCGCAGGCCACGTCATTTTTTTTTATAACATACATTTTCCCTATACTTTCCGAAACACTCTTGCATATTGTAATATATACTGGCCCAAAAGTTAGGAGTTTTAGGCTTGACCTCTGGTTTGGCTACTAATGCAGCCCGACCTCGTGCAAACCGCTGTCTCTGCTTCGTTTCTTCACCTGTAGGACGAGGGGAGGGACATCTGGGGACACACCGAGAGCCACTTGCAAGTATTCCAGGAGCCTCAGAGAGTGTCTTTGACAAGCGTGCCTCTGTGGGAGATCTGGGGGCTACCCCTGCCTTCAAGTGCAACACCCGGCACAGAGTGGTCCCCATGGGAAGGTGCCCGTGACCTCATGGTGCAGAAATCCCAGCCCCGCTCTGCAGGGGGCGCTCACACAGAAGCTGTCGTGCAGGCTCCTTTAGAAGCACACAGGGCAGAGACAAATACCCGGGTGTCCCAGCTGTCAGAGCAGGTGGATCATGGCTGTCCTTCCCTCCTCAGCTCTTTGGATCTCTGCATGTCATTCAATCTTCCTGAGCCTTTACTGGTCCCACCTGCGAGATGGGGCTTCTCACCGAGGTGTCTCGGAGTTCGAGACTTATTGCCACAACTTCTGTTTTCTGAGTCTCCTGGTCTATTTACCGAACAGGGAAGACAATGCCAAAAACACGTTTACCGAAAAGCAGGCTGTATTTTAAGTGTTTAGGCTTCAGCAACCAATGCTGCAAAGTCCTACACACACACACACACACACACACACACACGGGCGTAGCATCACTTAGCAGCCTCCGAGGCACTTTGTGAGAGCCAGGGCCAGGTCCAAGGGCCCTCCTGTCCCCTAAATGTCCGCCCTCCTGTGCCCTCCCCTGCACACATCCTCCTTGTGGTGAAGTCTTCAGTGAGAAAATGTCTACACCATGCACATACGCAGACACTCAATAAACTGTAGCTGGTACCCAGATTATATTGTATGGGCAAGGCTGCAGCTCCCAAAACTTGGCACACTCCTCTTAGCTTCCCCAGGGAGGCTGGTGCAGACTGACCCCGACCTGGGTCTCCACTGTGCTACCTGTACTTAGCAGCTGCAAAGCCTCCTGTGTGCAACCCCACCCCATTGAGCTCAGGGCTCCAACTCCAGGACTGTGGAGCCAGCCCCCTCCTCCGGGAAGCCACCCGAGTGTTAGAAAAGTACCCGAGGATCCTGCCTGCTCCCTGGCGTTTATTTACTGCAAGTTATTTACTGTGGCAATGCGAGATGAATGGTTAGGGGAGGCGAGAACAAACAAACTTACCTTCCTCGCTCACCCGAACGTGTTGGAGTTCCTACGTGTTCACGCGGAAATGTCTATAATTTACTTTTCAGTTTTGCAATGTTTACGGTGTTTATGCCATTTGAAGGTTATTTATAACAATTATATAAGGAAGCAAAGTGCCATAAACTGAAGTAATTTACTGTAAAATATCTGAAATGCTAAAATATCAAACGGTGCATTACTGTAGTGCCAGCGTTGCTGCTGGAAGGAAGGGGAATGGGAGGGAAAAGGCTAAAGCCGCAGCCTCCAGCCCATCGCCAGTCCGTTCCAGCCGTCTCACGGAGATCTATGCATTCCAGAGCAATTGGCAAGCGTTCATTTCATCACTTCGAGAGAGAGGGGCGGGACTGGAAGAACACGCCTCCTTATTACAGCACTCGTGGACCTGGATGGGTTATTCCAGAACAAAATGGGCACAGAGGCAGACAAAACACAATGGGCGTCACCTTGGCCATGAGCTTCTGCTCCCGCCACTGACCCTTGGTGTCTCAGGTCTGGGTAACAGGGCATTGCAGTCCTGGCTGTGAGGGACCCGAGACCAAGGAGCCCCAGCTTAGCTTGCTAGTTCCAGAAAGATGGAAGGCATGAGTCAGAGAGGGATCAAGGTGTGACAGCTGACTACCCTATGACACATAGGAGCCTCTGCAGCCAGGGACAGTGGGTCTTTGTCCTTGTCACAGCTCGAAGAATACAACTCATTCTCACGCACGCTCTCCTTCCTCAAGTTAACACGCGTTGAATGTCTACCGTGGCTCAGGTTTTGGAAATACACTGGTGAGCAAGACAGCGGCAACCCACCAAGGACTGAAGACCTGAAGCTGGAACACTGACAAGGTGGAGACAGGTTCGACACAGAGCTGACGCTGAGCTGCGTGGAAACGCCTTCACCGTAGAGCTGAGAAGCCAACGCATCCCAGTCTGAGCCAGGGAAGGTGCTGGCTTTGCAAGACCTCCAGGGAGATTCTGACCGTGCTGTGAGGCTTTGAGAAGGCTGCTCCTTCTGGAAGGCGGGCGAGCGGGCCTCTCTCTGAGTCTGTGGCGGGGCTCAGGGCTGTGAGTGAAGTTCGCAGGGCAGACAGCGGCCAGCAACCTCCACCTTTAGCTTTGGTTCCAGATAGAAAAGAGAGCCGATGCTGTGGCTCTAGTCACGCCATTTGCTGCCAGAAAGAACATCGCCCTGTGACCATGCATCAGCTGGAACTGCCCACGGGAGAGCAATGAATCTCAGCTCACTGCAGTGTGGCCCAGGTCCAGTCACCAGGGTGCTGGACTCCAGGGACCGTCTCACAATTGTAAACCCTTTCCAGAACTGTGCGTGAAAAAAAAAAAATACAATGTTTTCAGCACCCTATAGCCCCCTTTGTTGCTGAATCGTTACTCACCTCCTTTACAAGTACCACAGTGCCAGTGGAGTTTGTTTTCTTCTGTGTGGTTTCACGGCTTCAACGTTGGCTTTGAAAGTGCACCCTTGTGCTTGTTGGTAACAGTCCATTGACTTCCACTGCCATAGAGTCTTCCACTGCAGGCTCAAACCACCATCCATCTGCCACTTCCACAGTTGGTGGGCATTGCTACTGCCATGCTTGCTCTATGCGTGCTGGACTCCATATGTGTGTTTACGGCAGGGGCACAGCCGGAAGTGGAATGCTGAGTCCTAGGGTATGGGGTGATCACTTTACACAGAGCCTTTACACACTGCCAAGCACTGTTTTCCCAAGGGGACTGAGCCACCTTCGGTTTTTCCCAGCACAGGACAAGGGTCCTTGTTGTTTCCTATGCTCGTTAACCCTGGTTATTGTCAATCTTTTACATGTTAGCCATGTGATAGGGAGGAATTGGTATCTCTTTGTGTTTATTGCCGTTCTTTAATCCAGATATCAACCATGCGTGGCCTCAGGAAGTTGTTCCCACACCCCGCATTGGAGTATCTGGGTTTGAAGGCTGGCTCCGGATCCCAGATTCCTGCTAACGCATACCCTGGGAGGCACCAGTGATCACTCAAGTCTTTGGGTCTGTGGCATCCACGTGGGAGACCTGGGTTGAATTCCAGCCTCCTGGCTTTGGCCTGGTCCAGCCCCAGCTGGTGCAGACATTTGGGGAGTGAACCAGCTGATGGGAGTGCTCTCTCTGCCTGTCTCTATCTCTCTGCTTTTCAAATCAAGATGAGAATAGGTTAAAAAATTTTAAATAAAGTCGTTCCCTTTGCAGGCAATCTTTGTCCTAAGCCACCCACCAGGGGACAGCCACTGATCTAATTTCTGTCACCAAGCATCAGTGTGGCTGTTTCAGAACTGCTTTTTTTTTTAAGATTTATTTATTTATTTGAAAGTCATAGTTACACAGAGAGAGAAGGAGAGGCAGAGAGAGAGAGAGAGGGTTCACTCCCCAATTGGCCACAATGGCCGGAGCTGTGCCAATCCAAAGCCAGGAGCCAAGAGCTTCCTCCGGGTCTCCCACATGGGTGCAGGAGCCCAAAGACTTGGGCCATCTTACACTATTTCCCAGGTCATAGCAGAGAGCTGGATCAGAAGTGGAGCAACCAGGACTCGAACCAGCCCCCATAAGGGATGCTAGAGCCACAGGTGGTGGTTTTACCTACCACAGCGCTAGCCAAAGGAATTGTTTTTATTCCATTTTCCTCAGATTTTTGATGTGCCCTCATATGTTTAACCTCATTAAAAAAACCGGAAACTGTTTCTCAAAGTGCCTGTGCCCTTTGGCCCTTTCCTAACATCTGGGAGTGCCAGTTGCCCCCATCCTTGCCAGTGTTCAGCTCTGTGATTTCAGACATCCTGGTGCGTGAGAAGAGCTGTCTCCTCGTAGCTGTAGGATGCGTTTTTCTGGTGACGGTCGAGGGTCTTTTGCATGTGCTATTGTCCATGGTTTTGTGAAGTGACTCTTGTACCTGTTCCCATGTTTGCATTCTCAGTTGTCTACCTTGCAACTTACCAAATGCAGGAGTGACTTATCCACCTCTGTGGGCTATGTGTTACAGGGAGCCTGCATAGGGCTAAGACTTCTTGCAAAAAAACAAGTCCCCCAGAGGCACATCCACCAAGCCAGTGCTTAAATTAATCCCGTTGGGGCCTGTGCTGTGGCATAGCAGGTAAAGCCGGTGCCTGCAGTTCAGGCTTCCCATATGGGCGTCTGTTTGGGTCCTGACTGCTCCACTTCCAATCCAGCTCTCTGCTGTGGCCTGGGAAAGCAGTAGAAGATGGCCCAAGTTCTTGGGCCCCTGCACCCACATGGGTGACCCAGAAGAAGCTCCTGGCTCCTGGCTTCAGATCAGCACAGCTCTGGCCATTGTGGCCAACTGGGGAGTGAACCAGTGGATGGAATAACCCTCTCTCTCTATCTGCCTCTCCTTCTCTATCTTTGTAACTCCTTCAAATAAATTTTAAAAATCTAAAAAAAAAAAAAAAAATCATGTCCTCTGTGGAGGAATGGGACTGTAGGATTTATTGCACAAAGACAAGGAGGGGATAAGGAAGAGGAGACATGGCACAGATTTGGGGTAGAGAAGAAAGAGCAAGAGAGATGTTCCAGAGGACAAGGCTCTGGGGACGTTCTGGAAAAACACTTCAACTCGCAGACAACTGGGAGCGGTTGCCTAAGCTAGTGCTGGTGAAACGTGCGCCCTATAACCCAGGAAGTGTCCACTCCCACCCTCCTTGTTTTGCAAACAGCAAAGGGAGAGGCTCAGGTCTGTGCCTAGCATCTAAGCTGGGAACCCAGCAGGAGCTCAGCGCCCTGCTGGACAGTGTGTGAAATGCAGCGGGGAGAAGTGTGATGTAAGGCCCCGCCCTCCGGAGCTTCCAGGTCCCCGAGGGGAGACACACACACTCCCGCAGAATGGCCCAAGAGTGGGTATTTTCACAGAGAGCAGGTATTCATGTACTAGACTCAGTCCAGAGTCTGCCAGGGACTTGGCTTTGATGGACATGGACAACACCATGGTGTGGACGTCAGGGGCTCTGCCCTTCCATCCGTGGGTCTGCAGACTCAACCACCCTGCTTCCTTTCGGAGGTCGATATCTATGTTTTTCCCTGCTGTGGAAGACCCGCCCTGGTTGCAAGCTTGGAGGCACTTGGACAGGAGCAGTGCTCAATAATCCCTTGGCCGTTGATGGATGGGTTGAGGTGGTTGAGAACCGCAGTTGGAATAAAGCAAAGTGCACTAGGCTTCGACTCTGCTCCCCAGGGCTGTTAGCCTGGGAGGCTCCATCCCGGAGCCTACAGGAGACGAGGATCTGCTGAGGCAGGTCGTTTTCCAGGGGCATGGATGTCACAGGTCAGCACTTAGGGAGTACACCCAGCAGGTTTGCGAGAAGAGCCAATATTGCCTCCGAAGAATAAGCAATAAAAGTAGGTATTTGTATACTGCCTTATTTTATTAATGGTCGTAATAATAGGTGCTGCTTATGGAGCAAGTTCTACACTGAACAGAGTTCTAGACACTTTGTTGTTAACAAAATGCAGCCACAAGCTTTTCCCCTTCCAGTCCATAAATTCCCTACGACTCGGGCAGGATAAGTGATAGTGTTTTCACACAGCAGACAAGGAAGCAAAGCGACATTTTCTTTTCTAACTGGCGTGCAATGTGGAGGCAGACAGACCCATGTTTAAGTGTGAGTAAGTTCTTAGTTGTTTGCAAAGTGGATTAATTCTCAGTGAAACTGAGAATGAGGTGTTAGCCGTTCCAGAGGTTCTCAAAGCTTACGGATCGCTATGGTTTGAGCACGAGTTTAGGAGTTCGCCCAGGAGGCCTATGTGTTAAGCGTTGGGCTTCTGTTAGTGGCTAGAGGATTCATGGGGATGGTCCCTGAATAAAGGCCCCAGTTTCAGTGTCTGAGGCTGGGGCTTTGGGACGTGAGGGAACTGGACGGTGTTGCTTGGTTGGACCTGCTGTGACGACCCCAGCGGCTGTATTATAGGAGAGACATGTGGGCGTGGACGGGGGGCCTGCTCCCTGTCTCAGCTCCCTGGCCAGCCCATGACCATTCACCACGCATGCTCTATCACAGCTGGCCCCTCCCTCACCAGACGGCTCAACCCTGGGGCTGCGTAGTCGTGGTCCATGGACTTCCCAGGACCTGAACCGAAACAAACCTCCTTCCTTCCTAAGCAGCTTGCTTTAGGCATTTAGTTATCGTGACAAAAACCCAGCAAGTTCATGGTCCCCTACCTGCCCTACCGCCCCCACCCCCTCCCAATCTCCAGTGCGTTATGACTGGTAGAATTTTGACACCTTTCGCCCACATTTCTTCAATGTAAATAATGTGGCCTGGGGCCACTGACTCCTGGATCAGACCTGTCACCCCATCCAGGTGCAGCCTGCAGACCTGGCCAGAGCCTTACCAGGTATGAAGAAAACCCAGACTCAGTTATTTAGTGGGGACAAAAGGCATCCAGCACTCCGCCTTTGGCTCCTGCCTACTGGCCCCCCAGAACCCCACAGGTTCCAATTCTTCAGTGACTGAGGTTCTCACTGCACAACCTCTGCACCTGTTCTCACATCCCTGCTCATTTTCATAAACACCACACACACACACACACACACACACAGCCTGGATGTGGGGCAGCCCTTGGGCCTGGCCTGACCCAGCTCCCTCCCACCCCCATGCTCAGGTTCCCCCCTCTTCTCCCCTCCCTGGCTAGCTGGTTTGAACCAGCTTGCTGGGAAAAGGGGTCTCCCACCCAGCAGAGGGCCTGAATCCAGAAAGCATCAGAGCCTGGGATCCCCAGCCCCAGAGCCCCACAGCTGTTCACCACACCGTCACAGGTCAACAGAGTGAACCCTGCTCTTAAACTCAGATGTGTTATGTGACCTGGGCCAAGGTCACACAAATCTTTAAAGGAGCAAAGCTTCCAATCCAGACCCCTCTGAGACTACAGGCCAGGCTCCTTTAAGGGAGACCTGATGCTGCTAGCATCCTGGGCATGGGAAAGACTGTGTTTTTTTTTTTTTTTTTTTTTTTTAGGCAGAATGACAGGAGAGGGAGGGAGGGAGGGAGAGAGGAAGGTAGGGAGGGGAAGAGAAAGAGAGAGAGAGAGAGAGAGAGAGAGAGAGAGAGAGAGAGAGATCTTTCACCTGCTGGTTCACTCCACAAATTGCTACAACAGCTAGGGTTGGGCCAGGCTGAAGCCAGGAGGAAGGAATTCCACCCGGGGTTTCCCAGGGGGTGATGCTTGTGGGTCAACCTCCGCTGCTGTCCCCGGCGCAGCAGCAGGGAGCTGGACTGGGAGCAGAGCCGCCAGGTCGTGAAGCAGCGCTCTGGTACGGGATGCTGGCGTTGCTGCTGTCGCAGGCGGTGGCGTAACCAGCTGCACCACGATGAGATGGGCCCAGGAAAGACTAAGTTACTGAGGCCATCGCTGTGGCATAGTGGGTAAAGCTTCTGCCTACAGTGCTGGCATCCCATATGGGCGCCAGTTCACATCCTGGCTCCACTTCCAGTTCAATCACTTTGGAGATGACGAGCTGGCTGCAATGGCGTCAGTATGACCACCACGATTCTTGGAGCAGAAAAAAAGACCCGAGTGATCAGTCACATAGGGCACAGCCCACCCATTGTACGGATGAGGAACCTGAGGCCAGAGAAAAGCATATGGTCCATCCCGATCGTCTCTGTAGTGATGCACACCTGGGACCCCGGGCTTCCGTGTTCTAGGCTGTGAGCTGTCTGCCTGGGTCAGCTTCCCACAGCCAGGCCCCGCCCAGGTCAGGAGGCATGCATGGTGTGTGGGGTTCAGGGGTCTGGCTGTGTTCTATCCGGAGAGGGATGAGGAGAAGGGCATCAAGGACAGCAAGCAAGGGCCAAGCCCAGGGCAGGTGCAGAGGCAGAGCAGGGGACACCACGAAGCCCAACCCCGTCCTACCCAGAATCCCACTGACCCTGCCTGGCCCTGTTCGCTCAGGGCTGTCCCTGCCTTGGAACAGGTGGCAGGCAGGTACTGGAATGTGGCCGGACCTCTGCAACTCCAGCTAACAGGGGCCACAATCCAGGAGGCCTTTGGGGAGCCAGCCTCAGGCGGGACATCCCTGGTGCTCCCTCAGAGCCGGCTCTCGGATGGTTTGTGCCTTGTGAGCAGCCCTGCCCATGTAGACAGCAGTGTGAGTGATTGACACCCATCATACCTCGAGCTCCGTGTACCCGGGTGGGAGAAAGCTTTGCCCTTGCAAAGCTGCAGGTCATCCACTCGTCCACCCTCGCTGGTCGTTCATTCCAGCCATTAGCAGCACCTCCTGCATGGACAGGTGCATCTTTCTGTGGCCAGCAGCAGCCAGGCTGGCCCTGGCTCACCCCCCTCCCCATAGGGACTGGGGACACCTTCCCCAAGAGAGGGGGGACCTGCACCCTCAAGTTTTTATACAAAAGACCTGGGCAGCATAAAAGCAGTTACCCTCCCCCTCCACTCCACCCCAGATCCAAAGCCCACACCATTTGCACCCATGGTCATTTTACCCAAAGAGCTGCACAATATTTACCTTGCAAGGAAGCTGTTGTGGATGCCCTCGGGCGGTTTCAGTCCTGGCAGTGTTTGGTGAGAGGGGTGGGCAGTGCAGGTTTTTGCACATTGCTTTCATCTCAAGGCATCCTTTTCCTCCTTAGTCATTTTCCACGGCAACAGGAACCAGCCTTGCCCAGCGGTGAGAACATTATTATCTGCACAGAGCCCCGCCCCGGGGCACCCGGGGTCTTTTCCAACCTTGGATTCTCCATAAGTTGTACGTTAAACCCCGCACTTGGAATTCTTTCACACTGCTCACCTTCATGTCAGCCTGGCTTGGCTTTGCTTGTTTTTATTTTTTTCCCCCTCCACCTGCTGTTTTCTTTGTTCATGTGTTCTCTGTAATTCTTAGAAGGTCTCCTATCCCAAACACACACACACACACACACACACACACACACACACGCGAACACACACGCGCGCGCACGCGTTCACAGTCTCCCAGAAGGCGCCTCTGCTCTCCACCCACACTGCTGTTCTCTGGGACAAATCATTTTTCCCCAAAGTGCCTGGTTCACCTGCCCCTGGGATTCCTTGCTGGGGTGGGGGCACTGGGCAAGGCAGGGAATTTCAGGCTGTTTTTGCACCTGCAGCAAGAGGACATCAAGGCTGAGCAAGGCTGGGACCTGCTGAAGGTGACAATAAAGCAGGCTCCCAGGGTGTCAGCCCATGTTCTGCCTGCTCTGGCTCTGTCCCAGCCGCATTGGGAAACCAGTATGGTGCCCGGTACACCAAGGTGTCCAGGGGAGGCCACCATGGCCGGGGCAGGGACAGGAATGATGTGAAGACAGAGGAAAGGCACTGAGGGACGGGCACGAGGTCGACTTGTAGACAGTGCAGGTCAGGTGCCTGGTGATCCAGGTCCTCCCAGAGCTTGGGTATGAGATGACAGAGGTGAGAGGTGCCTTCCTCCCTCCACGCCCCGGGAGCAGGTGCCCCGCCCCCACATGTGCACTGGAAGGACACGTTCAGGGCTGGCAAGCTGCGGCAGGTGTTGCCTCTCCTGTGACCCTCTGAGGATGGCCAGGGCCTCCTCGGTGCCTCCCTCCTCTCCTGCTCCTCTCCAGGGTGCTACTCACGGGGAGCCAAGGGTAGGTCAGGGTTGGGAGGGGATTCTCTCATGGCATTTCATATAGATGGGGGGTTTCTTTTTATTTATTTGAAAGTCAGAGTTAGAGAGAGAGAGAGAGAGAGAGAGAGAGAGAGAGAGAGATCTTCTATCTGTCGGAGCTGGGCCGATCCAAAGCCAGGAGCCAGGAGCTTCCTATGGGTCTCCCACATAGGTGCAGTGGCCCAAACACTTGGGCTGTCTTCTGCTGCTTCCCCAGGCTCATTAGCAGGGAGCTGGTTCAGAAGTGGAGAAGTCAGGACTCAAATGGGTGTCCATACAGGATGCCAGTGCTGCAGACAGCGGCTTTACCTGCTATTCCACAGTGCCAGCCCTGGGGGTTTCTTTTCTTTCGCTGTCCACTCTCCCGTGAAGAGAGAACTGTTCCCTTGTCTGGTGTCTGCTGCCATCTGGCCTCGCCTCTCTGTCCCAGTGATAGGTGGTGCTGTAGGCTGCTCCAGGCTTTCTGCTCCCAGTGAGAAAAGGGAGGGCAGTGGTCCCTGCGTGTCTGTGGGTGTCTCCCACCCACCCCAGCCCCGCCCCCTCCAGCCTCTCTCTGATGGCTGAGGAGCCCAGGCAGCCCACCCGGGTCCTTCCTTGGGGAGGGGGCTTTGTGATCCTGTGGCCAGGGCCTCAGGGTGGGCAGGAGAGAACTGCACTGCTCATAAGAGTGGATGACATCAGAGAGACAGGGAGAGAGAGAGAGGGAGAGGGAAAGGGAGGGGGGAAAGTCGGCAGAGAATGAGAGACAAAGAGAGAGAGGAATGGAAAAAGAACAGGGTTGGAGGGGGAGGGAGAGAGAGGAGAAAGAGGAAGGGGGAGAAAGAGACAGACAGAAGCAGAGGGAGGGGGCAGGGAGAGAGAGGAGAAAGGAAGTCAGGAGATGGGACGGTAGCTGGGGGAAGGGACAAGAACAGACAGGAACAGCAGGAAGGCAGCGACCGCAGAGATCAGAGCCGCACGAGGCTGGCTGTGCCTGCTTCTCTGAGCCAGAGAAGCAGGGATACTGATTTATTGCAGTGCCATCCCTCCCCCCAAAAATACCAGGGGGCACAGTTTTCCTTTTTGATCTTGCTCTCAGGGGCAGGAGAAAAATGGCAATGCCCCTGGACCTCCCGGCTGATCCCACCCCATGTCCCCTCCTTTCCTCTCCAGAATGGTGCATTTGTGACTTGGCTGTCAGAGGGGACATAACTGGAACGGGCTTTGCAAGGCAGCATGGCGTGATGGGGGGTGTGCCTGGTGCATGGACCTGGGTGCAGGCCACTGTGAGTTTTTGGGGGTGAGCAAGCGGCCATTGTTTCCCCAGGAGGGTGGACATGTCCCCCTCCCTCCTCGCTGTCTTCTTCGGGCTGGAGACACAGAGAATGATCTGGATGGGCCCGCACGCAGCTGGCTTGCCCTGCTGGTGTGCTGGGCCATGCAGCCTGAGTTGAATCTGCACTGGTGGTTTGGAGCTGCCAAGGGGCAGGTGCACGCAGGGCCACTTAGCTGAGAACCTGTCTTTTTCTTGCACACAATGGCAACATGCTACTCTCCTCCCCACCCCCCGTCCCCATCTCCAGTGTGAGCCTCTTTCCCACGCAGGTCTCCCTTTTCTATTGAGCTACTTATGTATACAATTCGGGCTGGAGTCACAGTTGGTTTCTCTCTCTCTCTCTCCCTCTTTAACTTCCCTGGCTGCTTTGCCTTGTGCAACAAAATAATTACTTTTGTGCCAAGTACTTAGGTAACAAGATCAACAAGAGGAGACACAAATGGAATGAGAATACACAACACGTGTCTGTGGAGGGGAAGGCAGCCCAGGGAAGCGGGAGCTCGGCTGGATTCCTGCATTCAGGATGAGCCCCTGGGGACCCACAGGAGCAGCCTCTTCCTGCCCTTCCAGGTCCCTGGGACATCAGGGCGGGGCTGGGCTAGCTCTCAGGGCGAAGGGGGTGGTACAGGAAACACTTGGCTCTTGCATGTGCCAACCCCACATGGGCGAAGACACAGCCCTGTCTGCACACCTAGGAGCTGCCTGTGGTGCTGACCTTGACACACCCCAGGAACCTCAGAGCGGTCCTCTCTTTCCCTGGGATTTCTGTGCACTCAGGACTAGAATTGGGTGAAATTGGGGATCCCCCTTGCAATAGGATTTCCAGCAAACATCCCCATTGCCGAGTAGGCTTTGTAGCCTGCAGCTCAGGAGCCAGGGGATGTGGGATCTAAACTCTAAGTCTGAATCTTTTCTTATAAATTATTTATGTAATTATTTGAAAGGCAGAACATCAAAGCAAGGGGAAGGGGAGAGAGAGAGAGAGAGAGAGAGAGAGATCTTCCATCCGTTGGTTCTCTCCCCTAGATGGTCACAACAGCTAGGGCTGGGCCAGGCCACAGCCAGGAGCCAGGAGCCAGGAGCCAGGAGATCTACCCTGGTCTCCCAGATGGGTGCAGTGGCCCAGTACTTGGGCCATCCTCTGTTGCCTTCCCATGTGCATGAGCAGGGAGCTGGATCAGAAGTGGAGCAGCTGGGACTTGAACTGGAACACTAATAGGGGGTTCTGGCCTAACAAGCCACTGCTTAAACTTCTGTGCCCCAACACCGGCCCCCAGGTCCGACTCTTTCTCATTGGATGATACACCTGGGGTGGGTAGAACAGTGACACTTCCTGCCACCAGAAGAGGTGTTCCCTCGAGGTCCTCCAGGGGTCGTGACTCCATTTGGAAAAGAGGTCTTGTCGGATGTCGTGAACGCTCTGGCTCCGAGATCATGCAGGCTTAGGGCAGACCCTGACTGTCTAGACAAGAGGGGGAAACCATCGCAGAGATGCCGGGGAGCAGCCACGTGAAGACGAAGGCAGGGACTGCAGGGAATACAGGAAACCCCGGGAGCTGAAGGAGCAGCGGGGATTCTCCCTAAGCCGTGGGAGCGAGCCCGGCCTGCCCACTCCCTGCTTCCAGGATTCTGATGTGCAGAACTGGGGGGGGGGGGGGGGATGCATTTCTGGTGTTTTCAGTCCCTAGCCAGGGTGAGCGTTTGGCACAGCAGTAAAGGTGTTGCTGGGGCCACTCACATCCTGCATCAGAGTGCCCAGCTCAGCACCGGCTCTGCCCCCAATTCCAGCTTCTTGCTAATGCCCACACTGGGAAAACACAGGTGATGGCTCAAGTACTTGGGTCCCTGCTACCCGTGTGGGAGACCTGGGAGAGTTCCTGGCTCCTGCCTTCAGCCTGGCCAACCCCGGCCAGAGAGAGGAGAGAAGGGACTACAGCAGAGGGAGTAGGGGTGTCACCTACCCTTGCCCCTTGTCACACGGAGGATTTGAGCTGTGTCACTTTTTGAGGGGAGGTGCTATGGCAGCCCTGGCTAAGATGGTCCCCCAGCGTCCCTGCCTGCCCTGTGCTGAGCCCCGAGGGGATGCACCTGCTCACATCCTCTGGTGGTGGTGGTGTCGTTGCCTTCCTCTCAATCAACAGTCACTGCGCTCTGTTTTGTGCCATTCTGGGGGTCTTTGCTTGCCTAAGAAAGGCCTGGGGTGCTCCGCCCACTGGGAGGAGCTGCTCCTCCTCCTTCCCTCCCGTCCTGCTGTTCTCTTTTTATTATGATCTGAAGGGCAGATACACACACACATACACACACATACACATATACACACACATACACACACATACACATACACATACACATACACATACACACACACACACAGATTCCATCTGCTGGTTCAACTCCCTGGATGTCTGCAACAGCCAGGGCTGAACAGGTCAAAGTGAGAAGCCTGATATTCAGTCTGGGTCTTCCATGTGTGTGGCAGGACCCCCGACAACTTGAGCCATCGCCACTGCCTGCAGGGTGTGCATTAGCAGGAAGCTGGAATCAGAAGCAGATGGCATGGGATGCGGGTGTTCTAAGTGGTGGTGGTGTCTTATACCATTAGGCCCCAGAGCCACCTCCCTCTCTTAGTCTTTTTTCCCATCCTTCTTTTTCCTTTTCTTTAGCTTTTTTTCTTTGTTGGTTTTCTTTCTCTTCCTCCCTTCCTGTCTGTCTGTCTTTTCTTTCCTTCCCTTTGCCCACTGCTTTTTAAAAAAAAAAAAACAATTTATGTATTCATTTGAAAGGCAGAGTTACAGAGAGTGAGGCAGTGGCTTTACCAGCTGTTCTACAATGTGGGTCCCTGCCTGCTGCACCTGAATCTCTAGCCTAGGGACAGGCATTGGCCTGGCTAGATAAGACCGACCTGGGGAAGGGGGACCATCCAGACTTGAGGCTCCTGCCTCCACAGGTTCAAGTTCAGCAGGCAGGTGTCTTTCACATAGATGGGATGTCGGACTTGGCACAGCAGAAACAGATGCCCATGGTCAGCTTGGTTTTAGAGGAGGACTCTCCATGCGTGAGCCTGTGCCTGGAGAACCAACTGGACGAAACCCTGCACGTGGAAGATGTGCAAACAATTCACTTGAAATAAATCAAATCGGTGGGCTGACATTGTGGCACAGCAGGTTAAATCACAAAGCCGGTGTTGGATATGAGCACTGTTCCTGCTCTGGCTGTTCCACTTCCAATCCAGTTCCCTGCAAATGCACCTGGGAAAGCAGTGGAAGATGATCCAAATACTTGGACCCCTGTCACCCATGTGGGAGATCCGGATGGAGCTCCTGGCTCCTGGCTTCAGATCAGCCCAGCTCTGGCCATTGTGGCCAACTGGGTGAGTGAACCAGTGGATGAAAGATGACAGTGATTAATAACAGAAAATCAGATGCATCCTGCCCGGATGTGCTCACATGTGGGAGAGAAGGGGGCATGGGTGCATTCCTAGGTAGGCAGAAGGAGGAAAAAGGAGGCCATGCTCAAGTCTTGTGGCTGGCCTGTGGCATGCAATTCTGCCCCTGGCATGTGGCCCCAAGGGTGGCACTGAGAGCCGCATGGAGGACGGAGGTTGGAGCACCAGGCGGGGTTGAGTCTGTGCCTGGTTTGGAGTCGTAGTCTGGCCCCTTGCTGTGGCCCAGGACTGCCGGCGAGCAGCTGAAGCTGGTCCACCCTTTCTCTAAGCCTGCTAGTGAGTCACTGGGTTGACATACACAGGAAACGTGATGTAGGCAGCAGGTGCCCTGTGGATTTTAGTTCTGTCCTCCTGCCAACCCCGACAAAAGGTGGGGTCAGAGGAAAGGGGAAAACAGCTCACTGGGATAGCCCAGCCCTGGGCGGCAGAGTGGGTACCTGCCCGGGAGAAGGGAGGGTAAGATGAGGTGCTGGGAACAACCTCATGCCTGGCCTGGATACCCATGGCCGCGTGGGCCCAGAGCGAAGTCGGTTTCAGCACCAAGGCAGTGTGGACAGAGCATCTGTGCCAAGGAGGGAAGCTGGGGAGACCTGGGGGAAGCTTTTCACGGGTTTCCAACAGCTCTGGAGCCAGGAGCACTGGAGACCCTCGCTTTTATTTCGCCCTAGCTCCAGCCTGCTGGAAGGCAGAGGGTCTCCCCAGGGTGCCTCCCTGTGCCCAAGAAGATGGATCTGGAAGGTTTTCAGCTTGTCCCAGCCACCGCCTTCCAAGAACAAAAGCCGCAGCCTCAGAGCACCATTGATCAATCCACAACAGTTATTGAGCTTCTTCAAGGTGCTTTATCTTCCTAAGTGCGCGCTGATTGTGTCACTTCCACACTTAAAGATCGCCATCGACAGCCTGCCACCCGCAGGTGCAGGCTGGGTGCACGCTGGGTGCACGAAGCCCTTCCTCTGGGTACTCTGCATCCCTGACCCCCAAAAGAGCCCAGAGGTCCCACACAGCCCACACATGGCAGCACCATCACACCCCAGTGTCTGGGGAAGCATTGTTCTTCCATATCTTTGGCACCAGGCAGATCCATATCTAAACTCATCACCTGTATCATGCCTGGCCCAGCTACCGCCAGCCAGGCTGGGCCATTCTCTCCCCTAGGACTGTTATTTCTTTGTGTTGCTTTTTTAAAAAAGATGTATTTATTTATTTGAGAGGCAGAGTGACACACAGAGAGAGAGAGAGAGAGAGAGAGAGAGAAAGAGAGAGAGAGAGAGAGAGAGAGAGATCATCCATCCCCTGGTCCATTCCCCAAATGACCACCCAACAGCCAGGGCTGGGCCAGGTCAAAGCCAGGAGCCAGGAGCTTCATCTGGGTCTCCCACGTGGGTGCACAGGGCCAAGCACTTGGGTCATCTTCTGCTGCCTTCCCAGGTGCATTAGCAGGGAGCTGGATCGGAAGTGGAGCAGCCAGAACTTGAACTAGTGCCCTGATATAGGACACTGGTGTTGCAAGTGGTGGCTTCGCCATCCGTGCCACATTTCCGCTCTCCAGCCCTCTGCCTGTTCTTTCTTCTGCAGCTCTGACCAAGTTGTCTGACTTTCTCTGTCTACTCTCTGTGTGGCCAGATCTCGTGTTATGTCTCCTTGTTTCCCTGCCCTGTATTCTGCTATTCTCCAGATCCAGTTCCAAGTCTATGATCGCATGTAATCTATTGTTCATCTTGTTTCTAATTACAATGTTCTGGCTTCAAGAACTTAAATCTGATTGGCTGACTTCCATCACTAGGTTGATTTCTTTCTTTTTTTTTAAGAGTTATTTATTTTATTTGAGAGGCAGAGAGAGAGAGAGAGAGAGGTCTTCTATTCACTAGTTCACACCCAGATGACCATAATGGGCAGAGCTGGGCCAATGCAAAGCCAGGAGCCAGGAGCATCTTCTGGGTCTCCCACATGGGCACAGGGGCCCAAGGGCCTGGGCCATCTTCCACTGCTTTCCCAGGCCATAGCAGAGAGCTGGATCAGAAGCAGAGCAGCCAGGACTCAAACCGGCACCCATATGGTGTAGGCAGCAGCTTTACCCACTATGCCACAGTGCCCACCCCTAGGTTAATTTATAGGTCATGCAAACCAGCCCCATTCTTCTTTCTTCAGACATTGCACTCTGCTCTGGCTGCCATAAGCAACTCCACATACCAGGACCTTAAATGACAGGCACCAATCCCCGCGGGGTTCCTTGTGGCTGCAAGTTCAAAAGCAAAGTGTGGGCAGGGCTGGCTCCTTCCGAGCCACCTCTCTTTGGCTGGCACACAGCCGCCCTTCCCTCGCCATGTGTCTGTGCCTATCCCCAACTCCTATTCTTCCAAGGGACTGGATGAGTTCTTTCTCCTGCTTCCCTTCCTAAGATCCCTGTCTTCTGCTGGTCACCTTCTGGGCGACACAGTTCCACCCGTCACTCCTGTTAGCTCTGGGCTTCTGCTGCTTCTCCCAGTATCTGCTGTTTTCGCGGGGCTCATGATGTTTGGTCCAGCCTATATGCCCTTGACCCTTTCCCAAAGGAGCTCTTGGTGGCCTGTGTGGTCTCATGCAGGTTCTTTGGCTGCTAACTCATGGCCACTTACAAAATGAACCCTGCGATTGGGTTTTGTGGGTCTTACTGGGAGGATGGGAGGATCCAGGGGTTGTAGGAACTTCAGGCCTAACTCAGAGCAATGTGGGTTAGCAGTGCGACCATCCCCAAGATGGCTCCATTTTTGTTCCACCAGAAACAAATCCAAGAAGGCCCCACCCCCACCATGGTTCCTGCCTGCCAGACTAATTTTTTTTTTTAAGATTTTATCTATTGGGGCTGGCGCTGTGGTGTAGCGGGTAAAGCCGCCACCTGCAGTGTTGACATCCCATATGGCTGCCTGTTTGAGTCCCGGCTGCTCCACTTCCGATCCAGCTCTCTGTTTATGGCCTGGGAAAGTAGTAGAAGATGGCCCAAGTGCTTGGGCCCCTGCACCCCTGTGGGAGACCTGGAAGAAGCTCCTGGACACTGGATTTGGATCAGCATGGCTCCATCCATTGTGGGAAACTGGGGAATGAACCAGAAAATGGAAACCGCCTCCCACACTCTCTTTACCTCTCCTCCTCTCTCTGTGTAACTCTGCCTTTCAAATAAATAAATAAATCTTTTAAAAAAGTGCCGTGGGCCAACAGGGGTTTCCAGGCCAGCCCCAGGGCACCCCTGCCTCTGTAGCATCACATTTTCTTGTCAATTTCTGGCCCCAAGGAATCCCCTTACTTTGCCAACAATCAGCTTCTTAAATTCAGGGGGGAAAGTGGTTGCGGGGCCCAGAATCCCCTGTGTAACTGGTTTCCACATTATGTCTTCTAAGCAGGAGAGACTCCGCAAAGTGCCTACCCAGAGAGAGCTCCCTGCTCTGCTGGTCCCTGCAGGTGAGCTGTCTGCTTCCACCTGATCAGACTCCATTCTCTCCAGAACACTCTTGGGGATTCTTGCTGTGGGAGGAGCCAGGGTGCCCCTCAATGCCCTGTGCTAGACATCTCAGCTGTGTTGAAGAATACGGATGACAGGTCCCTTCCAGGGACTCTCTTTACTACCCAATGGCCATGGCCTGACCTGGAAGCTCAGGTCAGTAGTACACAGCCCGAGTGCCCTGACCACTCTCCAGACCCAACGACTCATGTCGCTGGAACAGACTCGGTCTTCATCAGTGACATCCATGGCCATGACCGTGACCCCATGATCTGCCACCGCCTTGGAGAGCGTAGTCCTCTAGTTCAGCTCAGATGGTAAATACTTCTTCCCGTGCGGGCTTAGCATCTCTCAGTACAAGCACTGATATGTTCTCATGAATGGGTGGTACAGACCTGCTGGCTGGGTTCTTCTGTTGAATGCTTAGACTACAAGGAGCCCTCCCCTACAAATTCATGACCCCACTCTGCACTTGCCTCCTCCCATGCTGCTCCTGCTTGCAACCCGATCCCCCCAGAACCCCTGCTGGCTGCAGGGAAGTAAACACAAAAATGCACCTGGAAGCTGGTTTATCCAGGATATCTGCAAGGCCCTGGCATTTGCTGCTGGGATTCAGGTGTTCAGGCTTTCCCCGGGGATCAGCTCAGATCACTCCCTGCACACAGGCCTTCCTGCCTTCGGTTTGCACTCCTCTGGGCTGATCGAAGGTGGAAGTGCATGGATCGGTGCCGTGCCTGGTGGTGCAACAGAGACTCAGGATACAGGAAAACAGAGGGGGAAGCAATGAAAATGGAAGTCAAGGGAGGGTGGCCCGCTCTCGTCCATAGGGATCATCGTATTTCTGACTTGTTTAGGGTTTTTTGTGGTCGCGGATGGAAGGGTGAAGAGAGGAAACCCTTGGCCATCCTGTGGAGACAAGGGGTCTCAGAGGACCCTGTTTCCCAGCATGCATTGTGCCCTTCCCGTCCATGTCGGGGGGCCACGTTTTCCACCTGAGAGTGGGGTGGCGCAGGCCTGAGTGGGGGAAGGCTCTCTTTTGCTCTGCCACATTTCATATCATCCACGTTCGAGAAGAAACTGCGTTCGGTAGGTTGACATCTGTAGCCAGATTCTCAAACGAGAATTCACTGGCGTGAATGGTAGACTTTTTGGGAGACGTCAAATCACAACTGGACTCAAGTTTTATTAATGTACAGTCAGAAAGATCGTTGTCCCACCTGTTGGCAGATCTAGAGGTGGAGCCAAGTCAAAATCAAACGGCCGCCTTGAGGGCTTAGACGGACGGCTGTTCAGTGACGCCAGCAGCCACGGTCCCGCCCACAGTTGCACACTGGGGTTCGGCTGGCTGGTGCACCAAGAAGAGTCCACTGCCTGCAGCTCCTGGCATCCGTCCCCACCTCAGGGTGCTCTTGCCATGAGGATGAGAAGCCCTCTGGGTTCGGGTTGGGCACCCTGTGTGCCGCATGGCAGACCGGCCCTGGCACTCCTCCATCTGGGGAGTCGGATCACCGTGGTTCTGCCTTAGCTTTGTCACGCCCCTAGCAGAACTGCAGCAGCCATGGGGCTACCATTGTTAGGAACGCTCTCTTCTCTTAGCCTGGCACTGTTGCTCTACAGCTGCTTCCCCCGGGGACCCTGGCTGCGCCACCTTCCCCGAGGCCGCGCCTCCAGGATCCGACGCCTGCGGTCTTTGGGGTCGCCACATACAGTGGCGTGAGTGGTGCACTGAGCAAGGGGACGCGGCTCTGGAGAGGAGTGAGGGTGAGAAGCTAGGGTGGGCCTGGCCCTGCTCTGTGAACTGAAATAGGCGCAGGTCTTTCAGCAGGTATCCCAGTGCCAACACTTTGTTCAACAACTGGCTTTTTTTTTTTTTTTTTGACAGGCAGAGTGGACAGTGAGAGAGAGACAGAGAGAAAGGTCTTCCTTTTCCCGTTGGTTTGCCCTCCAATGGCCGCCGCAGCCAGTGCGCTGTGGCTGGCGCACCGCGCTGATCCAATGGCAGGAGCCAGGTGCTTTTCCTGGTCTCCCATGGGGTGCAGGGCCCAAGCACTTGGGCCATCCTCCACTGCACTCCCTGGCCACAGCAGAGAGCTGGCCTGGAAGAGGGGCAACCGGGAAAGAATCCGGCGCCCCGACCAGGACTAGAACCCTGTGTGCCGGCGCCGCAAGGCGGAGGATTAGCCTAGTGAGCCGCGGTGCCGGCCAACTGGCTTTCAATGACTGTGATACTCTAAACTCTCTGATATAGCTCTCTTGGGGTACTTTGAATTTATTACTCAATCTCCAACCTAAAGGTGGCACCTAAAATTTGCTCCAGTCCACCCAACACAACAGCATGCTTACGCTCCCTCCATCCACGTGTGACCGAACTCACAGACAGAAATTACCCTCGTCACATGGCCGGCTCCTGCGAAGCTTGCAGCCCACGACGTCCTGTGGCTGTTTCTCCGTTGAGAAGTGTTCGTCTCTTCAATCTGTGAAGTCCTGTGAAAATTACTGGCCATGCATTGATTGCTGCGGAAGCTCAGTCGGTTGATTTCCGCCATCAAGGTCACTGATTGTGGGTTTGAGGATAGCAGGATGCTGGACCTGTGCAGCTCTCTCGTCTGCCTTGGCATTGTTTGCCACATTGATAACTGTTCCCCCTAGCTTGGAGGGAAAAAGAAGGCAGTGGAGAAGGGGAGGCAGAGCAGTGGCGGTTTGGCTGCTCTCAGTGTCCCCAGCACTGTCCTCTTGCCTACATCATCCTCTGAAATGTAATCGTACAGTCTATAAGCTCAGAGATAAGTAACTTGCCCACAGGAAAAAGCTAATAAGACTGAAAGCCAGGATCAAGCCCAACTCCGTTTAGTTTTAAACATCAGGTTCCTTCACGTCCAGTAAGGCTTCTGATGGGGAGAGCACTGGGCCTGCCAGGTTGTACGCCAGTCAGGACACCCCTGCGTGATGGAGTCTCCAGCTCTGCTGTTGCTTCCAGCTTCCTGCTGATCAGACCCTGGGAGGACGCGGTGATGGCCCGAGCAGTTAGGCTCCCATGACCCATGTGGGAGACCTGGATGGAGTTCCTGGCTCCTGGCGTCCATCTGGCCCAATTCCTGCTGTGGTAGGCAGCCTGGAGAGTGAACCAGCAGATGGGTGCTTGCTCTCCCTTTCTGTGTTGACCTGTCTGTCTCTCTGCTTCTATAAATAAATCGATATTTAAAATTTAAAAAGTAAAGGAGGCCCCAGGGGTCATTCTGGGTCAGGACTGAGAGCAGTGGTCTCTGGCAGAAGCTGGCGTCCTTGGTCAGGAAACGGGGACTGTCACCAAGACCTGGGATGTGGCAGGCTTCTTCTTGGAGTCTCATCACCGGACATATGCACCAGCTCAGGAGAAAGATGGTCCCCCGGGCCCCAGGACGTGTGCGCTGGGCTGGCCAATGTCCGTGCAGCCTCCTGACACTTATTTCTAGTTGAAGTCTATTCCTTTCTGTAGAATTGTTATGGTTGAGCTCACACTGGTGTCTGTCTGTGCTCTCTCTCTGGGGAACCCAGCCGGAGAAAGCTCTGGATGAATTGGGATTTATTTTTGCCTTATTCCATCCCTTGATGAGCAATTCAGACTAAAGTAGAACACTGGAGTTGGAATCCCGGAGCTCACTTGGTGCAGTTGTGTGTCACTGTCAGGACGAGGGTGCTAAGGCCCATGAGGCAAGCTAGGCTTTCGAGCCCCCATCATGGGCTGGCTGAGAATTTCCCATCATGCCTCTCTGCCTCTCCTTTCCTTTAAAATGACAGTGGCTTGTCTAAACCAGGCTAACAAAGAACATATCCCTTTCACGTCTCAACCGCCAGTAAATGGTGCCTGTTTGGGCCATTGCAGACCTTCTAGCATGTCTGGAGGGGGCTCGCCCTCACCCAGGCTGTGGTCTGGGCCTGGCCCCATTCTTGCTGTCTTCTTTGTGGTCCTCCATCACTGATTCTTACCTGGGCCTTGTGCAGGACTCAGCACATGACAGCAATCAATAAGCTCCTTACTAATTAAATGACACTTTATAAAAGCCTCCTCCAGGGGCTCCAAGAGGCCAGCTTTGGCTAGCTGTAAAGTTTTTGGTAATCATTTAAGGCAAAAAAAAACATTATTCATCATCTTCGTGGCAGATCACGGCCGCCACGTCCTCCCCAGGAGCTCCATCCATCAAGCTCCTCAATGCAAGGACGGCTAACAAGGTCCCTGTCACTTTGGGTGAAATACACAGGTACCACCAGAGGCTCCTGACTCCTACCGCGAGCGATGCTGTGGTCACCTCTCCAGTACAGCACCCTCCACCCAGGGAGCCATCTGGATGCCCTTGCCTGCCTTCCCATCTTCATTCATGGAATGGGGTGTGCAGGGGCCAGCGTTGTGTTGTACGGGGTTAGGCAGCCAATCTCTGCAGTGCCGGCATCCCATGTGGACGCCAGTTCGAGTCCCAGCTGCTCCACTTCCGATCCAGCTCCCTGCTAACGGCCTAGGAAAGCAGCAGAAGATGGCCTAGGTCTTCGGACCCCTGCACCCACGTGGGAAAAATGGAAGAAGCTGCAGAATCTTGGCTTCGACCTGGCTCAGCCCTGACTGTTGTGAACACTCGAGTGAAGGAGCGGCTGCACCACAGTGGATCACAGCTGCAGAGCTGAACCCTGGGCACGGGCGCCTGCAGCCGAGCCCCAGCCCCGCTCCCTGGCAGCAGTGAGTCTCCATGCCTCCCTCCCATTTCTTGATACCCTAGGGTGATCAGACACCGTGGCGTCTCTCTCTGAGGTTAGCTTCAAAAAAAAAAAAAAGTCAACGCAAACAAGAAGCTGAAGCATCCTTATTGTTTGCCTCTGGAGGGGGAACTTGTACCCCTGGCGTCTCAGACCTTGCTCTCTCTGGAGGAATGTGAATGTGGAAGCGGCAGCTTCCCAGGAGAGCTGGCCCCAGGGCAGGCGGCCTCGGCCCCACCAGACCCTGCTGGCTCTGGGCCCCCCGAGGCCCTGGCTCCTGGTTGACTCAGAGCTGCCGCTGGCCTCTGTGCTCCTGTGCCTCCAGCAGGGACGAGCAGAGCCAGCCGCTCCTCGGCCGAGCACTCCCTTGATCAAGTGAACTAACCGCACTGTTTGCTGTGTAAACTTGCGCGCACCTGCCAGGAGGGGTGGTCACGAGGGCTGTTAATATTTATGGCTGCCATCCAGGCTGCGGGACCCTAACGGGCTGGAGCTGACTCAGCCAGTCACTGCAACCTTCCCACGGAAGCAAAAGGCGGGCCGAGGTGGGTGGGGGTGGGATGCTTGATGCCAGCTGAGCAGTGCCCAGAATGCCCTGGCCTGCGTGGCACAAGCTCCCTACAAGGTGTAGATGCACCTGCTGAGCACCTACTGTATACAGATCATTAAGTTAGGTGCTAAGGTAGGAGCTTCAGGGCCAGGCTGGGGCCAGCGCTTTGTCTCTGTGTCAAGAACACCAATTTGGAACTGGACACAGTTTCCAGTGGCTCAGCCACAGCTGCAGGGAGCCCAGGGTGCTTCCTGATGACGAAGGGGCTCACTGTGTCTCCGGAGTGGCTGTCCGTCTCCTTATTTCCTCCTGGAACCTCCCGTGTTCTTTCCCACCGTCTCCTGGACCTAGAGTTCCACGCTGAGACCCTCAGCACTGGTGAGAGTGGGCAGGGGGCTCCTGGCTCTGCAGACCCTGACATGAGACCCACATGGGGAAACCAGGCAGGAAGAAGAGGTGGGAAGGGGTGAGCGGGGATTTCCGCCAGCCTTGCATTTTAACTCCACCCCCTCCACCTGCCCTCCTTCCCAGGATGCACCTGTGTCTCCTCTGGAACCAAGAAAGAGGAGACGCTGTGATGACCGTACGGAAGTGAAGCTCCCTGTAGAGACACCACCAAACTCCCAGAAAGCCTTGCACAGGCTCAACTCCATCTGGGCTCCGCACCTTACCTCGCAAAAGAGACTGGGAATGTGGGAAGAGCTGTTTCTCGCCCTTGGCCATGCTTGGGGCTCTTCCTCTGGCCGCTCCCTCCCTGTCTCTCTCCTCAAAGGCACCTCACTGGCCCACTCTGCACGTGGAGGGCCCACACCCACGCGTGCATGCATCCTCTCTCCTCTGCATAAATCCTACCCTCGCTTGTGTCCTGTGTGCAAGTCCCCACTTTCAAGTTTTCTCTCTATGGAGGGAAGAACCTGGAATAAAGATTAAGATGCATGGGCCCATGGCAGCCCAGGAGCAAGTAATGTCTCTGGTTCCCAGGTGGCTTCCAGGTCTAAGCAGTCACAGGGGTACGGGATGCCAGCAGAGGAGAAGGCAGGGCCTGCAATGTCGCGAGATCCCCCAGAGTGCTTGTGTGCAAATGGCTTTCAGCATTTTTTTTAAAAGATGATTTACTTATTTGTTTGAAAGGCAGAGAAATCATCAATGAGAGGCAGAGACAGAGAGATATTTACAGAGAGGTCTTCCATCCACTGGTGCACTCCACAGATGGCTACAACAGCCAGGGCTGGGCCAGGCTGAAGCCTGGAGACAAGAACCCCATCCGTGTCTCCCACATGGGTGGCAGGGGATCAAGCACTTGGTCCATCAGCCCTTGCCTTCCCGGGCGCATTAGCAGAGAGCTGGCTCAAAAGTGGACTAGCCAGGACTCCAACTGGCATTGCAGCGCGGGGTTTAACCCACTGCCCACAACACTGCCCTCTTTCATCCCATCTTGAGGGGTTCAGCACCGGTTCAGGATCTGCATGTGTCCTGGTATGGTAAGGCTGTCTTGAATTCTAAGTTCCGCTGCTTCTGTAACCTCCACCCATCCACAGCCATCTCTCTCTGAGTTAGGTTAGGTTTGGGGCAGCCCTGGGTCTCGCTGGGCACACAGTGGGGCAGCATGCTGGGCTGGGGACTCCATCAGAGCTCACTCACTCACTCACTCACTCCCACCCTCCCTCCCTCCCTCCCATGGTGGGTTTCCCAGCACGGGGTTGAGGACACAGCTTTTGGAGTTGCACAGAATGGAGTTGGAATCTCAGCTCCTCCATTGCAGTGACACCCAGTGGCCTCAGTTTCCTTACGGTCAAGGTGACATCATGGAGCAGAGTGACTCCGTGCATGGGAACCTAGACACGTGCATGGCGGAACATAATGGCTGCTGCAAATGCCATGGAAGAGGTAGCTGCTTTGTTGTGGCTTGTGGCACTAGGGAGGAAGAACCGACAGACGCCGGCACAGCCTGTGTCTCTGTGCTGTGCTCTGCGAACCAGGTAAACGTTTGCCTCCCGTCCCCAGGTGATCCTCCTGACCACAGCCACGCCCTCGAGTGTCCTCACCATACAGGGCTCAGGGGGTGTCCCTGATCTCTGGGCCTCTGTGGGAGCTGACAGAGCAGCAGGAGTGCAGGAGGCCGGCCGAGCCGCTGGAGTCCAGAAAATCCCACAGAGACGGCAGACACGTGTTAAGAGGGCCAGGGAGCAGCCAGGGACTGCGTCCCGGAGGAGCTGAGAGAGCAGCGATTGTGGATAAATGTTGTTGAGCCTGAGACTGCAGGCAAATCCTGCTCTCGGAGGCCACAGGTGGGCAGGAGCTGTGGGGACCGCTCCACGGGAAGCATGTGCCGTGCCCGTGGGGTGGGCAGCTGGGCAGCTCCTGGGAGCAGAGAAAGCCCACTTCTCCCTGCAAACCTAGATCTGCAGGCGCCTCTCCCGCACCGTTCTTTAATTAAAATCAGGCTCATGGGGTCTTTGCGGTGGGGGGTGGCGTGGTAGCGGCTGTGCAGAGATGCTTAGAGAAGCAAGCGGGTCTCTCCTGGGTTCTCCGAATGCGAGTCAGGTCCCTAAGGGGCCAGGGATGAAGCCAGTTTGGAAGGAGGGGAGGTTGCTTGATGGATGGAGAGAAAAGGGAAAAAAATCTATTAGTAGTGCTTTGAGCTCCTCAGAGAACAGTTGCTGAGGAAGCCAAGAAAACAGTTTCCTGGTACTCAAGATTTGTTAATTAAGCACTTTGAACAGACTCTGGGCCTGGGGGCGGGGCAGCCTGCTGGCCCCTGGGGAGGGGCCAATCCTAGTGCCCACCCTGAGCCGTCTCCGGACTCTGTGGGAGGGGGCCCAGGAGGGCCGACCAGGGTGCACGCTGGCACACACAACCTCTAGCCCGGGAGCTGTGCACCCCCCAGGGCCAGCAAAGCCCCAGCTGCTCAGGAGAAAGGCCAGCCCACCAGGACGCTGGGAAGGACCTTCTACCCATTGACGCCTGGAAGTGCTCTCTCCCAGGCCACCGTGGCTCTGGTTTAAGCACAACATGGGGGACAACCACGGCTTCTTTTCTGAGGTGCACCTGCTCCTGGGCCGAGTGAGGAGCTGAGTCCCTCTGTCCTCAGGGGAGGAAGGGGTTTGGACTGGCAAGCTCCTTGATGCCAGGGGTGGGAGTGCAGGGTTTGGGAGCAAGGAAAAGCAGCACCCTAAAAGGGGTAAGGTGCAGGGACCCAGGGCAGGTGGTGCAAGCCCAGGCCAGGCCTTGCTGTCCTGTTCTGGAGCCTGAGTTACGACCCCGAGGGAGAAGGCCAAGTGAAAGAAAGGACAGGGTACAGGGAATGGAATCCCAGTGCGCTGAGACCCCAGCAGGTTTTCAGGATGGGTCTAATCCGGGCCACCCACTCAGTCCTGGGAGCCACTCATTGTGGCCCTGAGGGTTCTGCTCCCCCCAGTCCCCACCCCTATGGAAATTCCAGCATGTCCTGCAGGGGTGCTGTGGGCTGGACCTCCTGGAGGACCCCTTGCACCCAAGGGAGAATGCTTTAAGAGCTACAGACACACACAGCCCGGCCCCTGTCCCAAATCCCTTAGGTCTGACTCCAGAGACTTGGAGGCTGCAGCCAGAAGGCTGGGTCTGAACCCCAGGTAAGAATCTGATGTGGGGGGTAACATTGGGGTACAGCGGTTAAGCTGCCACGGGCAATGCTGGACTCCATATGGGAGCCCTTGTTCAGATCCCAGCTGTTCCACTTCCAATCCAGCTCCTTGCTAATGCACCTGGGCAAGCAGCAGAGGATGGCCCAAGTGCATTATCTAGGTCACCCCCTGGAAGACCTAGATAATATTCCAGCCTCTTGTCTTCAACCTAGCCCAGCCCTGGCTATTGTAGTCATTTAGGGAGTGAATCAGTGGATGGAGGCTTTCTCTCTCTCTCCCCCTCTCTAACACTCTGCCTTTCAAATAAAAAATCTTTATAAAGAATCTTTTTTAATATTTATTTATTTGAAAGGCAGAGTTATACAGAGAGAGGAGAGGCAGAGGCAGAGGCAGAGAGAGAGAGAGAGAGAGAGAGAGAGAGAGAGAGAGAGATGTCTTCCATCTGCTGGTTCACTCCCCAGTTGGCTGCAACGACCGGAGCTGTGCCAATCTGAAGCCAGGAGCAAGGAGCCATGAGCTTCTTCTGGGTCTCCCATGAGGGTGCAGGGGCCCAAGGACTTGGCTCATCTTCCATTGCTTTCCCAGGCCACAGCAGAGAGCTGAATCAGAAGTGGAGAAGCCAGGACTCGAACCGGCACCTGTATGGGATGCCGGCACTGCAGGCGGTGGCTTTACCTGCTATGCCACAGCACCAGCCCCTATAAAGAATCTTAAGTCACTCTGTCTCCTGTGCCTTCTGAACCAGGAGGGACCCAGCACCTCCCTCTCAGATCCAACACCAACTCGCAGAGTTCCAGAGCCGAGCAAAACAGGACAGGCTACAAAGCCAAGGGTGAAGTCCCCTCTCTCCCCAGAGGACGCATCCCACAAGTACAGGGCGGAGGGATCAGAGGCAGAGGGCCTGATCAGAGGCCCTGCAGGCTTCAGATGGGCTCCTCAGTGGCCGGCTGCATCACAGTGGGTGCCTGGGCAGAGTGGAGCTTTGTGGCAAGAGGAGGTGGGGGCAGGAGGAGAGGGAGCGGGGAAGCCCTGGTGACATCTGGGTGGGTGACAACTGTGTCCACCAAAGCCACACGGGGCAGTCTCATTCCAGTGAGCCCCATGGTGGCCCCAGGGATGGTGGGTGGAGGAAACACAAGGAGGAAGCTAAGGAGCCTGGGGGCCAGGCTCTGTCCTCGCCTCACTGGCTCCCTTCTCTGCAGCCTGGGCGTGGGGCTTTCTGGCTGGGAGGCGCAACGCGTCTCCTGCCCCCATCTTTGCTCCTTGCCCTAGCCCCTGCCCACTCTTTCCTCTGCTGGTTCCTTTATGCCTCACAGTGGCTGAGGGAAAGTCTCACCTCCTCCAGAGAAGCCAGAGAGCCCCTTGAAGACGGCACTGGCTGGGAAGTGAAGGCAGTTTCCTAGCTAGAACCTGCCCAGCGGCTCTGCCACTATACGCACGGTGCGCAGAATGTGTGCACACACTCATCCCAAGGGATGCTGGGGTGAGGGGTGGGGTCCTATGCAGAGGCCACAGCTACAGTGGTCCTTCCAGGGTGGGCATTTGACCTAGTGGTTAAGACACCTATGTCCCGTCCCAGAATGCCTCGGTTCAAAATGGGGCTGCAGCTCCAGACTCCAGCTTCCGGCCAGAGCAGGACCCTGGGAGGTAGCACATGGCAGCTCCAGCAATTGGGTTCTTGCTACCCACCTGGGAGACCTGGATTGTGGCTTCGAATGGCTATGCCCTGGCTGCTGCAGGACTTGAGGAGTGAGCCAGTGGATGGGAAGGCTATCTCTCTCTCTCTCTCTCTCTCCCTTCCTCCCTCCTTGTCCACCTGTGTTTCAAATAAATAAATAAATGCATTTAATAAATAAGCGATACGTGTCCCCTTCCAGACTGCTGCCGGAGTTGTCCCACCCTCTGTGCTTATGAGTGACTGCTGGCAGGGAAGCCTGGACTTGAGAGCCACCTGTCCGATGGCCCCGTGTGAGAGGCAAGGGTGCCTGTGTCAGATCTGCTCAGCAGCTGCTGCTTGAGGGGACCCGGATGGGAGCAGAGCAGGAGGCCTCCCTGTGTGCCTCACTCTGTGTGTGTGTGTGTGTGTGTGCACTTGCCAGGAGTGCTTCTGCAGACCTCAGAGGCGTTCCAGGCGCCAGAGCTGTAACTGGAAGCAAAGGGACAGCTGCTCTTAAAACTATCCATCAAAACAAGGGATCAACCCCAGGTGGAAAAAGCCAGCAGGGTCAAGATCATTAAGCTCAATGCAATCGCATTAAAAGCCCAAGCAGGCTTTTTCAAAGTGGAATTTGACAAGCTGGTACCCAGATTGGTATGGAAATGCAAAGGACCTAAAGTAGCCAAAAGCATTTTGCAAAACAAGGAGTCCTGCTGCTGATTTGAAGACCCGCTAGAAATCCTCACTACTGGAGATTGGATGGTGCTGGGCTGAGGACGCACTCACTCCTGTACCAGTGAAGCCCAAGACGGGCCAAGACAGAGACCCACGCAGACGTGCCCAGTTCATTCTCTGCAGAGGCCGCGAGGCAGTTGGAGGGATGAAAGGTAAGTATTTTCCACAATAGTCTTGGAACAACTAGAACAGCACACTGAGAAAGAAATAACAATAACAACAACAACAGTAATAATAACCCACCATCCCTACCTCAAACCGTACAGAACAACTAACTTGAAACAGCTCATCAACTAAATACTAAAAGGCAAATACAGAACTTTAGAAAAAAAATTGCCAAAAATTTTCACAACCTCAGACAGGGCAAATATCTTTTAGGTAGGACATGACAGGGCCTAAAGAGATGAGAAAATAATGATCCATATTGACTGAAGAGAAAGCAGGATACACTGAACTTTATTAATGGGATGCACTGAACTTTATCAATTTTAAAGCTTCTGTTCTTGAAGAATGCCAGGCCCAAAGCGACAAGGACCACATTTTCCCTGATTTATGGTAACTAACATATAGAGTTCAAAAACCTGCAATGTATATGAGCGAGATTGGCATTTAGAGATCTGATGACTGTCTGTAGCCCTTGTCTATATGCTCAAGGCATAGTAGATTTTCCACGTACTACTTGTTGAATTCTTTGTTTAGGGGAGGGTTAAGCTTGTGAGTATAAGAAAACTGAAAGGATGTCAATGAAAAAATTAAAAGAAAAATAAGGAAAGAAGGGAATGTGAGTGTGAGAGGGAGGGAGGGAGGGAGGGAGAGAGGGAGGGCATGGCAGGAAGAATCACCATGCTCCTAGAACTATATAAATGAAATACATGAAATTTGTTCTCTTTATGCAAATAAAAAGTGAAAAAAGAAGGCAGATGAAAGATATCAACAGGACCTGAGTATGATGAGGAACTTGTATCAAAAATATATAAAGAACTCTTACAACTTACCTTAAGACAACTCAAAGAAATGATAGAGCTCACAGACACTATGCAGGGTCTTCCACCTGCTGGTTCACTCCCCAGATGGCTACAAAGGCTGGAGCCGCACCGATCCGAAGCCAGGAGCCTGGAGCTTCTTCCTGGTCTCCCACATGGGTGCAGGGGCCCAAGCACTTGGGCCATCTTCTACTGCTTTCCCAGGCCATAGCAGAGAGCTGGATCAGAAGTGGAGCAGCTGGGACTCGAACCGGCGCCCATATGGGATGCTGGCACTGCAGGCAGAGGCTTAGCCTACTATACCACAGCACAAGCCCTACCCTATATTTAAAAAAAAAGCCCTTAGAGAGGATTTTGAATGTTTTCCCCAGAAGTGATAAATATTTGAGGAGCTAGAGCTGCTTATCCTGAATTGAACATTGCACCATGTGTCTATGTATCAAAACATCTCATGGCATGGTACCCCCATAAATACAGATAATTTTTATGTGTCAGTTAAAAAGCAATAATAAATGAAATGAAGCAGTCCTCTTAGTCTGTTCAGGCTTCTGTCATAAGCTACCTCAGCTTGAGTAATTTGTAAGCAATTGAAGAGTATTTCTCATGGTTCCAGAGGCCAAGACCAAGACCAAGGTCGGCAGACTCGGCGTCCACGGAGAGCTCCCTCTCGGCTCTGCAGTTGGCGCCTTCTGGGTCCTCATTTAGTGGGTGAGACAACAGGCTCCCCTGGACCTCTTCCATGAAGGCCTTCACCCCAGTCCTGGTGACGCAACCCCCTCCTCAGAGCTGCACCTGTACACACTGCCGCCTGGGGGTGAGGTTCGAACCTGCAGACTCTGAGAGACCAGGCGTTCAGAGCAGAGAGTCACGATGTGCCCGGCTGCAGGGGCGAACCCTGCTCCTCCCTGCTGTGCTCAGCAGGCAGGAGTCTGGTGGCGCCAGGCTCTGTATGTTACGTTCAACTCCAGGGAAGACTGGTCAACCGTGACAGCGGGCAGAGCAAGGTTGCCCAGCCTGGGCTGGAGAAGAGAACAAGAGAAACTTCCAGCGTAATAGAAATGGTCTCCAGCTGCACGTTTGGGCACACAGATGTGTTCATTTGTGTATATCCATGCACACATACACACACATGCATAAATACTCACAGTGTGTCGGGGGGAGTATCTCTTGTCCAAAGTGCTTGGGACCAGAAATATTTCAGATTTGACGCCTTTTTAAAAAAAGATTTTGGACTAGTTGCACACACATATCAGCTATCTTAGGGATGGTACCCAAGACTAAACCCCAAATGCATTTATGTTTTATATCCACATTCTGCGTTAGAGCCCAAAGGTAATTTTATATGGTATTTTTAATGTTTTTGTGCAAGAGAAATGTTCTATAGTGTGAAATTGTCCCCTTTGTAGCTTCACACTGGCACTCAAAAGGGTTCAGAATTTTGGAGCATTTTGGATTTTTATTTTGAAAAGATCTATCTATCTATCTATCTATCCATCATGTAATTTTTCTGAGGTAGAGTTAGAAACAGAGGGAGAGACATAGGGCCAGGGCTGGGCCGGGTTGAATCCTAGAATCTAGAACTCCATCCGGGTCTCCCAGGCAGGTAGCAGGGGCCCAAGCACTTGGGTCATCGCTGCCTTCCCAGGCGGGTTAGCAGGGAGCTGCATTGGAAGCAAACGGACCCACCCTGGCGCTCTGACATGAGCTACCGGCTCGGCCCTCCGCTCCTCAGTGCCAGTGCCTGGATTTTGGATTCTGGATCAGAGATGCTCAGCCTGCAAACACTCATCAACAGGAACAGCGCAAAGGAGAGCATCGTGCTGTGTGTAAGTTCCACCTTAGAAATGTAGCCGTGAAAACAAAACGGGGGGCCGGTGCTGTGGCGTAGCGGGTGAAGCCACCGCCTACAGTGCCAGCATCCTATATGGGTGCCAGTTTGAGTCCCTGCTGCTCCTCTTCTGATCCAGCTCTCTGCTATGGCCTGGGAAAGCATAGCCCAAGGAGATAGCACAAGTCCTTGGGCCCCTGCACCCACATGGGAGACCCGGAAGAAGCTCCAGGCTCCTGACTTCGGATCAACACAGCTCCGGCCGTTGCAGCCAACTGGAGAGTGAACCAGCACATGGAAGACCTCTCTCTCTCTCTCTCTCTCTCTCTCTCTCTCTCTCTCTGCCTCTCCTTCTCTCTCTGTGTAACTCTGACTTTCAAGTAAAAATAAATCTTAAAAAAACAAACAAACAAACCAGGTCTCAATCTTATCTCACCACACTCCCCACCCCCAATCTTAACGGCTCCTAAGCCACTTAGACTAAGTCCAGAGTCCTTACCATGTTTACAGGGGTCCTGCCTGGGCTGTGAATATTTTCGAGTGGAATCCGTGGGCATTTGGATACATAAAAGCATCGATGCTGTTTCTTCGGGATGGAAGCATTTGGGGTGAATGAAACATCATACTGTAGGATGTGGGCCCCAGCCGTGGGCATCACGTCCTGGTGTTCTCTCTAGTGAGCTCGCAGACCTGATTTAGCAGGTCTGGGCTGGGGACCAAGAAGCCTCACGTTTGCCCTGGCACCAGGGTCTCTTTAATGCTTAAGAAGGTATGAGATGGGGCTGGTGCTATGGTGCACTGGGTTCCTTTTTCTTTTTTTTAAACGTGTATTTATTTATTTGAAAGTCAGAGTCACACAGAGAGAGAAGAGGCAGAGAGAGAGAAAGAGAGAGAGAGAGAGAGAGAGAGAGAGAGAGAGAGAGAAAGAGAGAGGTCTTCCATCTGCTGGTTCACTCCCCAATTGGCTGCTATGGCCGGAGCTGCGCCAATCCAAAGCCAGGAGCCAGGAGCTTCTTCCAGTCTCCTACACAGGTGCAGGAGCCCAAGGACTTGGGCCATCTTCTACTGCTTTCTCAGGCCATAACAGAGAGCTGGATTGGAAGTGGAGCAGCTGGGTCTCAAACCGGCGACCATATGGGATGCCAGTGCTACAGACCAGAGTATTAACCGCTGCGCCACAGCGCTGGCCCCTGTGCAGTGGGTTAAGCTGCCACCTACAGTGCCATATGGCTGCCAGTTCAAGTCCCAGCTGCTCCATTTTGAATTCAGCTCCCTGATAATGCACCTGGGAAAGAAGCCCAAGTGTTTGAGCCATGTGGGAGACCTTGAAGAAACTCCTGGCTCCTGACTTGAGTCTGGCCCAGCCCTGGCTGTTGCAGCCATTTGAGGAGTGAACCACCAGATGGAAGATCTCTCTCTCCCCACACCACCATAACTCTGCATTTCAAGTAAATAAATAAAACCTTTTTAAGAAAAGAATGTATGAGAGTCAGTAGGTGAGGGTGGACACACACACTCTTGCAGACATGTGCAAACCCGCATGTGGAGATTTTTGCATGACTATGTCAATGATATGCGACTCGATTTTCCTTATCTCAGAGCAATGTTTTTTCTCTTGGCAGCTCCTTGAAGAAGCCCCTCCAGGTTGCTGTGTGTAGCCTTGCTGCTTTCCCTCTGTGGCTAGATCCACAGCAGCAGGTGGGTGTGAGACAGCCTTGGAGCCGGCTGCCAACCCTTTGTTTCCCTCGTTTTCAGCACTTGGTTGCATTGCTCTTCCTGAGTCAGCCCCTGCTGAAGCGGCCAGGATACGTGGCTTGGCCAGTGCATTATGACTTCCGAGCTAAGCGCTTATCAACGTGCTCAAGACCTTCCAGACTTCTCGTCTCCCTCGGGCACAGCCACTGGCAGTCTTCAGGGCGGTGGCCAGCCCCTCAGCCTGGGGCCCCGAGAGACTCTGAGCCCTGGCTTGAACTGGACACAGAGCAAGGAATGCACTTTATATTGCTCTAAGCACCTGCAGTTTTGGAGTTGTTTATTGCATTTCAACACGCGGTGTCACCTAATGCATGCACATCATTGCTCTGGAATTCACTCAACCATCCCCTGTTGAGAGATGCCATTGTTGCTGCCAGTGTTTCCCACCGACAAGGGTACTCCCTTAAATGTGCTTTTACACAAATCCTCTACACGGGTATGAATCTAGCCAAATGGAGAAGAATGTGGAAGGGTGTAGAAAAGGCTGAAATTGGTCACCTGGTTTGTGTGGGGCATTGGGGGCTGAGGGTCCTTGGTGGGGAGTAGGTTGGGGGAGGGGGAAGAAGCTACTGTGCAAAAAGAACCGCATGGAGAGCCATGCACGACAGGGTCAGATCTACGTCCTCCTGTGAGAGACAGATCCGAATCTCTTCAGCACCACAGAAGCAAACACCCACGTGAGTGTGAAATTTTAGGAACCTAAATCACTTAGTAATTTTCCAAAAGAAAGCCAGCGGAGCATTGAAGACCCTAATGAAAATGCAAATGTTATTTGGGATGATCACACCCACAGGGGATTATTGAGCAGTGATTTGTGTTCCGCTCTGGTCTTGGGAAGGGATTAGTGGCTCCCTGTGGTGGGAGGCAGGAAGGCTCAGCACCCAGGGCAGTCTGGTGCGGGTGTGGTGAGGGAGCAAGGAGGGCGTGGCTGCAATGCCCTCTGAAGATGGGCCATGGGGGGACTTCAGGGAGACAGGGGACAGCAGGGGGGCGTGGGGAAGGCAGATGCTCAGCTTTGCATGGGCAGAGGGGGTGGGGAGGAACTCACAGGCTGTGATGTGTGTACCTGGGGATATACTGGTCTAACAGCATTTCACAGGAAAGAGCTGTCCTCTTTCCAGATAACCACTAGTAACCAGCACATACCCAGCTTGTGAGAGAGAGAGAGAGAGAGAGAGAGAGAGAGAGAGAGAGACTGAAGAATGCCGATTACACCGCTTATCTGTTTCAGTGCCAGGAGTAGAATTCAGACGCAGGCTTATTGTAGCCCCAGTTTTCATTTTTGTCTTTTTAAAGATTTATTTATCTCTTTGAAAAGCAGAGTTACAGAGAGAGAAGGAGAGAGCCAGGGAGAGATTTTCCACCTGCTGGTTCATTCCCCCCAGTGGCCCCAGTGGCCAGGGCTGGACCCGACGGAAGCCTCAGGAGTCAGGAGCTTCATCTGGGTCTTCCGCATGGGTATCAGGAACCTAGGTTCTTAGACCATATTCTACTCTTTCCCAGGTACGTTAGCAGGGAGCTGGATAGGAAGTGGAGCAGCCGGGACTCAAACTGATGCCCGTATGGGACGCTGGCGTTGTAGGCAGCAGCTTAACTGCTACACCACAACACTCGCCCCAGCCCATTTCCCCCCTCCCCCCACCCCATGTATACCCGAAAGAAGTAGGAAGAGCGGTGATAGGCACTGAGAGAGAGCCAAGAGGAAGGTGCACCCCTCTCTCCCTCCCCAGACCTCTCTCTCTTCCCAGTGCAGGTGCACTGGGCATGGGGACAGCCACCAGCAGGCCAGGCTGCACAGCAGGAAGCACTCTATCACCTCTGGGTGGACAATGCACAGAACCCCCCGAGACAGCCTCTGAGACCCGGGTCACTCACGCCTGCCCCTGGATGCCGATCCCAGCAGGCACCCAGCAGGATGGTACCAGGCACACTTCCCAGTCCTGTCTGGGTGTGGCTCTCTCTCTCTCTCCCTCTCTGAACAGGGATAGCAACATGATAGTGAGGCACTGATTTTGTTCACTGTGGTTTCTGCCCTCCCTTATCATGTGTGCGCCCCCTTTCCACACCCAACCACACCCTACAGACAGTGTCTCCTGGACTGGGTGTGCCAAGTCCGTAAGACCTGGCCAAGGATTCTAACGGTGTTCACTAGAAGATGTGAGAGACTCATCTCAACTGGGACACGAGAGTTAGACAACCCCGGGATGTGTTCTCTTCCTGGGCCGACTGGTGCTATTAGAGAGCACAGAGAAAGGGAGTTGTTATGCGTTAGTTGAGAAGCCAGTGTGCACTGGCTGAATGTTCGAAACAGCAGTATGATGGGCATAAGTGGCTCATAGGAACCAGGTGGTGACGTGGTAGATGATAGCAGAAGGTGGAGGTAGGTTGTTAAGAACTGGATGATGTAGCATGTAAAGCTGCCACCTGCAGTGCCGGCATCCCATATGGACATTAGTTAGAGTCTCGGCTGCTCCACTTCTGATCCAGCTCTGTGCTGTGGCCTGGGAAAGCAGTAGAGAATGGCCCAAGTCCTCGGGCTCCTGTACCCACGTGGGAGACCTGGAAGAAGCTCCTGGCTTCGGATCGATGCAGCTCTGGGCCTTTGCGGCCAACTGGGGAGTTGAGCCTCTCTGCCTCGTCTTCTCTCTCTGTGTAGCTCCGACTTCAAATAGATGAATAAATCTTTAAAAAAAACTGGGCTTGGATTCTGAACCAGATGAGATGCCTTCCACCAGAAACAACGGATTGCACACCTAAATGCGATTGAGAGAGTGAGGGAATCTTACGACATGATTGATATAAAAAGAAACCCCAGAGTTTGGTTAATTCAACAGCCAGGCATGTGTCCCCTCTCTGCTGTGCCCTGTAGGACTGCAAGGCAGCTGAAGTTGTTCTGTGTGATGTGCAGATTTTACAGTCATTAAATAATCACGGGAAGAACTGTTCCTCCCATTTCTTCTCAGGCACCTGTCTCGGGGTGTGTGTGTGTGTGTGTGTGTGTGTGTGTCGAGGTGGGGGATCATCTTTACAGAAGCCTTGTGTATTAGCCAACATGGATTTACATAGCCATAGCTATCATCACCAAAATCTTCCCAGTCCAATGCAATGAAGGCTCAGTTCCTGCTCTTGCTGCAGTCTGGTTCAAGTTGACTGGGTCCTCTGCTCTGTGGACATAGGCAGGGATCTAGGCTCCTCCCACGTAGTGGCCCCAGCATCCCCAAAAGGCTCTATGGATGGGCAGAGAGAGATGGTATGGAGGAGGCCCTGAAGATGGTACCCTTCATGTCTGCCTGCATGCCATGAGTTGATTCCAGTCATATGAGCTCACAAAGAGCTGGGGTCTGGACCCTAACTCTGGGCCTCAGAAAGAGAGGAGAATGTGGGTAGTGACAGAACCATCAGTCCCTGCCACACACACACGGCCCCTGACCACATTGCCCGTCACTCTCCATTGATCAGGCTTGGGTCATGGACATGTGGATCAATGAGTCACTGTCAAAGAGACTGAGGGTTGTCAGATGGGCGTACAAGGTGCACAGACCCTAGGTGAACACCCCCACCTTGTTTTTCACCTTCTAGTAAAATACCCTCCCTTTGAGAGTGGGTGGGAGCTGTGACTTCCCTCTAACTAGGAGAAGATAGCCAAGGTGTGGGCCATCACACTCATCATTGCATTCTGTCGTACGGCAGAAGTGCCAGGCTGGGTTGTGTGTGATTACACTTGATTATGTTATAGAAGACTGTCTCTCTCTCTCTCTCTCTGGCCAGATGAAGCAAACTCCATGCAGAAGACACCATGTGATGATGTCATAGCCAGCCATGGACCAACAGCCAGCCCAGCCAGGAACCAAAACCCTACTGTCCACGGGTGCACGTTCTATCACCTCCAGACGAGATGGAAGCTGGGATGATGTCTTGACTATAGACTGAGACCCACGGCAAAGATACGGCTAAGCCGTGCCGAGACTCCTGACCCACAGATCCTAGGACACAATATTCATGCTTGTGCTTCAACAGAACACCAGTACAGCTTAGATGACCATGATCCATCACTAAGAGTGGAAGCAAGTCAACGTCCTGACCCATTGGAGAGCAAACATCCAACCCAAGCCAGGCTCTTTCATGAAGTGTTGTGCAATGTCTGGCTATGGGTAGGTTGTGGGTGTATTTATCATAGGCTGCATCCTACAAAGCAAGAGTTATGCTGGTTGCTGAGAAAACCCTATGTGACAGTAGTCTCTGGAGCAAACATCTAAGTGGGGGATCTTATATACATCACTTTTTAGATTCAATAGAAGTAGAAATACCACCTGCATCCCATATTGAAGTACGTGAGTTCAACGCTCAACTCCACTCCAATTCCAGCTTCCTTCCATTGTGCACCTTGGAGGCGGCAGTGGTGGCTCAAGTAATTAGGTCCCTGCCACCCACGCGGATGACCTGGATTGAGCCCCCAGCTTCTGGCTGTGGCCCTAGCCCTTGCAGCCATTTGGATAATGGGCCAGCAGATAGGAGCTCTGCTTCTCTCTCTCTCTCTCTCTCTCTCTCTCTCTCTGCATCTCTGCTTCTTTCATTAAAAAAAGTAAGGAAAAGGGGTTGGGGTAAGAAAGAATGTAGAGAATATTCAAGACAGCAGGGCTGACAGGCAGGAATAGAGGCAGAACTTTCTGGAATGGCCTTTGTCAAGAAGCAGAGCTGGAGCTGTAGGCGGGCGGGGCTCCAGGGTGGAAGACTGACACCACGCAAAGGAAGAGAAGGTGAGAAATCAGAACAGCGAGGGTGGGAGGAGCAAGAGATCCACCTTTCAGGTGAGTGGGGGCTTCACCCCTCCCCTGTCCCATCTCCTGTGCTGGCTGGGCAGTTGCTAACTGTGGCCGTGTTCCTACAGCACCTTGGACTCCTCCGTGAGGAGGGTTTGCCTTTGTTGTCAACGCAATGTCAAGGCCCCAGCAGGAATCACAGCCTGTTCCAGACGACCCTCCAGCCAACAGGGACGCCATTGCTTTGGGTTGCGATTCTGCCGGTGACAGCACCACCACGATGGACGTGGTCTCGAGACAGGAGAACGTCGGAAGTGGCGCTGCTGCCAAGTGAAAATGAAATGAACAGCTGCTGGGGTGTCAGTGGGAAAGCAACCACGTGGAAGCAGAGGCAGACCCAACGCCAAGGGCCTGTTGGATGGGTTCACGTCCCATGGGCACAGGGGGACAGCATGGGCAGCAGCGACATTCTGGTTTTACGGAGACCACTAGGGCTGCTCCCAGCGACCTGGCTCTTCTCTCCTCCTGGACACACAGCCAGAAAGATAGCAATTCAGGGCTCCTTCCGCTGAGTTGGACACACGGTCGCTGTTAGCTCTGTCCAAGGAGCTGTAGGTCTTCCCTCTAGACTGCTGCACTCTCTTGCCTCCAGCAACAACTAAGACACGGCTGAGTGCCCACCCGTGTGCGGCAGCAGGCATCTCCAGTCTTCCCTGGAGGCTCACCCAAAGAGACTGTGTCCATGGTCTTCCTTACGCTCTCCTGGGCTCAGCCAATGGGCCGTTCCTGCAGATCACAGGGTTGGAGCCGCGAGTCCCCCCGCTGAGTCTGCAAGGTCACCCTGAGTCGTCTGCATTGCTCAGCGCCTCTGCTTCCCTGTCTTGTCCCTCTGGGGAAGAGTGGCTGTTATCACCAGCCCTTGGGCTCTGTAACTCACTATATAACACAGATGAATAGCAGATGGTATATTCTCCCCGTTCTCCAGTATGCTCTTGTTCCCTGGGCAGTAGTCGACGGAGGCAGGAAAGATGGCCACTGCAGTAAACGCAGGTGTCGTGTGCAAGGGACTTAGAAAATGGCAAGGAGCCAGCACTGTAGCGCAGTAGGTTACATCACTGCATGCAATGCTGGCATCTTATATGCAAGCGCCAGTTCAGTTCCTGAGTCCCGGCTGCTCCACTTCCGATCCAGCTCCCTGCTAATGCACTTGGGAAAGCAGCACAGGATGGCCCAAGTGCTTGGACCATGCAGCCCACATGGGAGACCCGGATGGAGTTCCTGGCTCCTGACTTTGACCTGGCCTAACCCCGGCCATATGAGGGAATGGACCAGGAGATGGAAGATCTCTTTCTCTCTGTCTTTACCTCTCTCTGTCAGTAACTCCGCCTCTCAAATAAATAAGATAAATCTTTAAAAAAAGCTTCATGAAAAGATGGAACTAAAAAATAAGTTTATTTGAGTCGAAAAGCATTTAAAATTGAGGCCTACCCAGGTTCATGGAGAATGCAGATTATGAAAAGGTGTGTGATTTCTTTTTTTTTTTTCTCAATTTAACATTGTTTAATTTATTATTTTTTATATTTTATTTTATTTAATGAACATAAATTTCCAAAGTACAGCTTATGGATTACAATAGCTTCCCCCCCATAACTTCCCTCCCACCCACAACACTCCCCTCTCCCACTCCCTCTCCCCTTCCATTCACATCAAGATTAATTTTCAATTATCTTTATATACAGAAGATCAATTTAGCATATACTAAGTAAAGATTTCAACAGTTTGCATCCACTCAGAAACACAAAGTGTAAAATACTATTTGAGTACTAGTTATAGCATTAATTAAACAAAAGGTGCGTGATTTCAAAATGTTTTCATACAACAACCAACGGATGTTCTAACTGCGTTTCTCCATGACCGAATGTTCTGAATACCCTCTTGTGGTATGAAAAAAAAACCGTCTTTGTTAGTAGCTGCTAAGGTTTCGGGCTTTGGGCATCAGAGCCTGCAGTGAGAGGTACTGGGCCTCATAGGGAAACGCCTACTTTGATGTCTCTGCATGTGCTATGACTATTGTAAGCTACCAGTGTGGGACCCACAGTGGGCGTGGCTTCCTTATGAGAGGTTGCAAGTGTGTCCTACAGAAGGGCACGGGACGGGCACGCTTGACACAGTGCATCTAAGCCACAGTCTGTGTGTCTGCACCACATACATACACACCACACGCACCTACATTACACATGTGCGTCCGCACACATTTACACAATACCCCCTGCATACACTCATACAGACACCACACCATGTCACATCACACACATACCCAAAACACACAGGCACACACCAATGCCACAAACACCACACCATACCCATGTATACTCAGCACATGCATAAACATACATGTGTACACCACATCACACATATACACATCATACCACACACATATACACCATAGCATGCACACACTCATACACATGCCCCATGCTTCAACACACAACATAAACATACCCGCACACATACTCACTCAAGCATAAACACATCACATACCCCCTACCACGTGTCCACACCCCACACAAACACATCTCACACACATGCGTAATCCATGTCCTGCCCTGTCCCTTCCACCCTCCAGGGCTCACCGAGAGCCACCTCTCCTTGCCTTCCCCAAACGCCCCATGGGTTGGTAAAACCTCCTCCGTGTCTGGACCAGGAGCAGACACCACCAAATACAGTGACTCTGAAGGTGTTGAAGGAGCCGGGAGTGAAAGCCCAGGGGCTCCGCAGGTGACAGGCAGACAGGGAGGGTGGGGCGTGGCTTGTCACCGGCTGTGGGAGACAGGAGAGGCCTGGGCTCCAGCCCTCACTGCCTTGTGCCACACGCTGATGGCTGTGTGGGGAATGGCTCTCCCTTGTACAAGTGGAAAGAGAGACAGGAGCACACCCCAGACGCCGGTGTGATCCTCACGGTGGGGGATTATTTAAGTCCATGTTGGAGCCTAGGGTGGGAGTTCCCGGCTCAAGGCCGGTGGCCCAGGACAACCTCTAACCCCTGAGTTCTGAGGTGCATGCATATTGATTCCAACGTACAGGCTTTCTGAGTTTGCCTATCTGTGACTGTCATAAGTTGAACCACACTCTGTGCAATGTTCATCACTCCAAAGTGTGTCATAATGACCACTTACGCTGACAGAGGGAGCCCAGGTTAATCCATTTTCATGCATGGGGCCTTGTCACTTTATTCAGACTACTGCCGGTAGGACATTTTCCCCCAAAATTGTTGTACTGATAAATATTTCTGTAACAACCATGCCTGCATTTGTGTGAGAAGTTCTCCAGAAGTCAAATGGCTGCCCCACAGCCCTCTGCACTTTGAGTTTTTCCAGAAAACTACATTTTCCCACAATACTTACACCTCTGTGGATGCTCAGCCTTGCACTGGCCACACTGACTTTCTTTTCTGCTCGAAGCCTTGTCATATCTGTGTCCAACTTAGTATTTCTACTGTTTTGTTTTTTTTAATTTTCTTTCCTTTTTTGGGGGGGGGGGAATCTCTTTCTGATTGATTCATTGACATTTTTTATATATCGTGAGCTGTAACCCTTTGTCGAAGATCTCGCAGCATTTGGCTTGTTTGTCTGATCGCTACATGCTTTCTGGTGCTTGCTTCTAATCCTTGAAATGAATGGCTGGTTCGGGCAAGGCGGTGAAGGGCCCAGTCACTGGCGGCTCTAAGAGCTCTCACTGATAGTAAAGGAGGACGTTAGGCATGTGGAGTGGGCTGGATACGTTTCACCACCCTGAAAAGCTAGAGAAGAAGAGGACAAGCTCACCCAAGAAATCCCCACTCCTGGTCTCACCAAAGCACCGGCATGTCCACAGTTGAACAAGTCTTGTCTGTGAGAGGGGTATAGCCAATGTGCCTAGGTATCTGTTGCAAACTCTGATTTTGTAGTCTTGGCAAGTCTTGGCTTCCCAAGATGTCTACACACACATGGGGGTCCTGGTGGAGAGGGAACAGGGCCTGAGACTCAGAAGAGGGGGCCTTTGGGTCCGTCTGGACAAATCGAAGTCCAATGATGCCTCTTCCCTAAAAGCAGCCCCCCCTCACCAGATGGAGCTCACCTTTCTATCCCAAGCTTGGCCTATGCTTGCTGGAAGACCAGGTGCGGCGTCCCCTGCAGCAGGTGCCTTGCGTGGGGCTGTTGCTCTCCCCCACCACCCACCCCGTCTACTCGCCATGGCCTCCGGCACTCGGGGAAAGGCAGGCACATGTTGTCATTTTCCATAGGATTGCGAGGTCCTTCTCTCTCCCTGGGGGCTCAGGAGCACCTCCTTCATCCGCGGATAAATGCCTACAGCAACAGTACAGCAAGCAAATGGGCAGAAAACCCTGAGAGAGAGAGAGAGAGAGAGAGAGAGAGAGAGACAGAGAGATTGGTGAAGGGGTCCACGCCCCTCCCCCGCAGACCGCCTTGGGCCCTGCCTGTAGAAATGAGGGGTGGCGGTGGATGCCCCTCTAGGTGGGGGATGGAGCCCTGCCTGGCAGAGGCCAGGTGGCCGCACTCAGCCAGCAGAGCCCTAGTGGACACACGTTTGCTGAATACAACACAACGGGGTCCGAATGGTGACCGGGCGGCTGGGGCGGCTGGAGCCGCTGTCGTCCTCTGGGCAAAGACAAACAACTGTGGGATAATTCGTCGTGAGCCTTTCAAGACTGAAAGAGGTGCTTTACTTGATAGACAACTGAAAATGTGGCAAGTCAGGCGAACAGAGCTTGGGTACCAAAAGCTTTGGTTTTGTGTATAATTCAAGGACTTGGGACAACTCCCTAACACGATTCTTTTTTTTTCTTTTAGAGATTTATTTTATTTATTTGAAAGGCGGAGTTATACAGAGAGAGAGAGAGAGAGAGAGAGAGAGAGAGAGGAGGGTGAGAGAGAGTCCACTGGTTTACTCCCCAAATGGCCACAATGGCCAGAGCTTGTCCAATCCAAAGCCAGGAGCCAGGAGCTTCTTTCAGATCTCCCACATGGGTGCAGGGGCCCAAGGACTTGGGCCATCTTATTTTGCTTTCCCAGGCCATAGCAGAGAGCTGGATCGTAAGTGGAGCAGCCAGGACCTGACCGGCACCCATATGGGATGCCAGCACCACAGGCGGTGGCTTTAACCTGCTGCGCCACAGCGCCGGCCCCCACAGATTCTTGGTGACAAACAAGGACAAAGGTCCCTGATTCCTGCTCCAAGCAAGGCTGCCAATCTTTGGTCCCAAATTCCACCCAGAGAGACGGATAGCCATTCTCCAGGCAACTGTACACACGGAGAAGGAAGCACTCACACCTTGGGGAGGTGGGGGGGGAGTGTGACTGGACGTTCGGTAAGAGCTGACACAAATCCCAAACACCACATTGGTCCAGCAGGTAGAGCAAGATTTTGGGGAGATCAGACAACAAGCACTCCCGGCCCTCCCCACCATGCAGCACTGGGTCCAACCCGGCAGCGATGTGATTCCCTCGGGGTCTTGGCTTTGTGGTGGGAGTGCTCCAGCCCCTGGCAGGGTCCAGATGGTGCCGCCTCTCTCTGTACCTGGCTGGCGTGGTCCCAAGTCACTAGGGACCTACAGAAGCCAGGGCTACACACGGGCTTCAGGAAAGCTCACATCTTCAGATTCGGAGTCAATTTTGGCTTCTAGGGACTTCTCTTGCATCTTTTGACAACTCAGTGCGTATATGTAAAAACGTGGTTAATTGTCTCCACTTTATCAGCACTCCTGGGTGTTGTGCAGGGGGCGGGACACATGATCTATTCTGTCAGATTCTGGCAATGAAATTACAGGCGCGTCAACAGTACCAGCACATTTGAGGCTGTGCAGGAAGTAGTTCCACTCCCGTATTTTCCGTTCTAGGCAGGCGCTACATTCCAGGTGCGTCCGGAACAGTTGCATCGACTTTTGCAGGAATTCAGTTTCACAAACACGCAATGCATGCTTGGGGTTCCTGTGTTGGATTTGGGGTTCCTGTATTGGAATGCTTTCAAATACAAATGGATCCCCAGCCAATGCCCCCCCTTTTTTTTACAGGCAGAGTGGACAGTGAGAGAGAGAGAGAGACAGAGAGAAAGGTCTTCCTTTGCCATTGGTTCACCCTCCAATGGCCGCCGCGGCTGGCGCACTGTGCTGATCCGATGGCAGGAGCCAGGTACTTATCCTAGTCTCCCATGAGGTGCAGGGCCCAAGTACTTGGGCCATCCTCCACTGCACTCCCTGGCCACAGCAGAGAGCTGGCCTGGAAGAGGGGCAACCGGGACAGGATCCGGCGCCCCGACCGGGACTAGAACCCGGTGTGCCGGTGCCACAGGCAGAGGATTAGCCTACTGAGCCACGGCGCCGGCCTTATTGAGCCACGGCGCCGGCCTGCCTTCCCATCTTGTCAGACTGGTCTACACATCTCATGGTCACTCTGCAGTTTAGCCTCTGCTGCCCCTCCCCCCTGCACCCTGGAACCTTCTTCTCCACCCTGTTCCTGGTCTATTCATACCTCCTTTGGTGGGGGGGGGCATTAAGCCTCACCATTTCGTGGATCTTACTCCTCACTTAACAGCAGGAAGCCCTGTCCCCACTCCTCTTGCCAGCATCATACACTACCTCTGCTGTGTTGTTTCAGGCGATCCCTGTAAGAGCCGACTGCTTCGTCCTTTGCCTGGTGTAGTACCGGCAGCCCCCCTCTCCTGCTGCCCGCCGGCCTTCCAACTCCCTGAAGATGAACGCTGAATCTTGCCCCTCCCTGAAGCCTCCACGGCTCATTGCACAAATGCTGTCTACATGGAAAGTGCTCAATAAATATTGAATAATTCAAGAGGAACTCAATAAACAACGATTGCTTAATTGATTCACTCTATCAATAAATCTTGCTTTGATTAGAGGTAGAGCCGGTGAAGATACTCTCACCAGGCAGTCTGAGTGGCTGTGGCTCTTGACAGCGGGAGCTCGGGAAACGCAGGTCCCGATTGGAGGCGGCTGAGGTCCTCTGGCTCTGACTTCTGCAGGACCCTGGAGCCCCCGGGAGCTCGGGAATCCCAAGTCAATGCCCAGCTTCACTACTCTGAATTCGGGCAGCAATTTAACCTTGCGAGTCCCAGCTACTTAACCTGCAAAGTGGGAAAACATTGCAGCACCCACTTCTTGCAGCCATGGTGAGCGGGGAGATGAAAATGACGCACGCAAAGCTCTTAGCGTGCTGCCTGGGCCGTCACAGACGCTGGACAGGTGCTCATTGGTATTAGTGACTTTGGTCCCGTATGCAAGCGCCTTCCACTTCCATCAGTGATTTCAGCCTCCCGCTATTCTTGTGAGATGGTCAGGAATTGGGGGAACTCTGGCAGCTGCGTGAGCTATAAGAATGTCGTCCCTGGTACGGGGTTCCTTCTCTGAAGGATCTGGGGGAGAAGTGGTGGCACTCATTTGCGCATCTTGCCATTCCACAAACACACCTCCCGATGTACCTGCTTAGAGATGGACACCAAGATTGCAATCGCAAATGAGGCAGGCCAGGCCCTTCCTCAGAGTCGCAAGACTCAAGGAATAGCTGCAACAGTAGCTTGTAATGAGCCATTGAAGGGGAGGCCCAAGACCCAAGGCCTCCACTCCAGTCTCCAAGGAAGCGGCAGTCAGGGCGGGCTTCCTTGAGGAAGTGCCATCGGGGACGAAATGGAGATGACTCTGCGTTCTTCATTGCTGCGGCCATCGCAGTGGACGACAGAGAAGGCGGAGCGTCTGTGGCTGTGTCCAGACCCAGAGCCCTAGGCACTGAGCAGCAGGCACGGATTTGCCACCTGTGCCTCCCGCAGGGGCAGAATCGTGCCGTCGGCAGCAGGAAGCGGCGGCCTCACTCAGGGTCTCTGAGTCCCTCCTTCGTGTTCCTCATGGGAGACAGAACACAAAGAACAGCCATCTCCCCACTTGATGTTTCAAGGGCAGGGGAAGAGAGAAGGTGACTCCCTGCCTCTCTTCCTTGGGACAGAGGGTTGTCATGGAAACAGGCTTTCCCCACGGAATGCTTGGGATGTGACAGCCAGCGCTGGGGGACGGTGGCCGAGAGGCTGGGACAGCTTTCCCACCTGGCTTCTCCCTCCAGAACTTGGAAATGGCGCCATCTCCCCCACACCCAGCACCTCCTCAGGGTCTCCATCAGTGCAGCCGCCTCCCTGTCGCCATCCGAATCGGACCGCAGGAGAAAGAATGCTCCACTTCGTCCTCCCAGCAACGCGGGAAGTCGTTCAGCCGTAGGTCCACCTAACGAGCATGTTCGCGGAAGCAGCTACCTGCCAGGTGGGCGCGTCAGGACGCCGCTGTCTGTCTATGCAGGAAGATCTTTGACCTCGGGAAAGCCATTGCCCTACCCTGGTCCACACACTGAGCCAATGGTGGGGTTCAGGTCCACTCCTCTGACTTTCTTTGTGTGTTTTTTTTTTTTTTTTTGACAGGCAGAGTTAGACAGTGAAAGAAAGAGACAAAGAGAAAGGTCTTCCTTCCGTTGGTTCACTCCCAAAATGGCTGCTACGTCCGGCACGCTGCACCGATCCAAAGCCAGGAGCCAGGTGCTTCCTCCTGGTCTCCCATGTGGGTACAGGGCCCAAGCACTTGGGCCATCCTCCACTGCCTTCCCAGGCCACAGCAGAGGGCTGGACTGGAAGAGGGGCAACCAGGACTAGAACTCGGCGCCCCAACCAGGACTAGAACGCAGGGTGCCGGCGCCACAGGCAGAGGATTAGCCTAGTGAGCCGCGGCGCCGGCCCACTTCTCTGGCTTTCAACCAAAAACGTTGCCTGCTGTAGTGGAACAGACTCTTCCAACTCAGTGGTCTTCGGGTTTTTTTTTTTTTCTGTTTGCAGTTTTTGCAAGCCATGGCTCCGTGCTCCCATGCAAGACTCCATGGGCAAATCTCTTTTCATGCCTCTCCACCATTAGGAACCAAACCCAAAGCAAACCAAAGTGTGCTGTAAAGTCACTGTCCTCAGCTCTGTGCCCACTCCTGTCACCCTTCCCAGAAAGGTTCAGTCTTTGCTTGCCCAGCAGGTTAAGCCACAACAACAAATGTGCTCGATATACCACTCCACTCACCAGACAGAGCCGTACATAGCACAGCCTGCCTGGGTGGGTCAGAGCCGCCCTGGACACTGGGCCCACAGCAGGGGAGGTTTGCTCGTGGGCAATCGGCCCCTCTGGGAAGTGCGTGTTCAGTCCTAAGTGTGGTGGGAATTTGGAGTGGAAGAGTAGCACGTATCCCACCAGCACAGTGTGTTGGCAGAGAGAGACGGTGACAAATCTTGGGCAGCAGGAGAAGCTGGTGTGAGGATCAGGAGTGACAGAGCTGGCACTGTCCTCCTTGTCTGCCACCCCACGTGTGTGTGTGCAGGTGTATGCGTGCGTGTATGTGTGTGCATGTGTGTGCCTGTGTGTGCACATGTGTGCGCGTGCATGTGCATGTGTGTGCGTGTGTGCGTGTGTGTGTGTGCGCGTGCACGCACGAACATGCGCAAAGCTCTCAGGAAAGCAGCGAGCAGGCAGGGAGGCCCTGCAGGCCGCTGGGCTCACCCTGAGAGGGGCCAGGAAGCTGTGACCAGTGTCCACAACATTCCTGAGCCACTGGGCACGGCAGCTACGAGTAGTCACCCATAGGGGCCCACGGAAATGTTTCTTGTGGTCTCGCGCCCCCCAGCTGATGGCACCTGTTGGACCCTCCCCCAGAGAGACGCCTCCTCCCCGGCTGTGCCTGCGTCTCCACTGTCCGTCACCTGGGAGACACGACAGTCCCTGAGTGCTGACCCAGCCGGCCTCTGTGTGTCAAAGCAGAGCAGGGGCAGAGCGGGGGCGCGTGCGGCTAGGAGATGTGGGGCTGGGCGGGGCTGGGCAGGGGGAGCAGAGCTGAGCCTCGCAGCTCCGTTCAGCTATGGCAAGCCCACAGGGGATTTCTGTAGAATTACATCTATGGCTGGATGTGAATAGTTAAGGATTCTGATGTGGTCAGGTAGATTAATGTCCCTCTGAAAGCTCTGGATCAATGTTGGATGAGGGGAAAAAAACTAAAAGACATGCATAATTTAAAAAAAGCCATCAGAAACTTTGCTTGACATGATGACATTACTGATTTTTTTATGATCTTCTCAAATATACTCTATAACCGTTATTAATTTAGTATCGTTAATAGCCCATCCTTCAAATGCCAGGGCAAAGCCAACGCTGGGAAGTAGAACAGCTCAGGGCTGGAGGAAGGCCAGGGAGGAGGGGTGGAAAACTCCAGGAGCACGAAACCTCGGCTGCTTCCCGTCTTCCAGAACCCTGGCCCCGGGTGCTGTGCTGTTTGTGGCTTCCTGCTCGCGGGCTGCTTTGTTTGTGGTTCGCAATGACGGCCAGCTCGGGCCCGTTCACTGGACATCTGCTGTCTTGGCGCTGGCTTGGCTTTGTGCACGGTGGAGTGGCCAGGATCCAGGAGAGGAGCCGGTTAGGTCTCCAATAGATCTCTCCTCAGAAATAAAGGCAGATGCCCATGGAGCAGACCCTGTATTAAGCCAGCAAGCTTATGGAGCGCCAGGTGCTAGCTTAAGGATTTCACACGCCTTACCTCCTTCGGTCTGCACAGCCACCAAGCGGACTGTGAATTCCAGTTTGATGTCGGAGATCCTGAGCCCCGTGCTGGAGTCACACAGCTGCTGGAGCTGCAGAGGGAGGGCCTGGCCCAGGTCGGACAGAGCACCTGCATATGAGCGCCGTAGTAGATGTTATCTTCTGGCTAGGTTCCTTAGCTACTCCTCAACTGCGGCTGAGTTTCCTGGAGAAGGAGGGAAAGGGAGCTGTAGGTGGTGAGGGCATGGGACAGGCTGCGAGGGACAGAGAAGGATTCTGGTGCCTGAGCTGCCACTCGGGACGCCCGCATCTCCCACTGGGGCACCCGGACTCAAGTCCTAGCCCCTGCCTCCAATTCTAGCTTCTTGGGATTGCAGGCTCTGGGGGACAGCAGGGCTGGCCCAAGTGGCTGGGTCCCTGCCACTCATATGAGAGACCCAGAGGGAGTTCTACCTCCTGGCTTTGCCCTGGCGCAGCTCTGGCTGTTGCAGGCATCTGGGGAGTGAACCAGCAGATGGGGGCTGCCTCTGTTTCTCTCTCTGATTTTCAAATAGATTTTTAAAAATCATAAAGAAAGAAAGAAAATACTCTGAGAGCTTGTCATGTCGCCCACTGGGTCCCGTGGTGGAACAGAGTCCACACAGCTGTCCCAGGTGTCCCCCAGGCTGGCCGCTCACGAGGCCATCCTCATGGCCAACCACTGGCGAGAGAGGTTGGAAGCTTAGGTTTGCCAAGGCCCAGTGGAGAGCAGAAAGTGCCAAGAAAAGGCACAAACACTGCAACCAGAGTGGACTTACAGAGCCATGGCTGGGCACGGCACGAACAGGATCTTTGGAGACAGAATGGAAAGCAGTTGGTTTGAAATCGGAAGCCCTGAGGCTAAGGAAGAGGTGTTAGACATGGACAAGCTCTCTCTCTCTCTCTCTCTCTCTCTCTCTCTCTCTCTCTGGACTTCAGACTCTGCATCTGACAATCCTGTGCTTCCATGACGTGGGTCATCCCTGAGAGGGGCCAGTGGGTCCCTCAGCCCCACCAGGAGGAGTTGGGGCCCCAGGATGCAAGGCAAAGTGGGAAGACAGCTCCTCCACCTGTCTCGCCCAGCCCGGTGGGACCCCGGGTGGCTCCTCAAAGGATCCCACAGAGCTGCCTCCTCCTAGAGGGGCAAACTCCAAGCTAATCGTTAGCAGAAGAGTTGGCTCATCCTACGCAGAGCCAAAATGCAGGGCTTCATTTCTCTGCTCTAGCCAATTGCTCGGGCCAAAAAGCCCGAACTATGGGATGGATCCGATGAGCCTTCGATATGAACAAGCAAGTGGAGCTGCCCACGGAGAGGCAGGCTGAGCCAGCAATCGGTGGTGTGCTTGGCTGCCTGAGCAGGTGGCTGGATGTCTCCCCAAATCACAGCACACGCATGTGTGCACGTGTCCACACAGACACAGACACACACACACACACACACGGAGACATGCGGCATTGAATTAACCAAGCTGGATCTCCGTGGTGGGAAATCTGCATTTTAATATTAAATCAGTAATGAATAACCAGGCACTTAGCTTGCTTTCCCTTTATTGGTTTTACCATATATGCAGAATGGGAGCCCTTTCTCGCCGCCAGTAAGCCGTCTCCACACTAGCCCACAGCCTGAGTAGGAATATGTTCCTATCTCATTTGCATCTGATTATTAGTGCACTGAAGCCATAGTCACGTCCGCCCTCTTTATATTCACTGGAAAATTAAATTACCAAAGTTTTTCTACGTGGCGATTTACGTTCTGGTTGAAGCCGATTGTTTTTTGTTATTCCAGCAAATATCAGTCTCCAAGACTTAATGAATTCATGAGCATTGATTCCTTGGGGGAATTGCATGCATAGTGTATCGGAAAATGGAGACGCTCAACCTCGCATCAGAATGGCTGGGCTTCTGCCACCCAAGCCTTACACACACTTGGGAAATTCTGACGGACACCAGGAGGCTGATGTCCCCAGGGAGCCGTCGGCCCTGCTTGCTGAAGTGGCGTCCTGGAGGGGGCCTGCAGAGAACTGCTCCTTCTGCACACATCAACTAAAGGATGCTACAGAGGCCGGCGCCACGGCTCACTAGGCTAATCCTCCACCTGCAGCGCCGGCACCCGGGGTTCTAGTCCCAGTTGGGGCCCTGGATTCTGTCCCAGTTGCTCCTCTTCCAGGCCAGCTCTCTGCTGTGGCCCAGGAAGGCAGTGGAGGATGGCCCAAGTGCTTGGGCCCAGCACCCACATGGGAGACCAGGAGGAAGCACCTGGCTCCTGGCTTCAGATCGGTGCAGCGCTGGCCGTAGCAGCCATTTGGGGGGTGAACCAACGGAAGGAAGACCTTTCTCTCTGTCTCTCTCTCTCACTGTCTAACTCTGCCTGTCAAAAAAAAAAAAAAAAAAAAAAAAAAAAAAAAAAAAAGATGCCACAGCATTCAGGTTATGCAACCTATTATTTTAGGGCGAGTCAGTGCTCAGTGTTAGTTCTTGCCCTGGCCATCCCCAGAGTCACTGCCGCCACCAGTGATACAGATTGACTTCACACAATGCATGGAAAAATGGAATTTAAAGATCAGTTTGGCTGGCGCCGCGGCTCAATAGGCTAATCCTCCGCATAGCGGCACCAGCACCCCAGGTTCTAGTCCTGGTCGGGGCACAACATTCTGTCCTGGTTGCTCCTCTTCCAGTCCAGCTCTCTGCTGTGGCCCGGGAGTGCAGTGGAGGATGGCCCAAGTACTTGGGCCCTGCACCCGCATGGGAGACCAGGAGAAGCACCTGGCTCCTGCCATCGGATCAGCGTGGTGCGCCAGCCGCAGTGTGCCAGCCGTGGCGGCCATTGGAGGGTGAACCAACGGCAAAGGAAGACCTTTCTCTGTGTCTCTCTCTCTCTCTCTCTTACTGTCCACTCTGCCTGTCAAAAATAAAAATAAAAATAAAGATCACTTTGCTTTAGTGCAGAAAATATGTATAATGAAAATTCATATTTGACATAAGTGTGTGAGGAGCCATTTGTCTGCATGGAGATCAATATCTTTTTGTACCAAAATAAACTCTTAGTATTTAATTGCATTTTTTTCATAGAGACAGGATAGAAATAGAGGAGTTCTGGGCCAGCGCTGTGGTGCAGCAGGTGAAGCTGCTGCCTGTGATGTTGGCATCCCATATGTGTGACAGTTTGAGTCCCAGCTGTTCCACTTCCAATCCTGCTCCCTGCTAGTGTACATGGGAAAGGCAGCAGAAGATGGCCCAAGTTCTTGGGACCCTGCACTCATGTGTGAGACTCAGGTGAAGCTCTTGGCTCCTGGCTCCTGGCTATGGCCTGGCCACACCTTGGCCATTGGGGCTATTTGTGAAGTGAACCAGCAGATGGAAGACCTCTCTCATTGTCTCTCTCTCTTTCTCTATAACTCTACCTTTTCAATAACTAAAATAAATCTCTCTCTTTTTTTAAAAAGAAATAGGAGTCCCAAAATTAAGTTCAACATGTCTGGATCTCCAGCTCTGAATCACTCAGGAACAATATACTCGGACAACTGAACCACAAGACCCTCTGCTGATCCATCAGAGATTTCCCCAACCCAGCTTGCCCACAATGTCCTAGCACAAGGAGTTACAGAGAAAAACGCAGAGGAAACGCCACACAAATTAGAGGGACACTGTGGATCTACACGGAGGGTGTGGATGTGCACATCTTGGGATCCCAGCAGCCGAGTGCCTCAGCACCAGCTTTGGGGTGAGGTCAGACAAGACTGAAATAGCCCAAGCCACTGGAGATAAAGCTGCAGAAAGAGTCTGGTGGGAGTCCGGCTTGGAGCCCTGTGGGGGACACTGAACCTGCCAAACTAAAGGGAACAACAGGGGGGCGCATTTCGCTCTCCCTGATCACCTGCACCAGCATCCTGCAACAAGCTGCAAGAGGGCAGGCACCATTTTGGACATATACAACAGGTGTACCAGGTCATGTCTGCATGTCCAGCAAACACCAACAGCGGACACCTGAGTCTGGCTGGGAGAATTGTCATGGGGCTGGGTGCTCATGTCAGTGGGAGGCTTGTGTACCGGGACTGTGAAAACACTGTGGCTGCGTGGGAGGGCACAGGGTGTGGCAGGGACTTTGGGCAGTCACTGTGGGCATCTCCACACACTCAAGGCTCCCTGATTCCCTGGTGAGGGACATCGCTGCAGGATCTGAGGACTGCATGGATGCTTTGTGTGGTTCTTGGGGCAGCACAGATAAATATTGTACCCACTGGGGCTAGTGCCCAGGCATTTGTCTCCTTAGAGGAAAGAAGGTAAGTGAGACTATGCCAACATAGCTGAACAAACCTCCCCTCTGATAAAAGAGAGAGAGAGATTTACCATACCCAACTTGAGTGTCACCTTGGACACTCCCCTCACCCTGCAGCACTGAACAGAGCTCCCTGACCATGCCTCTGGGTATTCACTGAGAGAGCAGACACTCCACTAAGCCACAGACACATAATTCAAAGATAAAAGCCATCACAGGGAAAAGAAACCAATGAGTATCACCACAAATGCCTAATAATAAACACAACAGCTCAAGTATAAGGAAGACAACATGATGCCCCCAAAGGAACACAATGCTTCAATACTAGAATGAGAAGATGAAGAGATTGACGAAATGCCAGGAACGGAATTCAAAAAATTGATCACAGGATTACTTAGAAGTAATCAGAGGCAAATTCATGAACTAAAGAAATCCATACATGACAGAATGAAAAGTTTCTCCACCAAATTGAGATTTTAAGGAGAAATCAAAATGAAATATTTGAAATGAAGAATTCAATAGAACAAATATAAAATACAGTAGAAAGACTTGGTGAGGCAGAAGAAAGAATATCTGAGTTACAAGACAATCTCTGGAAATTTTACAGTCAGACCAAAAAAAAAAAAAATGAAATTAGAAAACTGAAAACTGGTGTTGGAGGTCTACAGGATACTATCAAATTACCCAACATACAGGTCTTAGGAGTTCCTGAAGGTGTGAAAAGACAGAATGTATTAGAAGGACTTTTTAGTGAAATAATTACATAAAAGTTCCCTAACTTGAAGAAAGAAAGAGACATCCACACACAGGAAGCACATAGAACTCCTGATATGACCAGAAAGGGTCTTCACCATGACACAATGTAATGAAGCTCTCCACAGTAACATAAAGGAAACATTCTAAAATGTGCAGGAGAGAAATTCCAGATTACGTTTAGAGGATCTCCAATTAGCCTCTCAGCTGACTTCCCATCACAGACCCTACAGGCTAGGAGAGAATGACAAGATATAGTCCAAACCTTCTTAAGAAAACCTGCCAACCCAGAATACTCTGCCATGCAAAGTTTTCATTTATGAATGAAGGTGAAATAAAGAGCTTTCATAACAAACAGAAACTGAAAGAATTTGTCACCATTCATCCAGGCTTATGAAAGATACTTAAGGATGTGCTGCACACAGAAACACAGACACATGGTCATTGCTATGAAATAAAGTAAAAGCAGAAAATCTCCCAGTAAAAGTACAAAGGAAATTCAAAGTAAACGATAGCAATATTTATGGAAAAATGGCAAAGCCAAGTCATCACTTAGCAATAGACATCTTGAATGTAAATGGGCTCAACTCTCCAGTAAAGATATAGACTGGCTGAATGGATTAAAATCCCATCTATTTGCTGCCTACAAGAAACACATCTCACCAATAAAGATACAAACAGACTGAAAGTGGAAGGATGGGAAAAGACATTGCATGCTAACAGAAACCAAAAAAGAGCTGGTGTAGCCATTCTAATATCAAACAAAATAGACTTTAACACAAAAACTGTTAAAAGAGACAAAGAAGGGCACTATATAATGATTAAAGGATCATTTTAGGAGGAAAATGTGACTATTATAAATGTATATGCACCTAATGACAGGGCACCTGGTTATATAAAAGAAATGTTTATGTATTTAAAGAGAGACTTAGACTCCCATACAAAGGTAATGTGGAATTTCAATATCTCACTTTCAGCAATAGACAGATCAACCAGACAGAAAATCAGCAAGGAAACATCAGAGTTAATTGACACAATAAACCAAATGGAACTAACAGATATCCACAGAACTTTCCATCCACAGCCACAGAACACACATTCTTCTCACCAGTGCATAGAACGTTCTCAAGGATTGACCACATGTTAGACCATAATGCAAGTCTCAGCAAATTCAAAAAAATCAAAACCATGCATCCTCTCTGACTACAATGGAATAAAGTTGAAATTCAACTCAAGAACCTCTAAAACTTATGTAAACACATGGAGACTGAACAACATGCTCCTGAATGAACCATGGGTCATTGAAGAAACCAAAAGAGGAATAAAAAAATTTCTGGAAGTGACTGAAGATAACAATACAGCATATCAAAATTTATGGGATACAGCAAAAGCAATATTAAGCAGAAAATTTATGGCAATTGTTACCTACATCAAGAAATTGGAAAAGCACCAAATAAATGAGCTATCAATGCATCTCAAGGACCAAACCCAAAACTAGTAGGAGAAAATAAATAATTAAAATTAGAGAAGATATAAGCAAAATTGAAACAAATAAAATACAAAATATCAGCGAAACAGAAAGCTAGTTTTTTTAAAAAATAACCAAAATTGACACACCATTGGCCCAACTAACCAAAAAAAAAAAATAGAGAGAAGACCTAAATCAATAAAGTTAGAGATACAAAGGAAATGTAACAACAAACACCACAGAAATAAAAACAATCATCAGAAATTACTACAAAGAGCTGTATGCCAACATAGTGGGAAATCTAGGAGAAATGGACAGATTCCTGGACACATACAATCAATTAAATTGAACCATGAAGACATAGAAAACCTAAGAAGACCAATAACCAAGATGGAAATTGATTCAGTAATAAAGACCTTCCCAGAAAAAAAAGTCCATCACTGGATGGCTTCACTGCTGAATTCCACCAGGCATTTAAAGAAGAACTAACTCCAATTCTTCTCAAGCTCATCAAAACACTTGAAAGAGAGGGAATCCTCCCAAATTCCTTCTATGAAGGCAGCATCACCTGAATTCCTAAACCTGAACAAGGCATGACAGAGAAAAGAGAACTACAGACCAATTTCCCTGAAGAGCATAGATGCAAAAATCCTCAACAAAATATTAGCCAGTAAAATCCAATGACACATGGGAAAGATCACTCACCCAAACCAAACTGGATTTATCCCTGGTATACAGGGGTGGTTCAACATTTGCAAATCAGTCAGTGTGATACGTCACATTAACAAACTGAAAAACAAAAACCATATGATTATCTCAATGGATGCAGAGAAAGTGTTTGATAAAATACAACACCCTTTCATAACGAAAACTTTAAGAAAATTGGGTATAGAAGGAACATTCCTCAACACAATGAAGGGAATTTATGACAAACCCATGGCCAGAATCCTATTGAATGGGGAAAAAGTTGAAAGCCTTCCTACTGAAATCTGGAAGCAGACAAGAATGCCCATTCTAACCATTGCTCTTCAATATAGTCCTGGTAGTTTTACTCAAAGCCATTAGGTAAGCAAAAGAAATCAAAGGGAAACAAATTGGGAAAGAGGAAGTCAAACTATCCCTATTTTCAGATGACATGATTCTGTATACAGGGTATCCAAAAGGCTCCATTAAGAGACTATTGGAACTCATAGAAGAGTTTGGTAATGCGGCAGGATATAAAATCAACACACAAAAATCAATAGCCTTTGTATACACAGACAATGTGATGGCTGAGAAAGAACTTCTAAGATCAATCTCATTCACAATAGCTAGAAAAAAATCAAATACCATGGAATAAATTTAACCAAGAATGTCAAAGATCTCTACAATGAGAATTGCAAAATATTAAAGAAAGAAATATAGAAGAAGACACAAAAAATTGAAAAATCTTCCATGTTCACAGATTGGAAGAATCAATATCATCAAAATGTCCATACTACCAAAAGCAATTTACAGATTCAATGCAATACTAATCAAAATACCAAGGACAGTCTTCTCAGGTATAGAAAAAAATCATTCTGAAATTCATATGGAGGCACAAGAGACCCCAACTAGCTAAAGTAACCTTATACAACAAAAACAAAGCTAGAGGCATCACAATACCAGATTTCAAGACATACTACAGGGCAGTTATAATCAAAACAGCCAGCCTGGTACTGGTACAAAAACAGATGGATAGATCAATAGAACAGAATAGAAACTCCAGAAATCAACCCACCTATCTACAACCAACTTATATTTGACAAAGGAGCTAAAACCAATCCCTGGAGCAAGGACAGTCCCCTCAACAATGGTTCTGGGAAAACTGGATCTCCACATGCAGAAGTATGAAGCAGGACCCCTACCTTATGCCTTATACAAAAGTCTACTCAAAAGGGATTAACAACCCAATACCTTCAAATTATTAGAGAACATTGGGGAAATTCGGCAACACATTGGCATAGGCAAAGAGTACTTGGAAAAGACCCCAGAGGCACAGTCAAAGCCAAATTGACAAATGAGATTACGTCCAATTGAGAAGCTTCTGCACTGGAAAAGAAACAGTCAGGAAAGTGAAGAGGCGACTGACAGAATGGGATAAATTACTTGAAAACTATGCAACCGATAAAGGATTAATAACCAGAATATATAGAGACCAAGAAACTCAACAAAGAACGAACAACCCAGTTAAGAAATGGGCAAAGGACTTAAACAGGCATTTTTAAAAAGAGAAAATCCAAATGGTCAACAGACACATGAAAAAAATGCTCAGGATCACTAGCCATCAGGGAAATGCAAATCAAAACCACAATGAGTTTTCACCTCACCCCCATTAAAATGGCTTTCATACAGAAATCAGCAAACAACAAATGCTGGTGAGCATGTGGGGGAAAAGGTACCCTAATATGCTATTAATTGAAATGCAAACTGGTATAGCCGCTATGGAAGACAGTATGGAGATACCTTAGAAATCTGAATATAGACCTATATTATGACCCTCATCCCACCCCTGGGAATTTACCCAAGGGAAATGAAATCAGCATATGAAAGAGTTATCTGTATCCCCATGTTTATTGTAGTTCAATACACAATAGCTAAGACATGGAATCAAGCCATATGCCCATCAACTGAAGAATGGGTAAAGAAATTATGGGATATGTACACTATGGAATACTACATAGCAGTAAAAAAAAGTGAAATTCTGTCATTGGCAACAAAATGGATGAATCTGGAATACATCATACTTAGTGAAATAAGCCAGTGCCAACGGGACATATACCATATGTTCTCCCCGATCTGTGATAACTAATAAAGCACCTAAAAGGTGATTGATAGAAGTAAAATTAACACTTTGAGATGCAATGATTTGAACAACCTTATCTCTACCATTGAAGAACAGTTTTTGTTTTTCAATACTATTTGTTGAACTCTTTACTTAGTGTAGAATTAATCGTATGTGTATAAAATTAATTGAAATAACAAAAAGAACCTAGCACAATGGATCTGTGACCTACTTGGGGAGGCGCTAGCGAGCAATACCACCATTTTAAGTGTTGTGTGCAAAAAAAGCAACCATGCCCATGCATAAGACCCAGCTGGGTTCAAACCAAGGGGGAGGAGTCAGGACACTAGAGGGTGTGGTCATGCGTCCCCAACCCAATCAAAACCCCTGTTCAGCTCCCACTGGGAAGCCTTGAGCATGAGCCTCTAATTAACCTTGTCTGGGTTGCACATCCGCCTCTTGGCAACTCCTACCCAAAGTGAATGACAGAATCCTGGGTAGAATTTTGGAAGAACCCTGGCAGGAGTTACAACTTTGCAGCCTACTGATATAGTGTGCGTGAATTTCATGATTTTTTTTCTTTAATGTGGATGCTATCATTAAAAAGTCCATATTTTGAATTCCTTCAAAGCATCTGAAGGCTGGGCAGCACTGAGCTGACGTCACTGTCATAGCAATTTCGAGCTGTGGTCAGCAGCTGCGGGTCAGAGAACAGCCTGTGCCCCCTTGGCAGTCCTCCCCGCTGGTGGACGGATGCCCAAGGTCAGCTGCCATCTTTTTTTAGAAAGCAAAGGAGTGCTGTTATTTTTCTTAGGCAGAAGTGTGTCCTTGTACCGCAAGCTCCACTAAAAGTGGGACAATAAAAGGGAATTTGGATTTCAAAAAATCTCAAGATTATTTTTCCTAAAGGGAGCAAGATATTTCTGGATCATACCCAGAGAGCTTTTCTCGCCTCGGTCCTGCTTTACTTGTTTTCTTGTTGCTGCTTTAATTTGTCTTGACCCTGGACTCAGAGGAATGCGAGTCTCCCTGACCCATGGACCTGGAGAATTCTCAAGACACTTGACCATGAGGCAGGCTCTTTGTTTTTTCTGTCCTTTTCAAAACAAGTTGTTTACTTGTGAATCTTCATTTGATTTGAAAGACACAGAAGGACGCAGGTGCCGCGGCTCACTAGGCTAATCCTCCACCTTGCGGCGCCAGCACACCGGGTTCTAGTCCCGGTCAGGGCGCCGGATTCTGTCCCGGTTGCCCCTCTTCCAGGCCAGCTCTCTGCTGTGGCCAGGGAGTGCAGTGGAGGATGGCCCAAGTGCTTGGGCCCTGCACCCGCATGGGAGACCAGGAGAAGCACCTGGCTCCTGCCATTGGATCAGCGCGGTGTGCCGGCTGCAACGCGCCGGCTGCAGCAGCCATTGGAGGGTGAACCAATGGCAAAGGAAGACCTTTCTCTCTGTCTCTCTCTCTCACTGTCCACTCTGCCTGTCAAAAAAAAAAAAGACACAGAAGCAGAGAGAGACAGAGACAGAGATGAGCAGATAGAGAGAGATCATCCATGCACAGGTTCACTCCCCAGCCACCCACAGAGGATGGGCTGCGCCAGGCAGAAACCAGGAGCCGGGATCTCAATTAAGGTCTCCCACAGGGTGGCAGGGACCCAGCAGCAGGAATCCTGGATTAGGGCCCAACTCACACCCAGGCAATCTGAAAAGTCATGTGGGGACTCAGGCAGTATCTTAGCCGGTGTAGCACACATCACCTTTCAGTCTGGCACCGTCTGGCCCTCTGGTGGGGTCAAAGGCAGATGCCCTACTAGACCTGGTCCGGGCCCTTCCTCTTGATGCTACCAGGCTGCTCTGGCACTTGCCATTCCTCTCAGCTCCAATTTTCAGTGCTGGCTGTCAGGCTGGGAGCTCGAGGGTCCTCCCTCCACTACATTTGGAAGATAGCGCCTTGTCTGCCTCACCCCTCAGTTCCTTGGTTGTGAGATAAAAATAAATATAAGAGGGGATCTTCATGAAGCTCCTGGCAAAATTTCATATTTAGAAAAATATATATACATGGATTTCAAAATCTTTTGCACCAAAATAAAGTCATCTTTTAATTCTATTTTCCACAAACTGTTCAAGGTGGCTTTGCATGCATTATTCTCTGCCGCCGGTTCCTGAGCTGCTAAAATCCTTGGAGATAGGCAGTTTAGAAGAATCTTTTGTTCTAATACTTGGTCTCTGCCCCTGGCTCCTCACACTGAGGCTTTAAGGCCTCTGTAATTTCCTGAGAGACAGGAGCTTCTGACCCCGAGCCCCTAAATCCCGGGAGGCTCCTTGAGGGATAGGAGCATCCTCTCTTTTTCTGACGGGGTGCCACGTGGTGCATCCCCAGGCAGCTTCAGTGAGGGAGTTGACGGACAGGGGAGCCAATCATATGATCAGACGCAGCCCCACCTCCAACCTTTGGGGAGGGGTCGGGGCGTGGCTGAAGGTTGAGTTGATCAGCAAAAGCCAAAGTCTCCATCAAAGCCCAAACACCGGCCGGCACCGCGGCTCACTAGGCTAATCCTCCGCCTTGGGGCGCCAGCACACTGGGTTCTAGTCCCGGTCGGGGCGCCAGATTCTGTCCTGGTTGCCCCTCTTCCAGGCCAGCTCTCTCTGCTGTGGCCAGGGAGTGCAGTGGAGGATGGCCCGAGTGCTTGGGCCCTGCACCCCATGGGAGACCAGGAGAAGCACCTGCCTCCTGCCATCGGATCAGCACGGTGCGCCGGCCGCAGCACGCCGGCCAGGGTGGCCATTGAAGGGTGAACCAACGGCAAAGGAAGACCTTTCTCTCTGTCTCTCTCTCACACTGTCCACTCTGCCTGTCAAAAAAAAATATATATATATATAAATAAATTTTTAAAAAAGCCCAAACACCTGGATTCCGTGGCCTTGTGGTGTGCCGAAAGTGAGGAGGTTCCCGGAGGGCGGCACACGGTGCCGAGGGCCTGGAAGCCTCATGACCCTGCCCACGCCTCCTACTGTGCATCTTTCTGTTGGCCACTCATCCACTTCCTGTCTCGTGTCGTTTATGACGAGTGCTTCATAGTTCTGTGAGCCGCCCTGGCAAGCTGTGGAAACCCAAGGACGGGCTGTGTAAACCCTGACTTCTAGGTGTTGGTTGTCACCTGGGACTTGCAACAGTATGGGCAGTGGGGGCCCTCTTGTAGGACTGAGCCTGTACCCCATGGCTTAAGAGTAGAGAGGGGCAGAAGTTCATTAAATCATAGGGCACCCAGCTGGGGTACGCTGGTGAATTGGTTGGTAGGTGGGCAACAAGGCCACACAGATCCAGGCTCAGAGAGAGGCATCGTGTTGAGGGTTAGGGTCTCAGGCTTGGTGACACCTCTGATTGCTGTCTATTTCCTCTCCTAGCATCCTAGACCCTCCGTCCTGAGCGTGCACAGCACGGTCAGCTTCTCAGCCTGTCTTAGCTCCCTGTGTGCATCCATCCCTCCACCTCCTACCTTTGCTGAGTATTGCCAAGAGAAATGACACGGGGCAGAAAGTGTTCTGGACCCTGGAGGGAGCCTTGAGATCAACGGGAGAGGCCAGGAGACTTGCGTGGGGCCCCTCCCAGGTGGGCTGCTGCGCTCGCTTCCCCAACATCTCTCTGGTGCTCTCTCTGCCCCTGGCCTCCTTTGGTGTCTGTGCACACACGATGCTTGTTCATCAGTGTCGCCAGCAGGGCCACCTGCCGCCCTTGAACCTGCTGTCAGAGACCACCTCATAGCAGGGCTCCCCTGCCAGCAGCCACGGAGCAGGGGCAGAGCTGGGATTCACCAGACTTGGAGGCGTTGCCGTGCTGAGCTGCGCCCCGTCTTACCTTGCACGAGTCAAGGAGCTGGTGGGGCACCTGAAGGAAGTGTTTGTCCCAGAGCTCCCTCTGGACAGTGGAGCTGAGTTCCGAAGCAAGTGGTTTCCTGGGAGGAAAGGTAGACTCAGTTCCTGGTGCTGACTCAGACGGGAGCCCCGGGGCTGAGTCACCTCTTTGTCTCGTTCTGTCTCCACCCAAACGTTACGGTAGGCAGCAGCGGCAGCAGCTGCTGTGGTCCCCCGAGCAGTGGGTGTGTGCCGTGCAGAGGCGTCACAGGGTATTTTAGGAAAGAAAGCCGTGAAAGCATAGACCTCGCTTGTCTCAGCCCGATGCGCCATGGGAAAGGATCCGTGCTGTGCGTGGGGGACTCTACCCACTCCTGTCTAGCAGCACCCGGCCAGGAGCAACAACTCAGAGCCAAACCCTGGGGAGATGTCCCCGTGGCTGGATGTGTCTCTCTGCAGCAGGAGCAGGTGTGAGCTGGAACCTACTTAAACGTGAACTTTGGGGCCGGCGCTGTGGCACAGTGGGTAAAGCTGCCGCCTGTGGTGCCGGCATCCCATATGGGTGCCAGTTTGAGTCCTAGCTGCTCCACTTCCAATTCAGCTCTCTGCTATGGCCTGGGAAAGCAGTAGAAGATGGCCCACGCCCTTGGGCCCCTGCACCAGCATGGGAGACCTGGAGGAGGCTCCTGGTTCCTGGCTTCGGATCGGCACAGCTCCAGCCATCGCAGCCATTTGGGGAGTGAACCAGCAGATGGAAGACCTCTCTCTCTCTCTCTCTCTCTCTCTCTCTGCCTTTCCTTCTGTCTGTGTAACTCTGACTTTCAAATAAATAAATAAATCTTTAAAAAAAGTGAACTTTAGGAAATGTATTAGCAGGGGAGGTTGGTATTAGTAATTAACAGCCTAGCCACAGATCTGAAATTGCTTCTACCTGGAAACACGAATCCAGGCCCACACCAAGGTGAGCTGAAGTGCAGGGCTGTATTCTACAGGCATGGCTTGTCCATGATGCCATGCCCTGTTCTGGCTGCGAGCTTGCCTTGGAAGCCGGCCTCTTTCTCCCCGGTCTCTCAGTTGAGTTTTGTTTGCCTTTCTAATTTCTACCATCTGAAGGCAAGGTGTAGGGACTAAGGACCTCTTGTCGAGTGCCTCTTGCTGTCATGGGCATGTGAACTACTTCTAACCAAGGAGATGGAAGTGGGTGTCTCCAAATCGACATGTTCTCAGCAAGGTTCTGCAGAAGGCACTAGAGAGCGACTGTGGGAGTCGTCAAGGTCCCCATGCTCTTGGCCGTCTCTGCTCCATCCACTTTGCCCATGCAGTGACAGGGGGGTGAAGGACAGTGTCAATGGTCTCTTAGGGGGCAGCTTTCTCGCTCCCCTCTGTCCACGCGGGAGCCACTTTGGAAGAAGCACCTGTGTGGCTGTTGCCATAGAGAGGAGGCACTGCTGATGGGAGGAGAAGGGAGGGGACTCCGGGGCTCATCACTTGGCCTACTCCCTTAGGAGTGTGCTCTTCCATGGCCAGTCCCCAGCCACCCAACTTGGGAGTTTTGCCGAAAGCAGGACTTTATTTAGCCCAGGGCAAGTTTTCCTCCTTCGCACCTCTGTGTAGCCGTAAAAAGGCAACTGGGAGGTGATGGCTGGGGCTGGGGCAGCCTGGCCACTGTGCTGAGGCTGTGGCATTTGGCTGGGGAGGGCCCTCGGAGCTGCTGACATGATGGATCTGTCTTTCTGCCTACCCCTTCCTGTATTTATCCTTGCCTTTTAGGGCTGCGTACAAAATGCCCACGAGACAAAACAAGAGTGAAGCGATTACTCCAGGAAGCTGTCAGGTGAAGGAGACAGTGAGAGGCAGATACGGGAGTAAAAGCCGAGGACGAGATGTACTAACAGGTCCTCAGCTCCAGCACTTCTGCAACGGACAGCCGTAGAACGCGAGTCTGGGTTTCTGAAGAGTGGGAACAAAGACAGGATACACACGCTGAAGTGCACGCCAGTTCAACAGGGAAGCGTTGACGTTAACAATGCTGCTTGCCAGCAGAAAAGTGGAAGTCAGCTTTCCCTGATGGTGAGCCCCGGAGGAATTTCTCCCCTGGGTCTCCGTGAAAAAGATGCCATACTGGAGAGGGAGACGTCCCTGGCTACATCTCCACTGTGGCAGTCGCTGTGGAGTTCATCTTAGCCTCTCGGTAGCACTATGCCAAAGCTCAGCACAGGGCAGGCGGAGCAGTGTGTGCAGGAAGCATCGTTTCGGTGCCCTGATGGGGGGTAGCATTTAGACTTATGAGAGTAGACAGTCCTAGTGCCATTAGTGAATCTATTGTAGCCCCTATACATAAATCTGTAGCTCCTACACATAAACCACATAGATGTACCAACTACAAACCTTTATGGACAGTGTCAGAGTGCAGTTACTGACAACTTGAATTCCACAAAAGTGTGCATGGACCAGGAGCTCAGAAGATCACTCATGGACCAGGAAGATATGAGGACCAGGGAGACGCTGCCAGGAAAACCGTTTGAGCTGTTGTTGGGCCAACAGACTTGGTTCTGTGTGTCCTCACTAGTCCATGTGTTTGTCACATGGTTTTCCTTTGAGAATGCAGCCACCCAGAGGGAATTCATCCTGGGAAAAATCCAACATGACAATGGAATGTCCATGGACTGGACATACATTTCTTGAATTCTCCTACTGAGTACTACTGGCAACCCTGGGAGTGATACATGGACTAAATAAAAAAGGAACTCTGAAATATGGCAAGAAGAAGGAAAATCAGCAGAACTCAGTCCTGAGGGACCTCACAGTGGGCTCCCTGGATGTTCTCCCTTGCTTAGTCCCAACTGGAGCTGAAAAAATCCATAATTCAGATATCCCATAGGTGAGGAAAAAGAAAACGCTAAAAAAACTCTCTACTGTCCTTAGCCAAACAACCAAGCAAGGGACAACTTAGAAAGATAGAAAACTTCTAAAAATTTTGAAAAATTCTTATTTAATTTTATTTTATTTGAAAAGCAGATATAGAGACAGAACTAGAGCTAGAGATAGGCATAGGGATAGAAGAGAGAGACAGACAGAGATAGAGAGATAGGCGAGAGAGAGAGAAAGAGAGATCTTCTATCTGCTTGTTCACTCCATAAACTGCTTACAACAACCAGGGCTGGGGCCAAAACTCAATCAAGGTCTTCCACGTGAGAGGCAGGGACCCAAGTGTTTGAGCTATCTCAGAGTGTGCATTAGCAGGAAGCTGGAGCTGGAAGCACAACCGGGACTTGAACCCAGCTGCTCCAGTATGGGATGCTGGTATCCCAAAGAGTGTCTTAACCTTCTGCACTAAACACCTGACTCCAGAAAACTGTTAGACAATAACTGATGTACTACAGCACAATACCACCTCCAAAATGTGGCCTCACATGCATGATCTGGCAGAAAATTAGGGCAGAGAGCGTCATCCAGTTCGGCTGGGATGGAGTCAGAGGAGACCACGTGCGGAGCCAGGCTGACATCTCAGCATTGCCTGCTGGGAGATGAGCTGCCCTCTGCCCCTTAAACACAGAGGTGATGTAGCACATGGAGGCAAGAGCAGCGAATCACTCCAACCCCCTAACTTACTGCTAAGACCTGGCAGTGAGGAGAGCTGCCATCCCCTCTCAACTGCAAGAGGGCCACCCTTTTTGGACAATGCTGGAAGCTAAGACTTGGGTTTCCACTGGCTACAGTGCCCCTGCTTCAAGCCTGGGTGGCATTTGAGGAAGCTGGCTAAAACAGAAGTTGACACAAAATCCAAAATCCACGGGCTCTCACAGAATACCACCCCCCACAAATGCTCAGGTTTTCAGAGAAAATCACTTATCATGCCAAGAACCAGGGAGACAATTGCATTAGAAAGGCAATCAACAGATGTCTATATGTATCCCTCAGGAACAAAGAGGAAAACCAAGATTTTCTCAGATAAATGGAAATTAAGGGAATTTTCCAACAGATTTTTCAGGCTGAAAAAAAGGGCTAAGAACATTTTCTAGACAGAAAATTAAGAGTAAAAGAAGGAAATGTGCAACACCAGGAAGAAAGAATAAGGGAAGTGTGTCCTTTTCCTCCCAAGTTTTCTGATAGCTAACGTGACAGAGATGCTGGAATCATCCGACAAAGATGTTAAAGCAACCATCACAGAAATGCTTCCATAAGCAATTATGCGCATAATTGAAACAAATGAAAATTGGAAAATCTCCATAAAGAAATAGGAGCAATCAAAAAAACCCAACTTGAAACTTTGTAACTAAATGTATAATAATTGAGACAAACAATAAATAGACCTGAAAGACCAAGGGTTCAGAGGAAAGAATCCTTGAACTGGAAAACCCAACAACAGAAATCGCACAATCTGAACAACAGACAGAAAAATATACTGAAACAAAACTAAACAAAATCGACACCCAGGGACTTTGGGGCCGTATCAGTGAGCTAACTTTTTGTCATTGGAATGTTGGAGAGAAAGAAGTCAAGGTTGAAACCACAGTTAAAATCATGCTGGTTGAAAACATCTCCTATTTGGCAAAGGACATAGGGTTGTAGGTTTCTAGAAATTCAAGAAGCCAAATGAACCCCAAAGAGAACCTCCCAAAAATGCACACTCTGACACATCACCGTCAGAGCTCTGTGAACCAGAGACAGATCCTGAAACCAGTGAGAAAGCCATGACAACCTTCACGTGGAGGGAGAACTATTTAAGTGACAGTGAGTTTCTGATTAGAAAGAAGTCACAAAAAAGTGACTCATTTTTCAGTGCGGAAAGAAAATAACTCTCAATCTAGAAACAATATAGAATGAAGGAAAAAAAAAAACAAAATATTCTCAGACAAAATGAAGATAATTTGGTGGTGGACTTACTCTATAATAATGGCTTAAAAATTCTCTGAACAAAAAGGAAACATAGAAGAAACTTAGGATAGCAAGAAAGAATATGTCACAGAAAATAGGTGTGAATACCATGGATTTTATTTTTGCTATCGAGGTTTATTGATAGTTTTAATTGTTGAACCAAAAATTATAAACACTACCTGAAGTTATTCTAAGTGTATGTATATAAAAGATGCAAAAGAAGTATATTATAGGGGTCAGCACGGTGCCGTAGCGGGTAAAGCCGCTGCCAACAGTGCTGGCATCCCATATGGGCGCTGGTTCGAGACCCAGCTGCTCCACTTCTGATCCAGCTCCCTGCTGTGGCCTGGGAAAGCAGTAGGAGATGACCCAAGTCCTTGGGCCCCTACACCCATGTGGGAGACTTGGAAGAAGCTCCTGGCTCATGGCTTCAAATCAACACAGCTCTGGCCATTGTGGCCAACTGGGGCGTGAACCAGCAGATGGAAGACCTGTTTTTCTCTCTCTCTCTCTCTGCCTCTCCTTCTTACTCTATGTAACTCTGACTTTCAAATAAACAAATAAATCTTTTGAAAAACAGAAGTATATTTTAAAGAAAGAAGAGTACAGGAATATAAAGGAAGGTGAGGTTTCTTGACAGTGACAGTGCAATGAAAGAAGCTTGATATATGCCTAGGGCAACCACCAAAAAGTCTACACATCCAAAATCACTGTAAGTAAACGAAAATCGAATTCAATAAAATGTTCGATTAACCCACAAAGAAGACAAGAAAAATAAAACAGGAAAAACAAACACAAACTAAGTAATAAGATATTACACTCAAAACCTGCATATATAATTACATTAGATGTAAATGGCCTAAATATGTAAACAAAAACAGAGATTATCAAAATGTATGAGAAAGATGACATAACTTTGATATCTATGGGAAACTCTCTTGAAATATGACTACATGGATAGGCAGAAGGTAAAAGAGAGCAAAGATGTATGATGACAGTATTATCAAAAGAGGGGAACCCTGGCTATGTTAGTAACCAATGAAATAGAACCCAGGGTGAGAAAATGACCAGAGTCACAGAGACCTTACGCAATAAAGGGCCAATCCTTCAAGAATACATCAATCCTACATGCGTAGGAGTCAATAACAGTTAGAAACTGTGTGAAGCCAGAGCCGAGAAAAGCAAAACTGGAAATAGACAAAATAGCAATTTTAGTTTGTGGCTTCAGGATCCCCATGTTGATGACTTATGGAAAAAGTAGACAAAAAATAAGCAAAGATATGAAAGACATTAGCAACAACACATTCTGACCAACACTGATGTCCATCCTACCATATAATCGCAGAACACAGGCTCTTTCCAGGTTCTTGTGGAATGTACACCAGTGTACCCCATCTTCTGAGCCCAAAACAAACTTTAGTGCACTTAAAATAATTGAATTTAGAAATAATGTACTTCTTTGCCACAGTGAAATCACTCTACAAATCAATACCAAAAAGATAAGTAGAAAATCTCTAAATACTTGGAAACTGAACAATACACTTCTAACTCACTCATGGGTCAAAGAGGAGCCGTCAAAGAAAATAAATACATTGGACTCAATGAAAACTGAAATACAACACATCAAAACTTGTGACACAAGGCTAAAGCAGTGATGAGAACGACATTTACAGCATGAAATACGTACATTGGTACAGGAGAAAAGTCTCAAATCCATCCTCTCAGCTCTCCTAACTCATCAACTCAGAAAAAAGAATAAAAACAAACTAAAGCCAGCAGATAGAAGAATGCAATAAAATTAAGATCACACAAAATAAGGGAGTCAACTAATCCAGAACTGATTCTTTGAAAACTTGACCGAGATTGACAAGCCCCTAGCTAGACTAACAAATCAGAAGACAGGAGGAACACAGTGCCAGTGTCAGAATGAAATGTGAGCTATTACTACAAACCCTGCAGATGTCAAGAAGTAAGAGAAGATGAGGTGCGCATTCGGCGTAAGAGTTGAGACACCATTTGGGGTGCCTGCACCACTTCCTGGAGTGCCTGACTCTGCACCTGCTTCTGGCCTCCTTGCGAGCAGCAGGTGGTGGTTCTGTTAGCCATGTCCTTGGTACACACGTGGGGTACTTACACATGTCGGGTACTGGATGGGGTTTCCAGCCCCCGGCTCCAGCTGCTGTAGACATGTGAGGAGTAAGCAGCCAGTAGGAGCTCTCTATCTGCCTCTCTCTTCCTCTCTGTCTCTCTGCCTTTTAAATAAATTAACTAAAAAATAAATAATTCAAATCCCACCAAGAACCTTTCTTTAAAACTAAGGGCATACTATGAACACATAGCAATCTAAGAATGTAAATGAAATGGATTGATGCTTCAAAAAGCGCAAATTGACACTACGCATGCCAATGTGAAATGGGAAATTGGAATAGCTTAGAACTATTAAAGAGATTGAATTCATAACGAAAAAAATCCATAAAAAGAAATATCCAGGCCGAGATAGTTTTATTGGAAAGTTCTACCAAGAATTATTATGCATTTTACAGTCTTTTTTCAGAAAACAGAAGTGGGATGGGGGCGAGTCTTCCAAATTCATTTTATGAAGCTAGTATTGCCCTAACATCAAAACTAAGCAATTATAGTACGAGACAGAAATGGGGAGAGACAGAGAGACAGAGAGAGTGAGCAAGGTAAGGGCATAATGCCCCTAATAAACATAAACACAAAATCCTTAAAAATATGAACATAAATGCTACATAATACATAATAATAATATTTAATGCATCAAGCAGAGTTGTTTCAATATTTGAAATTAATGCGCCTACCTTAACAGCCAACTAAAACGTGATAGATCACACAACATAAATTATGCAGAAAAGCATTTAAAAAATTTAACAACTATTCATGATAAAAGTCTCTCAGGGAAACAGAAGGAAGCTTGTAGCTTCATAAAGATTATCTACAAAAGTCCATAGCTGGTAGGTTTGCAAATGGATCCTTAGCCCTTAAAGTCCTAAACAAGTCAAAGATGGCCATCCTCACCGTTCTCATTCAGTATAGTGCTGGATGTTTTATCCAGTGCAATAAGACAAGAAAAGGAAATAGACGCCATACACATCAGAAATGGAGAAATAAAGCTGGCACTGTTTGTAGATAACACAATTGTCTACACAAGAAATTCCTGATTTTTAAGAAAACAAACTACCAACCAAATCTCATACAATAATGAAGCGAATTCAGGAAGACGCCAGATACAAAATAAATCTACAAACAGTAATTGTGTTTCTGCATACTAGCAAAATGGACAGCAAAATTAAAAATTAATACCATTTAAGTCTTTCAAAACACATGAAGCGCTTGGGTCTAAAGTCAGCGAATCGTGTACAGGATCCACATGTTACAAACTCTAATGCTGATGAAGGAAATCAAAGGGCCAAACCAATAGCTAGATGTATACAGTTGTCATGGATGGACTAACTCCACATAATAAATATGTAAGTTCTCCGCAAATTGATAAACATACCTAATGCGATTCCTAACAAAATCCTAGCAACCTTGATTACTGGTTATAGATAAGAGGATGGGGATGCAGGGCAGAGAACTAGAACAGCTGAGAACATTTGAAAGAGAGAATAGGGGGAAAGAAAGCAACCTACTTTGTTTCCGGGGGTTCTGCACAGTGGCAGGATCCAAGCCCTACTGTGTGGTGACCACACCATGCTCCACACGTCACCGAGAGAGTGCAGAGGATGCAGACATGGCTCTACACAAATTATCTACCTTAATTGTTGACAAAGCAACAAAAGCCACTCAATGGACAAATGCCAGCCCTTTCAATAAATGGTCTTTTACTGGAAAAAAAAAAGAACCTTGACTTAAGTGCATCAGCTTTGGAATGGCAAAAAAAAAAAAAAAAAAAAAAAAAAAAAAGGCAAGCCACATATCCAACAGAGCAGTATTTACAGTATTTAGATCATATAAATAACTCTCAAAACTCTACAGAAAAATAAAAACACCAATGCAATTAGAAAACAGGCGAAAGACAGGAAGAGATATTTCATCCAGGAAGGTATACAGATGGTGAATAATTGTATCACTAGCCATCAACCAACACAAAACCAAAGTGTAGCAAGATACCACGGCACAGTTATCAGAGTGGCTCAGGTGAACAATGGAGCCACCACACCCCACCCCCGGACGGGGAGGGGGGATCACGCACACCCTGCTGAGTGTGCACACACTGCCACTCCGGAACACCTCTTGGCAGGTTTCTGTGGCTTGGGCATGCAAGGCTTTGTGTGTCTTCTGTGGGGAGTTAACAGGGTAGACACTTAGCAGGAAGAAGCTGGACTGGAAGCAGAAGAGCCGAGCCAAGGCTTGAACCAGGCACTCGGATGTCAGCAGCGGGCATCCAGAGCACTGCAACACCTGCCCCTCAGTGCCGCCCCCTTGTGGGCCCTCATCCTGGCAGCTGCTGAGCTCTCCCTGGGTTACCCCGCGAAGCCCTGCCTGGTAGCATGGGCTAGCTCCAGGGGCTTCAGCCCCCAGCCGCTGCCGCAACTCCCTGTAGGCTTGGGGAGATCCCAGAAGCCAGCAGGTCTGCCAACAGCTTCCCCTACATCCCTGACCCTCCCTCCTCACCGCAGACCATATCATCATGTCACAGATGAGGGGGCCCAGGGAGCTTACAGAGCCCATCAGAAGGAAGATGCAGGGACGCCTGTGTGAGTCTCTCTCCTGGCACAGGACGAGCACCCCGGGGACCAACGACATGCAGCGGGGTTCAGGCCCCAGGGAGATGAGTGTGCACGCTGCAGCCAGCTGGGGATGACGCTTTTGGAAAAGACGCGATGTGCGCAGGGGCGCTGGTGAGGAGACGACTAGCAGGAGAACCACCCGGGAAGTGGGTGCAAATGGGCTGACAATGCTCCTGACCTGGCTGCCTCCTGAGCCTGCCCGTGCCTCCTGTCCTTCCGCCTTGGTCCTCATGAGGTCAGTTTTTCCAGGAAGAGCCCTGCTCCCCACTCTCCTGGTTGCCAGCCCCATAGGCTCACTTAGGACCCCTGCGGGTGTTCCCGAGAAGAACACAGGTTCCCATTGGCAGTGCATTTGAAGGGGGCTTCCCGCTGGAAGGCATGCTGCCCCGCGAGCAGAGAACCCTGCACCTCTGAGGTCAAGTGTCAGCGGGGCCGGCCCTCATGGCACTTCTCCTAGGGCCCGCGCTCTCGCCCACGTCTCCAAGGGGATTAGCCGCGGAAGGAGGCAGAGTGCAGCTCAGGCTTAGCTGAGCCCGCACACGGCTCTTCCCTCCCCATATCTGCTAATTAATAGTCAGGATTAACAGCTGCCGCTGCTGGGCCTAAGCCATCTAATCACAGCCGCACCGGCTCCCCGGCGCTCCGCGGTCCCCAAGCGCCACTGCCTCCCCCAACTCGTGGAGAAATGCATCCAGAAATTAAAACAACAACAAAAGCAAGAAGCAAGGCAGCTCCCACCCTCAGCCCCCCACCTCCTGGGGTCGCCTGTCCAGGATGAAAGCAGAAGGTCCCCCCACTTCCCAGGAGCCCCTCCGGGTCGGGGGTGCCTATCATGCCAGCCCCACCAAGGCATGACAGCGCCTGGCCGGGCACAGCGCCATAGACCAGCGCCAATAGCTGTCATTGCGTTGGTGTCTCATGGGTGCCTGGAATCCCTCCCAGGGTTAAGCAGTGGACATCAGCCTACACGGAGCCTACAGAACCCTGCACACTATGGAAGCCAATGTTGGGAGCCCATACACCTGCCTCCCCATCCTCCCTCCCCCTCCCCACCTTGGGGTACCTCTAGGATACCTGTGAGACACACACTTTGCACCCCCATGGGGGAAAGCCCTCTACGGGTCACAGTGGCAGCCCCTGCCGACTGCCTCCTGGACACAGCTGGGCTCCACGGGCAGCTGGTGTGCCGCCACCAGCCGTGGTGCGTGATCGCGACCCTGGGCAGGTGCCCGGCCTGCACCAGCAGCCAAGGAGCCCTGCTGTGGGCCCTTCCCAGCTCCTTCTGTGGGAGACTCTGGTCACCTCCGTTCCTGTGCTCCATCCACTGATCCGGAAGCACCTCCTAGGACGCTCGGCTGGGGCCCATGGCAGGTCCGTCCTCGGTAGGCCTGCGTGGAGACCCTCAGCTGCACCTGCCTGCTTCTCTGTCTCATCACGCCCCCTGCACAGCCTCTCATGCCTCTCACCCAGCCCTTTCCTTTTCCCCCCTGCAGGGCTGGGCACCAAACGTTAATCACCGGAGTCAGCAGTGAGACCTGCCTTCTCTTGGGTCCGTCCAGTAAGCTGATTGGAGCTACGCTGAGCGAACCCCTGAGGTTTCTGCGTGCAATAGGAAGAAACACAGGATCTGATGTCAAATAGCAAGGGGTTTAGAGCAAAACCACTTCTGAGGTCTTGTGGCGTAACGGGTTCAGCCGCCGCCTGCAGTGCCGGCATCACATATGGGTGCCGATTTGAGTAGCGGCTGTTCCACTTCCGATCCAGCTCTCTGCTTAATGCACCTGGGAAAGCAGTGGAGGATGGCCTAAAGTATTTGCGCCCCTGCAGCTGCATGGGAGACCTGGAGAAGCTCCTGGCTCCTAGCTCCTGGCTTCGGATCTGCACAGTTCCAGCCGTTGTGGCCAAGTGGGGCGTGAACCAGCAGGTAGAAGACCTCTCTCTCTCTCTGGCTCTCCTTCTCTCTCTGTATAATTCTGACTTTCAAATAAATAAATAAATCTTTTAAAAAAACAGGGAATATAGTCAGCCTCCGATACCCTTGGGTTTTGTATCCACAGGCAAACTGTGGATTGAAAAATGTTTTATAAAAAAACAATAAAATGCAAATAAAAAACTACAAATTTTATAACACAGCATCACAACTATTCACGTAGCCGGTACATAATTTTAGGCGGTGCGAGTGATCTAGAGGTGATTTAGATAAGGTACACCGGGCGCTGTGTGGGTTGTGGGCGAGTAGTGTCCTATGCCACGTGACATAAGGGAGTTGAGCATCCATGGATTGGGGCTCCACAGGAGGTTCCCGGGCACCCGGGCACACCTGTGTAGAATGAATCTCCACCCACCCATCACCCAGTTTCAACAATCACCCACACAGAGACAATCTTGTTCTACCTCCGTCCCCTGTGGCTCGGTTGCTTAACCTTCCGTGACCCCAATTTCCTCCGCTGTACCATAATGTGGTTTCAACATTTGCCCATCAGCGATTACCTGAGTTAATGGCCGGGGAGTGACCAGCACACCGGCTCGTGCATAGGAGAAGATCAATGCGTGTCCAGTCTTGCGTTTTCTTCTCTTCCCATCTGGGATAAGTGAATTGTCACGGCGACTTACTCTAAAGGAAGGAACTGTGAGGACATTGCAGGGGACAGGTGAACATGACAGGTGAGCAGAGACCAGATGGCATGGCAGTGTCTTGATGGCCAGGGCCCAGCTCGGAAGATTTGTTCACACTCCTAGGTGCATCATCATGGAAATGATCGTGGAGGGGCCATTCTCTTATTCTTCCATCAGTTACTGAATGCCTGTCTTGCCAGCCCAGGCAACCAGGTGACCCAGAGAAGTCCCCTTGAATTCACAAGGGCATAGAGGTTAAAGTCGTGCCTTAGTAACCATTATCATCCTTTTCTTGGTGGGTCGTAGAGCACATAGGAGGATGCCCTGTGAGATCACCAATCCCTTGTGTAGGGAGAAGCCATTGCTTGCAAAGCACAAAGGGGCTGGCAGGTGCACAAGCAGAAAGCAGCGCTGAGGAGGTGGAGGGTGGGGACAGTGCACAGCAAGGGGGTGGGGGAGGGTTTGAGAAAGCAGCTTTATCAGGAAAAGACCACTCCACGGAGCTGTGGTGGAGGCAGAATCCAAGGAGAGGCAGTCTGGGGTGGGGATTCCTTGGTCATGTGTGCAGGCAGAGAAAGTGCCAAGGGAGGCAGCAGGACAACCAAAAAGGTAGAAGACAGGGGACTGTTAACAGAGCTAGGTCCAGCAGGTGTGGCCAGCTGAGGGGTGGGACCTCTGAGACTTGTGGAAGGATCACTGGCCACGATGCGGGAGGTGTGATGTCCCCTGAAAGTGAGGACGAAGTGGGCTGGGCAGGGATGTCCAGGAGGAGAACTCACTATGGACACAGGACACAAATCAGTCCTTTAGGTCCCATGCCTCTGGGCCAGCTCATCTGCAGAAAGGCATGGCCAAGCGGCCAAGTCAGTGAACAGGGAAGAAGGAAGAAGCTATGGACTGAATGTTTGCATCCTCCACCCCAGATTCTTACACTGAAGATTTGACCTCCAATGTGGAGCGGGGGGTTGGGGGTAAACCATCCAGACTGATGGGATCTTTGAGATGGAGCCCTTGTGAAGGTGGCCAGTGCCCTTATCCAAGGCCACGTGAGGATGCAGTGGACCTGGGCCACCAGCAACCTGGAAGAGGTCCCATCAGATCACGACCGTGCTGGAACCCTGACCTCACACTTGCAGCCCCCAGAACTGTGAGCCCTAAATGTCTGTTGTGTTTCAGACTCTCCTACTTTCTGGCTGCTCCTGGGACAGGGACAGACGTGGCATGGTGGAAGTCTGAGGCCATCCAGGGAAAAGCAGTTTGAGGACAAGGACGAGGTGGGAGCTGTAAGAGGACGGGATAGCACCAAATTAAAAGGAGAAAGATGTTACGTGGCATTCATAGGCAGAAGTCCAAATCCCTGTTGGGATGATGATTGAAGGGGGTGCTTTGGAGGTCATTTGGTTATGGGGCTAGAGCTCTTGTCAGTGGATTAGTGGCTCTTATAAAAGACCCAAGACCCAAGAGAGATCTTCCACCCCTTGCATCTGAGGACACAGTGAGAAGTGGAGTCTACAGACAAGGAAAGGAGGCTTCGCCAGGCAAGGACTCAGTGGCACCTTGACCTTGCACTTCCCAGCCCCTAGACCACGAGGAGCAAGCTTCTGTGTGGAAGCTGCCCAGTGTCTGGCATTTGTTATGGTGGTTCCAGCTGACAAAACAGACAGCCAAAGTAGATGTGGAGAGGAGCTAAAGGCAAGTCTCTTTTTCTCAAGAGGAAGCAGAGGCGGAGACTTGCTCTAAGAGAGCTGCGACAATTTCTGGGACACGTGCGACCCCTGGGCTGAACAAGCCACGCCAGATAAGGAAGGTGTGTGCAGGGATGGGGGGGGGGGTGCGGAGCAGGGGTTGTACCATCCCAGGAGCTGACTCAGGGTGGCGAGGGGTGCAGGTCATCTCCCACAATGCCTCTCCTGCAGCACAGCTGAGCCCAAGACGCTTTATCACTTCCAATCCTCTTTTTATGATGCTCGGAACTTGTTGCCATCTGCTAGGCAGAGCTTTAATGCAAATCTGAGTTTGCTTTTATGGTTTCAATTAACCTAATAATAAAGCGAGACAGGCAGGATCCAGAAGAAACTTCTCCTCCCACCCACTTCCAGGCACGCGTCCACCCTCCCCTCTGCCAAATGAAAGACCATGCTGGCCTCAGCCTGCAGCTGGAAACCCGTGGCCACTTTAACCGTGCTCTATCTGCACCCAATTAATTGTATGACGGATGCTATGTTAGTGCTAAGGCTGGTCCGGGTGCAAGGTCTTTCTCCAAGCACAGTGTAAATGGGAGACTCGGGTTCCGATCCACATTCCATAGAAGCAGGGTCACCTTGGGCAGCTGAGGGGGGCTCACGGCCCCCACCTGGAAGAGACCAGATAATTGCAGACCCCCGACAGGATGTCGGGATCAAGCATCTGGCTCCACGCAATGGAGAATACTGCATCGTCCACGCAATCCGGAACCAGTTTAGGAGGGTGTGTCTGGGATAACCACCCATCCCAGTTCGCCCAGGAGTGTAAGGTTTCCATAGATCCAAGACTTCCAGTGCTGAAATGGAAAGCCCCGGCAAACTGGGGGCAGGCGGTCACCTGAGCGTGTCTCCTTGCTGAGGTCTTCTCACGGCACTCCCCAGGGAGGCGGGGGAGCCAGGAACCCACTTCCAATTTCCATTCTCTCGCTTGCTCATGACACGCTTGGAAACGTCACAAAGCTTTGGGTAGCTGAGTGTCAAGAACATTATCACCAGTTTCTTCCTATTCCACAATGCGAAGACCATTTGCATAGTGATATCTATGGCTATATCTATATCTATATCTATATCCCTATATCTGTATATCTCACACTCAAAACTTGGGGAACTTCTGGAACCTTAAGCAAGTTACCCACTCTTTCTCCATTACCTCAACCCTAAGACCATGGTGAGAGTGAGAGATGATGCATTTAAAGTGCCCCAGCTTTGCTCTGTGTTCCTGGCTCCAGTCTTGTCTATCTTCGGCAGTTGTGACCATTTGGGGAGTGAACCAGCAGACAGAAAATCAATCTCTCTCTCCTCTTTCTCTCTCCCCCACTCTCTGTAACTCTGCCTTTCAAATAAATGAATAAATCTTTAAAAATAAAGTATCTCCAGTTTTAAAGATGATTCATTAAATGGTGACGTTGGCACATTATTGCTTTTAATGGAACCCAACTTGTAAGCATGCTGACAAAAATTGCCTGGCATGTGGCTCCAGGTGCTCACCCTTTTTTTCTCTGGATGTGCATGGCTTTAATATTTCCCACACTAGGTTGATGAGCTAAGCATCAGTCAGCATTTCCAAGTAAACACAGCCTTTGAATCTAATTTCTGAATTAGCTTTACTGAAAGCACAGGTGAGACACACACTCCTATGTAGAGCACTCTCTCACTCATCCCTTCACACGAGGAAGATGTTAGCAGGCTCTTGCTCCCAAGGTGCTCCTCCTGGGCAAGACGTTCTCCCACTCACCCAGAATACACTGGGATTTGGCTCTCAAGCTGAATTCCCTTCGGGTCCACAGGTTCTCTGAGCCAAAGGCAGCAATTCTAGAAGCAAGGATAGGAGTTTGGACCCAGAGCAGAAGTCAGCCTTGGGCTCTTCTCAGCTGCTGTTACTGTAGGCACAGAGCCTATGTAAGAAGAACCTGGCTAGCATCCAGTCTGGATTATATTTGTCTTTATAACATCGCAATTATAAAATACTCTATATACAAGTAGATGTGTAATATATAGGCAAGCTGTTTCATGAAGGGAAAGGACAACTGCCTGAAGTCCACAAAAGTCAATGCAGCCCTGAGTCACCTCCATCTCAGGGCTGCAGATCTGAGCTATGTTGTGGTTAGCATGGTGCCTAGGTGAAGGGGAGATTTGCTAAAGTCTCAGAAACCAGCCTTTCTGAAAATGGAAGAGGTATGGAGGGTGTCAAATGATTGGATGGATGAGTGGGTGGGTGGGTGGATGGATGGGTGGATGGGTGGATGGATGGATGGATGGATGGGTGGATGGATGGATGGATGGGTGGATGGGTGGGTGGATGGGTGGATGGGTGGATGGATGGGTGGATGGATGGAGGGATGGGTGGATGGATGGGTGGATGGATGGAGGGATGGGTGGATGGATGGGTGGATGGATGGGTGGATGGATGGATGGACGGATGGACAAATGTATGTATGTATGGATGGGTGGGTGGGTGGGTGGTGCTGGACCAGGATATGGACACCAAGGTGGTGGATATGGTGGAGGAGGAGGGTAAGATGGTTACAATGAAGGAGGGAATTTATAAGGGAACTGTGGTGGTGATGGAAACTACAATGATTTGGGAAATTATAGTGGACAACAGCAATCAAACTACGGACCCATGACAGGGGCTAGCTTTTGTGGAAGAAGCTCGGGCAGTCCCAACGGTGGTGGTAGAGCTCTGGTGGTGGACGTGGTGGACACGGAAGCAGAAGGTTCTAACAGCAGCAGCAAAGGGCTGCAGTTCTTGGCAGGAGAGGGTGCGAGAAGTTGCCAGGAAGCTGCAGGCCACTTTGAGACAGTCATCCCGAATGCGCTGGAGGAACGGTAAAACCCCGCCAGCAAAGCGACTGCAGCTTCAACAGGAAACCCTCCTTGCTCAGGGCTGTCAGAGCCACAGTCTGCAAAAGGTACAGCTCTTGATGAAGGCAATGTAGTGTCCATTAGATGTACATTCCTGACGTCCTTTATCCGTTGTAGCCTTGCCTTGTCTTTTTCTTTCCATTACATCAGGTATAGTGCCCCATAAATTGTAGTAGCAGCAGGAGTAAAAAGTGAAGGAACCTTTAACTTTTCAATATTTGTTTGTCTACATTTCAGTACAGGAACTTTCACACAGTGCAGTTTCAAAGGTGTTTCCTTGTAAGTTAGCAAGCAATGGAGATTATTGTCCATTACTGTTTTGTATGAATTAGGCTAAAGAAGCACCTGTGACTTGCGGGTTGAGGAGAATCTTTTCTTCCCATCCCCAAACCATGATATAAATGGGCACTGACATGCAGAGAGAACACATATTTGTGTGTTTGCAGTGTGTGTTTTAAATAAATAGGATTGGATATTTAAATTAGCGTATTTGTGACTGAAATAGTGTTAAGATTACTTTCAAATGAAAAATCTCAAAATCCCCATTTGGTTTTGTGCATTTTCTTTCAAAATGTAATCCATGACTTTAGTGTTAGATGCACTGAGTCTTAGCTGTGTTTAGAACACCTCCATTCTATGGCTTTCATACAGAAATCAACAAATGCTGGCAAGGAGGTGGGGGAAAAGGTACCCTAATCCACTGTTGGTGGGAATGTAAACTGGTACAGCCACTGTGGAAGACAGTATGGAGGTAGCTCAGAAATCTGAAACAAACCTACCATATGACCCAGCCATCCCACTCCTGGGAATTTACCCAAACCCCGCCGCCAAAATCAGCATATGAAAGATACTGTACCCCCACCTTCACTGCAGCACAATTCACAATGGAATCAACTCAGATGTCCATCAACTGAAGACTGGATAAAGAAATTATGGGATAGATACACTATGGAGTACCACTCGCTGTTTAAAAAAATGAAATCCTCTCTTTTGCAACAAGATTGATACAACTGAAATCCGTTATACTTAGTGAAATAAGCCAGTCCCCAAAAGACAGATACCATATGTTTCCCCTGGTCCGATGGAACCAATAGAATGCCTGGAATGTAAGGCATTGGAGTGAAACAGACATTTTGAGATTCGGTGACCTTTTATAACCCTTGGCTCTTCCATTGAGGAACGGCATTTTGTTTCGTTTTCTTTCTTTTCAAACTATTTGTTGAACTCCTTTACTTACTTTAGGGTTAACTATATGATCATTAAGTATACTGAAAATAGATCATGGTAAAAAAGTGATGATGGGAATCCAAGAGGGAGGGGGAGGAAAGGCTAGAGTGGGGGGACTGGTGGGGGAGAAGTCCCACTGTGTTCCTAAATCTGTACATATGAAATACATGAAACCTGTAGAACTTAAATAAGATTAAATTAAAAAGAGAGAGTGTGAAGACTCACTCTTTTTTTCTTTTTAAAGATTTCTTTTTATTTATTTGAAAGTCAGAGTTACAGAGAGAGAGAAGGAGGGGCAGAGAGAGAGAGATCTTCCATCCAGACAGAGCTGGGCCAATCTGAAGCCAGGAGCCAGGAGCTTCTTCCAGGTCTCCCACGCAGGTGCAGGGGCCCAAGGACTTGGGCCATCTTCTATTGCTTTCCCAGGCCATAGCAGAGAGCTGGATAGGAAATGGAGAAGCCAGGACTCAAACTGATGCCCATATAGGATGCCGGCATTGCAGGCGGCAGCTTTACCCACTACACCACAGCACCAGCCCCAAGACTCACTCTTGAGTATCTGTACGAAAAAAGAAAAAAGAACCTCTCCATACTACATTGACTTTGGTCACATTGGAACTGCTATCATAGAAAAAAATTTTTTGCAAAAAGCAAAAATAAAACAAAAAGGCTTTAAAAAAAAAAAAAAAAAAAAGAAATGATGTAGTTGAGAAACAAGAATGAAGTCATTTACTTTCTGACCAAGACAGACGGCAAAGGGCACCCCAGCAGGTCAGGGCAAGAGTTGGTCCCCAAGCCTCTTTGGGCATTTGGACCTTCTCCGTCTGCATCTCAGGGGCTGAGGGATGCCTCTGATCTGCTGGCTCCCTCTGCATCTCTACCTGGGAACTCCATAAGTGCTGAGAGCCCCGAGGGAACAAAGTCCCTTTAGCTGGTTTAATTCTTTCTCGTTTGCCCTTCTCTCTCCAAATCCACACCTCACTCCCACTCCATTCCAAACCAGACTGAATACAATTTATACACCCGGAACGCCCACAGTGAGTGATGATAACATCTCTGATGGTAACCAGACATTGAAAGGGACACATTACAGCTAATGAATAAATGGGCCATTTTGCACTAAAACACGCTGGTAAATAAGCAACCTCCGAAGCAGGAAGGGCAGAGGCTGTTAGTCCTCATTCCTAGTAAGAGGCAGAGATAAATTGGGTGCAAGCAGAGATCCAATAGGTGCTGACAGTTACAGATTAGGATCCATGAGAAGTGGGCATCCTTTAATGAGTTATGCCAGGCAGCTGCTGGAGAAACGGGCCGTGGAGGGAGACCCCAGAGAACTCCGTAGCCCTCACTGTGCATGGTAAATGAATGCTCAACTTCCCTTTTGTCATACTAGACACAGTGTTAAGAGACCAGATGGGTTCTTTTCCTCTGTTGCAATTTGCAAGGACTTAAGTGTATCGGTTCACCTTCTGTGCCTCAGTGGTGCTATCTCTAAAATGGGAATAATTACCATCGTGTTGCTTCTTCAAAGGCTTGCAAGAAAGATGGATGTGACAATATACGTGAAGGCACCAAGGCAGAGGGGACGGTTTTAGGAACCAGGAACCAGCACTAATATAATCAGCCATGTGACCTGCCATGGACCATTTATTTCATCTTTGGGGCCTGAAGCTTTCTGGTCTGTTAAACGAGGAGCTTGGATTTGTCAGTGGTCCTCAAACCTGGATACACTTTAGAACCACCTGGGGAGTTTTTAAAAAAGAGCACTGCCCTCCTCAAACCAATTAAAGTCAGACCTAGGGGGATGGGGCCAGGCATCAGCTTAGTCCCAAACTGCCCAGCTGCTACGGCTGTTCAGCCAGGGTCATGAGTCTCCCGGCTAGAGGATATTTCAGGTTTCTTTCCAGCTAACATCCCGTGACACCACAATGTGCTTCGTAATTGCTGGAGATGTGTTGGCGCTGAGCCAAAGCCACTTCTGCTTGAAGGAGAAATGTCCCCCAAGTAACAATGGAAGGGGGGCAGAAGGGAGGGCAGGTGCTGGATCAGTGGATTCCAGCTGCTTCTGGACCATGGTTCCCCTGCAAAAGCCGGGCTTGGGAGCGATGTCCAGAGAAAGCTCCCTGCTTTCTCTTAAAAGCACATGCAGTTTTATTCTCCTATAAATGGTGTCACGTAGCATAGAGCCATGGGAGATGGTTTTTTTCTCAAGCAGCGTAAGTACATGTTCGTGGTGAGTTCATTTCCTAGTTTTCTGTGGTAGGGGATGCACACATGTGTATGACCATTCACTTACAGGTTGAATTGCGCTGGGTTGCAGCTTTGGACAGTTAAGAGTTACAGCGGCTGTGATCGCGTGTGTACAGGTGTTCATGTGGACATCCGTTTTACATCTCAGTGGATGAATCAGATCTCCCTTGTGAGTGCAGGTGCCCAAGCGCTTAGCCCATCTTCTACTGCTTTCCCAGGCCACAGCAGAGAGCTGGTTCAGAAGTGGAGCAGCTGGGTCTTGAACCGGTGCCTACACGGATGCTGGCACTGCAGACAGCAGCTTTATCTGCCATGCCAGAGCACTGGCTCCAATTCATTTTTATTTTTTTAGATCATTTTGATGAGTGACATCTCTCTGTGATTTCCATTTGTATTTTCGTAATGATGCTAGACATCTTTTGTGATTCCAGCTACTTTAAATTTGCAGAGGTCTGTGCTTCCTACACTCCTGATTTAATCCACCTTCTTGAATGTTCCATGGACACTTGATACTCACAGTCCGTATTAAGCCTCTGGGTCCCCCAGCCTGGCGGGGGTTGCTGCCCGTGCCCAGGTGGGCTCAGGTTGGAATGATGCGTTCTCACACCGCAATGCGCACTCTCATTGGGTGCTGTGTTCATGCTCGCTTGCTTCCTGGAGTTGCGTCCCTTCTCTTCTCAGGAGCCGTGAGCGCATGGGGGAGAGAGAGGACCTCAGGATTTGGAGCCGGAGTGCACAGACTCTGGACCAAGCCTCGCTAGTGGCTCAAGATCTGGGAAGCCCCTGCCCTCTTAGAGCCCGGGTGTCCTTGTCCATCGCACGGAGGTCACTGCACACAGTGCTGCCTAGACGACCCTAAGGGGAAGCGGGCTCCAAGATGCAGCTTCCCCAGTGCCGTTGCCGGCGCAGCCTGCGCTTAACCCTTAGCGAGAACTTCCCCCGACTCTTCTCAAACGCTCTTCCGCGCTGCCGGTTGAAGTATTCAGCACCACCCGGCCCCTATTGCTACAGCACAGACACGGGGCCTCTGGAGGTGGGAGTGAGAGAAGCTCAGGTGAGCGAGAACACAAAAGGGCAAGATGGCACGCAAGGCAGCCTATGGGAGCCCAGATTTCAGGTAGAGGTTCTAGAAACTGAGAGGGCGCACCTGCACGGAAGCGAGGCTGGAGCGGCGCAGGGCAGGCAGGGGAGGGAGGGGCACAGCGAGGGCCGCTCACCGCGGTCAGACCAAAAGGAGCTGGGAGCAGGGGGTAGGGGTGGGGAGTGGGGAGGTGGGGGGGGTCTCTTTTCAGGAAACGCAAGCAGGAGGAAAGTACTCAGGGGAACCTGCCAGGGAGCGCCAGGGCCGGCAGATCGGCCTGCTGATCGCTGACCGTAGGCACCCCAGATGCTTCCCCGCCCTCTTCTGCACCAGGTGAAGTCACTGGCTGACCCGCTGCTCCCATGATAACCTCAGGCGCTGCTATGTCAACGAAGAATCACCGTGGCCTCGGGCAGTGCGCAAATGGGGAATCAGCGCTGCATTAAAGGGAGATGAGTATTTGTTTTGAAATGTATTTAAAAGCTCCGGCTGGTTAATTATTTAAGGAGCAGTGGGTCTCTCAGCTACCATGGAAACCTCTCGCTCTGCCCCTCCTCCAACGGCCAGGTCAGAGGCCCCGTGCACCATGCGCACACCCACACAGGCTCACACACATTTACACGTGCACACACGGATCACATTCACACTCACAAACACACACACATGCACACGGTCCCACTCACAAACACACACACACATGCACACAGTCCCACTCACACACACACACACATGCACATGGTCCCACTCATGCACACACACAAATGAACACGGTTCCACTCATACACACACACACATGCACACGGTTCCACTCATGCACACACACACAAATGAACACGGTTCCACTCATACACACACACACATGCACACGGTCCCACTCATGCACACACACAAACGAACACAGTTCCACTCATGCACACACACACATGCACACGGTCCCACTCATGCACACACACACATGCACACAGTCCCACTCATGCACACAGACACATGCACATGGTCCCACTCACACACACACACACACATGCACGTGGTCCCACTCATGCACACACACACATGCACGCGGTCCCACTCACGCACACAGACACATGCACACGGTCCCACTAACGCACACACACACATGCACGTGGTCCCACTCATGCACACACAACATGTACACGGTCACACACACAAACACACATGCACACAACTCACACTGGTTAGCACACTCACATACACATACACACACACACACACACACACACGCAGCTCTGCACAGCTCCTGGGATCTGCCCCTCTGGAGTGCTGTGTTTTCCTGCCCACAGTGTCTCGAGGGCCAGAGAGGTAGACCCAGGAGGGAAGAGGACCTGCACGACTGGAAGGAGTCCAGGATATGTGTTCCTCGTCATCCCTACACCATGCCCAAGGGTGGGGACACTGGGTATGCCAGCCCTCTCAAAGCTTAGGGAGCAGGAAACAGCGAGTAGACGCCCGGGATTGGAATGGTGACCATTGTCCCCGATCAGCAGTAGGAGCGTGAACCTGTGCTTCTCTGAGCTGTGATTCCCTATCCCGCAAATGTGCATCATCGCAACAAAATTCCCTTTCTGTTTCCCAGTCTCACTGGCTGCCGGGAGCACTCTGTCTAACAGGTGTCGTTCTTTCTCCATTTGCTGGATAAGGGGCGGGCGTCTATCCCCGGTGTTACTCAAAGGAACCTGTGTCGGTTCCTGGCACCGGCCACGTCTCTGCAGCATCCCTCCCTCCTGTGGCCCCTGTGGGCGTGTTAGGAGCCATGAAAGCCTGGTCCCTGTGCCCTTCATTCTGAGTGACCTGTAAGGATGCCCTAGGTCAAGGTCAGAACCAAGGGGCAGCTCAGGTCTCCTCCAAGGCCGGATCCCTGGCAGGGAGGGAATCGTGTACTGAGCCCAAGTTTTCCTGGAGCTGGAGCAGTGCCACCCCTACCCCCCCCCCCCAGGAGCTGCACCACTGAGCTACATAATTGCATATTTATTCCTGTTGGGTCTTGAAATATTAGGACCCAGTGTACAATCCCAGGGCTCCTGTACTGAAGAGACTGCCACGTAGCGCCAAAATAAAAAGACAAACAATGAGGCAGCGGCCGCAGCCTGCTCCACTCCACTTAATTAATGGGGAATTTCATTAAGAGCAGGCAGAAAACAGACAAAGCTTCCATGCTCAGCCTTTTGCGAGGGTCCTCAAAGGGATGCTGATGTCTCCTTGAATAAAACTCGCATCTGTACCGGCGCCTGCTGGGGGCCGATCCGCACACCTTGTCTGCGCCGTTTCTGCTGATCCTGTGCTTGCTGTGTGGTGGCTGGGTCTTTGGAGACCTGGGGCTGTCACCTCCAGGTAGGTGAGAATCCAACGAGAAGGAGACAAGTCGTGCCCGGGGATGGATGAGGTGCGGAGAAGCAATCCGTCAAGGATCACAGCACCAGGATGTGCAGAGGCAGGAGCCCCGGGATCGAATGCGGGAAGACGGGGGAGCAGGAGCCGACACACAGGCCTGGGACGGGGAGGCCCTGAGTCTGAGCCAGGCAATGCCCCAGCCCGGAATTCTTCATGCATTCTCTGCGGGAGCCCCTAAGGAGTCCACACCTAAGACCTAAAACAGGAAGGCAAGACTCGCTTGCATCTATCTGGAAGGAACGTGCACCTGGGAAGGGCGAGCGCGCGTCCCAAGAAGGCTTTGCTCTGCACATTAGGAACTGGACCGGAGGAGCGATTCCCCTGGGAGGCGGTGGCAGGCTTAGGTGTGGGGTGCAGGTCATGCAAGGCACGAGTTACTCACCCACTGGTCACTCCCACGGCCACCTGGGCAGAGGACCCCGCCAATGCCGGCTACAACACTGTGCTGACCGCAACAGGTGCATTCTGCACCTGGCTCCATTTCACAGGTGAGGAGGCTGGGTCCATCAGGCTGATAGGGTTTGTCCAAGATGCTAATTCAGGTAGTGGGTGCTGCTGAGAACAGAAGCGAGCAATCGGGCTCCAGGCTCTGCTCAGGGGGTGGAAGTCCCAGCAGGGCCCCGGGCCATGTTCTCTGCAGGGGGACGCAGTGGGGGATTGAAAGCCTGGGTCTGCCTGGGAACAGCAGCCCCCACACATGGGCAGGACACCCCAAGGATATTCGGATGTCACCAACCTCCCTCTGTTTCTCTCCATCTCCCCTTCCCCTTGATGGTAAGAGGAGTGAGGGCGGGAGCCAAGGACGAAGCAGATGACAGACTGGCAAAAATCTCCTCTCGCTCGGCTGCTCAGGGGGCTCCTCTGGGGCCTGCCACGGCCCTGTCAGCTGTTGACATCTATGTGTCGTCGTCTTCAAGTGATTACCCCTGTTAAACGCATCCTCGTCGACACCTCTTCCTCACTTAAGAACACCTGCAGGAAATGGATACGGGGCTTAAAGATTTTATTTGTTTTATTTGAGAGGTAGAGTTACAGACAGTGAGAGGGAGAGACAGAGAGAGGTCTTCCACCCGCCGGTTCACTCCCCAGATGGCTGCAACGGCCAGAGCTGTGTCAGTCCAAAGCCAGGAACCAGGAACTTCTTCCGGGTCTCCCACGACGAAGCTGGAGCCCAAGCACTTGGGCCATCTTCTGCTTTCCCAGGCCATAGCAGAGAGCTGCATCAGAAGTGGAGCAGCTGGGACTAGAACCGGGGCCCATATGGGATGCTGGTGCCTCAGGCGGAGGATTAACCTACTGCACCACAGTGCCCAGCCCCAGGCTTGCTTTCAATCTTGCTGGTGCTTCCGCCTTGGTGGAAAAGATACTGGAAAGACAAGGCAATTCTGCTCAGAAGACTGGGAATTTAGTGCTTATCCCTGAGGGGTGGGGAGAGAGCCGGCGAGCACAGTATCTTCTTTTTTTTTTTTTTTTTTTTGACAGGCAGAGTGGACAGTGAGAGAGACAGAGAGAAAGGTCTTCCTTTGCCGTTGGTTCACCCTTCAATGGCCGCCACGGCTGGCGTACCACGCTGATCCGATGGCAGGAGCCAGGTACTTCTCCTGGTCTCCCATGGGGTGCAGGGCCCAAGCACCTGGGCCATCCTCCACTGCACTCCCTGGCCACAGCAGAGAGCTGGCCTGGAAGAGGGGCAACCGAGACAGAATCCGGCGCCCCGACCGGGACTAGAACCCGGTGTGCCAGCACCGCAAGGCGGAGGATTAGCCTAGTGAGCCACAGCGCCGGCCGAGCACAGTATCTTGGAAGGACTCATTTGCCTGGGTCTTCCTCTGGGGCCACCCACCCAGCATGCACTGTCTGGCAGGGGACACCCAGGGAGATAGTTGTACAGGGAGTCAGAGCGCCAGTGAGCCTGCCATGCCAAGGGCTGGGAGACACAGAACCAGCATCAGGAACTTCCCATTCAGAGCCCAGTATGCTTTCTATTCTTTTTTTTTTAAACATTTATTTGTTTGGAATGCAAAGCCATAGAGAAAGAGAAAGACAGACAGACTTCTCATCCACTTGTTCACTCCCCAAATGCCCACAACAGCTGGGGCAGGCCCAGGCTAAAGCCAGGAGCCAGGAACCCTGCCTGGGTCTCCCACATGCATGACGGGGACCCCAAATACGTGAGCCATCCCCTGCTGCCTCCCAAGGTGTGCAGTAGCAGGAGACTGAAATTGGAAGTGGAGAAGCCAGGACTCCAGTGCCCAGGTATTCTGATACGGGATGCGGGTATCCCAAGAGGGTTCCAATAGCTTCACCAAATGCCAATTTTTCCTTCTTATCTTAGACCAGGCCGAGAAGGCGTCCCCTCCATTGTACCCAGATGTCCCCCTGGGCTAAGAAGAGAAATAAGCAAAGATACTAGCAGGTATGATAACTTTGTGCTGGAAGGAAGGTTCTCGCCTGGCTTCTGGAAGGGCAAGGTCACAGGCTACCATTTCCCCCCACAACCCTGCAACCATCTCTGTTCCCACCCTGTGAGGCCTTGCTGGCTGTCTCCCAGGAGCAGGCCACGTCCTGCGGTGAAAAAGACCTGCACACGTTAACGAACACAAAAATCCAATTAAGCTGCCGGGCAGGAAATGTAATCATTGGGAACAAAGCATGTCACCACCATGAGACGCTATTTCTCTCCAAAGGTGATGACTACAGGTTTGCGTGCGGAGGCTCCGTGTGCCTCAGCTTCCCAGGGTAACAGGCGCTGTTCTTCGGGGGCTTGGGCTCTGAAAGGTCACATAGTGTTCCTACTACAGGAGAGCAGAGCCCTGGGCTGGTGCAATACAGCACACACACACACACGCACACACACACACACCCAACAGGACAGGTGCATGAGGAATGAGAGCCCTGCAAACTGTTGGCAAGATCGGATCCATAGCCGCTCCCTCAAGGAGTCCTTGGGCCAGAGACCTCTGTAAGGTAGCGTGTGGATCTGGAAACCCAAATGAACAGACACACACTTGGTACTGAAGCTCCTTGGTGCAAAGCACCCTTCGCACACAGGAAGAGTGGGCATGATTAGCCCTATCCAACTTAGGAAGAGATTGAGGCACCAGCTGGGGGAGCAGAGGACCCACACGGAACCGTCTGGGAGCTAAGAACTGGATGGATCCCTGGCAGGTCTGTTTGGAAGTGGCCAGGAGAGCCAAAGATGCCGCACGGGGCACGCAGTGATGGTCAGGGGGTGTGAACCCTGGGCCGGGAGGGCAGCTGCACCCGGGACTGAATGTGCAGGAGTGGCCCGGCTCTTACCACGCACCTGCCCTTGCCACAGCCATTCTTCCCCCAAGAGCCATCTTCCCAGGCCCTCCCCTTGCTTGTTGGCTGCAAATCCCACAGCGAGCGCTGTGGGGAGGAAGGAGCAGGAGGCGACGACGGGCAGCTGCCTGCACAGCCACGGGCCAGTGCTCTGAGCAGCGTCTCCCAGCACAGGACCCGCATGTGGCCCCGCGCCACCGGCAGTGCGCTGGTCTAAGTGCGAAAAGTCACTCCAGATTCTAAAGACTTGGGGCGAAAGAAAAAAAAAAAGATACCAAATATCTCGTTGATACGTTGTATGTCGGTTACATAGAGAACCCAACTTTCAGCTGTCTTGTGTTAAACTGGATGTACTGAAATCGATTTTGTCGGTTCCGTTTTACATTTTGAAATGTGACTTTCCCCCATAATTAAAAAGGAGTAGCTTTCAATTGTTCTCAGTACCACCACACAAAGACAAACATGGACTGCAATCGTTAATTAGCTTAATTTAGTTAATTTGGCCATTCCACACTCTACATCTTATTTCAAAACACCATATTGCACGCCGTTAAAAAAAATAGGCAATTGTTATTTGCCAATTAAAAGCGAAACAGAGAGACAGACAGATGGACAGGGAGACAGAGCAAAAGACAGAGATGGACAGAAAGAGACAGACAGGCAGAGAGAGAGAGACAGACAGACAAAGCAATGGATGCAGAGACAGAGGGACGGATAGACAGAGCAACAGAGCAGAGTGACAGAGAGATGGACAGACAGAGAGCAACAGACAGAGAGACAGAAAGAGTGACACAGAGACAGAGACAGACAGAATGACAGAGAGAGACAGACAGAGACAGAGAGCTCTCATCCCCTAGCTCACTCCCCCACATGCCTGGGAACCAGATTCTCAATTCAGGTCCCCCAGCTGGGTGGCAGGGACCCAAGCACTGGAGCCTTCACCTGGTGACCCCAGGGTGCACACTAGCAGGAAGCCGGAACCCACAGCAGAGCCAGGGCTCCAACACAGCACCCTGATGTGGGCCGTGGGTGTCCCACGTGTTCCCACCCCGGATGTTCCATTCTATTGGAACAATGCCGGTGCTCCCTGACCTACGATGCCTGGACTTACCATTTTTCAATTTTTCAAGGGTGCAAAGATCATACACGCTCAGGAGAAGCCAGACTCCGAGCTTCGGTGTCTTCCTGAGCTAGAGCAATGCGGTCTGGTGCAGACGGTGGCCAGCAGCCCTGAGCTCAGCTCCCAGGCACCCCTACGCTCACCGGGCGAGACAGCAGAGCCCTCCACGGGGCTCGGCCTTTCTGAGCTGGGATGCGGGGGGCTCTAGACACCTTTCACTTAAAATGTTTTCAGCCACAGAGGGTTTATTGAAAGCTGAAGACCTGTTTTCCTTTGGTTCCTCATGCCTGATTTCTGGGAAATCTGGGAACATATCTCCCCCGGAAAGTCCCAGGCAAGTCAGAGCAGTGTTGCATCGTGGGTAATGGTTTGGGTGTCCCCACAAAGGCCCATGGATTGGGAGCCTGGTCCCGGAGCCTTACGTTGACGGTTACTGGGTTGGGGGTGGAGATTGATGCAACTACGGTGTCTGGGAGGTGGGCCCAGTGGGCATCTTTAGATCATTGCGGGCGTGCATTCTTGCGAGGGAGGTGGTTACTGAAGCTGAGTGCCGCACACCCCACTCTCTGCTTCCCGGCTCACCAACTGATGCCTCCTCTGCACCTGCTGAGCCGTTGCCAGCTTCCACCAGATGTCAGACCAACCGGGCACCAAGTCACTGCATCAGCATGGACAATGACAGCCGCCTCCTCCTTCACAGGGGATGTCATGTCAACCCCTGACCTTTTGGGTAAGGGCCCCGAAACTGTGGACCAACACCCCTGAGAAACTCCTCTTTCCTGGAACATAGCCCAGGGAAGCCTCATCTCTCATACCAGTTGTTCACTCTCACCAGCAAAAACTATTGTTGGAGACCAGACGGAGGGCACCATGCCACTCCCCTGCCAAGGATGGGAGACGGGGCGGGGAGGGCTGTAACAGGAGGGCATCCGGGGGCAGGGCAGCCAAGCAGGACCCTTGGAAGAGCGTCCTGAACTCCTGTGTGACCCAGAGACGGGGAGAGTGACGGCAAGAGCGACGGGAGTGTTGGCCCATCCGTAAATGACAAAGCGCACTCCAAGCCTACTTTGTAGCTCACCTCCTCGGCGAGAGGGTAATCAAGGAAAATGAAGTGTGGAGGAGACGGCCGCACACCCCACGAGCGAGTGAAGTGCCCGGGAGGGAACAAATAGGCTCTTGACCGGCAGGCTGAGTGCGTCAGGGGACGCGGGGAGTATCTCTGAGAGCAACGAGGCAGAAGACCGGCTGGGACTGACGCAAGAGGACACAGATGTCTATAGGGGGAAGGTGGGGGTCTTGCCAAGACCCAGGAGTTGAGAAAGACATTTTGAGAGTCTCAGGGCCAGAGATCTTGTAAGCCAAACCCAGCACCGGGTTGGGGGAGGGGTCTCAGACAAGCGGAGACCCTGCTCCTTTGTCGTGGCTCAGACCCCTGCCACTGTCACCCCAGGACTCCCAGGCTCCCTGCCTGCCTGTGTTGCCCCACTCAGCACATGGTTTAGGAGCACCTGATCCCGGGTCTGCTCACCACGCAGACAGTTTGAAGCCCCAAGGGCGGAGGCCAGAGCTCTTCTGTCCTCACTCCTGTGCATGGACAGGCAGCGAGGGTCCGGCAGGTGTGTCTGGAGGTGGAGAAGGACCTCAGCGGGCAACGTCTCACAGCCGAGCCTTGGGAAATATCAACCACTCAGGGCCAGGTATTTATCACATAGCAGAACACCTGGCGGCTCTGCCCCTGAGTCCAGCTTCTGTTTCTACGCCCCCTGAAAGGCGGCAGGTGACGGCTCAGCTGGCTGGGTCTGGGCCACCATGCAGATGAAAGACCTTGATTGAGATCTTGACTCCGGGCTTCTCCCTGGCCCAGCGCCAACTGATGCAGGCATTTGGAGGAGCGACCCAGCGATGGGAGCGCTCTCCCTCTCTCTTTTTCTGTGTCCCTCTGCCTTTCCGATAAATAAAAATAAAAACATTGGAAAAAAAAAAAAAGCCCTGTGCAAAAAAAGACCTACATGAAAGATCGCTGTGAGTGAGATCCCGGTGGAAAGAAAGGGCCATCCAAGAAAGAGGTACCTTTCTCTGAAGGGAGGAGAGAACCTCCACTCTGACTATGGGTGACTGACAAGTGGGCGACGGTAAGCTCAGACCTGAGTGGGTTAGCCCTCAGGTTCCCTTCCCTGCTGGGCAGTCTTCCTGCCTCTTAGCAAGTAGCCTCTGGTGCCACTGGAGGCCACACCTCGGCGGCCACGCTTATCTCGATTCTGTTGGCGTGTCCCGCATAGTAGACTTTGTATTATATTTTTTTTCAGCATTCCCCTCTTGTTTGATCCCACATGTACACAGGGTCTTCCGAAAGTTTGTGGAGTCTCTGTGCGATGCTTTCCAAAAAGACGTTTGTTAACATAAGAAACTTGTCTTTCTATTTCATTTTCCCATAGACATTGGAAACACTCTCAGATGTCCGTTTTACACCTGCTTTTATTTTTAGACTCCAAAATGTCTACCCTGGTCCCCTCCCGCGCCCAGGGTGGTGCTCCGTGTGCATCTCCATCTCTGCACTTCAGGAACACACGTGCCCCAGATTGAGGGACAGACGCCACCGCTCGCTTTGTGCTCGCCCTTCTATGTTTCTCTTCTGAAATCCGATTGTTCCACAGCTCGCAGGCTGTGGCAGGCAATCAGTCCAAACAGAGATACTGTCAGGGCCGGCAGATCCAAGAGAACGTGTTTCTGGGGTCAGAGTTGCCTCTTTCTTATGATTTTGCCTGCGCCATGCAGACGCACCTTGCCAATAACAAAAAGAACAGCGATGAGGATGAGTGGGAGGAGGAAGCGCGGGCTCTCCTCCATCAGTGCGCGTGGGGGGGCGCCCGGGTGGGAGTGTCTGAGAAGGAGGGGCCGTGTCCCCAGCAGGTGCGATCTGATAGGAGACAGCAGCCAAGCACAGTTCACGCCTGCAGCCTGTGGGGACAAGGGGGCAGGATGGAGGGATGAGGGAGGAAGAGGGACAAGGACACTCTTGCTCTGAGGTTGCGTGTGGCTTCCCAGAGCAAGAGAAGAGGCTGTGTGTAGAGTGGCTCATGGACCAAAGGTGCTTTTCTGGTTTGACTTACGTCTCTGAGACCTTCGCTGAATCCCATCAGTGCTGACGGGTGACTGAGCCGAGGCATCAAGTCTGAGGCGAGAGTGCAGGAAGTTTGTAAATTAAGCAGTAGGGGGGATTGTGAAGACCCAGCCCCTCAGCAGCGCTGTGCACATTCCCTGCTGGCCAGGCCAACAGACTCAGGCTCACCAGGGACGAGCAGCTACAACAACACCTGCCCATTCCTTGGTGCTAGCTGAGAGACAGGGCAGCTCAAAGGCCAGATCCCGCTGACCCCAGTGCAGGCCGTCTGGAATCCTTTGTAAAGATTTATTTAGGGAGCAGCGTCGTGGCTGAGCAGGGTAACCCACCACCTGCAACGTCGGCATCCCATATGAGTGCTGGTTGGAGTCCCGGCTGCTCCACTTCCAGTCCAGCTCCCTGCTAACACACCCGGGAAAGCAGCAGCAGATGGCCCAAGTGCCGAGGACTCTGCATCCACATGGGAGACCTGGATGGCGTTCCTGGCTCCTGGCTTCAGCCTGGCCCAGCTGCGGCTACTGCAGCCATTTGGAGAGGGAAGCAGCTAAGGGAAGATCTCTCTCTCCCTCTCCCCCCCCCCTCTGACCTACAAAACAAATAAAGAAATCTTTAGAAAGAAAAAGGCAAAGGAGGATTTCACTTTCAAATCTTCCAGTGAGAACAGACATGGCGGAAATTGTAAGATGCATTTTTAATTTTAAATTATTCTTTAAAAAACAGTTGGCATGAAACACACACACCACACACAATTCACAACTCTAACTCCTAGTGAGATACAGGTCAGTGACGTTCAGTCTGCACCGGGGGTGACTCCCTTCTGCACCCCATCTCCACAACCTTTCCCCTCCCAAAGGGAACTCCACCCTTCCAGCCCCAACCGCGTGCCCTGCCTTCCCTCCGGGCCCTGGGACTACTACTGTCTTCCTGTCCCCGTGAGTTCAACTGTGTTTGCTACGTCTTTAGGTGGAACCGTATAATATCTCTCCTTTCATGTCTGGCAAATTGTACTCAGCACGGCACCTTCCAGATCCACCCATGTTGTGGCACGTGTCAGGATCTGACGTGGCGCCAAGGCTGAGATCCGTTGTTCAGACAGCCTGGACCACATTTTGTTTTGACGTTCATCTCGAACGGGCTGTCTCCTGCTCTCAGCTAACCCGGTCCAGCTAAGGCTCTCCAAGCGAGCTGACTGTCCTGCCCATAAAGCTGTCAGGACAACGGGGCCCCGTGCTGACCCCAAAGGAACCCCCAGCCAGCAGCTGGCTCACCTCTCTACTTTGGCAGGAGACAGGGAGGGCTGCCAAGGTTGAAGGCAGAGGTCTGTGTTGGACAAGGAGTATAGCACGTACCCTGGCCGGCTTTCTGCTGAGCAAAGCCAGCAGGCGGCAGGAAACGCCCTTTCCACAGCCTAAGGGGACCCAAGTAGGGGGGCAGAGAGACAGAGGCCCCAGCTCCCTTCTGGACCCCTGATGCACAGCCCCCCTCCTAGGAGAACACATAGCCACAATTCCACCACCACAAAGCAAAACCGTGGTGGACAAGGTGCAGGTTCTATCCACTGAGTGCAGCCACAGACCCGTGGCCATGGCCGTGGCCATGGCGGCAAGTCGTGAACTGCCACTGGGGACCGCAGAGCTCGTTCAAGTCCTGCCAAGCTTCAGACGCCTCCTCGGCAGTGGGGAAAGCCACTCTGGCAGGCAGGCGTGGGTTTTTATCTGTGGCTCGGAGATAAGGCAACAGCACACGGTGACAAATGAAGCCAGGATCTGAGCTCTGATCTGGCTGATTCCAAAACTCCAGATTCTTTCAATCCCAGCCATTGTCACAGTGGGGCACAGAGTTGGGAGGGGAGCCAGGTAGCCGGGCACACCCGTCGGGGCTTCCTGGAGCAGCTGTTTCTTCCTCAAAGTTTCGAGAACAGCACTCAAAATCAAAACAGGATTTTCAGGTTAAAAATACACATTGTTGAGGAGAATGCAAAATGCATGATTTTCCTAGAAATAAAACCCAGGACTTCAGAGAAATGTCATGCTGACAGCCAGCTGCCTTGGGAGACCTCCAGCCCCTGGGGACATTATCCCAGCCTCTGCGCTACAGGCTCCTTCCTAGAGACACTGGGGTGGTTCTGCCCACAGCAGGCTGTGGGAACCCACTGGCATAAGCTCAAATTCCGGTTCTCATTTGCCAGCCAGAGGACTTTGAGGTTTCTTTATTTTTCATCTTAAATCTAAGAAAAAAAATCAGCTACTCCCTTTCCAATCCAGCTCTCTGCTATGGCCTGGGAATGCAGTAGAAAATGGCCCAAGTGCTTGGGTCCTTGCACCCACGTGGGAGACCAGGAAGAAGCTCCTGGCTCCTGGCTTTGGATCGGTTTAGCTCCAGACATTGCAACCATCTGGGGAGTGAACCAGCGGATGGAAGACCTCTCTCTCTCTCTCTCTCTCTTCCTCTGTAACTCTACCTCTCAAATAAATAAACTTTAAAATAAAAAAGGTTTTTATTCCCTAACCATAGCCTTAACACTCCTGGTCCTTGTTTTCCTCATCTACAAAACAAGACTCCTAGAACACTTCACAGAGTCTCTGGGAGGAGAGAGTGAGTGACAGACATGAAGTGTTTTCACAGGTGCCTTGCAGGCAGCGAACACAACGCAGGGGCTGCAAAAACTTCATGGAAAGGGACATAGTATGATAACCGCTGAACCCAGCAAAATGCAGTGTGGGGACAGAAATCCCCAAACCATAGGCTCTTCTAATTAGTCCAAATAAAAATCCTTGCATAACTCAGGGCATTGCTTGGCCATTTTTCTAGCCAAGGGAACACCTCCATGTCATTTGCATCAAATGGTACACACAGAATTGCTGACCTCCTGGGTGGGTGGTTCCTCCAGGGTGGCCGCTGTTGGGAACACCAGAGGTGCATAATGCATGTTTGCAAATGGAGCATCCTCAGTGGTGCCTCCGAGCTCTGAGTTCCCTTTGCATCAACCAGGAGAAGGATAAGCCCAGGCCACTCCTTCAGATCCATACTGCACAACCATCACCGTGAGTGAATGGTTATGATCAGAACTGGTCTGGGGCACTATTATGCCACCCTAGAGCCCCCTGTGGGTCTCCCCTAGGGTGTCTGAGTCCCTGAGTCCCTCTCCATGGCAGGGTAAGTGTTCTGAAAGAGGCCTGGGAGTCCCGGGCAGCTGGTAGGAGATACCTGCTCTGCCTCAGCCCCAGGCGGACGGCAGGTGGTACAGTGCCTCCCACCAGCAGCCCAGGCTCCCAAGCAGAACCCTTGGGAACTCATGGTGGTCGCGACAGCCCAGCTTCCAGATCTGAGTGCTTCCTCTCCCTTCTAGATATGAGTCACTCATCTCAGACACGAAGCCAGTGCCGCCTGTCCCCACCCTTCTCCTTACCACGGCTGCCCGTGTCCACTCATCCCCGGCCCAGCGACAATAACCATAAGAGATGCAAATCCACCAGCCTCCTGGGATCTGAAAGAGAGGAAGAAACGTTCAGTATTTCAGCACGGAGACGGAGCAAGTATGCAAATACAGGCTCCCTGGATTCTCATCTCACTTCTTGTACAAAAAGCAAATGAGCTTGGGCTCTGCTACAACACTTGGCTGCATTTAATTTGCTTAGCCTGTTTACACCCCAGAAAACATTCCCATATATCTTCTCAATTGGTCCTGATAAGAACTTCCTTTTCATCCTATGAGCCTTTCTCAGGGCAGAGAAAAGTGTCAAATTAAGGAGGCCTAAGCTTTAGGTGAAGAGAAAGGTTCTCAGGTGGTTGCTGGAAGTGTCTGAAGCTTGCACAGAAAGATGAGCAAGGAAACAAGACATGTGGCTCCCGGGTATGGCATGCCCTTGTGCACACATGCATGTGAGTGGCTACATGCATGCGTGGGTGTGTGTTTATATGTGTCTGTGTGCACATGTCTGTATATGTGCACACCTCAGGGTTGGTGTGTATTATGTGTGCATGCAAGTGCAAAGGCACACACGTGTGTCAGTGTGTGTGGTCACCCACATGTGTTTGTGTGTGTATGCACATGTCCGGGCACACATGCATGTGTGTGTAGTGTGTGTACATGCGCAAGTGTGTGTGCATGGAAGTGTGTGGGCATGGGCATGCATGTGAGTGAGAATGCATGCATATGTGGGTACATGTCATGTGAGTGTATGTATGTGTGTGCATGAGTGCAGGCATACATGTGTGTAAGCGTACATGTCTTGTGGGCAGACAGGTATGTGAGTGTGCATGCTGCTTGTGTGTGCAGGCACAAATGCATGTGAGTGTGCATGTGTAGGCACACATGCATGCCAGTATATATGCATGCATGGGCACACATGTGTGTATGCATGTGAGTATATGTATTCCTGTGTGCTGGCATACATGTGTATGTGTGTGCATGTATGTGAGTGTATTGTGTATGCATGTTTGCAGGCACACATGGGTGAGTTTGCATGTATGTGAATGTATGTGTGTGTGCATGTTTGCAGGCACACACGTGTGGGAATGTGCATGTGTGGGAGTGTTATGTGTACATGTATGCATGTTTGCAGGCACACATGTGTGGGAGTGTTATGTGTATGTGTATGCATGTTTGCAGGCACACATGTGTGGGAGTATGCATGTGAGTGTATGTGTGTATGCATGTTTGCAGGCACACACGTGTGGGAGTGTGCATGCGTGGGAGTGTATGTGTGTGTGCATGTTTGAAGGCACACGTGTGTGGGAATGTGCATTGTGGGAGTGTTATGTGTATGTGTATGCATGTTTGCAGGCACACATGTGTGGGAGGTGCATGCATGGGAGTGTATGTGTGTATGCATGTTTGCAGGCACACATGTGTGGGAGTGTTATGTGTACGTGTATGCATGTTTGCAGGCACACATGCGTGGGAGTGCCATGTGCACATGCTTGCAGGGTGTTGTGTGTGTGTGTACAGGCAGCCAGACTGTGGAGGCCAGGCTGCAGTGGGGAGGCTCCGCTGCAGACTGGCAGCTCAGGGTGGCTTCATTGTCCCCTCTCACAACAAAGGCCTTTGAAAGCCACTGGGCGCCGAGCCACCCTCCTCTGGCCAGGGGACAAGCAATCCTGGCGTGGTCCACACACCTCCTGGGGCGGGTGCCAGGGACTGCTCCTTCTCTGTGCGTCTTCCCAGTTTCTGTCTGCGAGAGGCCAGATGGAGGAGGCCAGGCACGGGGCAGCCGTTCCTGCAGCCCCAGCAGGCCCCAGTCCCCGCTGGTCAGCACGGCACAGCAGTTTAGCCAAGGCTCTGCGTGTGCTGGCATGGGATGGTGACCGTGGCCATGGTCTGTGGGGGAGGGACAGTGGCAATTAGAGGGGGGCCCTGCCAGCACCACGAGAGCACGTGCCAGATCATCACCGTCCCCCAGCCCCCTCCATTAGCTGACACTGCTCTGAATGCTGGCAGGAAAATGAGCTCGCTCCACTCCGGGAGTGGCCGAGCCAGTCCCCTAGTCCCAGAACTCATGAGCTCACTTATTTCCCCTTTAGACAATATCTTGAAATTCAGCTTTCTCTTGAGGGATTTCTTTTCCAGGAACTATATAGGCCCAGGGCAACAAGTAAGTGCCACCTGCATGCAGCCCCCAGACCGACTGGAGCCCACGTTGCCATCATCAGAATTCCCCACACAGCATCACCCACCCATCAAAGGAAGACCGCAGGCACCGCCCACGAACCAGGCACCTGATCACGCACTGAACACGCACTCCCAACTCCAGCTTCCATCTGTAAGAACCTTTAGCCTGAACCTCGAGACGCCCAGAAATGGGGCAGCAGCTGCCAGGCTCCCTGCTCTGAGCTTTGCAGTAAACACTACTTTTCCCCACTCCACAAGTGGACCAGGCTGGGGGGGGGTCTCCCAACACTCTCTTCTCTGGGGGTGCTGGCTGCCAGGTGCAGGTGGGGACGATGGCTGGGGGACAAGCCAGCAGAGAGAATGGCACCTGCTCCTGAGGCACCCTGGGCTCAGATCCCATCTCCACACCACGCCTAGGACAGGACAGAACTTTCGCATGCCAGAGGGCTCATCCTCAGAACAAGCAGAGAGGCACCAGCACCCAAGACAAGGCACGAACCACAGGACGAGGAGAGACGGAGAGAGGTCAAGAGAAACCCGCGATGTGGGAGATGACCGTGGCTTCCAGACTCATCTCCCTGCTGGCGATAGCTGTGCTGGCCCTCAGCTCTGCAGAACAGGAGGGCTCCAGGGTGACTCAGTGGACTGGACGGAGTGGAGCGCCGTGTGGTTTGGGCCAGGGGCTCCAGAATTTCTAGGGCTCCTTTGTAGCTGTGGGGTGGTGGCTCACCAAGCCCCTGCCCCCAGCCTCAGCTTCCTGGTCTCCAAGTGGAAGTGGAAGAACCGCAGGGAGAGGTGTGGGGGAGAAGACCAGACCACCTGCAAGTAGGAGCCCGGGGTGCCGATGGACGCAGAATTCTGCTCAGGAGCCGGGATTGGGGTGCGGCAGGTGAACCCGGCTGCATGGAATGCGCACGTGCCTCTGAGTCCCATTCACGTCCTGCCTGCCCAATCCAGCTCCCTGCTAACGCGCTCGGGAAAGCAGCAGAGGATGGCCCAAGTGTCTGGGTCCCTGCCACCCATGTGGGAGACCCAGATGGAGTTCTTGGTTCCTAAGTTCAACTTGATGCAGCCCCAGCCATTCTGGGCATTTGGAGACTGGACCAGTAAGATGGAAGACCTCTTTGTCTCTCCCTCCATCTTTCCCTGTCATTCTACATTTCTTAAAAAATAAAAAAGATTCAGGGCTGGCATCATGGCACAGTGGGTTATCCCACCACCTGTGCAGCCAGCATCCCTATTAGAGAGCCAGTTCAAGTTCCGGCTTCTCTGCTTTCTGCTAATGTGCCTGGGAAGGCCTCTGATTATCACGCAGCTGCCCGAGTCCCTGCCACCCACGTAAGAGACTAGGAAGAAGCTCCCGGCTCCTGGCTTCCGTCTAGACAGGACCTGGTTTATGGCCATCTGCGGAGTGAACCAGCAGATAGAAGATCTCTCTTTCTCTCTCTGTGTGTGTCACTTCAGCCTTTCAAATAAATTAAAAAATACATCTTGGGGCCAGCACTGTGACGTTGCAGGTAAAGCATAGGATGGCCCAAGTGCTTGGGCCCCTGCACCCTGGAATTCTGGGTGGGGAAGGAGCAGGTGTTTTGCTTCGGGCAGGGCAGGTCTCAGGGAGTTCCCGGCTCCTGGAGACCCTGGACGGGTCCACACCTCTCCCCGTCCCAGGTGATGCTGCTCCCTTTGCTTACAAAGGAGGAGGGAATGGGGGGCCCCAGGGAGCTGGGGCCTGGCCCCCCAGCCCTCCCAGCCATCAGGCAGAGACCTGAGAGGCACCCCCTTCCCCCCCCCCACACACCTTCCCCCCTTCTAACCTGATGGACGCGTAGCTTCCTCCCATTTGCAAGATGTGAGAAACACTTAAAGCAAGGTGCTGCGTTCGGTTCCCGCGGTCGCACGCCTGGATTTGAGCAAGTTTGATTCAGTGTCGCCGCCACACCAACCGCTTACTCTTTTCTCCTACATCAGCCGAAACCAATGCTCCTGACAGTCTGCAGGAGGCTTTGCGGCGTGCATCTGTTTCAGCTCTTCTCTCTCCGCCGCCTCCCCCCTTCCCAGATCCGCTGCTGGAAACGCTGCTTCCCGCTCAAAGGCCGGCCCGACCTTGGCCGTTTGCATCCATCCCATCGGAAGACCATGTGGAAAGGGAGCAGTGGCTTTACCAGGAGAAGGGGCCGCCTGGCCCTGCAGGGCCGGACTCTGGGTGCTCGGTGTGTGGGAGTCCACTGTGCCTGGAAGATAAGAGTGTGCTCGCTTCGCTGCCTCCACCCCTCCACCCCTCCACCCCTCCACTACTCCCCTCTGCCCCTCCACCCCTTCACTCCCCGCCCCTCCACCCCTCCACCTCTTCTCCCCTCCACTACTCCTCCCCTCCACCCCTCCACCCCTTCATCCTTCCACCTGTCCACCCCTCCACCTCTCCTCCCCTCCACTACTCCTCCCCTCCACCCCTCCACCCCCCGCCCCTCCACCCCTCTCCCCCTCTTCACCCTTCCACCTCTCCACCCCTCCACCACTCCTCCCCTCCACTACTCTTCCCCTCCACCTCTCCACTACTCCTCCCCTCCGCCCCTCCACTGCTCCTCCCCTCTGCCCCTCCACCCCTCCACCCCTCCACTACTCCTCCCCTCCACCCCTCCACCACTCCTCCCCTCCACCCCTCCACTACTCCTCCCCTCCACCCCTCCACTGCTCCTCCCCTCTGCCCCTCCACCCCTCTGCCCCTCCACTACTCCTCCCCTCCACCCCTCCACTGCTCCTCCCCTCTGCCCCTCCACCCCTCCACTTGTCCTCTCCTCTTCCCCTCCATCCCTATGCCCCTCCATCCAGGAGCTCCAGAGCAGTGTGGGTGTGGGCTGCCAGCCTGGGCAGTCTCTACCGTCCACACTGCTGAGGCTGCTGGCCCAGGGGTCCCGTCTGTCCCACAGGGGCCTGGGGGAGCCACTTCCAAAGTCTCAGGCTGATTCTTAGATGTGGATCTTAAGGAACATTCTCTTCTATTCCATGTGTGTCTGTGTCTGTCTGTCTCCCTTCTTTCCCCAATTTCTCTTTGTGTGTCTGTCTCTCTTTTCCCAACTTTGTTCTCTCTTTCTTTCCCTGTGTCTCTGTCCCTCCCTTTTTCCCCAGTCCCTCCCTCCCTCCCTCCCTCCCTCTCTCTGGCTCAGTGTATGTCTCTCCCTTGTTCTCTTTATCCAATGTCTTTCTTTCTCCAATCTCTCAATCTCTCTCTGTCTCTCTCTCTCTGCTTCTCTCTCTCTCTCTCTCTCTCTCTCACTCTCTCTCTTTCTCTCTCTCTCTCACACACACACACACACACACACATCCATACACCTAAGGCCCTGATGTCACCACCACCTCTGTACACCCCTTTCTTCCTCAGCCTGGTGCCCCACCCCCACCCTTCGTGGCCTCCTTCCCAGTCCCTTGTAGGGGTGGGAGATTCGCACCTGGGAGAAGAGGTGGCTGCAGCTGCCCCCCCGGAACCCCCGCGCCCTTTACCAGCCCCCACTTCCCCTGTGCCCCAGGACAGACTCCTCAGCCCCCACAACCTGCAAGGCTGCCCAGCCCAAGACCACTGCTGTCCAGGGCTGGGTGGCCAGCAGGGGGCAAGCTGGCTTCGCGGCTGGCAGCCCAGCCTGTGCCGGGCTGCTGGAGGGCCGGGGAGGGTAGAGGCTCACCTGGTAGGGGGGAGGCAGTTATTTAAAGCTGCCACCTCCTCTGCTGCTGGCCTCGCGTTTCCTGCCAGGGGGCCTCAGACTCAGGGCCAGCAGGGAAGGAGGCTGCACTGGGTGAGAGGCGTTAGAGGGCCCCACAACGTCAGCAGCAGCTGCCTCAGGCAGGTAGCACGAGCGGCAGGTGCAGGCCACGTGGGTCACACTCCCAATACCCAGTCCCTCGCTTCCCTCCACCCGCACAGCCCAGGCCATGCTGTCCTCTGACTTTGAAGGTAAGAAAAGTGTGCTACCGAGAGGGGAATGAACCTGCAGAGAGGCACGGGGTGGGATCGGGTCCCATCTGATGCTTCTGCACCTGCTGCTGAGCGCCTACATACGCCTGCTGGTGTGGAGCACTCGACAATGTTGCCCCCTCCAGGGGTCTTCCCTTCATCAGAGGGGACGTGAGAGGACCGTATAGAAGCTTCGAGACTCAGCACTGAATGAGGCATCGGGGAACACGGGAAGCGTGGGTCCTACACCTGGTTCGGCCATCACGGGCAGTGGGACCCTGGGCAGGTCTCTCGGCATCTCTGTGCCTCTGGAGAAATGTGGAGACAGACACGGGTCGGAGGGTGTTACCTGGGGTCCGTGAGTGGGTTTTGGAGACGCAGGAACCCCGTGCAAGGTCTGCGAGGACCGTGGGTATGGCGTTACGGACAGGTGCGTTTTCCCAGGCAAACAGCTGCAATTGCCACGAGCCCTGTGTGAGCAGAGAAAGTCCGAAAGCTCGTGCCAACGACGCCCGCCGGCATCAGCTATCTGTGATTGGGGAGCTGTCGCTCCCCCTCTTCGTGGAGGAACGACACAGGACCCTGCGCTGTTCTTTCGTCTGCTCGGTCCTCCCCGGGTTTGCTGCTGGTTCTTCCCGGGTTGGCTACCGTGCCTTCCATCTCCGTGGAAGGGCGGTTCCCCCTGCCACTTTCCCCACTTCCGCAGGGGAGCGGCACACCGCTGGCCGGCTCTCTCGGGGGCTGCACAGGTGTTCCCTCAGATGTTCCCCTTAGATGTTCCTCGTGCATGTTGTCTCTCTCCTCCTTTATAGTCCTCTTCCACCAATCCCAACTCTGCTACCCACACGCTGAGTACGCTGCTCTCCTCCAATCAGGAGTAGGTCCTACAGTTTATTGGTTGAACTGGAGGCAGCTGTTTCTCCCTTCTCAGCGCCATATTGTGGGAGAGCAGATGCATAGAATAAGTCTTAATTCGAGTAACAGTCTAGTCCGGGTTGCTCCCCACAGGGAGCGCCGTTCTCAAGAGAATTTTGGGGCCATGCACATCTGAGCTGTGATGTTGGGAGAGTGAACTTTGGGCCCAGAAGTGGACAGGGCGTGGCCTCAGCACCTGGCATCTCTGAGCCTCCCTGCTCTCACCTGGTGCCTGGTGTGCTAATGCAGGTTTGTGTTCTTAAAACATCAAGGAAGGGACAGCCAGTGGGGGTCGCAGGTGAGTGACTGGAGGCACCACCCCCACGCTCCGCCCTGCCCATGGAACATCCTTCCAACTGCTTGTCAGTCTTTTTTATTTTTAATATGTATTTATTTATTTAAGAGGCGGAGTTACAGACAGAGAGAGAGACAGAGAGAGAGGTCTTCCATCTGCTAGTTCACTCCCTAGGTGGCTGCAATGGGGAGCTGTGCCGATCTGAAGCCAGGAGCCAGGAGCTTCTTCCGGGTCTCCCACGTGGGTGCAGGGGCCTAAACACTTAGGCTATCTTCTACCACTTCCCTGGGTGCATTAGCAGGGCGCTGGATCAGAAGAAGAGAAGCCAGGACTCGAATTGGTGTCCATAAGGGATGCCAGGATGTGATGGCTTTACCTGCTAAGCCATAGTGCCGGCCCTGCTTGTCGGTCTCAGCAAGACCAAGCTGGGATTTCTGGAGGCAGATCTCTAAAGAGATTCGCGGCCAGCGCCAAAGCTCACTAGGCTAATCCTCCGCCTGCGACGCTAGCACACAGGGTTCTAGTCCCGGTCAGGGTGCCGGATTCTGTCCCGGTTGCACCTCTTCCAGGCCAGCTCTCTGCTATGGCCCGGGAGTGCAGTGGAGGATGGCCCAGGTTCTTGGGCCCTGCACCCCATGGGAGACCAGGAGAAGCACCTGGCTCCTGGCTTCAGATCAGCGCGGTGCACCCGCCACAGTGTGCCGGCTGCAGTGGCCATTGGAGGGTGAACCAACGGCAAAAGGAAAACCTTTCTCCCTGTCTCTCTCTCTCTCACTGTCCACTCTGCCTGTCAATAAAAAAATAAAGAGACTCGCAGGGTCTTCAGTGTTGTTCCAGAGAAGGCTGGGGAATTGGCCAGGACGTTCGAGGGCGCAGCATGCTGGTTGTGCTGGGTGAGAGGAAAGCCAGCCTGAGCTGATCTCCGTATCCCAGGGGGCTCTCGCTGCCAGCAGCCCTGCTCCACAACCGGAGCAGGGTAAAATACGATCCTCATTGTCCCTGGGGGGGCACATTGTAAATGAACCCCAGAAGCAGTTCCAGGTGTAGGAAGTGGGCCTGAGAGGGGGACCAGGGTTCTTTCTCTTTGGCACTGTGACAACTCAGGGGTTGGGTGTGGCTGTCATGACTACGAGCTGCAGGTATATTGGGTGCTGGCTAGCACAGGCACCTTTCACCACAGACCGCGTCCTGGTCAAAGATTAAGAATCTCGGCTGGGGCTGGCGTTGTGATCCTGGGGGGTCAAGTCACCATCTGTGACACAAACAGCCCATATCTGGGCGCTAGTTCAAGTCCTGGCTGCTCTGCTCCCGATCCAGCTCCCTGCTAATGCACCTGGGGAAGCAGCGGAGGATGGCCCAAGTCCTTGGGCCTCTGCACCCATGTGGGAGACTTTGGTGGAATTTCAGGCTCCTGGCTTTAGCCTGGCCCAACCCTGGCCATTGTGACCATTTGGGGAGTGAACCAGCAGATAAAAGATTCCCTCTCTCTCTCTCATTCTCTCTCTCTCTCTCTTTCTGTTTCTCTCTCCCTTTTCAATAAATTAAATACACCTTTTTTTAAAAAAAAAAAAAAAAAGCCCCACAGCCGTCAGCCCACTGGACTGGTCACCACCCCGTCCCCCTGGACTGTCCAGTGGTTACTGCACAGAAGCGTGTGACGTCATCTCTGTCCCCTGGAGTTACACAGTAGCAGGTGCAGAACCTTCGGGTCCCAGGCATCTCTTCCAGGCGGGCTGGAGCGATGTCTGGACCCAGGCCAATGACTTTCGCGCTGGGCCATGTCCATTAGCAGAAGCTAATAGGCTATCATTTCATAATGACTTGAAGCTCTCTCACTTTGCAAATACTGGAGGAATACGAAGTTTGCTCAAGTGCCCCTAAAATGCGCATTTGCATCACCTGGGACTGGAAATTGAAATTCTTCATCGTTCTCCAAATCAGCCAGTGCCCGGCAGCGCGGGGAGCCTCGTCTGCCTGCGGTGTGGAGGCACCTGCTGGGAGCTGAGGTTGAGACAGGAAGATCAGAGATGCACAGGCACACAGCAGAGGCCCGGAGAGAGGGGTTGGTGCTGAGGGGTGCGGTACCAGGAGGCAGGCAGGCTGCGGGACAGACCCTGGAGAGAAGGGGGGGGGTGGTCAGGATGCAAGGGGGTGACCACCATCAAGCCCAAGAGACTACAGTGGGGACCCAGCCCCGAGGCAATGGATTCCGAGCGCACAGCTGAAGCAAGCCACAGTGGTGGCCATCCAGGTCACGGACACCCGGAGGGCGGTGGAGGCTGGCCCTAGGAACCGGAAGAAGTCCGGCTCTTAATGCAGTGGAACATCAGAGCAACCTTGGCAGCAGACCGCCTCGATGCGGAGTCGCTGTAGCTGACTCTAAGGGCGGCGTTGTCCCGAATGGAGAGAGGTCGTGAACAGGCAGCCATGGCTCGGACCGCTCCCAGTGCCGGTCCAGCGGCTCCAGCTGCAGGAAAAGGAGAGAAGCAGAGGGAAAGACGTTGTCCCAGTAACAAAGAGGAAGAAGAAAAGAAAGCTAACATACCCATGGAGGCAGAATCCAGCATCGTTGTCCTGTGGGCGATTCTCGCTTCCACACGGAGACAGCCAGAGCATCAAGAAATGACAAAATAGGGCCGGTGCTGTGGCGTAGCGCAGGTAATACCATTTTCTGCAGTGCTGGCATCCACGTGGGCGCCAGTTCGAGTCCTGGCTGCTCCAATTCTGATCCAGTTTTCTTTATGGCCTGGAAAAGCAGTGGAAGATGGCCCAAGTCCTTGGGCCCCTGCACCTCAGGAGACCTGGAAGAAGCTCCTGGCTCCTGGCTTCAGCCTAGCCCAGCCCCAACCATTGTAGCCATTTGGGGAGTGTTTTTTTTTTTTTAAAGATTTTGTTTATTTATTCGAAAGTTACACAGAGAGAGGAGATGCAGAGAGAGAGAGAGAGAGAGAGGGGTCTTCTACCTGATGGTTCACTCCCCAATTGGCCGCATCAGCCAGAGCTAAGCCGATCCAAAGCCAGGAGCCAGGAGCTTCTTCAGGGTCTTCCACACAGGTGCAGGGGCTCAGGGACTTTGGCCATCTTCTACTGCTTTCCCAGGCCACAGCAGAGAGCTGGATCAGAAGTGGGGCAGCCACGTCTCGAACAAGCGCCCATAAGGGATGCCAGTGCTTCGGGCCAGGGTGTTAACGCACTGCGCCACAGTGCCCGCCCCAGCCATATGGGGAGTGAACCAGTGGATGAAAGACCTCTCTCTTGGAAGAATAAAGTGACTTCTCAGAGCTTCTGCACATCATAGAAAGGAGACAACAAGACTTTTTCATCTCGTTTTAAGGAAGATCCAGTCATAATACCGTGTCCTGAGCTCCCATTACAGCCCAGGCCCTTGCTAAATTCTTTAGGCAAGTGAGATCATCTAAATAGATAGTGGGTGTCACTTCTGTCCCGTCAGGGCCCTTAGCCTGGGTCAGGCTGTATTGGCACCTGCACTCAGCAGGTACCAGCAACACAACTGCAGACCTGGTTCCGGGGGGTGCCCAGACCAATCTAGTTCTATTCATGACGGCCCTGCAGGGAGACGGTTTCCGAACCTACCAGCAGCTGCTCCACGCCCTGCGCATGAGCCAGCCCCTCCCGCTGGGCTCCGGGTCCCACCACCTTTGCCTTCCTGGCCCCCACCATGCTCTGGGAATGAGTGCCCACTCACACCTCCTTGCCTCTCCTCCCCACTCCATTCCTAACGTTTCCTAAGCCCGATGACCCTTGCCTTTGTCTATCTGGAAATCTCCCTTCAAGGTCAAGGCCTTTCTTACATCCTGTACCTCCCCTGGGGCTGTCCTAGGAGCATCTGGTGAGAACCCAGGTAACCCCTTTTCTCTGATTCTCCCCCACTTGAAACATGGGCTTTTAGTCCGTCTACAGTCTGGTCTCCTCTCAGCCGTGCACAGAGGAAACCAGAGGAAATTGTGCTTCACATATAGTCTCCCCTGGGAACAGAGCCCACTAGAGCACGCCACAGATCGGGTCCAGCGAATTGAGATGGGTCTTTGCATCTCCTGACCCCAGTAGTGCCACAGGCCTGGAGGAAGGAGCCCTGGGCTGCAGGTGTGGGACCCTCGCAGCTTCCCCAGGGAGCCCCCTGCCTCCTCTAAGGAGAACCAAGTCTGTGCTAGGTTGCCTGGGGGGGTGCTCACCATCAGAAGGCTCCAGATCCGTGGTATTGACTCAGAGCGTCGCTGTCTGCTCCCACCCTACAGCCCCCTGCACACACGTCTGCCCTGCGGTGTCCCTGGGGCTGGAGGACCGGGCAATCTGGTAGCACCCAGCCTTTGTGTCAGGATCCAGCTCATGGCAGTGGGCAGGCAGGGCCTTGGACAGGGCTCAGCTCCCTCCCGTGAGCCTCCCTCGTCTCCAGGGGGCACTCACGGTCACCAGTGGAAAGACAAGAGGACCCCCGGCCTCTATTTGCACAGCAGAGCCTGCCCGCTGGTCCAGGTCTGGGCATTGCCCTCCTGACTATGGCAAAGGTCGCTCTGCCCACGGGGTCCAGCAGGCGGCAGGGTGAGGGTCTGCTCTCCGAGGGAGGGGCACTCAGCTGCGGCTTCTTCCTGCTGGCTACTGCACTGGCCCTCGCCGTGGTTGGGGCGGAACTGGTGTCTCTCCCGTGACTCCATGTGTCTCCTAGGGGACAGGAAAGGTGGTTATGAGGACCAGCCCCTTGGCCACGCCCTCCGTGCTCCCCCAGGCAGACCCCCGCCCCCACCCTCACCCCCAAGCCTCTACTCTTAGGGCCATCCAAGATGTCCAGGGCTCTGCCCCGGGAAGTGAGTGGGGTGGAGACTTCCGGTCTGAGGCAGGCTCAGGGGTGGGAGACTCCAGAGGGTACCTCCAGGGGCGGCCAGCCTGCAGCCAGGGGCCCCGGGGCCCTGCAGCCCCTGTCCCCAGCGTCGCTCCTCCCTGCCCTCCCCCCGGGCCCCTGCACCTCGTCTGCTTGCAGGCGCCTCTCAGCTGCCCCTGTTGGTTTAGTCTCAGGCCCAGACCCTGTTCAATATTTGTCTGCCCGTCCGGGCTGTTTGCTCTCATTTCCATATGTTTAACATACATATTATCTCCCACCTGGCTCCGTGGCGGCCCTGGCTGGCTCAGCCTCAGCCTGGGGTGCTCCCCGGCACCCCAGTTTCTGCTGCCTCGCTCTCACCCCCACCAGGACGGGTGCTGGGGAGCTGTACCCTCTCGCTGAGCCACATGTGCCCACCGCATGCCCACGCACAGGGCCCCAGAGCACCCCCCCCCCCCCGTGCTGTCCTGGTCGTGGGTCCCTCCCTCTGGCTGTCACTGCGGAACTTGCGCTGGGGTTCTGGCCTGGCCCACCCCGTTGTTTGTTGAAAAGATCACATATGGCAAGTGCGTTTGCCACATCTAACCTCCTGGGCACCACGGCCTAGCCTGCCTCACTCGGCTTCAAAGCATGGCTCCAGCCAGAGGCCTTGCCAGCGGTCATTGGAAAATCGTAGGTTGAACGATGGATAGGTGGGAACCCAGGCGTGCTGATTCATATCCTGGAGCTCTCACCCTCGGTTAATGAGACGTCAGGGTCAGAAGAAGAGGGAAAGGTGTCGGGAGTCCCTGGGCGGCCTGTCCCCTCCCTGATCACACCACTGTCTTCTGCTGTGTTCACTTTACATCCCCTGGTCAGGCTTTGTTCCAGACATTAGGAATCAGGAACCAACAGGCACCTGCAGGAGCTCACCTTGGAAGCAGCCCAGCACCTGTACCTCCAAGTCCTGCCCAGACCCTGATAACTCTCCAGGTGGTCTCAGCCTTCCCCCAAGGAGAGCTCCACAGGACAGGCCTCTCTCCTCAGCACCAAAGGCCTTACGGACTTGATGACACGGAGCAGTAAGACCTTCACCGCCCCCCACCCCGCAAGGCAGGCGCCCTAGGTGCAGCTCCTCTGCCCGATGCCGAGAGGACTCCCCAGACCTGGGGGGGGGGCATTTTCCTAATTTACACTCAGCAAACCCTTCGTCCTGGAGGAGAAGGCGGAGGGGGAGAGAGATAGTGGGAAGGTTAGACCCATTGCCTTAAATCCCCAGCCTAAATGTAAGGTAGGCACTCTTTCTCTCTCAGGTTCTGTCTGGAGAGTGGGGCCCATCTGTTCTCGCGGATGCCCTGCCCCCAGTAAACCTTGCTACTTTGCTTTCCACTGCTCTCCGTCTCACACCTCAACCCCACGACTAAGCTTCGCTGACGTCTTGACAGAGCTACCGTCTGCCTAGCAGTCCAGAGCCATGCACTGCCCACACGATCCACAATGATCATCAGACACGACCACCAAGCTCCGGCTTGAGTGCTCCTCCAACCGTCCTCCCACCATTCCCGCAAGTCCTCCCCCTGCACCAGACCCCGGGCCTGGAGGGTCGGGGGGAGTGGGGGGAGTGGGGGGTGTGGGCAAGATGGTAACAAGTGCCCATGTAGCACGGGCATCAGACATTTCTCTACAATGCATGGCACAAGCTTCAGACAGTGCCTGATTCCGCCAAGCGTGTTTGCAAAGACTTCCCACCACGTTCGGGGGGCTCTCACAACCCCCCTCCCCAGGTCTCAGTTCTCGACACATGTGGCTCTCCCTGGAAGCCTGTCCCCACGGCTTGCCATTTGCAGGCGCAAAGCTCTCTGTGACCATCCTGGCACAAGCCGCGTCCCTCTGCGCCCGTGTTGTGCCAGCTGTGGAGAGAAGACACCCCATCTCAGTGCTTCTCAAGACCCCCAGACTTTCAGACTGACGCCCAGGCGGCCTCTCCCCGCCCCGGCCTCCAAAGGAGGTCCCTGTCACATGTGCCTCACTTCCCCATGCCTCTGGTCTCCTCTCCTTAAACCCATCTCCATACTTCCAGCAGTAAAACTTCCTTAAAATCTCACACGTCAGCTCTTGCTGGCTTCCCACTGCCCGTGGGCTGAAACTCACGCAGTTGGGCCTTCCACACATCAGGGTCTTTGACAGGCTGGATCCACGTGCTGCCTCTGCCCTAGCGTGTCCCAGACCTGAGAGCCCCTTTCACAACCCTGTGCCTTTGAGAACACGTCCCCTCAACTAGAAGCGCTTCCAATCAGAGCACCCCTGCTGATACCCGGAAGTTGGTTCAACCCTTGGGTCTAACAAAGTTGATACTTCCCACTCTGGTCTCATTCCATCCTTCGAGTCTGTTCTCAGTTGTCTACACTTCCTAGGGTCTTGCTTTCTTACTGATTTTGATGAGAGAGAGAGAGAAAGAGACAGAGACAGAGAGAGAGAGCGCTTGCATGCACCACTTCATTCTTCAGATTCCCCCAAGAGCCAAGGCTGAGACCGTCCACAGATACAACCAGGAACTCAATCCAAGTCTCCCGTATGAGTGGCAGGGAGGTGGCGACTCAAGCCATCAGCTGCTGCCTCCCGCTGTGCACCTGTGCAGGAAGCTGGACTGGAGAGCTGGAGCCAGGGCCCAAACGCTGATACGGGATGCCGATGTCTTAGCCAGAGTCCTGACTCCGAGGCTGTCTCTTAGCAACCTGATTCCCGGGCCTTTCCCTTGTCCTGTGTAGCCAATAGGATGCTGGTGTGACAACAGGTGACTTCCAAGGTTAGCTCATAAAAGACACTGCACCTGGGGCCGCCGCTGTGGTGTAGCAGGTAAAGGCACCATCTGCCGGCATCCCATACGGCCGCTGGGTCGAGTCCTGGCCGCTCCACTTCTGATCCAGCTCTCTGCTGTGGCCTGGGAAAGTAGTGGAAGATGGCTCAAGTGCTTGGGCCCCTGCACCCATGTGGGAGACCTGGAAAAAGCCCCTGCACCTGCGTTGGGGACCAGAAAGAAGCTCCTGGCTCCTGGCTTCAGATCAGCTCAGCTCTGGCCATTGTAGCCATCTGGAAGTGAACAAATGGATAGGAGATCTCTCTCTCTCTCTCTCTCTCTGTTTCTCTGTAACTCTGCCTTTCAGGTAAATAGACAAATCTTTAACAAAAGACTGCAACTTCCTCTTTGGCGCTCTCTTAATGACTCTGTGGATGCCAGAGCTATGTCTGGGAGACTTAAAACTGCCTTGTGCTTGGGCCAGTAGGGCAACAAACTCTCCAACCCACCAGTGTGCCAGGGAGTGCTACTCTCAAGTGGCTCCTGCAGCCCCAGTGGAACTGGCAGACGGCCGCAGCCTGGGCCGACCTCATGGCTGTAACCATGTGCACCCTTGACCTAGAGCCACCCAGCTACGCCCCTCTCGTATCTGAGCCACAGAGCTGGTGCTCACTGGTGTTGTAAGCCCCTGGGCTGTGGGGCGCTTTATTCTGTAGTCTCAGATGACAAATGCAGTCGCTTTTGCCCTGTCGCACTAAATTACATCATTTTAAAGGCTGCTGCTACCAGCCTGTCAGTGTCTCCGAGAACTTGGCCGTGAGTCTTTCACCTCAGGATCCATCAGTAATTAATCTCTTAAAACCTTAAACATCTAGTCCATTTCCAGCTTGTTCAGCGACTTGACACATGGAGGTACTTCCAAAACTCCTCATAGATGAAAGGATTTCAAAAATAAAATTTTTAAAAAGGTATAAAAAAGTTGAAATCGTGGGGCTGGGGCTGTGGCATGGAGGGCTAAGTCACCACTTGTGACACCGGCATCCCACAGTGGCGCCCCGGTGAGTCGCAGCTGTTCTGCATCTGAGCCAGCTCCCTGCTATGGCCTGGGAAAGCAGTGGACGATGGCCCAGGTGCTTGGGCCGCTGCACCCGCATGGGAGACCTGGATGAAGCTCCTGGCTCCTGCCTGTGGCCTGACCCAGCCGCAGCTGTTGCGGCCATCTGGGGAGTGAACCAGCAGGTGGAATATTTCTTTCTCTCTCTCTCTCTCTCTCTGCCTCTCAAATAAATACAATAAATCTTTAAAAAAAATTGAGGGCTATTCAATAAGCTCACAGAAAAGGAAAATTACAGAAAAAAACTATGCACGAATTCCAACTTTTTTTTTGCACCAAATTACATGTATCTTTTAAGTCTATTTCCCATGCACTCTGGGAAGTACCTCCTGTCCCAAGGCGTGTGCTACATGCAGCTAAATGCAAGCGAAACTAGGGGCATCTGCTGGCCCCAGTTTGTAACAATAACAGCCCCAGCTTTCCTGACCCTGACCCCAAGCTGGGTTCAGTGTCTCTTACACCAGGTGTCTCCACTAGTGAGTTGGATGCTGGGAGTGCTTTGTCAGCTCCTGCCGAGAGCTCACTACTGGGGGCTTCTGAAGCAGATTTGGCTGCCTTTTCCAAGACACAGGTGCACGTGATGGCTCCCGCTTAGGCACCTTTGCTACCTGGCCCTGGCCCTCTCCTTCCCACGGCTACGAGCCCAGGGTCCTGTGGCCAGGGTTGTGCTTCTGTGTTCTGAGCTTGCCCACGGCAGCAGTGCTGTGCTCAGCTGCGCCTGTGCGCGTACACACACACACACACACACACACAGACTTCCTGCAAGCACCGGGGTTCTGTTTGCTTGGAAAGACGGTCCAGAAACTGACCTCTCTCCTCTGCATCCCGAAATAGCTCCTTGATGCTATCTTAAAAAAAGCAATTTTGGAGCCAAAAATTTGGAATAAAGCTGAGTGCCGGTAAATACCCACACAGCTGCTGCCCAGGGAAGCCAGGCAGGGTTAGTGGAGACGCTAAAGGCGTGCGTTGTTTGTGTGCACCTGTGGGTAAAGGGCCTCCAGCCTGGGTGTCAGAACCCCATCCCCTTCCCAGGCCCCGTTCTACTTTCAGTAGCAGGATGGAGAGGCATGGACACTCCACCCCTTTGCTGCTTGTTTTCTTGTGTAGAAAGGCAGCCGTCTTGGGGCCAATGTTGTGGTTTAGTGGGCAAAGCCACTGCCTGCAGCGCCGGCATCCCACATGGGCACCAGTTCGAGTCCTGACTGCTCCACTTCCAGTCCAGCTCCCTGCTAATGCACCTGGGAAAGCAGTGGAAGATGGCCTAAGTGCTTGGGCCCCTGAACCCACATGGGAGACCCGAAGCAAGCTCCTGTCTCCTGACTTCAGATCGGCACAACTTGAGCCATTGTGGCCACCTGGGGAGTGAACCAGTGGATGGAAGACCTCTCTCTCTCTCTCTCTGCCTTTGCCTCTCTATAACTCTGACTTTCAAATAAATAAATAAATCTTTTTAAAAAGAGAGAGAATACATTCATATATGCCTTAAACAAAAAGTGAGACAAAGGGTGGGCGTGGCCCCTAGCCATTAAGATACCCCACATCCTTCATCATGAAGCCTGGGGGAGGCAGCAGGCCATGAGTCAATGGCCTGGGGTCCTGCCACGCACCTCACCTGCCCATCTACACCTCCAACCTAAGCCTGCACGGTGCACACAGCCAGCACCACTGTAGCCGCTGTGTGAGCCCACAGGTGGCCCATCTTCCCGGTCCTCCCATTTCTCAACAGCACCGCACATGAATTTTTAAAGTCAAATGGATGTAAATTGATCCTATTTCAATTTTCTTTGCTTTGCAAGGTTTGCTGATGCCTCCTAGGATACCTACAGCCTCCAGGGGGCTTCAAAAAGCATCTGGGACCTGGGACCCTGTGCTGAACTCGCAGGCAGTGGAGACCTACCCTTGTAGGTGGTAAAGGGCGTTCTCTCCCACCCTGAAATCCTGTGTCCGTCCCCCCGGCCATCTCCTCATGTGAATGCTGTGGACTGCACCGGGGCCCGGGAGCAGACTGACTGAATGCAAAGGACGAAACCTTTCAGCCTGCCTTCCATTTGTCTCCCAACTCAGCTCTCAGAGGTCGTTGCAAACGCAGGGCTCCTACAAAGGGGGCGAGCTCTCTTCTAAACTCCGCTGTGGAGACTCAGGGGGCATCGCTGAGCCTGATCGGCTTCCTCCTGGCCATCCCATCCTTACAGCTAGGATGTTACAGATGCGTGCACCTCTCCATCCTGGGCTCTCACAGCCTCTGCTGCAAGAGGTACTTGAACAAGACCTTTCCCCATCTGTCAAAATCTACACATCTGGGGGCTGGCGTTGCGGCATAATAGGAAAGTCAGCCGTCTGTAGCAGCAGCATCCCATATGGACGCTGGTTTGAGTCCTGGCAGCTCCACTTCCAATCCTGCTCCCTGTATTGCAACTGGGAAAGCAGCAGAGGCTGGTCCAAGTGCTTGGGCCCCTGCACCCCATGGGAGACCTGGAAGAAGCTTCTGGCTCCTGGCTTTGGTGTAGCCTAGCTCTGGTCTTTGCGACCATCTGGGGAGGGAACCAGCAGATGGAATATCCCTCTCTCTGTCTCTCCCTTTATCAAACTGGGACCTTATGCCAGTCCCTGGCCCCACCCTTCATGGGGCTTGCCCATGCACTGTCTACCCCAGTCCCAGTGCAGATGTCAAGTTCTCTGGGAAACTTCTCCAGTGGCACCCAGCCTGGACGAGTTGCCTGTCACAACCAACACTCTGTGGTATGATTGTCCCTTGGCTGTTCTTACCCACCCACGTCAGAGCTCATTGGGGACCACAGAGCCACCTGCCATCACTGTGCGCTCGGGACCCAGCAGCGTAGCTGGCCCATCACGGGCAGAGCAAATGCACACACCGCACCTGCCTGTCTTGCCCCCTTCACAGGCTGTTCCAGGGAGGGGAATGTGAGATTTCGCAAGCTGCTCCCAGTTTCCTGGCTACAATCTCCTCACCTAGAAAAGGCATGGCCTGAACTGGCCCATTGTCTCTCATTCTTTCCTGCACAACCATCTACAATTCTGTGATCCTAAAGAAGCCACATTAAGGGGACAAGGAAAACGGGAGCACTCTAGCCGACACAGGGATGACGACGAATGTTACCGAGTAGCCTTCTACGTGGTCCTTCTAAGCTGCGCATACCAGCGGCTCAGGCTGCAGAGTAGACCTGGGTCTTCCCACACTCTGAGGTCTGCAACCCCCTCCACCCATCCCGGTCATCAGCAGGGCCAATGCCTGTGTGTTGCCCATGTTGAATGGGTCAGCCCTTGTTTTTCAGGTTGCTCCGCCGTGACCCCACTGAATTTTCTCATCCTGCCTGTTGGTTTTGAGGATAGTTCTCTTTTTAAAAAGCCAAAGAAACAAAAATCAATAATGTGCAAAAACAAAACACACACACAATCATGAAAGGGAAGACAAGCCCAGACAGCCCTGTGCAACTGAAGTTTAAATTAGAATACAACAGTTTAATGCTCCTGGAGACCACACTAGTGTTTCTTATCAGATTTCCCCTTCAACGAGCAATTGTGAAACCATTCTGTCAGAGGAGTGAGTTGTTGTTCCGCCCGATGAACAAACACCATCGATTTCAATGTGCGAAATGTGGAAACAAAGACGTGGCCGTGGCCGCTCCCTCCCTGTGCCCTGCACTGGCCACCACTGCGCTATGGAAGAGGACATCCCCCACTTTGTTAAGTGGCCAGGCGGAAACACCGGGCCGGAGGTGCAGGGGCTGGGGTGGGCGGGGGGAGCCCTGGCAGGCAGCCCTGGGAGACACTGAGGCAGAGAAGATGCTGACCCAGGGGTTACAGAGACCCGAAGGCAGGAAGACGAGTGGACATGGGGGTTCTCGGTCCCTGGGGGGACTTGGGAAGGAGAAATCTACACGGCTTCTCCGGGAGTCTGCACCTGCCGCCAGCTTGGAGATCTGCCACAGCCACAGTAGACAAGGAGGACATAAGCAGGAACCTTGAGCCTTATCATCATGCCCAGTCCCTGAGGTCATGGCCCCTTGCTGCAGACAGTCTGTTATGAAGACAGAAGCAGCTCCTGCCCCCACCCTCCCCACAGAGCTGGCCCACAACTTCCTTGTAGGAGCCCCTGGCCTCTATCACTAATTAATTTCTTCTGACCCAACACACAAGGATGTTCCCTTCAAAGGGCGCGACCCTCAGGTCCACGGCCTTCTTTGCTTGCCGGGCTCGTTGAGCAGGTGCCCAGCCATTCTTTGGGCATTTTCCTGCCTGATGCTACACAGCAACAGAGGAAAGGCAACTGGAGTAAACCCACGGCGATAACAGTAAGAACAGCCAACAGCTACCAGCGACTGTGGGACCGAGCAAAATCTCCACGTAAAACAACAGCCCCTTAGGATCCAGTTCATGTTCCCTGTGCTTCCAGAAATAGTTTCCTGCCCTTGCACCCAGGGAAGACAGAGGGGCTGTTCTCAGGGGGAAGGTCCCAGTCTGGGAGCTGAGATCTGAGGTCTGGCGTCATTCACAGCTCCTGGTGGTGACACAGCCCCGAGTCTGAATAATCCTTGGGCGTGCTGACAGATTTTCTGTCGACACTTGCAGACCCAGAGGGGGTGGGGTAGGGAGATGCTGAGCGTCCCCAAGAACTTGGTGATGAGGGAATACAGTCGTCCCCTGGGAGACGCACCTAGTAAGATCCCCGCACAATGGAGATGATTAGACAACTGTGAAGGTAAATGCAGAGATTATCTGTAATTGTGTGACTGCAGTGCTGGGAACACCCAGAACTCCAGTCGGGGGATCTGGGAGCAATCTCCAGACGATGAGATGGGAGCGGGGCTGTAATTTGTAAGGAGAACCCTAATCAATCGCATTGTGTCTTCCTAGGAGAAAGCCCTCATCAACAGCCCCCTGGCAGACAGGTGTGAGTGTGTGTCCGCCTGACAGGCAGAGCGGTGCCTGCTGTGGACACAGACGTGTGAGGCCACCAAGGCCAGTTCCTCTGTATCCAACGTGGCTCTGGGAAGGTACATTTTATTTTGGTTTGGCTGGTTCTGTTATGAATTAGTTGGCTTTGTTATGGTTTAGTTGAGTTGGGGTGTTTTTTTGTTTAGCTGTCTGGCTGGCTGGTTTTGGTTTGGTTTGGTTTGGTTTGGTTGGATTTGCTACAGTTTGGTTGATTTTGTTATAGTTTGGTTTGGTTGGTTTTGATATGGTTTGGCTGGTTTTGGGTTTGGTTTAGCTGGTTTTGGTTTGCGTTGGTTGGTTTTGGCTTGGTTTGGTTAGCTTTAGTTTGGTTTAATTGGTTTTGTTTTGGTTTGGCTGGTTTTGGTTTGGTTGGTTTTGTTATGGTTTGGTTGATTTTGCTATGGTTTGGTTTGGTTGGGCTCATTTTTGGTTTGGTACAGCTGGTTTAGGTTTGGTTTGGTTGATTTTATTTTTTTTTCTTTTAAGATTTTATTTATTTGAGAGGTAGAGTTACAGACAGTGAGAGAGAGACAGAGAGAGGTCTTCTGTCCATTGGTTCACTCTCTCATTGGCTACAACAGCTGGAGCTGTGCCAATCTGAAGCCAGGTGCAGGGGCCCCAGGACTTGAGCCATCTTATACTGCTTTCCCAGGCCACATCAGAGGATCAGAGGGCTGGATTGGAAGAAGAGTATCTGGGACTAGAACTGGCACCTATATGGGATGCCAGTGCCACAGGCAGAGGATTAACCCACTGTGCCACGGCACTAGCCCTTGGTTTCGTTTCGTTTCTTTTCTTTTCTTTTCTTTTCTTTTCTTTTCTTTTCTTTTCTTTCTTTTTTTTTTTTTTTTTTTGACAGGCAGAGTGGACAGTGAGAGAGAGAGAGAGAGAGAGAGAGAGAAAGGTCTTCCTTTGCCATTGGTTCACCCTCCAATGGCCGCTATGGCCAGCGCACTGCGGCCGCTGCACTGCGCTGATCCGATGGCAGGAGCCAGATACTTCTCCTGGTCTCCCATGGGGTGCAGCGCCCAAGCACTTGGGCCATCCTCCACTGCACTCCCTGGCCACAGCAGAGAGCTGGCCTGGAAGAGGGGCAACCGGGACAGAATCCGGCACCCCGCCTGGGACTAGAACCCGGTGTGCGGGCGCCGCAAGGCGGAGGATTAGCCTAGTGAGCTGCGGCGTCAGCCGGTTTATTTTCTTATGGTTTGTTTGGCTGGTTTTGTTTTGGTTCAGCTGGTGTTGGTTTGGTTTGATTTGGTGGATTTCGTTTTGTCCATATAGCTTGCTTGCAGAGAGGCCTGGGCTGGAGGGGCCAGGAACACTGCCGCTTGATCCATCTGGTAGCACAAGGTCTGCTTCTGTCTCTTGAGGATTTTGCTCGTGGGAACTGGCTGCACTGGCTTCATTCAACAAGACAGGACTGATGAGCTCACAATGTTAGGGTCTGGGACCCAGAATGGGCATAATTTGTCAAGGAATTTGTCCTCACAATTCCTCCTGCCCCTTGCTTGAGAGCTGTGGCAATCAAGTGTTTAATCAAGTAACTTGGGGTCTAGTGTTCCTTCTCCTTCTCAGTGGGGAAATTGAGCTCAGATGGCCAGCTCTGAAGCTCCCTGGGGACAGGCAACCCTCCCCAGCACAGAGAGAGCTACAAAGATTCCTCCCAGTCCACAAAGCCCCCACAAATGCTCCCTTGATCCTGTTCAAAAAGGCTGACCGGGTGGAGGAACCAAGATACCCTCAGGCAGTGGTGTTAGTCAAAGCAAAACAGAAGAGAGCACTGTTTAAAAAAAGATTTATTTGCTTATTTGAAGGAGAGAGAGAGGGAGAAAGAGAGAGAGAGAGAGAGAGAGAGAGAGAGAGAGAGATCTTCTATCTGTTGGTTTATAAATGGCCACAGTGGCCAGGGCTACACCAGGCTGAAGCCCGGAGTCTGGACCTCCATCTGGGCCTGCCGGGTGAGTGGCCGTCTTCTGCTACTTTTCCCAGGTGCATTAGCAGGGAGCTGGATCAGAAGCTGAGCAGCCAGGACTCGAACCATCCCTCCTGTAAGGGATACAGTCATCACCAGCAGCAGCTGAACCCACTTCCCACACACCAACCCCAGAAGGGGGTCCTTTGGAGGCACTGGCCGTGTTGACCCGCAGTCTCTCTCTTCTGTGTTCTTGGGTTCACCCCTAAGACCATGGGCCCTGGGTTTCTCTTGCCAGACACCGGGAGGCATGGCCTCAAGGTACCCTCAGCTCTCTCTGAGGTGAGTTCAGCTGATGACCTGGAAGTCCCCCATGGAGAAGGTGGCCCAGGCTGACCACGGAAGAATGGCCAGTGCCTCCAGGTGCTTCAAGAAGGTCTCAGGCAGATCTGCTCTGCCCCTAGCTCTGCCCACTGGCTTCCCAAGTCACGGCTGAGAGGCGCCACTGGGGACTCTCCCCCAGGAGCCTGCACCGGGGAGCTGCACCTCCCAGCAACCTCTGGAGCCCTTGTCCGGGACAGCTGGCCCGTTAGGACCACACTCAATGTGCAGGCTTCCCGGGGGCCAAGGCTCTCCTTCCCAGGGCCCTGGGGCAGCCCAGACATGGGATCCTACACCACAGAGCACCAGACCCCAGCCTGCCCTAGATCAGGTCAGGGTTCTGATCAGCCTTTCTGCCCCCAGGCGAGTCCCCAAGGCCCGTCTCCCCCCCCCCCCGCCCCTCAGCAACCTGTCCTCCATCATGGTCCCTGGACATTCAATGTCCCTCACCAGCCCCTGTACCGCCAAGCCCCAAGCAGGTGCTGGAATCAAGACTCTACCCAATGTCCCTGCACCCTGCTTCTGCTTCCCTCCCTCCCTCTCTCCCTCCCTGGCCACAGCCTCCACTTCAGCACCTCTGAAAGTATTTGAGCTTGATCTGCAAGAGAGCCTCGCTGCGATTTATTTATTTATTTATTTGTGAAAAAAAAAAATGAGATTCCAATTATGGCCTAGCCATACAGCACAAGGCTACGTAGCCATTTAAAATAATGGGGGAGAGGGAAATTTAATGAGGTGGAAAAATGTTCACAGCAACACATTCAGTGGGAGAAAAGAGGCTACAACGCAGTGTGTCCGGAAAGCTGGGCTTTTTATAAAAAATGCATTGTGTTTATGCCTACATGGCTGGAAGAAGGTACGCCTCAGTGTCCACGGTGGGCACCCAGCCGCCAAGCAGTGAGGTAACTGCAAATGATACCTTCCTTGTGTTTCTCTGTGTTTGCTCATTTGGTCTACACTGAGGAAATATTACCTCTGTAAACAAGAAAAACATATAGCAAGTGTGGAGTTTCTGTATCCCCTCACACCGCCACGACGCCTTTTCCACCCACCCCTCCCCCCCACCGTGGCCTTTCTTGTTTTTATCCACGCTGGCATATGGGCTTATTATTCTCAGCCAGTGAGCCAATCACAATAAAGCTCAGTCTCTGTGAGCAGACACGAGCTGTTGGTACTCCACAAATGGCCTCAACACTCAGCCCCTTCAGCCCCACAGGCTTCTTCTGTGTCCGAAAAGCACTCTTCTCTCCGGTGTGCCCTGCTGCACACTCACCCGGCTCAGCTCTCCCAGAAGGCGTGAAGCCCAGGGTTGCATCAGAATCCTTCCCTGAAATGCAACGCTTTCTCTCTGCCTTGGAGCCGGAGCTTGCATAGTGGTTAACCGTGGGGGTTATTTCTCTCTGCGATCGACAGCGTACGTTGGTGCTGTATCCTCACCATTCGCTGTGACTATTGACTTCCAAGCCTTGGTTTCTCATCTGGAAATTGAGAATAATGACAACCTCCACTTACAGGGTTGTTTGGAAGTCTAAATGACTGAATACAATCAAGTGCTTAGCACAGCACTCGGTGTAGAGCGGGTACTGAGCAGACAGGAGTGATTATTAACCCCTGAGCAACCTCATCCTTTGGAGGAATAACATTTTGAGATATTTTTAGTCTTATGCACTTGACTTTGAATAAAGAGCCCAACAGCAGGCTTTGACAGCTCAGAAGAGGACAGAACATGCATGACCTGGAGTGGAGAATTCTATTCTGTGGTTTCCCAGCTCTGAAATATTGATACAGAGGGACTCGGCACCTGAGGACTCAAGTCCGTGCAGAGGGTCAGCTTTCAGCTACATTTCAGTCACCTTTCGGAATAGCTTTGCTGTGCCCTGAATAGAAGCCCACACACCAGTGACTGCCTCTTTCAAAGCAGCAGAAATTCTGACTTTCAGTTCTATAAAACAGAATCTGAGGGCTGAAAGCCATGTTCAGCTTCATCGGGTCTAACCTCCAAGGTGATGGAGGTTTGCATCTCCCCTGGAACACACACACTGGGTCAACATCTCATCTGCACCTGAGTCATCTCAAGGAAGCAGGGACTCTACCCCCAGACAGTCATACTACCAAGGACCCTCAACAGCTCACTCCTTATAGAGGTTCTTCTTCTTAATGAACCTAAACTACCTCTCCATAGTTTTGAACTTGTGGTCCCAGTTCCAACACTTGGATGCAAAGAAAAGACTGATCCTTTTCTCCCATGTCATTCTTGCCAGTATTTTGTAGCCAGGGACCACACTGACCACTGAGCTCTATCTTCAGGTTCCATCTCACCAACTTGCAAAGCGATCATCTACGCAGAAGGTTGGATGGCTCCTCCTCATTCTATTCCGGTCCTCTGAACTTAGGCTATCAGAAGAACACCTTTCTTTACTGTGGTTTAACTGACACAGGGTATAGCAAAGTGATTCTCCCCCAACACGTCAGGCACCGCAGTTTCATTTATGTTGCCAAGAGTCTATGTGGTGGCCAGCGCCGCAGCTCACTTGGCTAATCCTCTGCCTGTGGCACCGGCACTCCGGGTTCTAGTCCCAGTTAGGGCACCGGATTCTGTCCTGGTTGCTCCTCTTCCAGTCCAGCTCTCTGCTGTGGCCCGGGAAGGCAGTGGAGGATGGCTCAGGTCCTTGGGCCCTGCACCCACATGGGAGACCAGGAGGAAGCACCTGGCTCCTGGCTTCAGATTGGCTCAGCACGCCAGCCATAGCGGCCATTTCGGGGGTGAATCGACGGAAGGAAGACCTTACTCTCTGTCTCTCTCTTACTGTCTAACTCTGCCTGTCAAAAAAAGAGTCTATGTGGTTTCAAGTGATCATCATGAATGTATTCTCAACTAAGCCCCAGATACAGATAGAAGAGGAGGGTAGGAAGAGAGAGAAATAGACAGTAGATGGATGGGTGGATGGATGGATAGATAGATAGATCAACAGACAAACAGACAGATGGAAAGATAGATGATAGGCAGGCACATGGTAGATAGATCAATGGATGATAGGTAAATGATAGTAGACCGATTGATACATTGATAAATGATAAATTGATGCATTGATAAATGCTAATTCCTTTACTAAAGTACTACTTCTATGCTCTAGTTTTAGCCTATGACTGTGTTTTTTTTTTCTAAGCCCAATATAGGTTGCTATATTCACCTCTGTGAAATTTTACCACTTTGGATTCTTTCCATTGTTTCAGCTTGTTGAGAACTTTGGAGGACCTGATTCTGTCATGCAGAATATTCGCTAACCATCCTAAACTCATGCCGTCCACAAAGTGATGATTCTGGCTTCTTGCTTCACAGACGTTATGGATTAAATTTTTGACTAGCACCAAGCAGAAGCCAGAGCCCTGGGGAAATTCTCCAGAAATTTCTCCCTCCAGTTCCTCATTGATCCAAATCTTTGGATCCTTCACTGGGTCACCATCTGCCCAGGATCCCTTTCATCCTTTTCTTAACACATCTTCAGATGTGGTCCAATGACAGGTGATACGAAACACGGTGTGGCATGACTCTTTAGAGAATGCCTTAATGAAACCCAGAGCCACATTTTCTCATCTGCCCATCGAAAATCCTTACTATAAAAAGCAATAAAACAGACAAGTGTGCCATGACAGTCTCTCACATCATTCACTCCGGGTTTCGAGTGCTGTGTTCTTCTTCTGGATTTTCTCAAACTATTTCTGTTTATAACACATTTTGGGAGTTTGCTATCTTTTTGATTCCCTTGTAGAAAATTGACCTATCCAGCACTGTGGCACAGCAAGCAAAGCTGCCAACTCTGACACCAGCAACCTGTGTGAGCACCGGTTCGAGTCCCAGCTGCTCCACTTCCAGTCCAGCTCCCTACTAATGCACCTGGGAAAAGCAGTAGAAGATGGCCAGGTGCTTGAGCCCTTGCACCTATGTGGGAGACCCGGATGAAGCTCCTGGCTTCAACCTGGCTCAGAGCTGGCCATTGCATTCATTTGAGGAGTGAACCAGTAGATGGAAGATTCTCTCCTCTCTCTCTCTCTCAAATAAATCTTTTTTAAAAAAGAAAAAAGACTGACCTGTTGCTGGCCCCCCTGGTCTCCAGAAAGTTCTCCACGCCCAAGGTTCCTCAAAGTTCCCAACAGTAAGCTGAGCCGTACAAGCTGAACAGCTGTGACACCTCAGCACTGGGTCCAAGAGGCGGACGTACAGTCAGCTCAGCCAAACATTCTCTCCCCGTCTATAAATAACTTACGACGAGTGCACCCATCGGGTGCATAAACAATGGGAGAAAAGGCTGGGAAATAAATCTGTTCCCTTGGATTTGGGGTGATTTCTGAACTGTAATCCCGAAGGCTCAGGAGATAGAAGGCTGATGGGAGCTATGGCTGTAAATGAACTTGGGACCACTGAGAAGGAGCAAGCCTATGCACCCCTGACCGCCACCACCACCGCGGTGGGATTGACCAAGACCTCTGCACAACTGCTTCTCGGCTCAGTGCCTCCCGTGGCCCAGCCCTGCCTCCCCAACTCCCCCAGGCATGCCTCCCAGGAGTACCCTCAATAAAGCACTTGCATGCAAACCTCCTTCCCAAAGCTGGCCTTGAGGAAGCTTGACCTAAGGAATGGAGCATCCAGAGGGAAGATTTTGGAACTGTAGCACTCCGTCCGTAGAGGCAGCTGTCTAGGGGGCCGCCAGCACAGTGGCTGCCGGAGTCCACTTATTCCAGGACAGTATTGTTTGTTCCATGCTGTATTCATGCCATAACTAGCAATTCTTTCCAGTAGTGAACTGGGATGAGACATCAGTGCGAGGGGAAGACAAGCAGGTGCAACATCACAGGCACTTGAGGAGGATGGAGAAGAAGCAAGCTTCAAACCTGGGAAATGGAGAACTGCTGAGCATTGCTGATGCACTGGAGAAAGACGGTCAATGTCAAGGGTGACTCATCACCCAGTTAAGGCCCGCTGTGAAAGCCGAGGGCCTCTGGAGACACACAGACAGCCCTCCCCCGCAGCAGGAGGCGGAGAGGACCATGGACCCAGCCACATGCTTGCCTAGAGGGAGAGCAAAGTGTTCAACGAGATTGGATTACCAGGCAAAGCAAGCCTCCCACCCCAAGGTCAAGGTGTCTTGGGGTGGGGACAGCTGTGTTGATAAACCCAAGAACCTGGAAACCCCAGATTCCCCTGAGCTCTCTGCAGAAGCATCCCACTCCTGGCTAGACACAGATGCTCCCTCCTCCTGGTGAAAGGTGTGGCAGAGGCCTCTGGTTTGTAAAACACGCACATCACTCCCTGGGCTACCCCGTTAGAGCAAGACCTGTATTTAGAGTTGTGTCGCAGCAGGACCCAACTGGGGCAGTGCTGAGCCGACTGAGGGAGGCCGGGGATGTTTTGTAAAGGGGCTGTGGGACACGGCCTGTGTGCGGCAGCAGGCACCAGGAGAGTGGGTGCCAGACTGTCCCTAAGAAGAATGTGGGGGCTGAGGCCAGTGCTGTGGAGTAGCAGGTAAAGCCACCGCCGGCAGTGCCGGCATTCCATATGGGCGCTGATTCGAGACCCGGCTGCTCCACTTCCGATCCAGCTCTCTGCTATGGCCTGGGAAAGCAATAGAAGATGACCCAAGTCCTTGGACACAGAAGACCCAGAAGAAGCTCCTGGCTCCTGGCTTCGGATCGGCACAGCTCCGGCCATTGCAGCCACCTGGGGAGTGAACCAGCAGATGGAAGACCTGCCTCTCCTTCTCTCTCTATGTAATTCTTTCAAATACATAAATAAATTTTTTTTTAAAAAAAGAAGGATGTGAGGGCCGTGTTGAATAAGAGGAGGGGGTTACTGACAGGGAGCACTCCCCCAGCACATAGCATTCAATGCCTTGCCAGTGTTATGGGACACGGTACTAACAGGGGAGATGATGTAGCCGCCCTCTGAGACGCTGAAGCAGCAGGGGCAGGGGGGGTCACAGAGGGAAGTGTCCCCACTGGAACGGGGCCCCCGTAAAAATCCAGGGAACTCACCGACTGGGTCATGGGACACTCAGAAGGTGGCGCCACTGGTCAAAGCAGCAAGGATGCACATGGCCAGTGGGTTCTGTGGGCTCAGCTGCATCGCTCCAAAATTCATACACCGGGGCCCTAACCTCCCATGGGACTGTCCTTGGAGACAAGATCTCTACGAGGTAATTAAGTGAGGTCAAGAGGAAGGGGCCTTGATGCCCTAGGATCGGTGTGCTTCTAAGACAAGACAACAGAGATCTCCCATGCCTCCTCTCTCTCCGCCCCACCCCACACCCCCGACATGTTGCAGACTCAGCAAGACGGCAACCATCTGCAATGCCGGGACAGGGCCCCATCCCAAGCTGAATGGATTATTACCTTGGACTTGCACTTGGGCTTCCAGCATTGTAAGAAAACACCTGTCAGTTCCTGCAGCCTCCCAGGCTATGGTATTTGGCCACAGCAGCCCGGAGTTGACTAATACAGAAAGTCCCTGATATTCTGTAGGACGGGCTGACTGTGGCAGGTCAGGGCTTACTCCAGGAAGGTTTCTGTGGCATTAAACTCCCCGAGGTAGCAGGGATGACAGAGCCACAAAATGATAGAGGCCGGCTACCCGAGTTTAACCTCCCGAAAGCAAGGTGAAGGCAACATCATGGTGATTGGCAAGGTCAATGTGACAGCCAGATGGAGGCAGGACCTGCAGAGAAATGGGAAGATCTTGTTGCATTACTGAAAAGCTTGGGGGTCCCATGTCCGGGGCAGGCTGGGACGTCCCCTCCAAAGCAAAGGGCAGGTTGTGTGTGGAATCTCCCCAGATCCCTACAGTCAGAAGGCAGCACCGTGATCCAGGAGCCCCTTCTGTGCTGCAGGAAGTATACGCCGTACTTGGACCTCCAGGCCAGTCCGTGGCGTGGCTGGGATGGTAGGTACTGGCTCTGGAGGAAAGAACTCTGCCATAGATCGGGCTAGTGACAAGCAGCCCTACTGCTGGTGCCTCAGGCCTGTGGACTTGCCACACTGGAGGTGTCTGTGTCTGTGACGTGGAGCTTACGACAACATCCCAGCAGGAGTATCAGTATGCCGGCCACCAGGATTCTGCAGCAGGGCCAGGCCATGCGCAGTGGAGAGCCACACACCATCCAAAACACAGCTACCGGCAGGCTGGAGGGTGCTGGTAGAAGCTGGTCATCTGACCATGGGATGTCAAGTGAGCAGCCAGCCAGCACTTGCCTTTGTCAGCTGGGTTCTGTTGGATCTACCAAAGAACCGGTTCAGGCTGGCTCAGCAACAATCTACTGCAAGAGACAAAGTGACTTCAGGGTATGACTCCAGCCAAACCGGAGGATACAAATAAGCCACACAAGCAGGTGGCTCAGGCCGCGGTGCCTTCCACGCCGGTGCTGCGGGCATCTCTCTCTCGGCTCCCACTTACTCCACCTCTTTCCCTACGGGCCTTCTGGTCACCAGGTACCAGTGGCGTGGTGTGTGAGCAGAGACCCACAAGTGACTTTGCAATACTGCAGCTCCTCTCCTCAGGGGGTGGAACAGGAAGAGCCACAGGGGGTAACCCTTCCCGCAGGCAACATCTCAAGCCATCCGCTTGCCTGCCTGGCATTAACCGGAAACAGAAGCTGTCTGAGCGATGAGCAGATGGCGCGTTGGTCAGAGGTTGCAAGAAAGCAGCTTGGAGATTGGGACCAGGAAGAAGGCAGAGGAGGCCAGCGGGCTGACCGGCGGTGGGGGCCGCCGTGTGCAGGTTTTCATATCGTATGTCAACGCTCTCCAGGGAACACTGGCAGCAGAAGAGGCACTAAAGAAACACAGTCATCCTCTGTATCCATGGAAGATCAGTCCCAGGGTCCCCCACCACCAGGGACACCAAAAGCCGCAGTGCCCAAGGCCCTCGTATAGCAAGGGGTAGTATTTACACCTAACCTACTCGCTCCTCCCCTGGGCTCCAAGTCATCTCCAGATTGCTTTGCAACGCCTACCACAGTCCCCATGCTGTGGAGACAGTTGTTTAAGGAACAGCGGTGAGAAAAGGAAGTGTTGCAGGTACAGTCGCCATCGCGGTGCGAGAGGGTGTGCTGCAGGAACTGCCCTGGACCTGCCCTGACCCAGGCTGATCTGACTTCAGTCTACCAACGCCGTGCCTGAGAGGTTCCCAGGCTGACCCTTGGGAATGGGGAGTTACAAGGAGCTTCTTCCGCTTTGGAGGGAGCAGAGGTTCAACCTGATGGCGTTCACACCTATTCCAGGAATGGGTTTTCCTTTCCTGCCCATGGGCCCCCAGCCAGCATGCCGATGGAAGTCTGAGCCAATGTTTCACCAGCCAACACAGGGTCCTACCTCGCACCCCATCAGACAGGGAGACCCTACTGATAGCAAAGGAGAGAAGGCAGGTGCACATGACCACGTCTTATTACTTTTCTTGCTAATTAATACATCTCCCAGCCTCTGCCAGCCTAACAGAGCAATAGGGAAGCCTTTAGAGACAGAGGTGAGATGGACGCCAGTTCGGATCTGATTCTGGCAGAGTGAGGAGTATCCCTACTCTGCCCAAATCAAGGACCATGGTCACACACCGTCACTATCCGTATGAACTGCAGGTGGCAGTCGGGGTGGCCCTGCTCACCGTGCCTCCCAGGGACCCTTTGTGCTTCTCTCCACATGGAAGTCCCCACGGGCAGCAAGCCACAGGTGTCATTCAAACTGATGTCACAGCACCAGGGAAAGAAGTATGTTAATTAACCCGGATGACCAGAAGGCACTAGAGCTGTTGTTTTTCTTTCTTTTCTTTTTAACAAGATGTGGGCAGAGAGAAATATATTTGTAACCCCAGTGATCCAATGCCGTCTTGATAAGGACCTTTTTCTACCCTACAATGTTGGCAGTCAATGGACACGTCCAGCAGCAGTTACGGCTCAAGAAGCTGTGGGTGACCAAGGGTCTGCGCCCCTCCGGAATAAGAATAGGACTCATTCCACTAGGCATGGCCCGCACTCAGCTCACAGCAGGGAAATCTGAAACAGACACCAAGGACAGGCACTCCTCGGGAAATGAGACCAGCCAGAATCGTGGAGAAGCTGTTGACAGGCGGGGGAGCTCTAAGAAGATAGAGGCGTGAAGCCGTGCACTCCAGTGGTTGGTTCTGCACCCGGAAACCCTGGCTATGGGAAAGCTGCCTGATGATGGCTCCAAGATGGACACCTTCCCAGGAACTGTCCACGGCTGAAAGCGCAGAGTATCTACTCCCCTCCCTCGAGGCAGCCACACCCACGCCCACGCCCAAGGACTAACAGCTATGGGGGGATGAAGACCCCACCCCCTTGCCTTTATCCAGGAGCCTCTTGGGAGGCTGGCCCAGGCCCCTTGCGACCAAGGCGTGGTCTGAATTCTCCCTCTGTCCACTGCTCCAGTCCTCCTCATCTTAGTGCTCATCCAGAGACAGTCCTCCAAGTATCTCCCTTGCACAAACCTCAGTCTCAACATCAGTTTCCAGGAAACTTGACCTAGGACATAGTGTGTTGTTTTGCAGTTGTAACAATCTATCCACTCCTGTGAATATTTTCCTACTGTGCTCACCGCTCAGGTGTAGTAGGCACAGAGAAAGAAGGGGGGCTTCATCATACAAGATTCGAGTTTCCCGAGGTAAATGGGATGGAAAAAAAGTAAGCAGAAGTTGACTTGAAGTGATTTGAAAAACGACCAGCTGAAGTGACGTCTTGAGAAAGCGAAGCTGGATAGGATGGAGAGAGAAAACAGGAGGTGAGTGGGGGATGGAAATGGGACTCAGTGAACGGAATGTCTGAGGCTCAGTGTCTCTGTGCCATGGAGGTGTTTCTGCAATTGAGATAGGACACAGGGCTTTAAGACACGAGTAGATGGTCTTGACTTTGGAGGGGGAGAAGTTCCTGGAGACGACGTGGTCCAGCGTCTCCTCCCAGAGTGAACAGCTCAGCTGCACTGAGGAATGTCATTGCACCCAAGGGCCAGGGGGTCAGGCATCTGAGGGTGTTTTCTGTGCCTAGACAAGGGCCGGAGTTGAAAAGTAGGAACCATGAATTAAGTGCTAAGTGTTAATGAAGGGCGGAAGGCAAGGAGCTCCTCCAGTGACACTTGGAAGAGAGAGATCATGGTTTGGTCATTTGCTTTGAGCCCTAAAGACTGCAGTCACTTACAAAAAGGGGGAGAAATGCTCTGAAAATAGCAATGGAGGGACCAGCGTGGTGGCACAGTGGGTTAAGCTGCTGCGTGCAAAACCCACACCACGTACTGGTGCCAGTTTGAGTCCTGGCAGCTCCGCTTCCAGTCCAGCTCCCTGCTAATGCACCTGGGAAGGCGGCAGAAGATGCCTCTGGCATCCATGTGGTAGTTCCAGGTTCCTGGCTTTGGCCTGGCCCACCCCAGGAGCCAGGAGCTTTGCAGTGTCTCCCATGAAGGTGCAGGGTCCCAAGCACTTGGCCATCTTCTGCTGCTTTCCCAGGCCACAAGCAGAGAGCTGGATTGGAAGTGGAGCAACCAAGACTAGAACTGGCACCCAAATGGGATGCTGGTGCCACAGGCAGAGGCTTAGCCTACTACACCACAGCGCCATCCCCAACACCTGTTTCTTTACATGAGGGAAAGGCTACATTGCATGTAATTTATGTGACAGTTGTACAACATATGATTTAAAAGTCTTTAATGTATATAAAGAATATTTTCTAGTTGAGAAATAAAATGCATTTAACAAATCTGATCTGTTCTTTTTAAACTTAAAACTTTTTAAGATTTCTTGACATCAAAAATTACGATGTATATGTTATGGGCTGGTGCTGTGACAAAGCAGGCTAAGACTCTGCCTGTGGCATCAGCATCCCATGTGGACACCCGTTCATGTCCTGGCTGCTCCTTAGATCCAGCTCTCTGCTGATGGCCTGGGAAAGCAGTAGAAGATGGCCCAAACCCTTGGGGCCCTGCACCTGAGTGGGAGACCTGGAAGAAACTCCTGGCTCCTGGCTTTGGATCAGCGCAGCTCCCACCACTGCGGCCATCTGGGGAGTGAACCAGCGGATGGAAGACCTCCCTCCTCTCTCTCTCTCTCTCTCTCTCTCTCTTTCTCTCTCTCTCTCCCCTCTCTCTCTCTCCCTCTCTTTCTCTCTCTGTCTCTCCCTCTGTCTATAATTATACCTTTCAAATAAATAAACAAATAAAAATCTTTTTAAAAATTATTATGTATATGTAAAAAAATGCTGTGGATATTAAGCGATGTTATGAACTAATAAAAGATTAGGAAAAAAATAGAGAGAGAGAGAGGATTGCTTACGTGAGTTCAGGTGTCATCTCATCCAGAGGGACTCGGACAGAGACCACCTGTCCCCTGGTGACCCGGAGGCCATTTCTCAGAGGAATGGACGTGCGACAGTGGGGATTTTAGTCTCCACTTAAGAAGAGAGGATTTATGCCTGAGCGGATGAGACATTCCCCGCTGCCTTGGAATCTGGAACATCTCCATCTGCATCTGAGCCCCGCCCTGCCTGTGGCCTCCCTTTGCTGTCACCTCTGTCCCTTAAGATGACAAAAGAGGCCGCCGCCGAGGGCTGCAGGAGTCAGCTTCCAGGTGGAGGCACTTTTGTTGTGTGTTTATTTATGCTCGCGACACAGGCAGAGCCAGGCCCTGTCACGGGGGGAAGCAACCCAAGGTCTGAGCATTCTTACTGCTCTGCCAACCCTTTTGACGAGCAAAAATGGCCCCAGCACTTCTCAGCGTGTGTCTCCAGCACAGCCAGCCACAGCCTCCACCCAGGGCCAGCCGCAGCTGCGAGAGCAGGGCTGTGCAGGACGGCTGGGGGAATGGATGGGTTGTTAATGCAATGAGACAGATACATTGTTTCCTCCTGACAATGCTGCCATTTGAACATCTTCCTGGGCGGGCACTGTGACCCAGCCAAGCCGCTAATGAGGCCTGGCCTGCCCCGGCTCCGTCTTGCCCTCCGAGTATCAGCTACCTCCAACATCTGCAGGCAGACAAACGCCGCCAGCCCATGGTGCTGGGAGATGGAGGGAACGTGGTGGCTGTTTACAGGTAGAAGTGGGTTCCCCCAGACCCTTTGACCTTGGGGACAGAAATGTGTGCCAGGCATGGGGACAAGGAGGGAGCAGAGAGATGAGGAAGGGACTTGGAAGGGCAATTGTCTTTGCTGCAGAAAGACCATGAAGTCTTGGGGTGTGGAGGTGACCCGGCGTACAAACCGACATTCCCCACTTTGGTTCGCCCCAAAGCCCCACTGTGCCCTGGTCCCTGCCTTGGGCGCCCCCACCCTTGCCTGGTTTTTCCCATCTTCACCTTGGTGAGATGCCCAGGCCCACCTGCGGGGTCGCACATGGCTTCGCCTCCCCCTCCAGCGGCTCCAGCGCTTTCTCTGCCAACCACTTGTAGGTTCTATTTCTGGGAACTCGTGGCCGTGTCTGCTGCAGGGCCTGCTGGGGTGGGGAGGGTGGGGCTGGTGGTGGCATTTGACACAATGCTTAAGACACCACTTCGGCCGCCCACGTCCCATAGCAGAAGGTCTGAGTTCAAGGTCTGGTTCTGGTTCTGAGTCCACCGAACTCTGTGCTCACCCTGGGAGGCAGCAGCTGACGGCCCAAGTGCTTGGATCTCTGCCACCACAGGGGGAAACCCAGATGGAGTTCCCAGCTCCTGGCTTTGGCCTGGCCCAGACCTGGCCTAGCCCCGACCACTGCGAGTGTTTGGGTTCCCTCTCAATCTGTGTTGCCCCAGCATGCCCTCTGCTCCGCGGCTCGCTCTCTGATCTCTGCCCTCCGACCTCCAACCTCTGTAGCTCTCATCATCTCCACTGCTCACTTGAGCTTTGCGTGGCTCTGTGTGTGTGTGTGTGTGTGTGTGCAGCTGAATCCTGGGTCTTTTCAAGCAATCTGTAAAATACTAATGGAAAGAGAGTGTGTCTTTGCTTGGGTCTCCCATAAGGAGGGCTGGGCCGCAGCGGCTGCATACTGGATCCCCACTCAATCAAGTCGTAATTGATTTTGGCTCTGGGTGCTCTTGAAAAGTGGTCCCAACTCTGCAGAAGCACATTTCTAACTCCCAGGGCCGATGATGGGAACCAGGTCCCAATTACCCACAACACAATCCAAAACCCACTTATTTCAAACGATGTGATGGGCGATCAACATGCAAAGAAGAAACCAGACCATCGGGTAGGATTTATCGTAATGGGATTTGATGCACGTGCGGAAAACACCGTGGGTTTAATCTGGGTCCGGTGTCATCAACCTTACATCAATTAGAGCCCAGCCTTGTGTTACATGATGAGCCTCTCTGGCCTTCGGTTTCCTTATCTCCAGGATGTAACAGCAGCTGGCGTTTCAGCAGAGGGCGCGGTGAAGCCCGCCCGCCCCTGTGAAAGGGCTTGGCGGGGACGCCCAGGCTGCAGGAGGTGTTGTCTGCATGGCTGGCGTTTTCCCTGGTGACTTCGGTCACACAGCAGGAAGCACCAAGGAACAGCCCCGTGTACCTACAGCGGCAGCCACTGCATATTGTAGAGTGGGGACAGGTCTGTCCCTGTGTGGGTGCAGGGGATACAGGGTTCACTGGACCGGAACCATCTCCACCATCTCCCCTGCGTCTCCCCCTGGCCCCAGCTTTCTAGCCAGCCGCCAGCACCTGCCCCTCAGCTGCAGAGGCTTGGGAGGCAGGGGGGTAGGGGCAGGAGCAGCAGGGCGGGGGGCAGAGGGCAGAGCACTTGACCTTTCTCTGCACCTGTGTTTCTTTGCAACCCAGATTCCATGTCATCGCTGGATGCGCCCTGCACGCAACGTTCTGTTAATTCACAGAACGGCTTATTACACATTACGCTGGGTGGAGGCAGCTTGGAGCTTCCAGGAGAAAGACCAAACAGGAGCAGCCAGGGATCCTCGTGGGGACCCCTGGGCCCCAGGGTGGAGCCCGCTGCTGGGGTGCTTTCTGAAACAGCATTTCCCATCCACTCTGTGCCACCGAGGCAGCTATGGCCTGAGCCACGCACGTCCAGACCGTTCACAGCCGTCACCCGTGGCACCTTGCACAGATCTCCTTCTTCTTGCAAGTAAGACAGCATTTCCAGGTTGACAGTTTCTCTCTCCAGCTCTTCGCTTGCTTTGATAAGTGAGAAAGTCAGAACCCCCCAAGGATAAGCAGCAGCTGCTTGGGATAAATCAGGGAGCTGGAGGGGGGAAGGGATGAGATTAGGGAACCCCTCGACCAGACAAGGAGAGTTACAGGGAACAGGTCCCCGTGAGCTCACAGCTTACACCCTGTTTGTCCCCCTATGCCTTCCACGTGAGGTGAGCCCCACGTGGGGAGGGCTGTTCCCTCCTCTGCCCCCCCCCCCACAGAGGCTGCTGGGGACAGATCACCCACTGTTCTCGGAAGCCCGACTGCCACAGCAGGTGCACGGGCATTGCCCCAGCTCCTAGGTATGGGATGACAGGATGCAGGCTTCAGCAACACAGAAGGCAAAAATCTTAATGCCACAGAGCTGCCTGGTCACAGAACCGGCCGCCCTGTGAGGCCCTCTCCCCTGGCGGATTGCAGCCAAGTGGTTTTTGGGGCGTTCTCCAGTGGGCAGAGACCGGTCTCATTCCAGGCATCTGAGCCTTGTCTCCTGGTGGGTGGGTGGGTGTGTGTGCTGGGGGGCGGGGAGCTGGAATAGACTCTGCTCAGTTGCCACACTGCACTCAGCTGTGCCCACAGCGGGCACCGGGCTCTGTCACCAACGTTCTATGTGGTGCTCCCTCCACGTGGCCTGTCTCCTTCTCTGATCTCCGTTCCAGACCCGATCCTATGTCTCCTATTCTTGGACAGCTACGTTAAATTTTAACATCCCGGCTTCCCCCGCTGCCTGCCATGGTGTAACTTGGGCACGTTGTGTCCACTCTTCCAGCTTCTGTTTCCTCATTGTGAGCAGTCAAAGGGGTGTAGGTAGGGATACACCCCGTGGTGGGGGGGCTTTTGTGATTCTCTCGCATCTGTTAGGTGCCCAGCGCATCCTGTGTGTGATCCCAGGGGGGTGTCTCTGTGCTGCGACCTTCCACCCCCAACGTCTGTCTGTCTCCCCACCTTCCCCCATTCTGCCCACCTCCAAGGTCCCAGCCCCAGAAAAGCCGGACTCTGCCCTCGTTTGCGCATTCCAGGCCATTAGTTCCGCCTCTGCCCCTGTGGCATCCCCAGCCCCTCTCATGTTCTACTGAAAGTTCCATCAGCGCTCAAAAATATTGCCGTACTGCTCTCGCTCGCTCTCTCTGCTAAAGAAAATTCTTGTGCTTCTCCACTTCCCTGCCGGCTCCTAACCTAATTCTTTGCTGCCAAACCCTTGGAAGAGTTGTCTCTCCTTGCTGTCCTCAATTTGCTTTTTCCCTTCCTCTCCTAAACTCACGGCAATCAATCCTTGGCCACAGCAGTCGGACGAAACTGCTCTTATCAGGATTCCCCGGCGACCCGTGCGTTGCTGGATCAATTCTCCGCCCGCCTCCAGATTGGCTCTGGGCGTGGACTCTGACCCGGGAAACGACTCCCAGCTCATCCCTACTTTTTCTCTACTGGAGTCTCAGACATGGTTCTCTCTCTGGCCGCGCCTCCTGGGGCCGTCCCTGCAGCTCTGCCTGCTCGGGGTGGCAGGTTGCAAGCCACCTCTTCTGTCCCCTGCTCTCACCTCCTGCGACCACACCTACATCCCAAGGGTTCCTGAGGTCACACAGCCGTGCCGCTGGCGGGCTGTCACATCCACCATCACTGGGCTATCAATAGGACCGTAGAAAGGATGGTGTCCAAAACCAAACCCTCATCTTGCCTGCTGAACCTGCTCCACCCAACGCCACCCTTGCTTTTATTCAGCCTGCAAACCTTGGAGGCATCCGAGACCCCCTATCTTCAAACCCTCCACAAATACTGTGCCTTCCCCTTTAAGATTCTTTCCAGAACTGGCCACTCACCATTCCTTACAGCACCTGCTGGGGCTGAGCCCCCTACTCCTCTCACCTCCAGGCTTGCCCTCAACTCCCAGCTGGCCGCTCCCTCCTGACTCATCCTGACAGAGTGACAGAAGGATCCTTAGAAAGCAGACTGGATCACAGCCCTCCCTGCTCAGCCACCAGCGTCTTACCCGAAGCCCTGTGCTGCCCTACACAGCTGTAGGTGAGCTGGGCCCCTGAGCACACTGTCCTCTCCCTTCCTCCTGCCATGCAATCACCTTGACCTTTCTGTTCCTACACGTGCATTTCTGCCTCAGGACCTTTGCATCTGCTCTGGCTGGAACAGATACACATGTGTCTCAATTCCTTGGCTCCTTTGGGTCTCTGCTCAAATGTCCCTTTTTAGTGAATCTACCTCAACCCTGGTGTTTACAATTGCAGCCCACTTCCGAGCCTCCTTCCTCATGTCCACAATCTCATATTTCTACAGCACTCATGCCTCCCTCACATGCTAAACCCTGGAGCTATTTTTACACCTGTTGCTATCCAAACTCCCCTACCTGCTGGTGAACTCCATCAGGGGCCAGCGCTGTGGCGTAGTAAGTAAAGCCTCTGCCTGCAGTGCCAGAATCCCATATGGTTGTTAGTTCGAGTCCTGGCTGTTCCTCTTCCAATTCAGCTCTCTGCTATGGCCTGGGATAGCAGTGGAAGATGACCCAAGTCCTTGGGCCCCTGCACCCGCGTGGGAGACCTGGAAGAAGCTCCTGGCTCCTGGCTTCAGATCGGCGCAGTTCCGGCCATTGCAGTGAACCAGGGAATGAAAGACCTCTCTCTCTCTCTCTCTCTCTCTCTCTCTGCCTCTCAAATAAATAAATAAATCTTAAAAAAAAAAAAAAAGACCATTGCTTTCTTTGTGTCTTCCCTAACTTCTTTCCAAAAGGGATTTGGAGTGGCTTCTAGAAATATCAAATACTAGAGAAATAAATGTGCTTTAAAAGACAGGGACAAAGAAACAGCAAAAAGTCAAAGAAAGGCAGAGACGGAATGCGCCACGGCAGAGTTGGTGTCTGCTGTTGAAGAGACGGTTGGAAAAGGAAGGCCTGGCTGGTGGTGCCCTCTACAATGGTCCGGCATCAAACTCAGATCAGGGCCAGTGCCGCAGGTGGAGGATTAGCCTAGTGAGCCGCGGTGCTAGCACCCTGGGTTCTAGTCCCGGTCGGGGCGCTGGATTCTGTCCCGGTTGCCCCTCTTCCAGTCCAGCTCTCTGCTGTGGCCTGGGAGTGCAGTGGAGGATGGCTCAGGTCCTTGGGCCCTGCACCCACATGGGAGACCAGGAGAAGCACCTAGCTCCTGCCTTCGGATCGGCGCAGCGCTGGCCATAGCTGCCATTTGGGGGGTGAACCAATGGAAGGAAGACCTTTCTCTCTGTCTCTCTCTCTCACTAACTCTGCCTATAACAACAACAACAAAAAAAACAACCTCAGATCAGCAGGGCTTCAGATTGCGGATTCAGGAGTCTCCCTCACACCCTCCACGCCCTCCCTCCATGCATTCCTGCCCCAGGCCTCAGCGGGCTGGGGGTCCTCTGGCTGCAAGTGCTCCCCTATTTTGTTACTCTTTTTTTAAGATGAATTATTTCAAAGGCAGAGTTACAGAGAGAGAGGAAGTGGGAGAGAGAGAGAGAGAGAGAGAGAGAGAGAGAGGATCCTATCTGTCGGTTCTCTCCCCAAATAGAAGCAATGGCCAGGGCTGGACCAGGCAGAAGCCGGGGCCTGGAACGAATTAATGAATTAATGATTCCCATTAGGTACTGGGCCCCTTTCAGCAATGAACAAAGCAGATAGAACATCTTGACTCTCAGCGGAATTCACAATCCGGGCAGAGATGGAAACGAGACAGCGAGATGGCCACAGGTAAGTGACGTGTTCAGTATCTGAGAAGGTACGGCTTGGTATAGAAAACCATGAACACAGGAGGATCGGGGGCGTGTGTGTGTGAGTGTGTAGGCTCACCAGGAAAGTCAGCGTGGAACGTGTGGAGCAGGTGACACTTGAGCGAAGAGTTACAGCAGATGGTGGCGTTAGCCAAGCAGGGATCTGGAGAAGGAATCCTTTAAAAGCCCAGAAGTCAGCTAAGGCTGGAAGGCGGGAGATCATATTTGAGCATTCCCTGATCCAAATAATAATTTACTGGGCCTAGGGCCAGAGACAGCAATGTAGATGTAGGCACAAAGCATTCAAAAACTCCAATGTAGGGGGCCAGCACTGTGGCGTAGTGGGTAAAGCCACCACTTGCAATGCCAGCATCCCATATGGGTGCCGGTTCTAGTCCCAGCTGCTGCATTTCCAATCCAGTCTCTGCTATGGCCTGGGAAAGCAGGAGGAGATGGCCCAAGTCCTTGGGCCCCTGCACCCACGTGGGAGACCCAGAAGCAGCTTCTGGCTTCTGGCTTTGGATCAGTGTAGCTCCAGCCATCTGGGGAGTGAACCAGCAGATGGAAGACCTCTCTCTCTCTCTCTCTCTCTCTCTCTCTCTCTCTCTCTCTCCGCTTCTCCTTCTCTCTATGTGTAACTCTGACTTTCAAATAAATAAATAAGTCTTTAAAAATGTAGGATAATGAAGATTCCTAGACTTGGGGCAGGAATTCCACACGGTGGTTCCAGCCCCACCTGGGATACCTGCATCCCGTATCAGAGGGCCTGAGTTGGAGTTTAGTCCCAGCTTCCTACTAACTTGCTCCTGGGGAGGCGACAGGTGATGGCCTGAGTAGCTGGACCCGGACCACCCACGTGGGCGACCTGGGGAGGGTGTGGGGCTTTCTGATGTGGCCTGGCCCAGCCCTGGCTGTTGCAGGCATTTGGAGAGTGAACCAACAGGTGGAGGATCTTTGTCTCTTTGTGTTTTCCAAATGACAAAAATTAAATAAAGAATAAAATATCTACATTCTCAGTAGAAGAACGGACTGTTTAAAATGTAGAACCGTTCAGGCTGGCATTGTGGTTTAGGGCGCTAAGTTGCCACCCGCAGTGCCGGCATTCTATATGGGAGCACCAGTTTGAGTTCTGGCTGCTCCACTGCTGATCCACACCCTTGCTAACGTGCCTACGAAGGTAGCAAAACACGGCTCAGTACTTCAGTCCCTGACACCCACATGGGAGACCCAGATGGCTCTCCAGGCTCCTGGCTTCAGATTGGTCCAGCTCCAGGCATTGTGGCCATTTGTCGAGCAAACCATCAAAGGAAGATCTCTCTCTCTCTCTCTCTCTCTCTCTCTCTTTCTCTCTGTCTCTCTCTCTCCCCTTTCCCCCGGTCACTGTACTTCCAAATAAATAGATGTAAAATAAATAAATAAAATATAAATTTATATATTTTCTTTTGTTAATGGATTTATTTATTTATTTGAAAGTCAGTTACACAGAAAGAGAAGGAGAGGCAGAGAGGTGGGGGTTGGATCTTCCATCTGCTGGTTCACCCCCTAATTGGCCACAACGGCCGGAGTTGAACTGATCCATAGCCAGGAGCCAGGAGCTTCTTCTGGGTCTCCCACGTGGGTGCAGGGGCCCAATCCCTTGGGTCATCTTCTGCTGCTTTCCCAGGCGCATCAGCAGGGAGCTGGATTGGAAGTGGAGCAGCCAAGACTCGAACCAGCATTCAAATGGGATGCCGGCTGTAGGCAGGGCTGACCCCACTGCATCAAAACGCTGGCCTCGGAAAATGCTCTCTACCAGAACGTGGTGGGTAAGGTTGCAGGAGCAGACAGGTCCAGAAACATCAGGGGCTCGAACACAGCGTCTGGGGAGACGTCTCCTTCTCGCAGGGCCAGCGCTCAGCCCACAGCGGCTCGGGCAGCAGGACCTGCCGTGGCACTGTGCCACCTCGAGCATCACTTTGGGTAGGGTGGAGAGTAAGTCAGATTCTGAGCTCGTGGCACCGTCAGTCTTGCATTCAGATTCCTCTCTGACATGTATTATGACTGCATTCCTTAGTCAAGATCACCATCACTAACAGTGTCTGGAAAGTTCTATTTTATGCCACAGATCTTTTTTTTTTTTTTTTTTTTTTTTTTTTTTTTTTTTTTTGACAGGCAGAGTGGACAGTGAGAGAGAGAGAGAGAGAGAGAGAGAGAGAAAGGTCTTCCTTTGCCGTTGGTTCACCCTCCAATGGCCGCCACGGCCGGCGCGCTGCGGCTGGCGCACCGCGCTGATCCGATGGCAGGAGCCAGGAGCCAGGTGCTTCTCCTGGTCTCCCATGGGGTGCAGGGCCCAAGCACCTGGGCCATCCTCCACTGCACTCCCTGGCCACAGCAGAGAGCTGGCCTGGAAGAGGGGCAACCGGGACAGAATCCGGCGCCCCGACCGGGACTAGAACCTGGTGTGCCGGCGCCGCTAGGCGGAGGATTAGCCTAGTGAGCCGCGGCGCCAGCCCTATGCCATGGATCTTTACAAGTTAACAAAGTGCTGATTAGAGGAAGATTGAGCCCATACTTTGCAACAAGATCTTTGCATACATAACCCTACCATTTATTTAACAGAGTGACGTGAGCCAAGCCAAAATCACTCTACAAGAGATCTCTACGTATCCTGATGTTGGCGGTGTTATGATATAGATGTTTAAATTATTCACCTCTAAGGAACCATAAAAATTTTTCTCAATATGTACCTGAGAGCGAAATTCTACCCTGTAAACTCTTCCCTTCGCTTCTTCTGATGTTTCTGTGTTGTTGTCTTTCACTGTTTGTACCATCCATATTTAATTCTTTTTTGTTTTTTGTTTATTTATTCACTTATTTGAAAGGCAGAGTTACAGAGAGGCAGTGGCAGAAAGAGAGAGAGAGAGAGACACAGAGAGAGAGAGTTCTTCCTTCCGCTGGTTCACTCCCCAGATGGCCGCAACAGCCAGAGCTGGCTGCAGTCTGGCATAGGTCTGGCCATTGTGCCCATTTGGGGAGTGAACCAGCGGATGGAAGACCTGTGTGTGTGTGTGTGTGTGTGTGTGTATAACTTTGCCTTTCAAATAAATAAATCTTGAAAGAAAGAAAGAGAAAGAAAGAGAGAGAGAAAGGAAGGAGGGAAGGAAGGAAGGAAGGAAGGAAGGAAGGAAGGAAGGAAGGAAGGAAGGAAGGAAGGAAGGAAGGAAGGAAATGATGTGGCCGGCGCTGTGGCGCAGTGGGTAAAGCCACTGCATACAGCCCTAACATCCCATACAGGCACCAGTTCAAGTCCCGGCTGCTCCACTTCTGATCCAGCTCCCTGCTAATGCGCCTGGGAAAGCAGCAGAAGATGGCCTCATTGCGTGGGTCCCTGCACCCATGTGGGTAATCTGGATGGAGCTCCTGGCTCCTGGCTTCAGCCTGACCCAGTCCTGGCTGTTGCAGCCAACTGGGGAGTGAACCAGCCAATGGAAGCTGTCTCTCCCGCTTTGTGTCACTCCCCCTCTCTCTGTCACTCTGACTTTCAAAATAAATAAATAGATATTTTTAAGAAGAACATGATCTCAATAAGAAGAATCAGGCAGTGGAAGAACGTGGCTCTAGTATACTGAAACAGTCTTTGAAAGTGATTGGAGTTTCTTGCATCTCCTGTCGCTGGGTTGTCTTTCTTTTCTGAGTTGACTTCAGCCAGGGCGGTTTCCTCAGAAGCCGTCCACTTACTGAGACTTTGTAGTTAAATAATATAGATTTGAAGATCCTGTCATTTTTTGAGTCTCAAGACGTAGTCCCAGGAGTTCTTGGTACATGTATCTGGAGGTGCATTTCCATTTAATCCATTTCTTCCTTGTTCATTATACTTGCCCAATATCTAGCAGATATTTTTAAAATGGCTCTTGGATTTTTATTTCCAATTTCTGCAGCTTTTTCATTTTATAATGCATTCATTCCTGTCCTATCATTATTATTTCCAACTTCTGGTATTTCTATTGATTCTTTTTTTCTTCTTTTTCTAATTTCTTAACTCTTGAAGCCCTGATTTTTTATTTTTGAATCTGCATTTTTTACAACGGCAATCACGACTTGAATTTTTGAATTTGCTCTCAAGATTTGGCAATTAGAACATAACGCTCGTAAAAAACACCCTTTTGGTAATTCACTATTTTCTTGGTGACCTTGGGTATAATTCATGTTTTATGAACGTAACGTGATTATTTGAAAAAAAAAAAAAAAACGCATTCCCTCAGGTTACCCGCTGGTGCACGTATGTAAAATTAACCTTGCTTGTTATGTTATTCAATCATCACCGTTTCCATTCATCTGAGTCAATTTGACCTCGCCAAGACGGCGGGTGCTATGCTAATACTCCACTCTCCGTGCAACGCGATTATTCATGTTCTGCAAAGTCATTTTTATGATATTTACAACAGAATCAGTAATGACCATTATAGCTTTATGCTGAGGAACGACCTCATTAAGCTGTTAACTGCTTTTGGTCTTCAATTCTCCTCTGCCCATTATTAATAACAACTTTCCCCTCATTCATATTCACCTGCAGAAGCCCTGGCCACTTCTCCCTTAAGTTTTATGTGTCGTGGAGTCGTGGTTATATCTCATAAATGCTGTGGAGTCTGCCGCTGCTGTTTGGTGTTCTGGAATGTTTTAAGACACTCAAGAATCTTTGCATTTTGGCACGGATGCTGGTCGCTCTGTGTTGGGAGATATTTTCAGGTTTGCAAACAGTTGCACAGGTGCATTGAGGTCACCTCCCTTCTGCTGTTTTCTCTGCCCCTGGCATCCTCCATGGTATGTGTGTTACAGGGACTGAACCGACCCTGACGGACCGCTGGCATCGGAAGTCAGGGCTTCGGCTTTGCCTCGTACCCCTTTCTCTGCTGCAGGTCGCACAGAGGGCAACACAGTGTCTGGAGCACTCACGGCTTCTCCGGGCAACTCTTGGCTGGGGCAGGGTCTCACACTGTCCTGGTTCGCGACGGCCTGGACAGTTTTGAGACGGGCATGCTGGCGGGGTGTTCTAGGTAGTGTTCCTCAACTAGGATCTGTTTGCTTGGTTCGGGGAGGAAGCCCACAGCTCTAAGGGGTGATCTCATGACCTCTATCAAGGATGTTGGCCGTCAGGATGTCTCACTGACATTAAACCAGAGCCCCTGGCTCAGGCCACTGCTTGCAGTCCTCTCCACGCTTAAGTTTCTTCCTCCCTCCCTCCCTCTCTCCCTCCTCTCTCTCTTCCTTTTCCTTCCTTCCTTTCTTTTGATTTCTTTCTTTATGTATTTATTTATCCCAAAGGCAGAGTGACAGAGAGAGAGAGAGAGAGAGAGAGAGATCTCCAACCACTGGTTCACGTCTCAAACGCCTTCAGCAGCAGGAACTGAGCCAGACCCAAACCCAAACCAGGAGCCCAGAACTCCACCCAGGGCTCCCACATGCGTGGCAGGGGCGCAAGCATCTGGGATAATAGCTACAGCTTTCCCAGGCACATTAGGAGGGAACTGGATGGGAAGTGGAGCAGCCGGGACTCAAACCCCAGGCTCTGGTACAAGACTCCACCTTCTTACCCACACTGTGCCTCAACCCCGGCCCCCGGAAGTGCCTCTCCCACCCGTCCATCCACACTGCACTCCTGGGAAGTAACTCTGTCCCTGCAGTGCCCACCTGGGGACTCAGGGGCGGGTGTCCTGGAGGGCGGAGCCTCCACATCCTTTGCATGGAATTCTGCTGCACCTGCTCACACCAGTAGAGACACACAGGTGGTTTTACGATCTGTGTCCAGTGCCATATGATCTGGTCCATTTAATTGCGCTAAGGTTTGCAGCTTTTGGTGCACGCCTCTGTCCCGTGTCCTATTCAGCTGCTAGCTGGCATGCCCTTACGGTCTGGCATTAGAAGATGCTCCAACCCCTCTCACGTAGTTCCTGCCCCAGTCCTAAACCCAATCATTTCCTCCCAGGAGCTTGGTTCCTTTGGAAGCTGCTGTTGGAACCCAAGGTCTGAGCACTGGCCACAGTCATTGCTACCAGACTGCCGTGGCTCCTGGATCCCTCAGCTAAAAGAGTGGGGAAACACGTGTTTTATCTTTAATTTCAAAAGCTCTGAAGCAATTATAGACTTATAGGAAGCCCCTTGAATTTTTTTAAACCAAGTTTGCCCCAGCGGTAACTATTTCTACAGCTGCAGGACACAACCAAACCCAGGAAGTTGGCATTGGTGCAGTACTATTGGTTCAATTACAAACCTTGTCCAAATCGTGCTGGTATTTAGATGCACTGATTTGTGTGTGTGTGTGTGTGCTGCACACTGTACACAGTTCAATGCAGTTTGGTGCTATGTGGACTTCTAGGGGCCTGCTCGAGTCCCGGCTGCTCCACTTCTGATCCAGCTCCCTGCTAATGCACCTGGGAAAGCAGCAGAAGATGGGCCAGGTCCTTGGGCCCTGCACCCATGTAGGAGACCCGGAGAAAGCTCCTGGCTCCTGGCTTTGGCCTCTCCCAGCCCTGCCTGTTGTGGCCTTTTAGGGAGTGAACCAAAGGATGGAAGATCTCTCTCTCGCTGCCTTTGCCTCTCCTCTCTGTAATTCTGACTTTCAAATAAAACAAATAAATCTTAAAAAAAAAAAAAAAAAAAAGACTTCCGATGCCACCTCCACAATCAGGACTAGGACAGTCCCGTCACTACTGAGGAATTCTATTATGGTGACACCCACGCCCACAGGATGTTACAGTGACAGAAGCATAGACCGCATGACCTTTGGGGGTTGACTTTTGCACTAAGCAAGATCCCTTTACGATCTGTTCAAGCTGGTGCCTGTGTCACGGCTGTTCCTTTGATGGCCATAGTCACAAGGTACCAGAACTTGTGTTCAGTGGTCCCCCCATTGATGTCTACTCGGGTTATCTCCCATGAGTGGCTATTATAAATAAGGCTGCTACGCACGCTCAGGCACACAGCTTGGTTTCTCTGGGATAAAGAGGGTCGTGGCTGGGTTGTATCCTACGTGCGTGCTTGGTTTTGCAGGAAGCAGCCAAGCTCTGCTGCAGCGTGGCAGCCCCAGCTGATGATCCCACCACACTCACCTCCTTGACTTTTCTTCCAGTGTTTGCTTTGTATGTATATTTGTCAACTGCAGCCATTCTAACAGGTGGGCAGTGGTGCCTTGCTGTAGTGTCAGCTGGATTTCCCTGGCGACTCATGATGCCAAGGTTTTTGTTACGTATTTATTTGCCATCATTATCCCCTCTTTAGTGTACGTGGTTTTACTCCTGAATTTTGAGTCTTTGTGTGTGTTCTACATATAAGTGCATTTATTGAAGAAAAGTGGTTTGGTGAAATTCCTCTCAGCCCAGAACTTATTTCATCCTTTTTTTTTTTTTTTTTTTTTTTTGACAGGCAGAGTGGACAGTGAGAGAGAGAGACAGAGAGAAAGGTCTTCCTTTTGCCGTTGGTTCACCCTCCAATGGCCACCACGGCTGGCACGCTGCGGCCGGCGCACCACGCTGATCCGATGGCAGGAGCCAGGTACTTCTCCTGGTCTCCCATGGGGTGCAGGGCCCAAGGACTTGGGCCATCCTCCACTGCACTCCCTGGTCATAGCAGAGAGCTGGCCTGGAAGAGGGGCAACCGGGACAGAATCCAGCGCGCCGACCGGGACTAGAACCCGGTGTGCCGGCGCCACAAGGCGGAGGATTAGCCTAGTGAGCTGCGGCGCCAGCCCTATTTCATCCTTTTCATGGGGCATTTCATGGAGCAGAAGTGTTTGATCTGAAAGAATCAGAGCTATCGATTTCTCTGGATTATTCTTTTGCCACCATATCTACCAACAATGCCGTCTCCAAGGACTACTAGGTCCTGACAATTTTCTGCTTTGTTTTATTCTGATGGTTTTTCAGCTTTATGTTCTATATATAAATTCATGTAGCTACAATTATTTTGAAGACACGAATTTCACCCATGTACGGCTACCTTGCTTTACATTTTATTGAATTTATTTCTTTCAAGTTCCCTTGGGTTTTTTTTCTTTTCTTCTCTCTTAATTTGGGCTATATAATTACAACATTTAAGACAACCAAATGAATTTTCCTAATTACCAATATTAGTAATAATAAATCTATTCACTTTGTTCTAGATAAAATTAGTTCAGTCTTTTTTTCTCCCCACTAAACTATTATTCACAGGATGTAGCATCCTTTAAGTGAAAGAATTTTTGATTTTTTATATTTTATAATGGTAGCCATTAATTAGATATTTCTGAATTTACTTAGTTTTGTCTCTCATTGATAATTCTATTTTAATACAACTTTGTTTAATCAATTCAATTCTTTTTATTTATTATTAATTTATTTCTCAGTTTTCAAATAACCTTAATTCATAAGAGATAAATTAATGGTAAAGTTTCTCTTGTAAAAAGTTTTGTTTAGGCCGGTGCTGCGGCTCAATAGGCTAATCCTCCATCTAGCGGCGCTGGCACGCCGGGTTCTAGTCCCGGTCGGGGTGCCGGATTCTGTCCCGGTTGCCCCTCTTCCAGGCCAGCTCTCTGCTGTGGCCAGGGAGTGCAGTGGAGGATGGCCCTGCACCCCATGGGAGACCAGGAGAAGCACCTGGCTCCTGCCTTCGGATCAGCGTGGTGCGCTGGCCGTAGCACGCCAGCCGTGGTGGCCATTGGAGGGTGAACCAACGGCAAAAGGAAGACCTTTCTCTCTGTCTCTCTCTCTCACTGTCCACTCTGCCTGTCAAAAAAAAAAAAAAAGTTTTGTTTAAAAGAGAGAGAGAGAGAAATAGAGAGCTCAAATCTCCCATCCTCCTATTCACTCCCCAAATGCCTGCAACAGTTGAGCCTGGGGCAGGACAAAGCCAGGAAAGGAAACGCAATCCAGGTGTCCCACGTGGGTGGCAGAGGGTCAGGTATCTGAGCCATTACTTGGTGCCCTGGTGCGTTAGCAGGAAGCAGGAACTGAAAGTGGAGGCGGAACTTGAACTTACGCGCTCAGATATGGGATACAGGCATTCCACGCCGTGTGTAACCACCTCACCAAATTGCTCCCCGTACAATTTCTGAGCTACATCTGAAGCAGTTCACATGGGATCGCAAACCCGTGGGTGCCTGCCATGCTGAGGTCCCCTTTCCCTCCTGTATTTTGCTCTTGATTTTACTATTCTGTAGGCTGCCTACAATTTTCTGATATTTGGTGATAGGGAAAGAGGGGCAGATAAGGATTCTTCAGCAAGTGAGAAAATCGAGTTCTAGGGAGAGAAGCAAAGGATTTCAAGCAGGAAAAACTAAACCAATAATTAAACACTGCCCCAAAGGTCAAGCACGTGGATCGCAGAGAAAAGTTATTGGATTTCCAATTAGAAAATAATTGTAACTGCTGAAGGAGCAATTTGGGGGAGATGCTGAAGGCAGAAACTGCCTCTCAGACCCCGGGGCAGGCGTCTGAGATATCTGGGTCCTCTCTGTCCCTTCCCTGTCCAGGATGCGAGGGAAGGGGAGTTAAGGACCCCAGCGACAGAGCGACGCACACAGGGGACGCCACGCACTGTCACACGGAGAGGAGAGGCACCTGCTCTGACTGTGAGGATGAGGACCGAAAGGGTGAAATTAGGAGGAGCAGAGCTCAGGAGGGGATGAATGAGGCGAGAGAGCGAGTACCATGGAGGGGGCGTAGGGGAGGGGATGGCTGGCCTGGTGGAAGCCGAGCTTGTCTTGTCCACTGCCTTGTGGAGACACGTCTCCAGTGAGCCTACCAGGATTGGAGAGGATCCTACTGTCAAAACAGAACGCAGGGCTGAGGAGGAGGAGGCAGCGAGGGAGCTGAGGACGGCTGGATCCTTGTCCCCTGTACCTGGCATCCCTGCACCGCAGGTGGTGCAGACCCTGAACGCCCCTCCCCCTCCGTCACAGCCGTGCACCTGGACTGCGGATGGCATCCCAGAGGGACCTGGGAAGAAAGGGGAGTTCTGCTGGCGGGAGGATGGGGCCAGTTGTTGAATGGTCCCATTTCCTAGCACACTTAGATTTTATGCAACACCTTAAATCCTACTTAAGGTAGCAAAGCTGTGAGCCCGCCCTCCCTCTCACACCCATCAGAGCGGGCGTCTGGAAGTAAGTCAGAGCGAGGGGCTTGGCCGCTGCACGGCAGAACCTCTGACAGTGATGAACCTGGTGCCCTCCAGAACGCCGCAGAGGGTCTGGGGTCGGCTGCGCTCTCTGCTGGCTCCCCAGCCCCGCTCGGGCTCTGCGCTACCCTCAGCCAGCCGGTAAGCAAACCGAGCCTGCCATCCATTAACATTTTTCAATCCTCCCCAGCGCAGCGTCATCTATCCCTGTCATTTAGACCCAGGCAGTGGTCTTTAGCTTATTCCTGAGATCTTATTACATTTTTTATTCATAGAGAAGTAAGGTTTAGGTATCGAAGATCAATAGCGGCCCCCATCACGCTTACATTATTAATAAGAAAGATGTTGGATGAAGACAGACTGGGGTATCGGATTTGCTCAGCCCGCAGCAGGGCTGGGCGCAGGCAGGGAAGATCATGGTTCCATCTCCGTCTGCACTTGTCACACCGGGCAGTGTGCACGGCTCACAACGTCCAGGAGGCTGATCCTTGGCCCGGGGCACCATTGCACACCTCGGGCTCATAGCGCAGGACCTGGAAGAGAGGAAGAAGTCCTGAGAAGCAGGACTCTGGTGGCACCTGCATCCCTGTGGGGGTGCATGCTGTCTGCCATAACACCAGCGACCCCACCAGGAAGACCAGCAGGAGTGATGTGCTTTCCCCTTCACAGACATGCAAGGTCAGCATCTTCCTCTTCCAATCTTTGATTACTGTCTGGCAGCGGCACCTCTAGCTTCATAGCTGTGCCTCTCCTCCCCTAAAGCCATCTCAGTGCATGAATTACTCCAGTGTTCTGTCCCACACAAAGCGAGATTTTTTTTTTTTTAATCTGTTCCTCTAGCATCTTCCAGGGTAAGTAGAAGAAAATCCCAGGACAAGCAGTATCTTGTCCTCTGTGTTCCCAAATTTGTTTTCTTTTTTAAAGATTTATTTATTTGAAAGGCAGAGTTACAGAGAGGCAGAGAGAGAGAGAAAGAGAGAGAGGTCTTCCATCTACTGGTTCACTCCCCAGATGGCTGCAATGGCCAGAGCTGGGTCGATCCAAAGCCAGGAGCCAAGAGGTTCCTCTGGGTCTCCCACGTGGGTGCAGGGGCCCAAGCACTTGAGCCATCCTCTGCTGCTTTCCCAGGTGCACTAGCAAAGAGGATGATGGGAAGTAGAGCAGCAGGGCCTCGAACGGGTGCTCATATGGGATGCAGGTGTCACAGGGGACAGCTCAACTTACAGCCCCGTGGCGCTGCCGTCTAACAGACAGTCCCAGTCCTAGAGAGACTGGGCCAGAACGCAGACGGGGCTCAGGCCTCTCCCCAGCTCCTGCAGGCCCTCCCCTCCCCCCAAGCCCTCATCATTTGCTGCTGGTTCTTCCCGGGTTGGCTACTATCCCTTCCACCTCCGTGGAAGGGCAGTTCCCCCGGCCACATTCCCCACTTCCGCAGGGGAGCGGCACACCGCCGGCCGGCTCTTCTCGGGGGCTGCACAGGTGTTCCTTCAGATAGATGTTCCCCTTAGATGTTCCTCGTGCATGCCGTCTCTCTCCTCCTTTATAGTCCTCCTCCGCCAATCCTAACTCGGCTGCCCACACGCCGAGTACGCTGCTCTCCTCCAATCAGGAGTAGGTCCTACAGTTTATTGGTTGAGGCAGCTGCGTAGAAGCTGTTTTCTCCTCTCCCAGTCACCCAGTTCCCCAACTGCCCCAATGTTTGTCACCTGAAGCCTTTATCTGGTCTTGGCTCCCCGCTGTGCTGACCAGATCCTCCCCCTGGCCATCGGCTCCTCCCCCCGTACACCTGGACGCACCTGCTCACCTGTGAGAGCCCGCCCCTGGATCCCTCTTCCAGGAATGCTTTCCTCACTCTGCGTCTTCCTCATCTGCCTCCAGGTGGAATAAGAACTCGTCCTGTGTGAGCCTCGCGTGGTCGATGCAGGTTTCTCTCACAGTGCTCGTAATATTTCCTGACCTATTTTTTGTTTGCAGAATCACGTCTTAATTTTCTTTCCATCCCCAAAAACAATGATAGCAATCATAACCGTGTGTCAAGCGCTCTGTCCCAGGCACTGTTTGGGCCACTTTGCGTGTGTTCATTAATGCTGCTCCGTGAGCCTAGATTTGAGGATGAGGCACTGATGTTTACATGACTCCACCCAAGGTCAAGGTCAAGGTCACACACACCTAAGTGGCAGAGGCAGTGTAGGGGACTCATCTGGTCTGACGCCAATGCCAGGGAGTTTAACCCCTGCTTCTTAGCACCAAGCCCAGCATGTAGCGGCCACTTGGTAAGAGCTCCCAGGTGGATCTGTGAGATGGGGTGTGGAAATCTGTGTGAGGACAGCCATGTGGACTGGCCACGGTCAAGGCCCTTCATCTGGGCTGGGCATTGTGACACCCAAAGCCTGCTGGAAGATTCTGGGACCCCGACCCGGGGTGACGGGCAGGACAGTGAAGCTCAACTCTGGACAAGCAAGGAGCCCTGGGGGACTCCCGGCACCCAGAGCCACTGGGCCTCTGACAGCCTCAGGGGCACAGCCGCCACCTGACCGTGGCTCCTAAGACCCTGTCCCATGCCTGTGTAGATCCCAGGACCAGGGCCTGTGAGCCTCCAAGGGCAAGGCGATCCCTTAAGTGACTTGACTCTCTCCAGCCAGGCCGCAGACACCTGGTAGGCACCCATTCAGTGTCTGTCTAATTAATGGAAAGAAAAAAGCAAAGCAAATCCCGGACAGAGACGCGGCCACCCTGCCACGTCCCCTGTCGCAGGCGAAGCATGTGTGCAGTGGGCATCTGTACGCGGCCATCCTAAGTACACTCTGCTAGGAACTCTCTTCCTTCGCCGGTGTTTTCTGTGTCTTTGAGATTCCACCTGCTTTGCAAGGACACGGCTGCTGCGAGAAGTCTGCGGAAAACTGGAATTCAAAGATGAGTTCAGGGAGTGAGCGTTTAGCCTCACAGTTAAGAAACTCAAGTCCCACGAAGCGCTTCCCAGGGGGACTTGAGGGGACAGCAGCGAGAGCTCAGGTTCTAGGGTTCCTGCCAGAGACCTGGATTGAGCCCCGACTCCCAGTTGTGATGCCGGCTTAGATGTCCTGGCCACCTGGGGAGTGAGCCAGGAGATGGAACCCCCATCTCCATCTTTCTGCCTCTCCAATTAATTCTAAACATTTTGTAACATAGTTTATTTTGTTAAAAAAAAAAAAGAAAACCATGTGCTGTCTTTATAATAAGCATTTTTAATGAACTTTTTAAAGAATCTATGTGGGATGGGCCCGGCGCTGTGGCGCAGCGGGCTAACGTCCTGGCTTAAAGCGCTGGCATCCTATGTGGGTGCCAGTTCGAGACCCGGCTGCTCCACTTCCGATCCAGCTCTCTGCTGTGGCCTGGGGAAGTAGTAAGAAGATGGCCCAAGTCCTTGGGCCCCTGCATCCATGTAGGAGAACCGGAAGAAGCTCCTGGCTCTTGGCTTCAGATCGGCGCAGTTCCAGCCTTTGTGGCTAATTGGGGAGTGAACCAGTAGATGGAAGACCTCTCTCTCTCTCTCTCTCTCTCTCTCTCTCTGTTTCTCCTCTCTCTGGGTAACTCTGACTTTCAAATAAATAAATAAATCTTTAAAAAAAAAAAGAATTTATGTGGGAATTCAAGACCCCAAAGCGGCAAGAATCCAACAACTTCTTGGTTACCATAGTCCAAGCCCGAGGGGAAACTTCCAGGCCCGACACAGCTTCTGCTCAGCCCCGGGCCACTCTTCTCCCTGGAGGAAGTTGACAGTAACCAACATGGAGGAGATTAGAATTTCCAGGTTTCCTTTCCTTGTTTTTTGAAAAGATTCATTTATGTTTTTATTGGAAAGTACAGAGGAACAGCGAGAGGGGATCTTCCATCATGGCTCAGTTCCCCCGAATGGCTGTAGTGCCTGGGGCAGAAGCCAGGAACCCCTTCTGTGGCTCCCTCGTGGGTGCAGGGGCCCAAGCACTTGGGCCAGCCTCTGTGGCTTTCCAAGGCGCAAGAGCAGGGAGCTGGATCGGAAGTGGAGCATCCGGGACTCAAACCAGCGCCCATAGAGGATGCCGGCACTGCAGGCGGCGACTTTACCTGCTACGCTACAATGCCAGACCCTGTGAATTTTTTAGCAACAGGGAGAAAACAATTCTCATCGTGTACTGCCCACATTTCTTGTTTATTCCACCCCTCTCACATCCAGAGCTATCGTCTCTGAAATGTCCTCATACTAAGATCCTGGAATGTGTCTGTCAGTCTCCGAGGATTTATTAAGCATTATCTGTGTTCTCGGCACTGAGCAAAATTGGATAAAAGAGACTTTGGATGCAAGCCCGCTCTCAAGTTCACTGGGAGACAATACTATTGTTTCATTTGAGGAGCCTGTCTAAGGTCAAAGTCCCGCAACAGCAAAACCGAGACTCGAAGGCAGGCATTGCCCAACTCTGTGTTTCTAACGATGCAACCCAAATGGGCTAATGACAGGACCCGAAGTAGACAGGGAATAGTTGGGGTTAGAGCAGTCAGGGAGGGCTTCATGGAGGAGCTGTAATCACCGGCTAGACCCTGGAGGTCTTTGGGTTATGGAGCAGAGAAAAAAGCCAGCAGAGAGAATCTCAGGGCGGTGGGCACCATGAACAGGTGCAGAGACGGGGTCTCCAGGGAAAATGAGGGAGTGAGAGAAAGCAGGGTGGGGCTGACGCTGACCCCTTGGGGCTCCCTCCGTGCACCCTCCTCGAGCCCGTGCAGCCCTGGCCTCCGAGCTCTGCTCCATTTCTTCTCCACCCTGTGCCCCCCCACCTCGAACACCACACAACGGGCAGCCCCGACACATTTCTCAAAGTCTAATTCGCATCCACGGCAGTCCAAGTTAATCGCCATAATGAGCGCAGACCCAAGGCTGTGACTGGGAGTCCTGTAAACCGGGCGACGCTGAATCTGATGGTGTCTGGGCCAGCTGCTGTTCAGAACAGCTGGAAGGGAGGGAGTCAGCTCGGCCCCAGAGCCTCTCCATTCTCTGGGCTGGGCTTCCCTCTACCTGCCCGGCCCCTCTGCAGCATGCACACAAGCAGGGAGGGACCTGCTGCACGGCGTGGGCCGTGATCTTGTCCAGAGAGTGACGTCATCAGATAATGATGTCATGACATACCAGACATGATGTACCAGACATAATGATGTCATGATGCTGTGATGTCACCTAACTTTATGATGTCATAACACTGTGATGTCACCAGACTTAATGATGTCATGACGCTATGACATCAGCAGACTTAATAATATCATAGTGCTGTGACGTCACCAGACTTAATGATGTCATCATGCTTGCACAGTGGCCTGGGCCCCTCCTTGCCTCCAACAGCCAGGGCTGGGGCTACCACACTGCCTGTCTCCATGTTCTTGATCCCCTCACCCTGACACACCCCTCCTCCTGCCCTTTTTGATGGCTGTCTGTTTCCTGATTTCTCTTTTCCCACCCTGCCCTTATCGTTTGCCACTGCAGAATCTTCCCTCCTTCTCTCTCTCTCTCCCTCTTCCCTCCCCCTCCACCCCCGCTTACCCCACTTCTCCCCAAATCCCACCCCATGCAATGCTCATGGGAAGATCAGGCATTGGGTAAAACCGCAGGCACCTAAACAGGTCTCCAGCCACTCTCTTGTCCAAAAGACTTCTCCCCTCCCTTCCTTCGATGCTTCAATCAGACCTGTATCCCTTTAACAGGGTTCCGGGGACCAGGGAACTAAGCCCCAGCATTGGCTGGTGCATGGCGCCGAGGGCTGGGTTTCTGAAAAATCTAACAGGGTGAAACTGGCTCATGTGCAGTGTCAGGGAGCTAAATCAGAGTTGGGTTCTCCCCCTTGTTCTGGAGAAAAATCCAGCAAGGTGTTGTTATAACTCTTTAAAGCTAAATGACACACTTAAAGAAATAAAGATTATTTATTTGAAAGGCAGAGCATCAGACAGAAAGATGAACAGACAGACAGACCAATGGACAGATCGTCCAACTGATGGTTCTCTTCTCAAATGGCTGCAACGGCCGGGGCTTGGCCAGGCTGAAGCCATGAGCCTGACATTCCATCCGGGTCTCCTACACAGGTTCAGGGGCTCAAGCACTTGGGCCATCCTCCACTGCTTTCCCAGGCGCATTAGCAGGGAGCCGCATCGGAAGTGGAGCAGCCAAGACTCAAATCAGCCTGTTTTCTGAGGCCAGTGTTGCGCACGACAACAACTTAAGCGGAAGCACCTCGATCCTGGCTCCTGGGAAACGTGATCTCTCCCGCCATCCTGCAGCCACAGAGACAGCGGACGCTGTCATCCGGCTCCCTCTTGGCACCCACACTGAGCCACGCCCCAAGGATCAGGGCAGAAAGCCAGGAGTACAGTGGGACGGAAAAGTGCTGCCGCAGGTGAGCTCGACTTTTGGAGTCTGGAGGGGTCCCTGCGGAATAGATGATTTATTCTCCCTTTCATGTTCCCATGCAACCCAGGGAATTCATACTACACACGACTGCAGATAGAGCCTCAGTCGTCTTCCAGCCAGAGTGTCTGTAAGGGGCAGAATGGAACCGTGACAAGAGGTCAGGGTCTAGGACCCAGAGGTGTGGCTACCCAGGCTCCGGATTCCCTCTGTGACATGAAGATTCCAACCAGGACGCCGAAGCCAGTGTCCCACATTCCTTTGATGCTACAGCTTTGTTGCAAGGATTGCATCAGAAAATACGTGGCAATTTAGAAAGTTCGTGGGAAATGCATATTATAAGCAATGCATGAACTTCAAACAACCAACAGACACTTCTCTCTCTTTTTTTAAAGATTTATTTGTTTGTTTGAAATTCAGAGAGAGAGAGAGAGAGAGAATCTTCCATCTGCTGGTTCACTCCTCAGTTGACTGCAATAGCTAGGGCTGGTCCAGGCTAAAGCCAGGAGCCAAGAACTCCATGTGGCTCTCCCACACGGGTGCAGGGGCCCAGGCACTTGGGCCATCTTCTGCTGCTTTCCTAAGAGCATTAGCAGAGAGCTGGATCCGAAGTGGAGCAGCCGGGACTCGAACCTGCGTCCATATAGGATGTCAGCACCACAGGTGGCAACTTAACCTTCTAGGCCACAGCATGGACCACAAAGTTACTTTTTCATTCCCTTTTTCCACAGACTGGCACTTCATGGTCACATCGGGTTGGATCCCCCACCCCTCCCCACCCCAGCCCCCCAGCACTCACTTGGGTGCTTGATACAGTGAGTATATTATCCACCAGTGCAGACTGACTGATCTCTGCTTCCTCAATGTATAAGAGAATATTTAGGGGTTAAGTCACTGCTTTGGGTCCTGTGAGGTTTGCAGCCCATGGAGAGGGATGCAAAGAAACATGGCCCTGAGAAAGATCAGCAGTGAGGGCAAGCGTGGGGCTGCGGCTGGGCACAGCTCTGCCCACAGCAGGTGCACCTGTGGCCAGCCCCAGCGGGCCGCAGCAGCCTCCACCCACATCCAAGGAGGCTCCATCTCCCGCGCAGGGAAACCCTGGGCTGCAGCTTGCCTCCAGCTCCGAGAAGGCAGATGGCTTCCTGCGCGCTGTGCTGTGTGTCCGGCTCCATGCCCCGGCTGAAACGTGCACACGGGGAGTCCGGACTCCCCTCTGCTGGGGCAGTCCCTCTGCTGGGGCCCGGCTGATGTACATGAAGATCATCTTGGCTGGGCGGCTCGCTAAGCAATTAAGAAGCGGGTGCAGAGCCCGCCCCTCTGCTGTAAGAACTAACTTGGGCCACATGTGGTCCATGCCACGTGTGCTGGGTGCAGCAGGGCTTGGCTCTGGCGTCTGGAGCTTCTGTCTGCAGCCTACATGGGAAGACAGAGGGCTGAGAGCTGCTGCCCCAGAGCCCTTGCTCCAGGCTGTGCTGCCTTCCAGTCCCACCTGATCGGCTGTAGCCCCACCCCAAAGGCCGCTCAGCTTCCAGACAGGAGCCAGACCCCGGCTACCCTGGGCAGGTGCATCCCTTCCTGGCTCAGAGACAGTGTCTGCCTGCAGGATCCGCCCAGAACTCCCTGGCAGCCCCTTGGCGGAAGAAATTGCCCCTCCATTCATTCCAGAAGCGAAGGGAGAGAAGGCAGGACGCAGCAGGGAAGGGCTGAAGGATCGCTGAGGTCCTACATCAGACACTTAGGCGGCCGCTCTGCGACCTCTCAGCCAATGTTCATGGAAAATCTGAGGTGCCCGGTATTCTCCCCATTCTACAGAGGGGAAAACTGAGACCCACTGAGCTGGCAAGTGATGGAATCCGGGCTGGAGAACACCAGAGCCCCTTCTCTTACGCCGTGCCCGTTGACCCTCTCACACAGGGGAAACTGAGTGTGTGTACTGGGGGCAGGGGGACCTAACAGCCTCCTTCTTCCCAGGTCGGGGCCCAGGGCGCATGGGGCCCTGTGTGCCTGACCCTCAGACGCTCCCTGCCGATGGATCAGTGCCCACGCTCAGTGCCGGCCGGAGTGAACCTGCAGCGCTCCGTTCCTGCATCCAGGTGGAAGCCACCCCACATCCACCCCAGAGCATCCTCCTGCCAGATCCCCTTCAGTTCTACCTGCCTCTCAGAGCTTAAAATTGCTGCCATATCAGAAATAGACTGAGTTCCTGATGGCAACGAAACAGAACGGAGAGGCGTTAAGTACTCTAAAAAGACACAATTTATTATCCCGTGGATTGTATTTTGTTTCCGAGCCTCTTCTGCCGTTGCGTGGTTTTGGAGAGGGCTGGGTTCCTTTTCTATGTGTTCTCCCCCCAACCCCCGTCCCCGCTGTTCTCCAGGGAGCTGGTAGTACTTAAAACTGTGTTGTATAATAGATAGTATAATCACCGTAAATTAAATGTGCCTCTGTGAGTTGTGTTTTATGTTAATTCCATTGTGTGGTGGCAGCTGCCTGGGAAGGAAGCTATAGATTGGCAGGGACGTGGGTTTCCAGAGCTGTCAGACTTCCAGAGCCACAGGTTCTGCGCGACAAGTGGTGCTGAGGCTGGCAGCCAGACCGGGAAGAACCCAGGGGGAGGCTCCCGTAGGACAGGCGCCCCCTGGTGGGCGGGGCTGGGACTTGACACCCACTTCCCAGGGCGACAAGCCCGGAGAGATCCTCTCTGGGGGATGAAGGCAGGACCTAGGCCCCCCGTGACGCTCAGAGCCCTGTCCGCAAGAGCAAAGTGGCCTGCCTAGTGTGGGTGCTGTGGTCGTCCATCTCCAGCTACCCCAGAGCAAGCAGCAGCAAGTCCTTGTTTGCCACGGGAGCCAAGGACGGAGCGCCGCGGCTGTGGCCCCGGGGTGAGCACTGTCCCAGCCCAGAGGCGCCAGGTGAGCCCTGCGGGGGGTCCACAGGACCCTGAAGACACCCGGATGGAGAAGAGATGCTGAAGGGTGTGGAGCTACTTTCAACAACAACAAACTTTCAAACGTTTAAGGGAAAGAAATAGACAGAGAGGTCTCCCACCTGCCGGTTCACCCCCAGATGCCCACAACAGCCGGAGCTGGACCAGGCCAAGGCTGGGAGCTGGAACCCCATCTGGATTTCCTGTGCAGTGGCGAGGACCAGAAGCCAGGACTCAAAGCCAGGCTCTCACACTCAGGTCGCAGGCATCCCAAGCATCTGTATTAACCACTATGCCAAATGTCCACCCCTACTGGTTTTATTTAAGACTTATTTACATATTTGAAAGTCACAGTTACAGAGAGACAGAGCAACACACGTGCACACACACACACACACACACACAGAGAGAGAGAGAGAGAGAGAGAGAGAGAGGTCTTCCATCCACTGCTTCACTCCCTGGATGGCTGCAACAGCCAGGGCTGGGCCAGGCTGAAGCCAGGAGCCGGAAGCTTCTTTCTGGTCTCCCATGTGGGTGGCAGGGGCTCAAGCATTGAGGCCATCTTCCCTTACTTTTTATTTCAATTGACCATCTCCCATCCGGGCACTATGCTGGTTACTATTGTCCTATTTAATCCTTACCTTATCTATGCAGTGTCAACATTGTTAGCATGTCCCATAGGCAGAGAAACCAAACTTAGGGGATTAACCTGGCAGTGTTGCAAAACCAGCAACTGGCTATGCCTGTGTCCTACTGGCCAACCTCAGGTTACCTCCAGCGGGAAGCTGGGTTGGGCGAGAGGGCAGGCTGAAGGAAAGCCCTTAACAGAGCAGAGAAATAGGACGCTGCGGATGGAAGACCCATGAGCCTGGGAACCGTATGATGAAGCCGGCATCTTCCACGCCATTGCTGGGGCATGTGTGCTAGAGAGGTGGGCGTGCCCCAAAGCAGCAGGCGGGGTCCACATTCTCCAAGTCCCGCGTGGAGCAGACAGCAGTCCACTTGGGCATCACGGCCAAGACATCGCAGAGCACAGGGCTGGAGCTACAGACATCACTTCTCACAGTGCGGTGCGGCAGGCCCCCAAACCCCAGGCCCAGGTGTCTGTGCAACTGGAGAGCGCTCTCTGCCCAGCTGTGTGGACGGCGGCCTTCTTGCTGTGTGAGCGGGAGGAGGCATGAGCCTTCTGGTCCCTTCTTTTAGGGACACTAACCCTAGCAGGTCAGGACCCACAATTAACCCCTTAAAGGGCCCACCTCTAATAACAGTCACCTTGAGAGCTGCAGCTTCGGCATGCTCGCAAACACTCGGTCCAGAGTGTGATTTTATTGTTAGGAAAATAGATTATATTCAAACGAGCGTGCGAGCGTGCGTGTGTGCGTGCGTGCATGTGTGTGTGTGTGTCCTGGGAAGGGTAGAGAAGACAATGTCTCCGGCGGGTGGTGTTTCTCTTCTCTTTGCTTATCAGTTGTATCCAATGTATTGTGGCAGGCATGCTTGAACGGGGGTAGATGGAAGAAAGAAACAGAAAACTGCTTTAGTCCAGTTGCCTCGGGGCCCTGGTGCCTGGCAGAGGCTGTGAGTGAGGATGTCGGGCGGCTGTCTCTACACCCGATCGCTCAGGCCTGCCAGCCGGCTCTTGGCCCCAGCAGAACAATCGGTGATGGGAAGGGAAGAGGAGGATTCGCTGGACAGGTGACACCCCCAGTCCCGCCCGCCCCTGCCTGCTTCCGCAGCCCCTTTCTCCCACCCATCCAGGACCGCTCCCTCCTGGAAGGCCTTTCTGGGACTTTGATGCTATTTGGTGGGGGGAGGGGGGGCAGTTGCTACCCTGAAGGCCAAGACAGAGATAAGCAAGCAACAGGTTGCAGGCAATTGATATGCAAACAAAAGCAGGCAGCCTTGGTACTGGAGGGAGCGCACAGAAGCAATTCTCCGCAGCTGATATAAAAAGGTGTCAGTTCTAGTTTAAGTACTGTATTACCAGCAAAGATTTATCTTCCTCAAAGCCCAGCCCTCACGCCACCGAGGGAATAAACAGCTCTTCCGCTTATCTGGGCACAATATTTCTCCGGTGTTTCTGCCTTTACTTTGGCCTCCCCGCATCCGTCCCCAGCACCTTGGCCGGGTGCCAAACAGAGGGGGAGGCCTCACCCCCTCTCCTTCCTCACCTGCTCCCAGCAAGAGGGTCTTTGCAATCGTGAATGAGTGGGAATATGGGCGCCTGGTGTTGCAAGATCCAGCAGCACGCTGGGCAAGGGAAATCGCTGGAGGAGACCAAGAAGCCTTTAGGGTTGGCTGAGCTCTGTGGCAGGCAGTGAACCTGCTCTCCTTATGGAGACCTTTGAGCCTGGCTGCTGGGTGGACCCCAGCTCCCTTTTCTGTAAAAGGAACAAGCTGGGAATTCCTCTGGCGTCTCCATCTGGGGCAAGGAGGGTGGGGGATCCAAGGCCAAGAGACCTCAGACTTGAGCTGTGGGCGGAGCCAGGCGCAATGCCTTTTGCTGCCAGGGCAGGTTTCCCTGCAAAGCACGCAGGAGGCAGTACCTGCCCTAAGAGCTCAAGGGCCCCCGGTGGCTTGGGGGACAAGGAACGTGGAAGGAAAAGCGATCCCTGCGGTTCTTTCCTATATTAGCTGTGAAGGCTGCTGCTGTGTGATTTATGAGTCCAAACAGCCGTGCCACAGTAGCCCCGGCCGGCGCGGCGGGCAGGGACCGCGTGCGAGCTGGAGATAGCCACGCAGGGCAGGGGGGCGCTTCCCAGGGCCCTTAGCCTGCCCTGCAGGAGCGCTCATGAATGCAGGTGACTATGGAAAAGCCACTCCCCGGGGTGCCTGCTGGGACTCTAAGCTATCCCTGGACCCAGCCCCAGGGCGGTAATGAGTCACACGGGTGATGCACACAGCGCACAACTCTGCCCGGAAACCCGGACAGAGCCGTCTCACACCAAGGCAAGGCTTCATCTGAAGCTTTCGGAATTGTGTGATTAATGCTCCTTGGGGGGAAAATTATTGCTGAGATTGACTAAGGATTCTGGTCTCAGAGAATATTGGTGCATGTGATTTTTTTTAAGGTTTATTTATTTGAAAGTCAGAGTTACACACACACACACAGGAGAGAGAGAGGTCTTCCATCCACTGGTCACTCCCCAATTGGCCACAATGGTCAGAGCTGTGCCAATCCAAAGCCAGGAGCCAGGGGCCAGGAGCCTCCTCCGGGTCTCCCATGCAGGTGCAGGGATCCAAGCACTTGGGCCATCTTCTACTGCTTTCCCAGGCCACAGCAGAGCTGGATCAGAGTGGAGCAGCCAGGACTCCAACTGGCGCCCATATGGGATGCCGACACTGCAGGCAGCAGCTTTACCCACTACACCAAAGCAGCGGCCCCATGAGTGTGATCTTAGTGGGAATAACAAATAACCTTGGGAGGTCATCGTCCAGACTCCAGTCTGGAAGTCCTTCCAGTTGCCAGCTGCTCCACACCCTGCCTGGTTCCCGAGACAGGCTTTGGAAAACCGCAGCATCTTCCCCAGGCCCCGTGACCTGAACGGGGTCAGAGGCATCGCTGGACCGCTGGAGAATGCATAACTAACGGGGCGTAGCAGCTATCATCCTCGGAGCTGGCATTCACAGAGAGAAGCCCGTTAGGTGCCGACACCGGGCTCAGCACTGCATCGAAGTTGATCAAAGAAAACACAGCCCTGGTAGGATGCCACGCCCATGTCAGGACACAAGCCCCGCCCCTGCCTTTCTCCCCAGAGCAAGTCTGATAAGGACCACAGAACACAAGGAAGATCAGCTTCCGGGTTCAAAGGACAGAGAAGCAGGACTGCTGTTGTGAGAAGGAAACAGAAGAGGCGTTGTGAGGCTGGCGTGGAGAAGGTGACAGGTCTGGTTAGGATGGGTGGCGTGGAGCACCCATGGGAGGGGTGGGAAGACTGGGGTGGGGATGGGTGTTCAAGGGGTGGTGATGAGGCCACCCCACAGCCACCCCACTCCTTCTTGTCTTTGTCCCCAGCATCACGGAGCTGCTCGGAGCTTACGCTGGTCTTCCTGGTCCTCTTGGCCGTGCGTGGTGCAGACAGGGCACCGAGCGTGATGGGATCCAGGGGGCCAGCTGGAGGGGCACTTCCTGGCTCTCTGAAGGAGAGGTTCTTGGTGGGTGCTTTTGCATCTTCGCACGTGGTCTGGCAGTGCTGTGCAGGTCTCAGGAGCTGGAAACCTCGGAATGCAGAAATGATCTGATGGGCAAAAAATTGTGTCCAAACCTGGAAATGCTTTCTCCCTACACTTCCAGCCACGCTAAGATAACACAATCTCATTATCGCAGGAGCTATTTTGGGTTCAGCCTTTCATTACCTGCGGGCCAAAAGCACAGTAAGTGACAAACAGAATGAGGCAATGGCCACAGGGGGTGGGGGAGGGGTGCCGAGAGGGAGAGCCGCCCCCTCCCCCCAACAGCAGGTCAGTGCACAAAGCTGCAGCTCTGGAGGGACGCAGAGCTAAGAGCATCTGCATCCGGGGCTCTTTGGAAGCCCTGGCTGGTGAGGAAGGCGGTGCAGGTAGCGGCTTGTATCGAACGGCACCAGGAGGACAGATCAACAGCCCCGAACGCTGCGGGGGGACTGAAGGGGGCGGTTGCTGCCATTTGGGGAGCAGCTTTCCTGCAGGATACAGACATCCCAGTGTAACCTTTAAGGGTCTGGAATTGGACAGTAGGGAGGAAGTGGTCCAGAGGAAGCCTACTTTTTTTTTTTTTTTAAGATTTATTTATTTATTTGAAAGCCAGATTTACACAGAGAGAAAGGAGAGGCAGAGACAGAGAGAGGGGTCTTCCATCCGCTGGTTCACTCCCCAATTGGCCACAACAGCCAGAGCTGTGCTGATCCGAAGCCAGGAGCCAGGAGATTCCTCTGGGTCTCCCATGTAGGTGCAGGGGGCCAAGCACTTGGGCCATCTTCTACTGCTTTCCCAGGCCATAGCAGAGAGCTGGATCAGAAGTGGAGCAGCCGGGACACAAACCTGCACCCATATGGGATGACGGTGCTACAGACGGCGGCTTTACCCGCTATGTACCCCACAGCGCTGGCCCCAGGAGACCTGAAGAAGGACCCTGAGATGGAGAGGAGGGCAAGGGGCACAGCCCTTGTTGGCAGCCCAGGCCAGCTGTTGGCCTACAAGACACTGCCTACCTGCAGGTGGCTGCTACCTTCACCTCTGCTCCCGAGGTGAGCAGCCTGACTTTGGGAGACAGTGCATGGGAACACAGGCCTGGAACTTGGCTCTGCTGGCTCACCTCCTGCGCCCGGGGTCACAGTGGGGCAAGGCAGGTGACTCCTCTCCTGGGAGCGCAGACGCGGAGGGGAGTGCCCACGAGAATCCCTGTGCAACTTTGAAGAACACAGAGGGTTAGACCCTTTCCCCTCTGACAATGCAATGCTGTTGGCCTGGTAGCGCCTTAGATCATTTTCTGTTGTTGCTGTGACAAAATACCTGAGAGCAGGTGATTTATAGAGAATAGACCTGGATTAGGCTCATAGTTCCAGGGTCTCATAAGATCAAGAACTTGGCGCTGGTGTCTGCTCAACACCTGCTAAGGGCCATCATGCTGCTTAGGGAGAGACAAAGCAAGTGGGGTAGCCAGGGTCTCTTTTCTCCTCCTCTTCCTCCTCCTCCCCCTCTCCCCTCCTCGCCCCCTTTCCCCCCGGAAGCATTTTCCACATCATGGTTTCTACACGGTCATTATAACTCATTACCTCCATGCGTCCGTCTACCATGTGAAGTCCTTTTGGAGGCTTTGCCATTGTCAATCTGCTTGTTATCTCCCAGAATTAAATACACGAAGGAAGGAGGGAAAAGAAGAAGGAGGCATTGTGGCACAGCGAGTTGAGCCGCCACTGGGGACACCCACATTTCGTGCCAGAGTGCCAATTCCAGTCCTGGGGCCGGCACTGTGGCATAGTGGGTAAAGCCACCACCTGCAGTGCCAGCATCCCATATGGGTGCCAGTTCAAGTCCCAGCTGCTCCACTTCTGATCCACCTCTCTGCTGTGGCCTGGGAAAGCAGTGGAAGATGGCCCAAGTGCTTGGGCCCCTGCACCCATGGGGAGACCTGGAGGAGGCTCCTGGCTCCTGGCTTCAGATCGGCACAGATCGGACATTGCGTCCAATTGGGGAGTGAACCATAGGATGGAAGACCTTTCTCTCTCTCTCTCTCTCTTCCCTCTCTGCCTCTCCTCTCTCTGTGTAACTCTGACTTTCAAATAAATAAATAAGTAAATCTTAAGAAAAAAAAAAAAAAAAAACCTCTGCTTTACTGCCTCCCAGCCCAGAAAGCCAGGGCAGCCAGAGGTTGGCCCTTTGTCTCCTCACGTGACTGCCCAGTCCTGTATATTTCACATGCCTGCAGAACACATTTTTATGAGGCGTACAAAGGCCAGATGGAAATTATCTGCTCCTTCCCTAGTAGGGGCCGTCTCTCTCTGGGGGAGAGAGAACAGAGACCTATTTCATGTTGCTGCCACTGGAAGCCCTACCATCAATTGAGAAAAGAAGCCTCTCTTTGAAAAATGCCTGCTTTGACCCCATCGTCACGGGGGGAACCGCAGGGAGTGAAATACCATTCTCCGTAAGATTCTCAGTGTGGACCCGACCCACGGGGGAGCTGTCGCTCTTGTGTGCTCCTCTTTCCTCCCCATCCTCCACTTTTGCTTAGAGCAGGTGACAGGGGAAGGAGTGACGGTCCCTTGCTTAGCGGAGGGTCTGTCAAGTGGCCACAACACAGGAAGCCACGTTCTGGCTCCTGTGACACACCCTGCCCTTGCCACCGCCGCCAACACACCCCTACCCCTGCTCCAGGCTGACCGGGGTGCAGCCCCCTGCAGGAATGAATTCTCCTCTGCTCTGCTGTGCTCTCTGTCCACGCTGCGGGCCAGGTACACGTGACCCATTATCAAATATGCACCACCAAGATTTCATTTATCGGCGCCAGTGCGGTCCTGGGCATGCCTCAATGAGCCCAGACATTAAACTGTACTTCCACCTTACAGGATGCTGTCCCCAGCAGGGCTGAAGGGGAGAATGGCCAGGCCACTGGGTTTATTGCATGATGAGTGGGATGGAGAGCAGCAGCCCTGGGCTGGCCGTGGGCGGTGCGTAGCCCACCTCTGCGCAGCTGAACTGGCTCGTGTGTGGAGTCCTGCCCCAGGTGAAACCACAGCATTCCCACGGGTGCTCCTCGGCTCTTCCCATACAATGTGTTTATCTGAACACCCTGCTGTCTCCTCCAGGTGTCTCTGTCGAAGTCCAAGTTCTCTACCCTCCCTCCGCCCTCAGTTATCCGTGGGGTCTCTGGCAACGCAGCGTGGGGGACTTTCCCAAAAGCTTCCCTGTCCAGAGGAAATCCTCCCAAATGCGTCAAGGACCCCGCACCTTCGAAGGACACGCGTGGATGCTAAGAAGGAAAGAACGCAAATGGATACAACGTGAGAGAAATCACACTGAGTTAATCCCAGGGTTGTACTGGAACCACCCGTCACCCTGAGCACCACTCCCCTGCCCAGGGTGGGGGTGGGGGCCACACAGCATGGGGAGGGGAACAGGAGGGCAGAGCTATGGGGCAAAGGGGCTGCTGCCTGCCACGAGCCAGCCAGAGCCAGGGAGGGCTGGGAGGCTGATCATGCTCTCCAAAATGTGATCACAGCACTTCTGTGCCACATCCCAGTGGCTTCCCATGGTTGAGAGTCCAGTCTGAAGCCCTCTATGGTTTGGTTGCTGGCAACTTCCTGGCCTCATCTCCCCCTGACCTCCCTTCCCCAACCCCCGGTCGCTGCCCTGCAGCCTCACTGGCCTCGTTGATGTTACTGGACTCCCCCAAGGAACAGCTGCCTAGGCACGGAGGCAGGGCCATGCGATGAGCTTCCCACCTGGCTTTCATCCCTTGGATGCTCATTCCCATTCCGCAGGGGCCGCAGAGGACAGAGGCCACACCAAGAGTCAGATCCTTGGGTCCCAGCCTCAGAGAGAGCCCCAGGCAGAGATGCCCACCTCGCACAGGGTGCTGGTGTGGGTGAGGAACAGGCTTGTGGTGTTCCCAGTGTGCCTCAGGACAAACCCATCCGTGCTCCAGCTCATACCCCATGATGGCGTCCGGGCAAGAAAGATTCATAGGTGTTAAGTACCAGAGCATTTATGAGAATGATGGAGCACGGACGATTCGTTTTAGACCTCCAGGAATCCTGGGACTGCTGTCTGGATCAACACCCTGCAACATGTATTTCTAGAACCTTCTTTCATTCCATATCTGGCCATGATGTCGGATCCCCCGGGAGGACTCCAAGGTGTGTCCACGTGGAAGGCAGGTCAGCTCTCACCTGTGCTGAAATAGTGAGACTTAAACCCATGAGGCTTTCAGAGAAAAACTCAACAGATGGGATATAGCCCAGAGCAGACAGTGCGCAGTGCGCAGTGCGCAGGACCAGCGTGGGATTAAGGGAGATTGCTAACCGGAGCTCATCCAGGATCTTTGGACAGGGTTTAGAGAGGCAGGGAGGCGTCCAGGGTGTTCTTACGAGAGCGGGCAGGTGTTGAGGGTTTCAACCCATTTCTCAGATGGGAAAGTGATATGCAGCTAGACGGAGCCGAGGCTGCTTAGGACCTAGACTTTGAGTCTTGGTCCGCCTTCTCTGGAGCAGGGGATTTGGGCCTATCTTGCTTGCTCCTGGAGCTTCCCACACTTCCTGCTGCAGGGCTAAGCGTAGAGTTCTCTCTCCGGCTCTGGGTGATACTGCATTTGCAGTGGTCTCCCAGCTTCTTGGGATTGAGGTGAAGAGACAGCAGAATGGCTGCTCCTGAGAGGTAAGCCCCCATGGCCAGACCAAGTCCCGGCTCGCCCCCCCCCCCATACACCAGAAACAGCACCTCTCATCCCTTGAAGAGGGCTCCGCTGATGGCAAACTCCCGTCGCCATCAGGGTCACCGTCCCCGTTGTGGACAATGGGGGAGAATGTCTGGAATCCTTTACTTTGGGGATGGGACGCTGATGGAAAGCATCAGCCAGCTGACTTCACAGGGCGCTATGGCCTCTCCCTCGCTGCCTCCAGCGACGACACGACTGCCTCAGGTTGTCACAAGGACAGAAAGACCACCATTCATCGCGACGCTTCCGTGTGATCAGGAAATGTCATGAAATTGTGGTCGTAGAGTCTACATATGATAACAGACAAATGCAGAGTCAGTACAAGTTGATATAAAGACAGAACGACTTGATGGGTGGGTAGGTAGATATGATAGATAGATAGATAGATAGATAGATAGATAGATAGATAAAGATGGTTATAGATGGATGAAATAACTCCTGGCCGTATCTGTGCACTCGGTATCCCAACTCCAGCCCCTAGAAGCCAGTCTGTGCACTCTGAACAATAACCCATCCAGACACAAACCACTGCAGTGCCCCATCGGAATGCAGATAAGGTCTGGAGCCCCAGGAATCCAGCGTCGGCAGCCACAGAGACCGACGACCACTTGGCGTCCTCGGGTGCACAGCTTTTGGTCCAAGATCTGACGGTGCTGAGCTTCTGAGAGGCCCTGGCCGCTGGAGGCCAGGATCTCATTAAACAGTTCCCAGCAACGTCTTAAAAGGCAGGGCTCTGTGGCCCGCAGCCCTGGGGGATGCTGTGATCCGGTGTGTTTACCCACAGCAGCCAGGTTTCCCTGCGGACACCTACCCTGGCTTCCTCAGATCTGCTGGCCAGGCTCCACCTGCCCAGGGGGAACCGGCTCAGCTTCCAGCCTCTGAAAAGCCACACGATGTGAGAAAGACCCCAGGCTCTCTCACGGCTGGCTCACCGGTAGCTCTCCCCTCTCTGTCTCCTGCAAAGATCACCAGGACCAGGAAAGCACAAAGGGCAGGAAGGGCAAAGCCCCGAGCCAGCGTGAGACCTCGCCTGCTGGCTAGCAAGGGGAGACAAGGCGCTAGAAGCTGGGGATTTATTCAGGGCTACCTGTCAGAGACTGCCATCCCCCTAGCTGAACTATAGTCTGACTTTTACTGGGACATAAATCAATTCCTCCTGGACTTCATAACTCTTCTTTATAGGTTTCTTCCCACTCATAAATAAACCTCATTCCATATGTATATACCGCAAAACCCCTACTTGATTTGCAGTGCTGTTCATCGGGAGAGGGAGGAGCCAGCCCCAGATTACAAAGGGGCGCTTTCTGCGGTCACCCCCCATTTGGGGACAGCAGTGTCCTCTCTCAAGGTGTCCGAGGCGTGCATGTCCACACGCAGAGGAGCTGGAAACAACACACAGAGGGACTTAGCAGTCTCCTGGCGTGGGCACCATGAGTCTGGCGACTTCAGCTGGCAGATTGATGGGGTGCAGGATCTAAGGAGATGGGCCAGGGAGTTTGGGGGCCTGGGGTGCTGCTGGTCATCTTACGGAGCCTCTTACCTGCTCTTCTCCTCACACCTCCTCCATGGTCTCCGAAGAGCCAGGATCTTCAGCCCTTTGGACACAACTCCCTTCTCACCTACTGTGGCAAGAGAGCAAAAATCCATTTCTGAAAGGAGACATTTGCAACAGTCTCAGGGTTTTGTGCATTTGCAGAAGGGCCTCCATAAATATTCAAATTCTAATTTTAAAAAATGCAATTGGAAGGGACGTTAGCAACCGTCTTGTCCAATATCCCACCCGAGGAAGTGAACGCCCCCACAGCAACCCCGGCAGCAGATGGGCTCTGGGCCCCCTAGTGCTCCTGGAATGAGACTCCTAAAGGGATTCCGCTGCTTTTATTTTATTTTTTTTTCTTCCAAATGCAGCTCTTCAACTTCAAAATAAATTACGAATAACTTTGCTTACAAAACCCTGTGAAATCGTATTGTCCTTAGAATCTGTGAACAAGCCACAGAAATTTGAACTTCAAGGAAAAAACAAAATCGATGAAGGATGTAATGACACAGATCAGGAGCCTTGAAATATTCCAAAACGTGGAACAAATGAAGAACCTACGATGACCTCCTAAGACAGGAGCCCTGGAAGTAAAGAAAAATACATGCTACAAAAAGAAGGGAAAATCCAAGTGTTGGCAAGGCTGTGGGATCCTCGGAGGCCTTGTGCATTGGATGCAAAGTGGTTCAGTCTCTGAGGAAGGCTTTAGCAGTCCCTCGGGAAGTTAAACATAGAGTTACCATATGGCTGAACCATTCCACACCGAGCGTGGGCCCAGAGAATTGGAAACAGGGACTCACACGGGGACAGCTACCTGCACCTTCCCAGCCCCGCTGTTTAGAACAGTGAAGAAGTGGGAACAGCCCCACGCCCCTCAACAGGAGAGCGGATACATGAACTGAGGCCTGTGTGCCCACTACAGTATTTTCGGGCATAAAAACAGAATGATGTGGGGGCCAGTGCTGTGGCCAAGCAGCATCCCATGACACTGGAACCCATACAGGCACCGGTTTGAGTCCCAGCTGCTCCATTTCCGATCCAGCTCCCTGCTGATGCGCCCGGGAAAGCAGTGGAGGATGGCCCAAGTGGGAGACCTGGAAGAAGCTCTTGGCTCCTGGCCCATCCCTGGCTGTTGTTGCCATTAGGTGAATGGAGTGGTGATGGAAAATCTCTCTCTCTCTCTCTCTGTCTCTCCCTTTCTGTCTTTCAAATAAATAAATAAATAAATAAATCTTCATTTGGAAGAGGCGTGATACATGTTGCAGAGTAGATGGGTGCCAAACACGTTGCTCTAAGCTAACCAGAAAAGACCCTGCAGTGCGGATTCCATTTACACGAAATATGCAGAACACGAAAGCCACAGGAACAGAAAAGCCGGCCAGGAGTCAGCAGGGGAAGGCAGTGGAAGGAGTGTCGGGGATGGGGAATCACTGCTTGATGGCTTCAAGCTTCCTTTTGGGGGCGATGAAGATGCTATTTGAGCTAAATAATTGTGGAGTGTTATGAACACCCAAAATGCCACAGGATGTTCATTTCAATTTATTTGCTGATTGATTGATTGACAGATTGACTCAAAAGGCAGAGAGAAAGAGAAGGACAAGGACAGACTAAACCAAGAGCTAGTGGGTAAGATAATAGGGCAGCCAAAGGACACAGGGAGTGAGCTGGGGAAACAGATTGAGCCGAGGGGCGGGGCATCATCTGTAAGCAATCAGTAAGTTGGGACGCTAAGAACTTAGAGGACTTTTCTGGAAACCAAGAGACTGCGCTAGCAAAATAGCCCAGGTGATGGCTGTCAGTGTAGAGAACCCAAAATTAAATGAGATCAGGTTTTAAAGAAAGAGAGATTCCCCGGGCAAGGGCCACTTTCAAATAACAACTCCTACCCTCACGTGACCTGAGGGGGGCGCTGTTTCGCATCCTCTTTGCTTCTGTCTGTATTGTTTTAAAATTCAAACCATCTTTTCTTTTTTTTTTTTTTAAACCAAAAGAAGGGATTGTTTTTTATTTAGAAGGAAGACCCCGGGCAGAACTGTTAAGAAGGCACCCTTTGGGAGTGGCATATGGGAGACAGTCACCTTCTCGCTGTGTGTATTCTTAAATGTCTCTTAAACAACACTTTCAATAATATTTTCATCGATTTCTTAAAATTGCCCACAGGACCTCTCATAAGCAAGACACACAATCCATGCTTATTAAAACCCATATTGATTTTTTTCTCAGATGTTCTAGGATTGTTCATACTCCTCAGTGACACTGTGTTTCAAATACTGTTGACACACAGTTACTGGCAACTCACTTTGTATTTTATTAATTGTAACATAAATCCAACTAAATCTCTTTGTCATAAAAACAAAAGAGAACACCCTTTAGGTGGCACAGTGCTGCCTGCGACGTCAGTTCGAGTCCCAGCCGCTCTCCTCCCACCCAGCTCCCTGTTAATGGCCCCAGGGAAGCAGCAGAAGATGGCCCAAGTGCTTGAGTCCCTGCAGGTCCATGTGGGAGACCCAGAGGAAGCTCCTGGCTCCTGCCTGCAGCCTGGCCCCAGCCCTGGCTGCTGTGGCCACTTGGGGAATGAACCAGCAGATGGAAGATCTCTCTCTCTCTCTCTCCCCGTCTCTGTGTCTCTCTCTGCTTTTACTTTTTCAAATCTTTTAAACAAATTTTAAAAGCTTGTTTAAATAGCTTTAAGATGCTTCAAAGTTTTGCAATTCAGACAAACTACACTACACTAGTGGTCTCCTTGTGGATTTCACCCCGGTCCCCCTCCCCACGGGAGAGCTGTATCCCCAACCACACTCCCCCAGATCCCCAGTGCTCTCTGATAGTAGCCCAGGTCCTCGGATCCCTCCCCTTCCTTTCTCTGACTTTGCCAGAGCTGTCTGTTTCTTCTCTCTCACGTGAGCGCCACGTTGCCTTCCCTGATGGAAACATCTCGAACTTTCTGGAATTTGCCCATGGGCTTGCTACCAATCGCCTAGATCAGCAGCCGAGGCAGAGGCCAGAGGAGAATGGCAGAGAGTGGGACGCGGGCCCAGGGTCTCCTTCTGCTTCAGCTCTCTCTCTCTCTCTGTGCTCCTCTTAGAGGAGGCGGCAGCTGTTGGGGTCGTTAGGATACAACACAGACATCCCTAATGATGCGTCTGCTCTTCATTCCAGGAAGCGGGTGATGGAGGGAGTGGGCTGCAACGAACAGGGAAGACCACCTGGAGAAGCCAGGGCTTGCTCTCCACCTGCAAAGAAGCTAACTAAGGGGCAGGCGCCGTGGCTCACTTGGTTAATCCTCCGCCTGCAGCGCTGGCATCCCATATGTGTGCCAGGTTCTAGTCCCGGCTGCTCCTCTTCCTGTCCAGCTCTCTGCTGTGGCCCGGGAGTGCAGTGGAGGATGGCCCAAGTGCTTGGGCCCTACACCCGCATGGGATACCAGGAGGAAGCACCTGGCTCCTGGCTTCGGATCAGCGCAGTGCTGGCCGTAGTGGCCATTTGGGGGGTGAACCCCCCCAAATTTGGGGGGTGATAGAGAGAAGGGAAAACCCTTCTCTCTATCTCTCTCTCTCTCACTGTCTAACTCTATCTGTCAAAAAAAAAAAAAAAAGAAGAAGAAGAAGCTAACTAAGACTTTTCCTTCAATCATGGGAGAGACGGCTGGGGCATGCCACAGATAGGAAATGCCATCAGCAACGTGCAGAGGCCGATGGGAGCTTATGAGGCTCTGCATCCCCAGGGAAGCCACAGGCCTGGCAGGGAGAAGGAAAAAGGCACATTGAACCCGGGAGCGTGGCGGGGGCATGGCGTGAACCCAGGCACGTAGCCCTGAGTGATGCTTTGATCTGAGTAAAGACTCAGAAACACGGGCTGATCGTGCTAATCACTGGGGCCCTGGCTCCAGCCCTGTCAGCTGCAGGGGGCGTTCTGCAGCCCCTCCTCTCCCTGTAATTAGGGGCTCCACTGGTCCTGGGGCTACTGTGTCAGCCCCTCATCTCCCGTCCTTGGCTCCCCAGGGCCAGGGAGGGCCAGGGCCAGGCATGACACCAGGTGAAGGGGTTGGAGCAGGATGGGTTCTCATCCACGAATGCCTGCTAGTCACAGAAGACACCTGCTAGAGCCACGACCTCACACAGAAAGGAGTCGGTGAGGATGCCTGCCCAGTGATGGTCCAGCCTCACACGGCCACCCTGCTGAGTGGCTGCTGTGGCCGAGGGTCCTTATAGTGCGGTTTCTTATGTGACCCTCCTTGGGGCTGCCCTCAGCCCTAAGGCTCCTGAACTCTCTTGGCAGTGCCGGATCTTCCCAAGTGAACATGAGTGTTCTTTCCTATCTGAGGCTCCATAAGAAAATACTGGAGAGGGGCCCGACACTGTGGTGTAGCGAATAAAGCTGCTGCCGGCAGTGTCGGCATCCCATATGGGCGCCAGTTCGAGTCTTGGCTTCTCCACTTCCGATCCAGCTCTCTGCTATGGCCTGGGAAAGCAGCAGCAGATGTCCCAAGTCCTTGGGCCCCTGCACCCATGTGGGAGACCTGGAAGAAGTTCCTGGCTCCTGGCTCCTGGCTCCTGGCTCCTGGCTCCTGGCTCCTGGCTTCGGATCGGTGCAGCTCCGGCTGTTGCAGCCATCTGGGGAGTGAACCAGCGGATGGAAGTTTCTCTCTCTCTGCTTCTCTGTAACTCTGCCTTTTTAAATTTTCACGTACGTACATTTGAGAGGCCAAAGAACAGAGAGACACAGAGAAAGTTCATTCCTCCACAAGCCCCCAACCGCTGGGGGCAGGGCCGAAGCTGAATTCAGGTTCTCCCACAGGAGCTTCAAGGATCCAATTACTGAAGCCACCACCTGCTGCCTCCCCAGCCTCTGCATTAGCAGGGAGCTGGATCTGGGACTCGAACCCAGGCACTCCCATACGGGATGCCCGGCTCCTTATCTCCTAGACCAATGCCTGCCCCTTCCCTTGCATCTTCTCTCTGCGGCTTGGAGCCTCCAGCCATTCCAGGGGGCTGTGTGGCCAGCCGGCCAGCCTGCAGGCTCCAGCACCTGCCTCTGGGCACTTCGTGGCACAAGACTGAACATCCGGCTCAGCACGGCCAAAGCAGAGCCTGTCTGTTCCCTTGTCCCCTGCGCCTGCTCCTGAGGTCACCCTGCCCCAGGCTGGGCCCCTCCCTGTCCCCGAAGTTCCACATGCAAGCAGCTGCCGAGTTACAGCAACGCTGGTTCCACCCTGAGATTTTCACTCCCCTCCTCTTCCTGTTCCCCGAGACTTCAGCCTCTGCCCCACCCCCTTCTTCTCTTACGTGGTGCTGAGGCTGGTGCTGGCTTCCCAGTGCCCCCAGTCCCAGCTTTAAAGACCCCAGGGGCCGCTGTGATGGGGCAGAGGGTGAAGCGGCCACTTGCGATGTCAGCATCCCATATCACCCAGTGTGAGTCGCAGCTGCTCTGCTTCCAATCCAGCTCCCTGCCAATGCACCTGGGAGGGCAGCAGATGCTGGCCCAAGGACTTGGGTCCCTGCCACCCACACAGGAGCCCCCCCATGGATTTCCAAGTTCCAGGTCCTAGTTTTGTCCTTGCTCAGCCCTGGTTCTAGCATCCACTTGGGGACTGAACCAGCGGATGGAAAATTTCTCTCTCTCTCTCTCTTCTCTGCCTTTCAATAAATGAACAAATCTTAAAAAAAAAATCCAGGTTCCCTACAGCTGGCAGCAAATCTTTCTCTCTCTCTCTTTTTAAAAATTTATCTTATTTATTTGAAAGACAGAGTTACAGAGAGAGGTAGAGACAGAGAGAGAGGTCTTCCAACAGCCGGCTCACTCCCCAGATGGCCGCAATGGCTGGAGCTGCGCCGATCCGAAGCCAGAAGCCAGGAGCCTCTTCTGGGTCTCCCATGTGGGTGCAGGGGCCCAAAGACTTGGGCCATCTTCCACTACTTTCCCAGGCCACAGCAGAGAGCTGGATCGGAAGAGGAGCAGCCGGGACTCAAACTGGCCCCACATGGGATGCCGGTGCTTCAGGCCAGGGCTTTAACCTGCTGCGCCACAGCGCAGGCCCCGCAAATATCTCAATTCCTGAATCTGCTGTATCAGGTCCTCTGCATTTATTCTATGCACATTTTGGCCTCAGCTCTCACTTCTACCCCTCCCTACCCCATGTAACAGCAGGTGCACCGCCTCCCCTATGCCTTACCCTTCATGGATGCGGCTCCTCCAGCCACAACAGGTGCACCCAACGCTTCTCTGTTTCTCTTCCTACTAAAATGTTGATTTTTCTCCCAGGCTCAGTTCAAACATCTCCCCCTCCTCCTAGAAGCCGAGCTGGGTCACCCTGGCTGGAGTACGCCCGGCTCACAGGGAGCCACAATGCATTTTGGTGAGGGAATGGAGAAAGATTCCGCCCATCCATGAATAAAGAGATGAATAAAAGATGGAATACTCACCTTTGTGGGATTCTCATGCATCCCAGGCTGGTTCTTCTGCCCAGGCTGAGCCTCCCCTGAGCCCGTCTGCTCCGATCGATCCACACCATCTACTAAAGTATGAATGATGCACCCGTTAAACACAGGATTTGAGTTCTCGTTGCTGGCACCTTGGCACAGGGCATGCTGTAGGTTGGGCTGCGCTCTGAGGCTTCGGTTTGACCCCCAGGTACAAAGAAACACTGGCCAGAAGGCCCACCCTGATTGCAATATTCAGTCGGCTGCTCGGGAGGGAGCTAGCTGGGCTGAGCACACAGAGAAACAAAGAAACTTGGCCCCTGGTTCTCAGTTTAGCAAGCAGGTGCTGGGAGGGGGCGTTAGAAGAACTGGGCTTGGTGGGTCTTTGGGGTTTCTGTCCCCTCCCACCTACCTGACATGTAGGGGCTCTGACCTCAGTGCCCTGCCTGAATCCCCACACTCACAGGTCTATGCCTTCCGCAGCACCTGCCCCCTGAGTGACAGCAGTGTCATCGCTGCCTTCCTTCCTTCCTCTTGGCTCTGGATGGCTGCAAGGTGTAAGCGGTGGTTGTTGGCATGACCACCGAGCCCCACTGGCTCCTCCTGCCACCGTGCTAGACTGTTCAAAATGATGATATGGGATGAGCAGTCTGCCCAAGCAGGGCCACCAAGGGTCCTCTGTCTCGGGCCAGGGCCAGCGTCTCCTTCCCTGGCCCTCCCTCGGCCTGGCACAGTTTATTTCTTCGTCACAGCAGCACGGCTCCCTCCACTGCGCAGACACCAGGAGCAAGGGACATCTCGTTGGGGTAGATTTAAAGGGAGGCTGGGCCTGGAGGTTGGGAGTGGGTGTGGAGGAGAGAAGGGGGTTGCAGTGGAGTGAGAGCGAGCGAGAAGGCCTTGGTGGGATACTGGGGTGGCCCCAGGCCGGCACGGGGGTAGGGGAAGCTGGGTGTCAGGGAATCCGCGGGCTGCCGGTGCCAGCCCTGCCCCATGGCGCCCAAGTGTTCCTTCTGCCCTTGGCCTTGAGTTTTTGAGGCTTTCGCTCAAGCCCTGGAAACCACTTGGTAACCACTCCCAGGAGTGCCTAGAGTTCTGGGACGGGCACTTAATAATAGTGATCACCAATGACCCACGTTGGGGTTGGAGGGACTCAGCTGAGAGTGCCCCAGCCCCCGCTTGAATGCAGAGAAGGTTCGAGAGCGAGGGAGTAGGGCTGACGAAGGCGGCTCCCAACAACAGCCCTGATTCCCCGGCGGGCAGGGCAGGTGCTCAGCTGCTCAGCCACTCAGCCGCCCACGCTCTGTGGCAGAGCTGGCTGGGGACAGGGCGGAGGCAGGTCCTCACAGCACACTGCATTTGCTGGGGTCCAGCTGATCCACTTGTCTGTCTCTACTGCAGGATTACTGCAGTTTTTTTTTTTTTTTTGATTTGTTGAATTTCTTTATTTTTTTGTTGTTAATTAATTTTTTAAGGAATACAAATTTTATAGGTACAACTTTAGGAATATAGCTGTTCTTCCCACCATACCCACCCCTCCTCCTCCTCCCTCTCCCCTTCCCAGTCCCATTCTCCATTAAGATTCATTTTCAATTAATTTTATACACAGAAGACCAACTCTATACTAAGTAAAGATTTCAACAATTTGCACACGAACACACAAAAACTGTTTGAGAACAAGTTTTACAGTTAATTCTCATAACACAACTCTTTGAGGACAGAGGTCCTGCATGGGAAGTTAGTGCACAGTGACTCCTGTTGTTAATTTAATAATTAACACTTTTATGTATGATGTCAGTGATCACCCGGGCCTCCTGGCATGAACTGCCTAGGCTATGGAAGCCTTTTGAATCCACAAACTTCATCAGTATTTATACAAGGCCATAACCAAAGTGGAAGTTCTCTCCTCCAGAGAGAAGTACATCCTTCTTTGATGGCCACTTCTTTCCGCTGGGGTCTCACTCACAGAGATCCTTCATGTAGATCATTTTGTGCCACAGTGTCTCTGCTTTCCAGGCCTGAAATGCTCTCACGGGCTTCTCAGCCAGACCAGGAAGCCTTAAGGTTAACACAGTTTTAAAACAAGTCTTGAATTCAGGTCATGTCAGCCCGCCAACTTTTTCCAAGTTGTTTCAGCTATTTCAGATGGTTTGCATTCCCGTAAGAATCTTAGACTCCGCGTTTACATTTCTCCCTCAACAGTTATAGGAATTTTTCCTGGGATTGCAGGGCATCTAACATCGGTATTGACCTGCCAACTTATGCGCGTGGTCTTTCCATCCATATGGACCATATGCAACTCCCCAGCAGTGTGCCCTAGTTTTTAGTACGGGAGAAAATTTTAAAAATTTATGCCTAAGTGTTTTATATTGTTGATAATATTATAAATGCTATTTTTAAAATTTTAATTTCCAATTGTCTGTGATTGTATGTATGTGTGTATATGTAAGTCTTATAGCTTGCAACTTCCTAGACTCACCAACTACTTTGGGTAATAATTTGTAATACACACACACACATGTGCACACATACACAAACTCCATAGAACTCTCTGCATGGACAGGTACCTTGACACGGATGTCCGTGTTACCCACATGTAAGGGCAACTTCCCATCCTCCTCTCTCCCTTTCCAATTCTTTTTCTTGCTTTCCTGCACTGGCCAGGATCTCCAGGACAGTGTGGGGCAGAAGTGAGGGCGTGGAGTGGACATTTCTCATGTTGAGGGCAGGACTAAGTGTGGCATGACTATGGAATCTGGTAGATGCCCATAATCAGGTTGAAAAGTTCCCTTTAGGGGCCAGCGCTGTGGTGCAGCAGGTAAAGCCACCGCCTGCAGTGCTGGCATCCCATATGGGCGCCAGTTCGAGTCCCTGCTGCTCCACGTCCGATCCAGCTCTCTGCTGTGGCCTGGGAAAGCAGTAGAAAATGGCCCAAGTTCTTGGGCCCCTGCATCTGCATGGGAGACACAGAAGAAGCTCCTGGCTCCTGGCTTCAGATCAGTGCAGCTCCGGTTGTAGCAGCCAACTGAGGAGTGAACCAGTGGATCGAAGACCTCTCTCTCTCTCTGCCTCTCCTTCTCTCTCTGTATAATTCTGACTTTCAAATAAATAAAAAAAAATCTTTTAAAAAAAGTTCCCTTTGGTTCTTAGTTTGTGGCCCAGTTTTTATCAGAAATGGATGTTAGGTTGTGCTGAATATTTTTCCAAAGTATAATCGTGAGAGCTCAAAAAGAGTGATAAAGATCCCAATCTTAAAGGAGGCTAGAAAAAAAAATGATGCTTTCTGTACAGAGGAATAAAAATAAAGAGACTAGACGATTTCCCCATCAGAAGCAACGTGTGGAAGAATAAACCCACCACCCTGGCATTCCATAACAAACTTTGCAAAAATTAATGCCGATTAATTTGTTAATAACACCAAGTAATCAATTATAATGGCCACTATGTGGGTAAGTATGTGGGTGCGGGTTCCTTCTGTTTCAATCACATGGTAAGACACCTGTTTAAAGAGAAGATTTAAGTAGTGTCCTAAGACATACTGTCACGGATAGCTAAGACAAACGTCTGGGAGCTATGGGACAGGGTGGGAAGAAGTGGCCATGAACTCCAGGGGACATTCTTAAATGGCGTGTGCACTGGTGTGCTGCACCTGAAGGCAGACTGTGATGAGCTACAGATGTGTCCTGTAAACCCTAAAGCCACCGCTAAAATGACACAACAAAGAGCGCTAATAAAGCCCACACTGGAGATTAAAATTAGTTCACACGAAAGGAGATCTGAAAAGAACAGATGGAGCATGTAGTAAAAAGCCAGAATGATGACATTTAAATCCAGCTGTATCAAGGGCTGCGTGCCTTTTATGTTCCGACAAGGCAGGAGTGTCACGCCGCACGTCCCCACAGCCCCTGGGGCAGGGGAGACATCAGGCATGGGCTACATACGCACACTTCCTGAATACTGCCCGTTACCTGGGCTACCTCACCTGGGCCTCACGGCGACACACAGGTCACGCTCACTCTATGGAAGCCAGCGGCCACATCTGAGCTGTATCTGTGCACCCAAACCTGGCCCATACTGGAGCAGCAGGGTCGGGGGGAAGCGCACACGGATCTCCAACAGCCGATGGCGCAGGGTGGGAAGCCGTGTCTCTCATCAGTCTGGCCGCTCCGCTCCCTGGAGCAGGCATTGCTTTCTCACATCTGGCTCCTGGCCTTCCCCTCTGTGCTTCAGATGCTCCTGCAGGCTCCCCGTGGGCTCGTAGCTGAGGGAACCCCCTACGTCCTGGGACAGGATGGCATGCATCAAGGGGAGACATCCCCTAAAAGCGCAGAAACGTTCTCTGGGTGCGCAGTGGCTGCTCCCTTTCTCCTGGCCCATCACCGGCCTGAGAAACCCTTGAACACAAGTAGCAGTCGCATGACTGTCCTGTGCACCCTCACCGAAGATTCTCACTCGAGGCCCCGCTTTGGGGGAGCGGTGATGCTTGTTGAATGGCACGTACTTTATCCTAGCTGGTGAAGGAGTCTGGCTGGTCTTCCGCCACCTCCTGCGAGAGCCCCTGACATCTCTGGGACTCATCACTCGCTGGCTTCCCAGTCCTTGGACCTCCCCCTCCCCCAGAGGGGAGACAGATGCATCCGGCTTCCCGATCTCACACCTCGAAGGGCAATCAGTGTTCCACCAGACGAGGCTTCCCACATCCTCGACTTTGTCTTAATAAATAATCTGGCGTATTTAGCCGAAATCATCGCATCTTTGTTTAGGGATTAGGACTGGAGATATTATTAAAACGGCACTGAGCACTGGTAATCCTGCAAGGGCTGAAGCAATGCTGATAGCGCCACACGGGCCCCAGCAGTGAGTGCCCCCGCTCAGCTGCGGATGCTATTAAAGCAGCTGTCTGTGCACAGCACGGAGCGGACGAGCGCGGATCAGTATGCATGTGCACGGGTGTGCACTGGCCGACTCCACGCGGGGAAACACGCACGCCTGCACCCGCCAAACATGGGCGCTCGTGGAATTACACCTGCAAACCCCTGAGTTCCCCCACGCCCACGCACGGGCATATATAAAATGTGTGAGCTCATCTGCATGGTTTTTGCAAATAAATAAATATGGAAACATGTCACCACCACCCCCGACCCTTTCGGTGGTGCAAATCTGCAGCCCGCCAGCTGCTCTGAAGCCCTCCATACAGGGTGTATATCTGAGCCCGGGAGCCCTGAGTGCCGGAGACAGAATTTGCAGGTAGCTCTGGGCGACTTGTGGATTTCTTCCTGCTTTTGTGCACAGCCGCTCCTACATGCCGCTGTTTCCAGCAGAGCCTTCCCTGGCTACCTCGTGAGGTCAGGAATTACTTGGAAACCCTACCGGAGTGCGATCCGCCTGGCTGCCCATTCCTTCCCCAGGAGCTAGCACACTGCTACGACATCAAAGCACATCAGGCACCTGCCCACAGTCTGCCACTGCCCCAAGCACCCGGGGGGGCCTTCATATTTCTTTCATTCATTCATTCTCTTGACAGGGATGTCTCCAGTCCCTGCTGGCTGTCTGGGCTTGTGCAAGGAGTTGAATAGGCTACCAGTGATTGTAAGGAGGATCTGTCTTTTGGGATCTTGTGGGAATTCAGTGCCAGAATCTGATCTAATATTGAAAAGGACAGGCGCGGGGTGGGACAAAGATGCCGAGAGCCCAGAGGAGCATGTGTCAGGATCCCAGAGATCTCATTTGGACATTCACTGGAAGCCCCTATGGTTTTCAGCACCCGGCTGGCGACGACCATGCTACAGCACATGTAGGGTATTGCCACGCCGGGCAGCCCTGATGAGCCAATGCCAAAGGCTGTGTTGGGATTGCTCACAGAGGCACAGCCTGCACGTTCCAGAACTCCAGGCTCTCAGCTGGGAGGCAGGTGCTCAGTGCGGGCACCATCCAGGCACAGAGGAGCCAGCCTCTCTTGGAGGGAGTGCATCAGGTGGGGGCCGAGGGTTCCGATGTTGGGCAAGGGCAACCTTGCCAGCAGGCCACCCTGGGGAGCCGTGGACAGGCCTGCTGTGTCACAGAGTGCAGGGGCACAGGTGGGCAGTTCCAGGAAGAGCAGGACTGGAGATATTATTAAAACGGGCAGCTTGGGGACAGGAGCCCTGCAGTTGGGTCTTGAAGAATGGTTAGGGACCAAGCAGGTGGATGGCAGTCCCTGAGCAGGTGGGAGTGCGTCTAGCTAACCCCTGAGGGACTGAGTGAGGAGCTTACCTTGCAGAGGCGGAAGAGACAAGAACAATGCTGGCTACTGTACCCTGTGCTGGGGGTGGGGAGAGACCCTGGGGAGCCCAGCAGTCTGTACTACTTCGTTGTTCCTGGGCAAACCAGGGAAATGGGGCTGTGCTTACTGCTTGCTTGTTCTGTTTTGTTGCTAAAATGAGGGCAGGTTCACACTCAGCTATGGAGCTGTCCACCCAATAGACGAGTGTGGTATAAGGACGCCCTCTGGGTTCGCGAGGGTTGAGGGACTTTCTCGTGGTTACCCTTGAGTCTTTGTCTCTCGACCTCACACCTGGCGTGTCAGTGGTCAGCGCACCTCCAACCTTCTCCTCACTGGTTTCTCTGCAGTAATAAGAGCTTCAATGTCAGTCAGAGCCTCGCTCTCTCCTGCGTGAAACCTAGCAAATGCTTACACTGCACGCACCAAGGCCTGGTGCCTCAGTTGTGGGCCTCTGCCTATCTCTCCACTCCCAGGAGATCCCTGTCCCTGTCATCCACTGAGTTAAACCCTGTCCCTGAATCCCACCGAGCTCCTTCCTGCCCCAGGACCTTTGCACTTGCTGGCCCCGCTGCCTGGATCTCTCCTCCCCCAGGTCGGATGGTGGGGGTCCCTGGCAGAATACCACCTCCTCGGAGAGAGCTCAAGTCTCCCTTCTACCTGCACCCCACCTCAGCAACTCAGCATTTGGTCTTCTAGTCTTCTTTGCTGTACGTAACCATCACTAGCTAGATTGTTATTTCTTCCTGCTTTGGATCTTGCCTGACTCCCGTCAAGGGCACAGCAAGTTTCTGGTGGCACGTGCCTTGTCCAGCAGGCTCAGGCAGCCTGGCTCAACAAATGTGTGTTGAAAGAATGGAGTGTTGGGGCCAGCTCTGTAGCGCAGTAGGTTAATCCTCCGCCTGCGGTGCCGGTATCCCATATGGGCACCGGTTCAAGTCCTGGCTGCTCCTTTTCCAATCCCACTCTCTGCCTGAGAAAGCAGTAGAAAATGGCCCAAGTCCTTGGGCCCCTGCACCCATATGGGAGACCCAGAAGAAGCTCCTGGCTCCTGGCTTCGGATCAGCACAGCTCTGGCCGTTGCAGCCATCTGGGGAGTGAAACAACGGAAGAAAGACCTTTCTCTCTGTCTTTCCCTCTCACTGTCTGTAATTCTACCTCTCAAAAAAAAAAAAAAAAAAAGAATGGAGTGTCGGTGTGTAAGTGGCTGGGCCTGGGGCATCAACAGAGAGACCTGGGCAGCCAGTGAACAGAAGGGCTCCAAAGAAGCTGGGGGCAGACTTCCCAGGGCAGGGCGGGGCTCCGTGATCCGTCCACCTGCACCCAGCGCCAGGGAGCCCGGATGGACAAGCTGACCCAGAGCAGGCAGAGGATGGAGACAGGTGATCAGATGGATGCCCTGGGCTCACAGAGGGCTCCTGTGATGGGGTCAGGTGTGGTAGCTGGCCACCAGCTGCTAGAGTGCATTGGGGGCCCGAGCTTTCTCCTGTGGGAAGATTGACAAGAGTCCAAATGCTGGAAGAAGGGAGGCACCCATCACGGTGGTGACTCGGAAATCCCCCAGTTGGCGGGATGATGGGCATAGCCAGAGATGGGGAGTTTGAGCTGGGCACAAGGGCAGAGTGTGAACAGTGAAGGGGATGTGAGCTGGGGCCACTCCCTTCTCCCCCCCACTCCCATCCCTACCCCTCCGCCGAGGGTGAAGCCCAGACTCAGCTCCGTGGCCAGGCAGGCAGCAGCCGGCCCGTCAAGCTCAAGTGGCCACAGCTGTCATTGTCAGGAAGCGGGATCCCGGGGAGGGGTTGGGCCAAGCCAGGGAGCCGCGTTGACACATCTGCCGGGGCCCAGCCATGACTGAAGTGCCCTGGAAACAGGCAGCGCAGAGGCCTTATCGGGCTTTGGAAGCAGCTCCTGGCTGGTGGCTGAGGGAGACGGAGCCCTGCCAGCACCCCACCCGCCAACATGCGGCCAAGGCGGCCTCATTGAGTGGGGAGCTCAGGGCCTGTGCAGCGGCGTCCAGGGAGATCAGCTCTGTCTGCAGCAGCTAAGGGGCCAACAGCAGACATGCGGGGAGGGCTCCCATGAACGCGGTCCCGCCCCAGGGCGCCCCGACAGACCACCACGGAGCTCTGCCCATTGGCGCCTTTGGGGCTGGGCAGGCGGAGGACCGCCCATCGTCCTCTCTGCCGGCTGGGAACAGCTCCAGGTCTGTTTGCGTGGCTGCAACTCCCCAGCAGATGGGGAGGCAGACCTCGATGGCTCTCTGTGTGCTTTGTACATTCTACTTGTTGGTAATGAATTTACAAATCCTGTACGGACGGAAAACAGAGCCTTCTCACGAGCGGAGCAGATGGGAGAGAAAGACTTCTAAGGCCTTGCAAAGTGGCCCTGGTTCCACCCCCTCCTGGCTTAGCATCTCGAGCTGGAAGTTCTTTATTAGCTGCGACAGGGGAGATTCTCACCGCCTTCCGTTCCTGGCTGCCTGGGAAACAACAGGGCATGCCTGTCCCTGCCTGGAGTCCACCAGGAAGATGGCCCTGGGCCCCAGCCAAGAACCTTCTTCAATGGGGGTGGAGTTGGGTCTGTGTTGTGGCACAGTGGGCTAGCCAGCTGCCTGCTGTGCCGGCATTCCATATGAGAAAGAGCCGGCAGTTCAAGTCCCGGCTGCTCCACTTCCGATCCAACTCCCTGCTAATGCGCCCAGGGAAGAAGCAGAGGGGAAGATAGCCCAAGTGCCTGGGCTCCTACCACCCACATGGGAGTTGTGGATGGATTTCATGGCTCCTGGTTTCTGCCTGGCTCATGTCCAGCCATTCAGCCGTTTGGGGAATGACCCAGTGAATGGAAGACCTCTCTCAATGTCCTACCTGCCGGGATGTGTCATAACTCCTAGAGGAAGCAAGGGAGGGGACATCAGCCTTCCCTCATTTCCCTGGCACAGCGAGAGACTCAGAGGGAGCTCTCTGAGCTGTCATGCAAACCCATGGTGGTTGGCATTAATGGCAATCCATTCAACCCTTCCTTGAACCCCACCCTCTGCCCTCACTTGGCTGTGTGCCCCCACCTCGGAAGGGGTCCCAGGCCCTGCCCCTTGAATCTGGATTCAGTCCCATGATGAGCTCTGGCCAAGGGGGTGTCTGCAGACCCCAGGGAAAGGAAGGCTTTGTCATGGTTGATTTTATGGGTCAACTTGACCAGGCTAAAGGCTGCCCAGCCTTCAAGTGACACGTGACTCCCGGTTGTGTCTGCAGAGGGGATTTCCAGAGCACATGGAAATTTCTCTGGGTAGATGGAGTGAAGCCGACGGCCCTGTGCAATGCAGGTGGGCGTCTCCAGTCCACCAAGGGCCTGGACAGAGCACAAAGACAGAAGAGGGGTGCATTTGCCACCGGCTTGAGTCAGCACCCCGCCCCCCTCTTCTCCTGCATCAGACTTTGGAACCCCTGGCTCTCTGGTCTTTGCATTTGGAATAGATGTCTACCAGGGGCTTCACTGGGTCTCCAGCCTTGGTGGTGGGGGTGGGGGTGGTCTCAGCCCCCATAATCATATAAGACAAGTGCTCAAAGTTCATCTCTTTCTGGGTACGTATCTATGTCCTGTTGGTTCTGGGTCTCGTGAGAATCCCATATGGGATGCCAGAGTAGCAGGCAGAGCCCTTAACCAACTACACCACAGTGCCACATCATTTTAATCATGAGAGCGATCTTCCAGTTAAACACTGTCTCTTTTACAGACAGGGATACACCTCAGTGACTCGGCCAGAGTTACACGGCTCGATCTATGGAAGAGCAGGGCTTGGGACTCCCGGAACACCGCGAGGTGAGATGTGGGACAGGCACACAGGCCGAATCAGAGCCAGGGGACACCGGCACCACCACGAAGGAGGACACCCTGGTTGGCCTGGGGACACCGGTGACGCCTGGGGCCATGTAAGTCTCCCCGTGGGGGAGATTGTCCCGCATGTCCCAGGGTGCTTAGGGGCATCCCTGGCCTCCTCACACTCCACACCAGGAGTGCCTCCTCGCCCAGAGGTGACCACCCAAACCTGTCTCACACGGTGCCAAATGTCCCCAGAGGGGACAAATTGGCCTGCAGAGTTTGCCACCGAGAAATGCTTCAGGCAGAGAGCAGGCTGTGAGATGCCACGCTTGGCTGTGAATTTGAAGGATCAATAAAAACTTTTCAGTTAAACATACATTTGAGGGGCAGGGACTGGGCCTAGCAGCTAGGATACTGCGTAAGACACACACAGTCCATCTCGGGGCCTCTGGATTCCAGTCCCAGCTCTGGCTCCTTCTGCCCACTTCCCACCAACGCAGAGCCTAAGTGGCATGGCTGCCGGCCAGAGCCTGGGTAGCCTGCCACCCACGGTGGGCCTGGGCTGAGTTCTGGGCTCCTGGCTTTAGCTGGTCCAGCCATGTGGGCATTTGAGGAGGGGCCCAACAGACAGAAGGTATCTCTCTCTCTCTCTCTCTCTCTCTCCCTATCCTTCTCTCTCTCTCCCTATCCTTCTCTCTCTCTCTATCCTTCTCGCTCTCTCTCCTCTCTCTCTCTCTCTCCCTATCCTTCTCTCTCTCTCCCTATCCTTCTCTCTATATATATACTTCTCTCTCTCTCTCTCTCTCTCTCTCTCTCCTCTCTCTCTCTCTCCCTATCCTTCTCTCTCTATCCTTCTCTCTCTCTCTCTTTCTCCCCTCCTCCTACTTCTTCTTCTTCTCAAACAAATCTTAAAAATACAGAAGAGCATTTCAGAGTGAAACGCAATCTTTACCAGAAACGTGTAGTTGGCAATCTTATACCGACGTTCTAAAAAAAAGAAGCCATCACGTATGTTATTTAAATTTCAAAGATGGAAAATGTATAGAATACAGGGGGTTGTACATTCCACCGGCGGAGTTGGCCTTCCTGTTTCTCAGGCATAAGCTTCCACTTGCCAACACAGGCGGCAGTGGTGTCTCACGGGTCCAGGGACAATCCCCTCTATGGCCCTTTTTCCTCCTTTTCATTGTATTTTCCTCAAGACAGGGACAGAAGCAGAAGGATAAGCCACAGAGGTAACCACCGCTTTGCTTTGTTGCTGTCTCTGGCTCCTCTCTCCTCGCCTTGTACTTCCGGATCCCCTTAACATTGACATTAAAAAAAAAAAAAAAAAAGCCACGTTGATGGCACAAAGGTCTCCTCTCCCTTTGATGACTGTGGGTCGCTGAGGCTGGCCACAGCCTGGAACACCAAGCTTCCTCTCACACACTTCTGTAGGCTGCAAGCCCCGGATGAGCAGGGCTGCTTCCTGTGAGGAGCCCCACGGAGGAGGCGGTTGCGCTCTCTCCTGGCTGCCGGCAGGTGGAGGCACCCCACCCGCACATCCCTGGGCCCCCGGGCTCTTCATGAACCTGTCACGGCTCTGTGTTTCCGTCTCCCCTGTCCTCATGAGGTGCCGGTCTGGTGGAGTGACGGCCACCTGGTTCTGGTTCGATCATGGTCTTAGAAGAACGGATGCCATCTGCAGTGACCCTATTCCAAATAAATTCCCTTTTGGAGGTCCCGAGAGCTAGGACACCAAGAGCCCACAGCAGTCACCTATGTGTGCGTATCTCCAGCAACTGGGCCCACAGCGTCCCCTACAGGTGAGTTCTAGCGGGATCTCCAGCATGATCTCCACCAGAGAGCCAAGAGGCACCGTGCGGGCTGGAGAGAGGTAGCAGGACCAGGGAGAAAAGCCAGGCTCACGGCGGGAGGGCACGCCCCTCACTCAGCTCCACTTCCCTCTACAAATGCTTTCCTCACTCCATGGAAAACGGATACTCAAGCACAGAGGACAGGAAAGAGTATAAATACAAGGGGGCCGGGCGGCGCCAGGCGGGAGGAATGCACAGAGGATGGATAGAGCCGGCGTGAGGAGGCGCTCACTCCGTGGGAGGCGCTCACTCCGTGGGAGGCGCATGCTCAGAGGCCAGCTCCTCTACCCACCAAGCTTCTCATGCCTTCATCACTCTCGGGTTCTTCACCTGCCAAGACGTGTCCCAGCCTGCATGGGGCTGTCCAAAATGCTGGCCACTGCAGTGGCGTCCCCAAGGGCTGCCCTCTGAGCCACACCTGACTCTCTCCCGTTCTCTTCTTTAAACAGCAGATGTCCCCATGTAGAGTAATTCTTAGCGTCTCAGCAGCTCCAGCAACTATGAAGTTACAAGGCTGTAAAATGTGTGTGTGGGTTCAGGTACATCTATTTGTTACACTGTATTAAATGCACAGAATCCTCCAAATCTACAGGCAATGAGATTCAACATGGATACATGAGTATACAAGTAAGGATGTCACTTCTTAGGAGCTCCTGTCCATTTTATATACAGATGAAAGGAAGAATGTATGCTCAATGGAGACCCGAACCTACTGAACATAGATTTATCTCAAAATACTCCAGCAGATCCATCCCTGGAGAACAAGAAGTCATCTACCCAGCTGTGAACCATGGCTCTTCCCTGGGGGAGGGTGATTGTAGGTGGGGGTAGGGGGGACTGACGCTTCTGCTTCCAAACCTGCTGCTTTGGTTGGAGACCCGGGTGGCTGTGTTGTGGGTTGGTCCCTGGTTAGACCTGGCCAGCTTCTTGTCTCCATTCAAGGAGGAGATGTAGGGTAAAGGTGAGTGGAGAATCCAGGTTAGTTAAAGTGGAAGCATCCCTGGAATGAGTGTAGGCAGGAGAGAGAGAGAGAGAGAGAGGGAGAGGGAGAGGGAGAGGGAGAGGGAGAGGGAGAGGGAGAGGGAGAGGGAGAGGGAGAGGGAGAGGGAGAGGGAGAGAGAGAGAGAGAGAGAGAAGATGCAAATAGCAACATTTAGGGCTGTCCTCTAATATGATCTGGGGCCATAGGGAGTGCTATCTGGGGAGAGGCTAAATTGAATATTCAAAGGGGGTGGGGCTTCACCTCTCTGGAAATCTTGGGGGCTGGTGCTGTGGCACAGTAGGCAATGCCGGCATCCCGTATCTAAGCACCAATTCAAGTCCCAGCTGCTCCATTCCCTTTCTGCCTCCCTGCTAATGTGCCTTGGGAAGCAGCAGGTGATGGCCCAACACTTGGGCCCCTGTCACTCAGTGGGAGACCCAGACGGAGTTCCAGGCTCCTGGCTTTGGTATGAACCAGCCATGGCCATTGCAGGCAATTTGGGGAGTGAACCAGATGATGGAAATCTTGGAATTGTCATGGTGTCAGGAACATAATGGGAGCAGGAGTGTCAGTCACGGCCATTTTATTAAAATGACTTAAAGGTCCTTGCAGGGAACAGCCAGCAGCTGCATTGGGTATTGTTAGCCATTGTGTATTGTGTATTGTTAGCCATTGTGTATCGTTAGCCATTGTGTATTGTTAGCCATTGTGTATTGTACATTGTTAGTGTAAGTTTTTAAGCAACAAAACGCTGGCAGCTCCGATCTGCACGGAAGGAGGTGATGTTTCCTCGGTTTGCGTGGGGCCATGGACAGGCTCTGGCCATCCTCAGCTTCCTCCCTGCCCATACCAGCTCCACGGTGAGCCTGGATGATATAGAGAGGAGGTATGACCAGCTGAGAGCACCAGCTTTCTTTCTTTCTTTTTTTTTCTTTCTTTCTTTCTTTTTTTTTTTTTTTTGACAGGCAGAGTGGACAGTGAGAGAGAGAAAAAGAGAGAAAGGTCTTCCTTTTCCGTTGGTTCACCCTCCAATGGCTGCCGCGGCTGGCACGCTGTGGCTGGCGCACCGCGCTGATCCGAAACCAGGAGCCAGGCCCAAGAGGAGGCATGACTAGCCGTGAGCACCAGCTTTCAAGGAGAGAAGGCCCTTGGCCAAGGGTTGAGGTTCGGGGAATCTTTCTAGAGATCTGTTCATATCGGCTGAAGTGGGTCTTTTGCAGGCCTCCTGTCTCCCCCTAGCCATTGTCCGTAAAAGGCAATGCCTCTGCTTGCACTCCCATCTTAAAAGCCTGCTTCCAGGCCGGTACCGCGGCTCACTAGGCTAATCCTCTGCCTTGCGGCGCTGGCACACCGGGTTCTAGTCCCGGTCAGGGCGCCAGATTCTGTCCCGGTTGCCCCTCTTCCAGGCCAGCTCTCTGCTGTGGCCAGGGAGTGCAGTGGAGGATGGCCCAAGTCCTTGGGCCCTGCACCCCATGGGAGACCAGGATAAGTACCTGGCTCCTGGCTTCGGATCAGCACGGTGCGCCGGCCGTGGCGGCCATTGGGGGGTGAACCAACGGCAAAAGGAAGACCTTTCTCTCTGTCTCTCTCACTGTCTACTCTGCCTGAAAAAAAAAAAAAAAAAAAAAAAAAAAAAAAAAAAGCCTGCTTCCAAAGCCAGGTTACTCTGCAGAAATGACTTATACCCCCACACATCCGCATGTGTGCTGGTGCTCAGCGTGTCATTTCCCTAAGCACCCCTGTCCACACCCGCTGCTCCTCCAGGGAACAGCACGCTGGTTCTCTGGCTGGACATCTTTCATCAGCCGGGCAGGCCCCAGTCCGGTTCCCTCGGCTCCACCTGTCTTCCCAAGGGTCCCTTGGCCAGTGGAAGAGAGCCAGCTTGGCCTCAGTGGTAGAATGCAGGGCCTTCACATGGGCTGTGGGGGCCCAGGATGACCCCATGCTATCCAGCAACACAGCCCTGTAGGGCTCATCGGACAGAACACGTTAGAACCTTCTTGTTGAGCTCAACGAATGAAGTGGCTGACCAGCAGGTAGCCATGCATCCCGGCCTCAGCTCTTGTCTTTTTTTTTTTTTTTAGGGGGGGGGGGTGAGTTCTCATCGGAAAGAACAGCTTCAATCAGCTCTAAAAGAAAAGCCAAGGAGGTGTGCCCAGAGCTTGGAGGCAAAGAGGCAGGAGAATGTCGAAGTAATTAAACTGCTGTTGCTCTTCTGATTTACAAATTGGAGTCCGGGGTGGGCCTGGCTCCCTGCATTCCTCCCTCCGCAGCCTGATTAAGGAATCCAGGCAACCAGCTAGGGCCCCCAGATGCGTCTAAGCTCCCTGATCTGCAGGGTGATTCACATGGCAGCCTCCCTAATAAAGCATGAGGTGAAGCTACCCGGGCACATCTGTTCTATGCCGGCAAATCCTGGAAATGTAGGCAAGGCAGAGGCCACCCTGGCCCGAAGGAACCCGCCATATTTCTGTGGGTGGATTCAAGGCTTCAGGGGTGGCCCCGATGGCTCAGTGTTCAGGGCACAGCTGGGTTTCCATGCAGAATTAATAGTGAAATGGTTTCATTCGTTTCCTAAGCAAATGCTCATGGAGTTGTCCACTGTGCACCAAGCACTGGTTGGGCCCAAGGGCATGGGGGATGAGAGAGCTGTGCAAATGGGTTAATTACTAGCAGGTGGCAGGTGCCACCTTGGAGGTGGTCGCTGCTGGCTGCAGGAGCTAGAGAAAGGGCATGACCGTCTCTAGCCAGGAAGGGATGCAGGAATGAGAGGATGGCCCCCACAGCAGAGCAGCCTTGAGAGATGGAGACAGCGCAACACTGTCACGGGCTGCTCCCATGAACCCCTAGCCTGGCGTGGTGCCAGTGCACACGCACTTCTCCCAGCTGCCCATGGGGCTGGAGCCGTCTTGTGCCCTTCCTGACGATGTCACTGGCCAGCACTTCAGACTCTGTCCCAGACTCCTCAGGGGCTATAGGAACCATTCTGCTTCACTCAATGAGGATGGGGCCAATCTGAAGACACGGAAGGGATGCCCAGCGTGGCCTGGGCACGAGGCGCACCTCCGCACCTCCACGGGGTGCCTCAAGCTGGGAGCCACCTCTCCTGTCCTGAACAACTTCTGCTGGCTAATTGTGGTTCCTTCCTAAATGGAGATGGTGATTTATTCAAACCTCTTCGGCTCCAATGTAAAAAAGAAGTTGCTCATCAGCCACCGTGGAAGAAGGACTCAATATCTGTTGATTAAAATTATGAATCAAAGGGGCCGGTGCTGTGGCGCAGCAAGTAAAGCCAACCCCTGCAGTGCTGGCATCCCATATGGGCACTAGTTTGAGTCTCGGCTGCTCCACTTCTGATCCAGCTCTCTGCTATGGCCTGGGAAAGCAGTGGAAGATGGCCTGGGTCGTTGGGCCCCGATACCCATGTGGGAGACCCGGAAGAAGCTCCTGGCTCTTGGCTTCAGATCGGCACAGCTCTGGTCATTGCGGCCACCTGGAGAGTGAACCATCAGATGGAAGACCTCTCTCTCTGTCTCTACCTCTCTCTGTAACTCTGTCTTTCAAATAAATAAAATAAATCTTTTTTTAAAAAATAAAATAAAATTATGTGTCATGAAAATAAGATCATGGCTTACAATTCAGAGGGGTGCACATTTCCCTGGGAACTGTCACCTCTTTCTCTCTCTTTCCCTTTCTCTCTCTCTCTCACACATACACACACACACACACACACACACACACTATCATATGTACACACAGGACCGTCCAGATGTTGGACTATGTACAGTGACTTTCAACTCACTCTGGGAAGGCACACAGATAAAACTCCTGACCCACTTTCTCCCTGGGAGCCACTGAATTCTGGATGGCACCATCTGTGTCTTTCCTGCCAGGGAAGGCGAGGCATCCCCATCCTAACTCAGTGCATCAAGTGCCAAGCCTCAGCTGAGTGTCGGAGAATCAGGTCCCCCCGCATGTCGCGTGTCTCTCCCCTGGGAGGGGGCTGGCTGGGAGTCCTTGGATACAGACCCGGCAGGACCCTGTGGAGCCACGGGTAACCGTGGGGAGGAAACGGCCGCCAGACAAGGGGACCTCCCGTAGCCACTGCCAAGTGCAGGTGGGTTTGAGGGACTGGACCTGCTCAGCCTGAGCTGGTGGAGCCCCAGCTGAGGTCTAGCCTGGAGGAGGAGGTCTGGGTCAGGGGGATGGACCGAGACCCCTGAGCGGGTTCCCGGACTGTCTGCAGAACAGGGAGGAAGCCCACAGCACCATGGGGCTTCTCTGGCCCGCCCCTGACCTTTGACCCTGAAGTCCTGGGGATTCCTAGAAGTGGCCTGGGGTCAGCCCCCCTGTGGCTCCCTTTGTAATTGCAGGCTGGGCCATTTCCAAATACCTCCATTCTGATTCGCACCCCTTTTACACAAATGCCTCCTTAGGTTACTTTTATTGAAAACCTACCAAACTGGTACAGAAGAAGCTAAAGAATTGCATAATTTTGTTCAGTTATAGATGTATAGATTTGAAAGCCTGAGAGAAAGGGCTGATTGATTTTCTAGGGAAAATGGAAGTGACCACAACTGATCACGGAGATGAACAGCTTGAACAAATCAATTACCAAAGGAGAAATTTGATTTTTTTTTTTAAGAACAAAAAACTCTTGTAAGGAAAAATCAAAGCCAAAGAATTTCACAAAATAATTCTGTCTAATGCATAAGTAACATGTCTTAGGTACTATTTTAAATTGCTCTAGATCATAGTGGGGAAAAAAGATCACTTCCAAATTACTCTTACAAATTTAGAATAGCGTTAATAATAAGACCTGACAAATAAAGCACACAATAAACCTGCAGGCTGATTTCACTGATGAATATCAGTGCATATATCCTGAATGAAATATTAGCATGAAAGAATCAGGCAAGAGATTAAAAGAATAATTCACTGTGACTAAACGGTGATTACTCTAAGAATGCAAGGATAGTTCGACTCTGTTAACATAATTGTCCATATAATTGGATCAAAAGCACTTTAGCTCTATTAATATAATTGTCCATATAATTGGATCAAAGGACAACCTATCTAACTGCTGAAAAAGCTTTTGAAAAAAAAAATCAACACTTTTCTGGACTTAAAAAGTTTTAGACATACACACTTCCTCTTGACGATAAGAACTTCATTCAACTCAAATCAGTTTCATACGCTAAATGGAAAACATAACAGAAGGATCCATATTCATGTCAGAAACTAAATAGCATTCACATTTGCTACCATCACATAATATTATTTTAGGTACTATTCAATGCAACATAAAATGAGAGTATACATAGGAAAGAGAGAGAGAAATTTTACGTTGCTTATTGATGATGTAATTAAATAAAATCAGCTGAGAATCTGCTCTGGAAGATAAACTAATTCAAAGATAACATAAAAAATCTGCAGTTGAGAACTGTAGTGGACAAAGAGGTCTTATTTAATAGTACTCCAAAAGCAAACTCACCCAAGGAGAGATTTACCAAAGGCACCAAATCCATGAGCTACAAGGGAACCAAACACCACGTGTGAAATTAGAGGCACAAGAAGAAATGGATAAACTCAGTTTTCTCTGTGGAAGACAGCCTGGTGAAGGCAGCATTTGCCTCTGAATCATTCTGTAACTGTAAAGTTCTCACCCCAAGTACACCGACTTTTGATCAAGCTAGGATTGATTAAGTGTGGTAAATCAAACACATTGTAAGAAATGCCAGAAAAATTCTACAGAAAACAAAAGCTGTGAAGGGCTATGAATGGATATCAGATGCTGGTATCAACACGAGACAAGGTGACGGCGGTCAACACAGAACGGTACTGGATCCAGAATCAGTGCATCGGGGAAGCAGAGAAGGGGACCCAAAGATATTCTCAAATACACTTAGAACTGTACACTGTGTGTGATGAATATGGCTTGTAATTAGTTCAGGAAAGATGGATTGCTCAGTAAATTTTGTTGATAGCGTACCCATCCCACAGACATTAAAGTTGGAACTTTACCTTAAGTTATATATTAATCAACAGCTTAAGCCTAAAATATAGAACCCTAGAGGCACCAAAGAAACAGAACACGAGATGGGATTTTAAGCGAATAATCTCAATTTCACAAAGCCATCAGAAAAAAAGACATATCTACAATTATGATTTTTCATGATAAATTTTGCTACATCGGTTTCAAATTTTTCTCAGGGACAAAAGTGCTGTAAAAACCACTTCGGTTCAACATAGTCCTGGGAATCTAGATAAAGCAACTCATCAAGAGGAAGTCACGCAAATCAGAGAAGAGAAAGTAAAATTCCTTTTTTTAAAAATATTTATTTATTTATTTATTTGAAAGGCAGAGTTACAGAGAGAGGTAGAGGCAGAGAGAGAGAGAGAGAGAGAGAGGTCTTCCATCTGCTGGTTCATTCCCTAAATGGCTGCAATAGCCATGGCTGTGCCGATCAGAAGCCAGGAGCCAAGAGCTTCTTCCAGGTCTTCCACATGGGTGCAGTGGCCCAAGGATTTGGGCCATCTTCTACTGCTTTCCCAGGCCATAACAGAGAGCTGGGTCAGAAGTGGAGCAGCCAGGACTCGAACGGGTGCCCATATGGGATGCTGGCACTGCAGGCAGAAACTTTACCTGCTATGCCACAGCGCTGTCCCCAAGAAAGTAAAATTCTTACTCTTTGCAGACAACATGATTTTGTATACAGAAAACCCTAAAGACCATCAAAAAAAAAAAAAAAAAAAAAAAAACCTGTCCAAGTGAACAAATGCATTCAATAAAGTTGCAGGATACAAAAATCAATATTATTTCTATATGCTCATAGTGAACTATCTGAAAAGGCAATCATGAAAACACTCTTATTTACAATAGTAATAATAATAATATTTACAATAGTAATAATTATAATAATAATAAAAGCCTAGGTACAAGTTTAACCAAATTTGTGAAAGATCTCTACACTGGAAACTATAAAAAATTGAAAGAAATTGAAGAAGAGACAAATATATGGAAAAATACCCATGTTCATAGATTGGAAGAATTAATATTGTTAAAATATTCATACTAACCAAAGCAATCTACAGATTCAATATAATCCCTCTCAAAATACCAGCAACCTGTTTCACAATAATAGAAAAAAAATGTAAAATTTGTACTGTGTAGCCAAAACATTTTAGAGCAAAAAGAACAAAACTGGAGGCGTCACCCCGCCTACCATCAAAATACACTACAAGGCTACGGAACCAAAAGAGCACCGTATTTGTATAGACACGGACACACAGACCCGTGGGACAGAATGCAGAGCCCGGAAGTGAGCCCCAGGATCCACAGCAAACTGACGTTGGACGATAAGGCCAGGTGCACCTGCTGTGATGGCTTGGACAGAACGTGGCTCTCCAGACTCGTGAAGGCAACAGCAGATGGGTTACAGGTGGGGACCTGAGCTAACCATGGCGTCTCAGAAGTGGGCCTGGTGGGAGGTCCCTACAATAGTGGGGGCTCGCCCTCGTCAGCAGGTCTTGTGAGAGGGTTGACTGGAGAAGCCGAGTGAGCGTCCTGCCTCAGCACCCAGCCCACCACTGCCAGGCTTGGCCTGCTGGGTGTTGAGCTGTGAACTCGGTACCGTAAGGCAAAACAAACCTTTTGTTTCCCAGGAAGTCCTCTTAGGTGTACTCATTAAAGGAAGGAAAAGCTGACCCATATGTGGTCCTGGGGGAATCTCCTTGGTAAGAGGTGCTAGAATTGTCTATCCACTTCCCAAAGGATGAAACCAGACCCCTGTTTCTCACCACGTACAAAAATCAAAGCCAAATGGATTAGCAACTTAAATATGTAAGACATAAAGCTGTGAGTAATTTGGCGACAACACAGGGAAAACAAGAGGTTGCTCTCGACTAAACCTTTTTGGATCACATCTCAACCAAGCACAAACCACAGAAGCAAAAAGACACGAATGGGAGTGTGTCAGACCGAAAAGCTTCCGAGCAGACAGGAAGCCGTGGGTAAGGAGACATTCTGTGGAGTGGGAGAAAATATTTGAAAACTAGATGTCTGATAAGGGGCTAAGATCCAGGGGAGACAGGCGACTCCAGCAACTCAGCAACCAAAAACAAATCATAGGATTGCAAAAGGGCAAAAGACCTCAATCGACGTCTCTCCAAAGGAATCAAATAGCCAGCAAATACCCGAAAAAGTGCTCCACATCACTAATCCTGGGGGCAGCGCGAATCAAAACCACATTGAAATATCCCTCGCTTCAGTTAGAATGGACAGGGGGCCGGCGCCGCGGCTCACTAGGCTAATCCTCCGCCTAGCGGCGCCGGCACACCGGGTTCTAGTCCCGGTCGGGGCGCCGGATTCTATCCCGGTTGCCCCTCTTCCAGGCCAGCCCTCTGCTGTGGCCAGGGAGTGCAGTGGAGGATGGCCCAGGTGCTTGGGCCCTGCACCCCATGGGAGACCAGGAGAAGCACCTGGCTCCTGGCTCCTGCCATCGGATCAGCGCGGTGCGCCGGCCGCAGCGCGCCGGCCGCGGCGGCCATTGGAGGGTGAACCAACAGCAAAGGAAGACCTTTCTCTCTGTCTCTCTCTCTCACTGTCCACTCTGCCTGTCAAAAAAAAAAAAAAAAAAGAATGGACAGGGTCAAAATCACAGGTCTCAGGTGTGGTGAGTGCCTAGAGCAAACAGAATGCTTCCCCTCTGTTAGTGGCATGCAGATGAGGGCAGCCACCATGCAAAACAGTAGGAAGTCTCCTCCATACATCACAGAGAACCGCCCGCATCCCACTGCCAGGAATCCTCCTAAAGAAAATGAAATCCATATGTCAAAGAGACATCGGCAGTCCCGTGTCGGCCGGAGCACTGCTCACGGTAGCCACCATGTCCGTCTGTCTCTGCGCCATCATTGGCAGACAAATGAGTCAGGACAACGTGGTTATACATACACAATGGAATACCACTTAGGCATTTAGAAGGATGAAATACTGTCATTGGTGCCAACAGGGATGACCCGAGGGGACATTACGTGAAATAAGTCAGGACTAGAAAAGACAAATACCCTGTGATCTCACGCACGTGTGAGTTGACCTACAGAGTTGGTTGACCTACAACCTACAGAGTTGACCTCCTAGAAGTAGGCAGTTTAATGGTAGTTACCATAGGCTGGGGAGGGTGGTCAGGAGGGAGGAAAGCAAACAGATTGGTGGACAGATACGGAGTGACCATGAGATAGGAGTAAGCTTGGATCATCCGCGTCACAGTACGGTGAGTATAGTTAATGATGCGTATTTCCAAATGGCTAGAAGAGAGGATTGTGAACATTCTCATCACAAAGAAAGCCGCGTATTCAAGATAATAGAGGTGTTAACCACTCAGCTACACCGTGGACAGTTGTATCAGAATATCATAGTGTGCTCCATAAGGATGCACAACTAGTACATGTCGATTAAAAATGAACTAAAAATCAAAAGGAAAAATGGCAACATAAAACATTTGCATCATTTATCCAAACAAGTCTATGAAGAACTCTTACAAATCAGTGAGAAAAATACCAAAAACTCAATATAAAAATGAGAAGTCATGAGCAATCCTGTATTTCCTAAACGTATTTTAAGATCCCTCACTTCAGGCCGGCACCACGGCTCAATAGGCTAATCCTCCACCTTGCGGTGCCAGCACACCGGGTTCTAGTCCCGGTTGGGGCGCCGGATTCTGTCCCGGTTGCCCCTCTTCCAGGCCAGCTCTCTGCTGTGGCCCGGGAGTGCAGTGGAGGATGGCCCAAGTGCTTGGGCCCTGCACCCCATGGGAGACCAGGATAAGTACCTGGCTCCTGGCTTTGGATCAGCGTGATGCACCGGCTGGATTGCGCCGGCCGCGGCGGCCATTGGAGGGTGAACCAACGGCAAAAGGAAGACCTTTCTCTCTGTCTCTCTCTCTCTCACTGTCCACTCTGCCTGTCAAAAATAAAAAAAAAAAATCCCTCATTTCCAATAAAGACATTATAATACAACCTCAGTAATGTACAAATTTTTCCAAGCCATTTTATTGGGAACAAATAAAATAAGTAATAAAATGATCTGAAAGGTTATGAGAAATCAATTCTTTTCTCACGCTGTAGGCTGTTAAAATTAGTACAATATTTTGAGGGGAATCTTCATGTTTAAGGCCAAAATGTATATATCTTTTGATCGAATGATTCCATTGCTAAGAATATTTTGTAAATTAATTTGCTTATATGTGACCAATGTGTATATAGGGTTATTAATTGCAGCTCTTGTTGTAATTAGGAAAAGAGTGGGAAAAAAAGTTTCAATGTCCATCAAGGGGAAATGGTGAAATACTTTATGGTCCATACTTGAAATGGAATAATATGCAGTATGAAAAAATAAGGCAGCTTTATATGTACTTGTACTTAAAAAACTTCAAGATACATTTTAGTTTAAAAAAGCAAGATAATTCCTTTTCAACATTGTACTAGAAGTCCTAGCTGATGCAATAAGACAAGAAGAAAAAGATATAAAAGATATACAGATGGGGAAAAGAAAGAAAAATCTGTCTTTGTTCACAAATGACATGATTATCTCTTAGAAAATCAAAGAATCGACAAAGAACCTCCTGAAACTATCAAGTGAGGATAGCAAAGTTTTAAGAAAGCAAAGTCACAGAACAAAGTCAACTATTTTCCTATATACCAATAACAAGCAAGTGAAATTTGAAATTAAAAACACAATACCAGGGCCAGTGCTGTGATGTAGCAGGTAAAGCCCCCGCCTGCAGTGTGGGCATTCCATATGGGCGCCAGTTCGCGTCCTGGCTGCTCCACTTCCAATCCAGCTCTTTGCTGTGGCCTGGGAAAACAGTAGAAGATGGCCCAGGTCCTTGGGCCCCTGCACCCATGTGGGAGACCTGGAAGAGGCTCCTGGCTCCTGGCTTCAGATTGGTGGAGCTCCAGCCATTGTAGCCACCTGGGGAATGAACCAGCAGACGTAAGACCCCTCCCTCTCTCTCTCTCTCTCTCTCTCTGTAATTCTGACTTTCAAATAAATAAAGTCTTTAAAAAAAAACACAATACTATTCACACCAGCATCCAAAAAACTGCAACATATATATATATATATATATATATATATATACTTGAATATATATAGATGAAGAAAACTATAAAATTCTGATTAAAAAATAAAAGAACTAAATAAATATATTTCATGTCTGTAGCTAGGAAGACTCAATTAATCAAGATGTCAGTTCTTCCCAACTTGATCTATAGATATCTTGACATCCTAAATCCAAAATCTACCAAGTTGTTGTGTGGCTATAGGCAGATTCTGATGTATATATGGAGAAGCAAAGACCCATACAAGAAAACCCAGTTCTGTAGGAGAAAAACCAAAGAGGGGAGACTCACAGTTTCCAAGTGCAAGTTTTGTTTATCTAAGGTGAACTCCAATTCCTACAGTAGAGCTGCAGTAGTCACTTTAGTGTGATGCTGGCAAAAGAATAAGAAAACAGATAAATGGATCTGAATGGAGAGCCCCCAAACGCACCCACATCAACCTAGTCCCTAGTCTTTGCCACAGAGAGGAGGCAAGCCAGTGGAGAAGAGTCTTTTCAACAAACAGTGCTTGAACAACTGAATCGAGACACAAAAGAAAAATTAACTCAACATGGATCAGAGACTTAGACATAAAAGCAGTACTAAATGTCCCAGAGAGTAATGAGAGAAAGACGCTTAGATAACGTGACTACATCATCTAAGAAAGAGTGGATTAGCTGAACTTCGTTCAAATCCAAACCTTCTGCTCCACAAGAGACAAGGTGAAGAAAAGGAGATGGCAAGACCCTGACCGGGAAGCAACACCGGCAAAGGCACGTGTGTGATGAAGGCTTATTGTCCGGACTACGCAAAGAACCTTGAAAGTCAACGATAAGAAAACCAACCACCCAAATGAAAAGTGTGTAGTAAATCAGAGTGAGCTGGGAGGAACACTGCAGAGTGGGGAGACGAGAGTTCACTATCTCCTGCTAGGAGTTGTAGGAGCAAATAGAAGAAAGACCCTCTTACAGTAACGGTAGAAATGTTGATTGCCCGGATTTGATCACTACCCGCTGTGTATACGCCATGAAATGTTACACTGTAGCATAAATATGTACAATCATTGTTAATGAAAACTTCTTAAATGGATTCAAAGAATTTAACACCTCATTGGGAAAAAATATCCCAATGGCCAATAAACATTTGGAAAGAGACTCCACATGTGTCATGGAAAATGCAAATTAAAACAATGGGATATGAGAGACCTGCACACCTTGTCTGCTGGAACAGCCCGAAGCCATAACCTTGACACCACAACTGAGTGCTGATGAGGAAGTGGATCTCAGGAACTCTCGTTCATTACTGGTGGGAACGCAAAACGGCACAGCCACTTTGGAAAACGACTGGGCAGTCCCTAAGGCAATTAAAGTCCTTTCACTGCACAAGGGCAGCCGTGCTCCCTGTGCCCAAAGGAATCAAGAACAGACCCGCCCCCTGTGACCTGCACCCCGCTCCATTCATAATTGCAACCAAGAGGTCCTCCAGTACATGCACACGGCCGAATAAACTGTGATACAGCCAAACAATGGAATCCTATACTAAAAAGAAATGAACTACCAAGCCCTGGAAACCCATGGAGAAAAACACGTATTACAAAATGAAGGACACCACTCTATAAGGAAACCCACTGGCAAAGTCTACTTACGGTGTAATTCCAACCATATGACACTCTGGAAAAGGAAAACCGAGGTGACAGCACACAGAAGAAAAACAGTGAATAGCAGATTCTGGAGGTGGAGGGAGGGGCACAGAGGACTCACAGGGCAGTGAAAATATTCTCCATAGAGTGCATGACAGATGTAAGACATAATGGTAGATATATATCATTATATATACATATACACCAATGTCCAATCTTAACCAAGAGGGAACTCTGATGCGATCTCCGGGATTTGAGTGACAGTGATGCCAATGCAGGGACATTTCTAGTGCCACAGGTACCACCAGGCAGGTGTGTTCGTCATGAGCAAGCTGTGCACACGTGGGGGCCAGCATCTACACCTTCCTCTCCATTCTACAGCAAATTTCAATTGCTCTAGAAAGACGCAGTTAAAACAAACAAGAATGGAAGTGTAGGGGTGCTGCCCATTCATTTATAGAAAGGAAATCAGAATAAATGTGCATGAGTCCTCCTGGCACCGAGAGAGAATTGCTCTGAGAACACACACCAGGGCACCTGCTACGCTCATGGCTTCCCACATAGTATTTGCTACTCATTTTAAAAAATTTTTATGTGTGTATTTGAGAGGCAGACAGAGAGTTGGTATCTGCTGTTTCACTCTCCAAATCCTGACCACAGCTGGGGTTGCTCTGGGCTATTGCCAGGAGCCAGGAACTCAATTCATGTTTCCCAGTTGAGTGGCAGGGACCCCATCGCTGGAGCCATCACCACTGGCTCCCAGGGTCTGCACCGGCAGGAAGCTGGAGGCAGGACGGGAGCCAGGAATTGATCCAGATAATCAACGTAGGGCACAGGCATCTAAATGGCAAGGCCAAGTGCCCGCCCCCTTTCTCCACCCTTTGAATACCGTGCCACACACACGTCTTCTTTATTCAAAGTGCCCATGCCCTCACTCCTTGTGTGACATCTGCCGTGTGCTGGGGTCAGCCCTGTGGGTCCACATTCACCTCCACAGGCTCCATTGCAGGTCCCCCGGGTCCCTCCCTCCCTCTGCTGGATCAGCAGCCCCTTTCTGGCCTGTTTCCTGAGGCTGTGGCACCTCCCATCCTGAATGTAAACGCTGCAGCACGCACACCTGTTGCAGTGGTCCTGGGAATCCATGTGTGGCCACTTGCGCCCTCTCAATGTGATTGTTTTGAGAGGTGGGAGGGGTAGGTCATGAGGGGGGCTCCTGGATGGGTTCTGCACTCTTATGTGTGAGGCCTGCAGGAGCTTGCCTGCTTGCTCATTCACGTCTGGACACAGACAGGATGTCACCTGTGCAGAAAGACCCTCACCAGACACGGAATGTGCTGGCGCCTTGATCTTGCACGCCCCAGACCTGTGAACAATACATCCCTGCTCTTCACAAACTACGCAGCCTAAGGTCTTTTGGTACAAGAGCAGGAATGGCCCAAGACACGGGTCACTCACATCGCTGCAGCCCCACACACAATGCCTTAGGAGGCATAGGCGCTCAACAGAAAAGGGGAGACAGGTGCTTTGCTTCTACCGCCTTGCATCATGTCACTCACCCGACAGTCTCCAGGGGCCTGGGACAAACACAGACCCTTCAGGAACTCCAGGTCACTCCTCACGCCCAGCAGAGGCCACGTGCCGCCCCCACCACAAACTCCTAAGATCCTTCCCAGAGCCCATCTCACCGACACTCAGGAGCCGGGTTCCCCATCCTACAAGAACGGAAGTCACTCTTTCCCGCTGGGTTTCCCCCGAGCAGCCCAGGCACAGCACGCATCCAGCCTTGAGGACACAAGGGGACTCTGCACGCCTAGCAATAGAGCCAGCCCTGGCCAACTGGAAGCGAGACCATGAAGACCCCGGCCTGCCGGAGTTCCCTGAGGATGCACACGTTTGCCTGACTTGCTCACTGCCTCCCTCAACCCCAAACAGGGCTACCAAAAAGACCAGGCAAGAGCCGGATGACACACAGCACAGAGGTATCAGGGGGAGAACAGCAGAGCTGCACACCCATCCCGGCCAGGGCAGGCTGGGGGATGCTGCCCGCCCCGCTCCGTCTCGCCAGCCCCGTCCTGCCGGGGGAGGGGGAGGGTTAAGTCATTCATTTTGGGGGTGGATTCCTTTGCCTTTCTTCCCTGCCCCTCTTTTGATCTCTTTTGCTGCAGTACCACCGTTAACAAAAAATAGAGCATGTTGCAGACAAAGAGGGCTCCATGCCTCTTCCTGCAAGGAGGCTTTGAAGGAAAGGGAAGTGAGCAGAATAAAGACAGGGAGCGGAGGGAGGGGCTGAGGAGGGGCCCAGGGGAGGGGGCAGGCTTTGATCTCGGACCAGCCTCCGCCTTGGAGCTTCCTTTGTTTCACTGTTGGGGTAAGGGGGTCTCCTGGGGGGCTGGGGCCCAGAGGGGCACTGTCTGGAGCAGGGAGCTCCCCTCCTGCACACCCTGCCTCCTCCCCCCACCCACTGGCTCATGTCATCTCACACAGCCACACACACATGCACAGTCGTAGCCACAAACACCCACACACACCCATGACACTCACACACACACGCACAGTCGTATCCACAAACACCCACACACACACCCATGACACACACACACACGCACAGTCGTAGCCACAAACACCCACACACAGCTGTGACGCTCACACACAGTCACACACACATGCACAGCTGTATCCACAAACACCCACACACACCCATGACACTCACACATACACACGCACAGTCGTAGCCACAAACACCCACACACACCCATGACACTCACATGTACACATGCACAGTCATATCCACAAACACCCACACACACACCCATGACACACACACACACGCACAGTCATATCCACAAACACCCACATACACAGCCGTGACGCTCACATAGTCACACACAACACTCACACACAGTCGCATGGGCTCCCTTTATCATAACATGCCATACATACTCACATCAACAGTGACACACACACAGCCACACATGCTCACACACTCATACACACAGCCATAGCTTCCTGCCTTAACACAGTCATACCTTCCTGCCTTAACACAGTCATACATGCTAACCCTCCCATATATGTTCACACATTCTTGTATACACACAGTCACACACACCATCATGACATTATACATACTCACACAATCTCACACACAGTCATACATGTCAATCTTGTCACCTATATTCACACACACACCATCATACACACCATCACACATTCACACACCATCATACACACTCACATAGTCTTACACAGTCATACATGTCAACCCTGTCATCTATGTTCACACATACACCATCATACATACCATCACACACATTCACACACCATCATACACACTCACACAGTCTCACACAGTCATACCTGCTAACCCTGTCATATATGCTAGAAACACTCATATACAGTCACATACATCATCATTCATGTACACACCATCATACACACTCACATAGTCTCACACAGTCATACTTAACCCTGTCATCTATATTCACAGACACACCATCATACATACCATCACACACATTCACACACCATCATACACACTCACATAGTCTCACACAGTCATACTTAACCCTGTCATCTATGTTCACACACACACCATCATACATACCATCACACACATTCACACACCATCATACACACTCACAGTCTCACGCAGTCATACTTAACCCTGTCATCTATGTTCACACACACACCATCATACATACCATCACACACATTCACACACCATCATACACACTCACAGTCTCACGCAGTCATCCCTGCTAACCCTGTCACATATGCTCACACACACACCATCGTACACACCATCACACACTGTCTCATACACACTCACATAATCTCACACACAGTCATACCTGTCAACCTTGTCATCTGTGTTCACACACACACCATCATACACACCATCACACACATTCACACACCATCATACACACTCACATAGTCTCACAGTCATACTTAACCCTGTCATCTATGTTCACACACACCATCATACACACACAATCTCACACACAGTCATACCTGCTAACCCTGTCATATATGCTCTCACACTGTCAGTCACACCCACTCATACATACAGTCACACAGGCTCACAGTTCTTGTACGCAGTCATGCATACTTATAGTCTCTCACACACACACACACACTCACATATGTAAACCCACATATTTAAATTATCTCACATGCAGTCACGCACATGCGCACACACAATATCTCATACAGAATCACACACGCTCACACTGTCTCACACACCATCATTCACATGTTCATATGCCTTCATATACAGAGACACACACTCACACTGTCCCACACAGTCATATACCCACACTGTGCCCCCTACAGAGAGAGGCACACTCCATAGCACTGCACACACACACAAAACACTCACACCACGTCGCGCATACATGCCTCCAGAGGGGCACATCACACACACATGTGCACACATACACTGTGTCACACATGCACACACACTAAGCACCTCACGCACACACCACATGAAGGTCAGTCCTTGATGAGACTGTTTTTGCAGAAGCATCAGTAGTTGCTTCTGGAATTCTCTCTCATGCACTTTCCCTCCCAGACTTCCAGCACGGCCCTCCCCTACACCCTGGTCCCACCGGCCGCTGGGACCCTCCACCTTTGATTGGATCAAAGTCCCAGCCTGGCTCTGGACCTCTCCGCTCCTCTCCCCACATGCCTGCCCTCTGCTGGCTGCACTAATCCCGGTGAAGCCTGAGGCACCAGTGGCCAGCAGCAGTGGGCTGGTGGGGTCTAAGCGCACGTGTGAGGGGGCTGGTTGCCCAGGCAGGCACTGTGGTCGCGCTGCCCCAGCCGTCAGAGGCAGGATGCGGCAGGGACACGGGGGTGTGAGTGCTTCGGATCCGACTCCTTGGGAGTTTCCAGACTCCTGCCGCAGGGACCCCAACGCCCTGGCACAGAAGGGTCTGTGCTGTGCTGTAGGCCAGCTGCCCCATGGAGACTTCTATGTGTCTCAGCTGGTCCCCAGCTCCAGAAAGGAGAGAAATTCCCTCCACCCCCAGCATTCCAGGAAGCAAGATTTTCCCTGCAAAGGACCTCATTTCCGGGCAAGGCCAGGCACACTGACTGCTTTGGCCCCTGCCCTGGGCCCCGACTCTGTTCTCAGCATATGGGGCACAGTGGCATCTGACAATACCAACCCGCATCCTGGCTACAACCCTGAGGGCCCAGCCCCAAATTCAACCAGTGGGCTCCTGTGCTCAGGGGCTGTGGTCCGGACTCAGCTCTCAGTGGCCCCTGGAAGTCTGGGCATCCCTCCCCCTCCTGCTCTTTGTCCTGATTCTACAGCTGTGAATGTCACCCTGGTGCTTCCGCTCAGCTCCGACCCTCAGGCTGTCTCGGGCGTAGGAAACAGAGCAGAAAGGACAAGGGCGCGAGCTTTGCCCACCCTCCCCACCCTCACTAGCCCTTGGCAAGTCCTTGAGTGCTGACTCCAGTTCTGCTTGCTGGGAACCCGGGCTGTGCCTACAGAACTCATAGACCCCTCCCTGGTGCAGCAGGCACCACTTACCATCCGCGCTCTGGGGAATCCATCCTCTGATCGGCTCAGGAGCTAACCCTGGGATCCTGCACCCCAAACCAAACCCTCTCCCAGGGATCTCAGCGTTGTCGTCACACCCTGTAGTCCGGCCTCCTGGATGTCACTTCAGGACGTAGCCAGGACGGGGCTGGCATCGTGGCACAGGGGGTTAAGCCGGAGCCTGCAATGCCCGTGTCCCGGATGCCCCTCTTGCTATCCCGCTCCCTGTTAATGCACCTGGGCAAGCAGAAGAAGGTGGCCCAAGTGCTCAGGCCCCTGCCACTTATGTAGGAGACCCAGATGGAGTTCCAGGCTCCTGGCTTCATCCTGGCCCGGCCCTGGATGTTGCAACCATTGGGGGAGTGAATTATTGGATGGAAGAGCTCTCTCTTTGCCTCTCTCTCTCTCTCTCTCTCTCTCTACCTTTCAAATAAACAAATAAATCTTTTTTTTAAAAAAAATGCATCCAGGAAAGCACCACGGCCCCTGAGTCTCCACCACCTTGCTCCTAAGCATTAGCCGCAGACTGGTCCCCAAGGCACCCGAGCTCCCTGCTGGGCTGCAGCTACAGGAACACGAGGGAGTGGTCCCACCAAAGGGAAGCACCTTGTGTCACTCACGGCGCTCGGCGTCAAAATCGAAGCCTTCCCAATGGCCTACAAGACCCCACAGGCTCTGCCTTCAGCCCCCACTCAGACCCGCCTCCTGCTTTCTCCCTGGTCCCCGTCACGCTGCCCACAGCAGCCTATGTCAGGTCCCGGAACGGACCTCACACCCCTCTGGCATCGAGTCCTTTGCCCCTGCTGCACCCTCCCGTGGGAAAGCCCTCTCTGCAGGCCCACTCCCTGGGGGCTCACACACCCTGCACCTGCTCCCAGATTTCGCCCGATGCCCCTGCATCAGCCAGACCTCCCCAGGACCCTGAGTGCACTCTCAGTTACCCACGCGGTCCTTGTCGCCATTGCTTACTTATTCATCCATTGTCTGCCTCGCTCTGCTCGAACCGACCCCTCTGAGGCATCCTCCAGTCCATTCTGTCCACAGAGGCACCTGCAGAGTCAAGAGCAGTACCCAGCGCCGAGTTAGCACATACCACGCCTTTGTCCAGTGAATGAACGAACGAATGAGTGGGTGATGTTTATTTATTTATTTAAAGGATTTGTTTTTCTTTATTTGAAAGGCACAGCAACAGAGACAGAGCTGGAGAGACACAGAGGGAGGTTTTTCCCATCTGCTAGTTTATGCCCCAAATAGCCAAGGACTGGACCAGGCTGCAGCCAGGAGCCAGGAGCTCCATCCGGGTCTCCCATGGATTACAGGGGTCCAAGTACTTGAGCCATCATTGGCTGCCTTCATGGGTGCGTTAGCAGGGAGCTGGTTTGGAAACAAAATATCCAGGACTCAACCAAGCACACCAATACAGGATGCTGGCATCCCAGGCAGTGGTGTAACCGGCTTGTGCCACAACACCAGCCCCTGGGTGATATTTACGAAACACGGACTGCACATCACTCACCGAGAAAGCACCTTGCATGTGCTGAGCCCGCCAGGCTTCCCCCTGACTGCGTGAGGTAGACGCCACGGCAGGAGAGCCGTGTGACCTGCTGGGCAGATTCAATGAGGCAAAGATGCAGTTACACGGCTCATGGTAAATTCTCCATAAATGGTGACAATGACGAGTAGGAGCAGCGTCACCCGGGAATCCACACCCACACGGGGCAGGGTGTCGGCGGATCCCCCTGAGGGGGGGCTCATGAGCCTGTGGGACAGTGTGAGGGGAGTGTGTTTCCCCTGTGTGCCCTGGCCCCAGACCGTGAGGCACCCCTACTCCCGCGGCCCCAAGCTCCCGATCCATGCAACAAAGGCAATGATTCTGCAATGTTTGAGCCGCCTCTTCCGGCTCTGTCCTTTTGCTTCCCCAGATCAGAGGCCCCAGAACACGCAATCACCCCGCACCCACATGGTGGCCGGCCCAGCGGGTGGGGTGACAGAGGGGCTAAGGCCGCCTCGCTCCTTCCCCCATGTGCACCGCTGCTGACCGGCAGGGGTGCGCTGCTGCTTCCCCGGAGGCCGCCCACGTGCTGGACTCCCCCAAAGTGCTGACTCCTGCGAGTCTCTCTCTGCTCATTTCCTATGCATTGAACTTCAAACACCGGAGAGACACCCAGGCAGCCGATAGGGCAGGATTGGCCATTGTGTTCCCCCTCACTCCTTTTCCCCTCCATCTCCCCGCAGACAGGATTATGAGTTGCACCTATTAATTCGTGTCCGGAAGCAGCAAGCCAATCTCTCCCCCTTCTTGCAGGTTTATGGGCCCCTGTGCTGCACCGATGGCTCGTGTGAGGCGAGCCAGCCTTCGCTCTCACCCAGCGGGGTCTGGGCCAAGGTGCCCTGAGGAGCACCCAGGCCCCCCCTCCAGGGGGTGGGTAGGCGGGGGAGGGCAAGGTGTGTGTGGCAGCCTCCTGCAGGTGTCCCCTGCAAGCCTCCCCCCTGAATCCGCTCCTCCAGAGCAAACAAAGCCACCCAAATAAAATTAGCCCAGGGGACTCCTCTGTGCCTTCATCGGCTTCATAAGCTGATAAAGATGCAGCCCGCAAGCAGGTGCATTAAGCGCTCTTGAGTGCAGAGCCAGGGGGCCCTGGGCTCTACTGGGACAGCCCAGGAATGGGGGATGGGAGGCTTACTCCCAGACCTAATGTCCCGCAGGACGCTCGAAAGTCAAGTCAGAGTTCCAAGAGGGAAGAAGAAGAGACACGGGGCTCAGACGACACAAAATCTCACAGATGTTTCCCCAACCACCAAGGCTTCCCCTGTGACTACAAAGAGTGATGCACGCAGGGTGGGGAGGAAGCAAGAGATTAGAGGGAGGAGCGGCACTAAGGACTCTCGGGGATGCCCAGCGTGCCTGGGACGCCAAGGGAGGGCATCTCTCGGCGTGTGACCCGGCTGCGACACGCTCAGCGTGTGACACCGTCTTGGTGTGACATGATTAGATTTGTGTTCTTAAAAGATGGCAAACATTGCAAGAAGGAGGAGGAGAATGGAACAGTGGTGGGAAGTTGTGCAAGACCGAAGACTTGAGAAAAACCCACAAGGAGGGTGTGGTCCTTTCTCTTGCAGGCCTTGTGGTAGGGAGGGGAGGAGGCATCCAAGGTCACCCCCTACAGTAAACAAGGAGAGCAGGTGCTCGTCCCCCCAGCCTGCACTTGCAGCCGCTCCCTGAAGGACCTCTCGCAGGGAGAAGGAAGGCAAAGCCTCGGTTCACTGGGCATTTCTGCAGGGGCCTGAGCCCGAGGAGCGGCCCCGCTAGTATAAAGGCGGGAGAGGTGTGTCAGCACCGCAAGACAGGGGCGCTGGTCGCCGGGGCTTCCCATGGGTCGAGGCTACACACACACTTCATCTGCTGCCCCTCCACTCCAGATGCACAACCCTGCGCCTCCTCCTCCACCCCTCCACTTCCTTAATCACACGAGTGTGTGTGTTTGTGTGTGTGCACGCATACACATGTGCACACAATCGGCCTTCAAAAAGTTCATGGGAAATGCATCTTATGAGAAAACTATGTGTGATTTCAAACATTTCCTTGCAGCCCAATAAGCTTATCTTTTAATTGCCTTTTCTCCAGGAACTCTTTGAAGCGTCCTTGCTGCGTGTGTACAGACAAAGGGGCTTCACAGAGCGAGTGGAAAATTATCTTTCAATTCCATTTTTCCACGAACTTTTTGAGGCTTCCTCAAACACACACACACACACACACACACACATCTGTCTCACTAATACATGTAACTAATTGTATCATAGCAGCAGCGTAGGAGGGTCTGAGTGTGGGCATCAGTTAGTTCACAGAACAGTCTCAAGAAGTGGGAGACCCCCTGCCCCCGCCCCCCTCATCATCTCCGTCATTGACATCAATGGGCTGGCACTGTGTGTGTGTGTATGTGTGTGTGTGCATGCGTGTGCAGCACCCAGTCTGGGGCCGTCTGCAACATGCACTCCACTCCAAATACCTCATCTGCCTCTGCTCCCTGGAAGTGCCACTCTGCCCGCTGGGGTTGTCTCTGGCCTCGCCCCTCTCCTCCTCTGTCTCTGCCCCCTCTGCTTCTATACACACTGCTGTTTCTCAGGCTGCTTCTCCCTTCATGCCTTCCAGGTCTTCCCCTCTCCGGGGCTGCCTCTCCCAATCCTGCCAGCATCCCGTGTTCCATGGGTTGCCCCCAGATGTTCAGTGAAAGTTGTGACTGATGAGTGTGCCCTGCAGAAGGGCTCAGAGGCCTCCCTGATGGACCTGGGTGGGATTCAGCAAACACCAGGGCATGCACTCATGTGCTGAGTGGGGCAGGAGGAGGCTGGGAGAAGTGGGAGGAGGCACGCAGACGACAGGACAGAGGCCCCAGCAGCAAGGACAGCTCCTGGGGTCCCTGGAACCGCATGCTCATGGGGCACAGATGTCCAGAGATGGAGTCAGCCAGGTGGCAGAGGGAGGGCTCCAGTGACAGCAGGACAGGGCCTGCTGCTCCAGTGTCACCGAGCAGATGGGGAGAGCACAGGGTCAGGTGGAGAGCTGGCCCAGGTGTCAGGCGGAGTTGACAGGCACAGGCAGAGGAGGGGGCAGGGCTGGCTGACTGCTCAGACCCAGGGTGGGGAAAATGCACCTGTGGGTGCCACACTGATTCTCACCGTGGGTGAGCCGGGCGCGTCGGCTGAGCTGAGCCGTTACCCTGCCCTGTGCCCTCTGCCGCTCCAGATCCAGCAAGGGCAGACTGGGTCATCTTGGCCATGTGACACGGGAAACCTCGGCAGCCTGCCATCCTGGGGACGGAAGTGTTCCATTCCAGCTGCTACAGGCATGGGGCAGCAGGGGGAGGGGCCTCAGAGGGGAGGAGAGAGCAGTGCCCGAGACGGGGAGCCCCGGAGAGCTGGGAAGCCAGTGCTCTGCTGTAGGACCCAGCAGCTGCTCAGCCCTGGGGGAGAGACTGAACCCCTATTCACGTGTCCCTAAAGCCACAGCTTCCACCCTCAGCCCCAGGTCTCCTTAGGCTGGCTAACAGAATTCACCGAATGGAGCGATTGCTCAGCCAGCTGACCCTAGATCCTAATCCCAGGACTCAACGGCATCGTTTGATTCCCCAGTAAGTGAAAACCCCAATGATCCGTACTGTCCAGAGGGGGTCTGTGTAGGGGAATTCCAGGCCTGGAGCAGAAAGTAGCTACTGGGCCGGTGCCGTGGCTCACTAGGCTAATCCTCCGCCTGCAGCGCCGGCACACCAGGCCACTGGGGGGTGAACCAGCGGAAGAGGAAGACCTTTCTCTGTCTCTCTCTCTCTCATTGTCCACTCTGCTTGTCAAAAATAAAAAAAATAAATAAATAAAATAAAAGAAAGTAGCTACCACCTGCAGGGAATGTCCCCGCGCCTCCCCCTCCCCGAGGGACATGGCTAGGAAAGTGTTTCATTTTTAATTATTTTGTATTTATTTGGAAGACAGGGTTATGGAGACAGAGAAGAGAGAGAGAGAGAGAGAGAGAGAGAGAGAGAGAGAGAGAGAGAGAGAGGTCTTTCATTCCCTGGTTCACTGCAATGGCCGGAACTATGCCGATCTGAAGCCAGGAGCCAGGAGCTTCTTCCAGGTCTCCCACGTGGGTGCAGGGGCCCAAGGACTTGGACCATCTTCTACTGCTTTCCCAGACCATAGCAGAGAGCTGGATCAGAAGTGGAGCAACCAGGTCTCGAACCGGCACCCATATGGGATGGCAGCACTTCAGGCCAGGGCGCTATAGCACTAGCCCCTGCTATTCCACTTCTGAACCAGCTCCCTGCTAATGTGCCTGTGAAAGCAACAGAGGATGCCCCAAGTACTTGGGCCCTGGAAGCAGCTCCTGGCTCCAGGCCCAGCCCTGGCCATTGCAGCCATTTGGGGAGTGAGGCATGTACTAGAGGATGGAAAACTCTCTCTCTCTCTCTCTCTCTCTCTCTCTCAAGCCCCTCCCCTCGTCTCTCTTCTCTCTGTAATTCTACCTTTCAGATAAATAAAGAATAACATTTAAAACTGTATAAGGTGCACCATTACTTTGCATTGCAGGTGAATATTGAGTGAGCATGCGCAGGTGGATCTCAGGTAGTAAGTGCGTCTCAGGGGATGCTGGGGACATTGTCTGGCGCCCGATGTAGAACAGGTGCCCCGTGTTTCATCAGGCAACCCCGGGATGGCATGCGTGGTTTGGCTTCCGGGCACTCCGTCCCCTCCCCCTCAGCACTGATGCACCTGGGGATACCAGGGAGCTGGCGTGGCCTGGGTGAGGTCAAGAATCCCCCACTGCCCCAAAGTGGTCCTTCCGCCCATCCACATCTTGTGTTCCCCAGGCCCTTGTCCTATATGGCTGATGACACGTTGGATATTACAGACAGAGAAGGGGACTGCTTGGGCTCTCAGCCACCATCTGACGCCTGGAGGTGGTGTTCTGGCTGCTGGCAGAGTCCAGAGGCCACTCGGGGACTGGGAGCACACATGTCTGTCGTGGAATCATTCGGCCACCTGGTGAGCCCTGCATCTCGTCCCGCCTCTAAACACTGTCGCTGATTAAACTTCTCTGTCCCTTGCAGTGGGGACACCTGTCAACCCAGGGTGCCTCAGGAGATGATCCACCCACAGCAGGAGGCACGCTCCCTCCCACGCGCGACGGGAGGGGTGAACAGGGGCCCTGGAGCATCTGCAGTAAGGAATCAATGGCGTCCCCGATCGGTCCTTGGCCTTCTCCATGGGCTTCTGGGGGGACCAGGCAGAGTGACCTCTGCCCGTTAAGGGTCCAGTGAAGGGAGGAAGGAGAGGGTTGGGGAAAAGCCCACCGCGTGGGTTGTGTTGTTGAGGAATGCCTGGCCACAAAGGCAGGGCCTGGTTTGGGGACCACCTGGACCAGACTTGAGCCTGCATAGTCACCCCTTCCAGGAGTCTCAGAAGCAGGAAGTCATCCCGATGCCCATCTTGGAGGATGTTTGAGAACCCAGCGAGAGGAGATGTACCCAGCACACTACCTTGCACATGGAATACTCTAGAATCATTTGCTGGGCTTTTTTTTTTTTCTCCTGTTCTTTTCCTTAGACATTCCTTTTGCTTGGTAGAACTTGTACAAATATGTTCTGTCCTTAAAAGTTTTATTTATTTATTTGAGAGGTAGAGTTACAGAGACAGAAAGAGAGAGAGAGGGAGGAGAGGTCTTCCATCTACTGATTCACTCTCCAAATGGCTGCAATGGCCGGAGCTGAGCTGATCTGAAGCCAGGAGCCTGGTACTGGTTTTTGTCGAACGTGCCCTTGCTGGCGTAGGCTCTCTCCTACTTGGTTGTCGTGTGCCCCCAGACACTCGTTAGCTGTGGCTTTGCTGGCGCTCGACGTCTCCGACGATTCTGTAGACCATCCCTCGGCTGGGGGTTGTCTGAGGCTTTTCTCCTAACCCCGCGGAGGGGCTGGGTTCAGGGAGGAAGGTCACATGGCAGGAGTCTCCCACGCGGGTGCAGGGGCCCAAGCACTTGGGTCACCTTCCACTGCTTTTCCAGGTGCATGAGCAGGGATCTGAATCGGAAGAGGAGCAGCCTGGACATGAATCAGTGCCCATATGGGATGCCGGCACCACAGGTAGAGAGAGGCTTAGCCTACTATGCCACAGCACCCGCCCCAAATACATTCTTTTTAAATAGCTCTTTATCGATTTTTTTTTTTTTTTGACAGGCAGAGTGGACAGTGAGAGAGAGAGACAGAGAGAAAGGTCTTCCTTTTGCCGTTGGTTCACCCTCCAATGGCCACTGCGGCTGGCGCACTGTGGCCGGCGCACCGCACTGACCCGACAGCAGGAGCCAGGTACTTCTCCTGGTCTCCCATGGGGTGCAGGGCCCAAGCACCTGGGCCATCCTCCACTGCACTCCCTGGCCACAGCAGAGAGCTGGCCTGGAAGAGGGGCAACCGGGACAGAATCCGGCGCCCCGACCGGGACTAGAACCCGGTGTGCCGGCGCCGCTAGGCGGAGGATTAGCCTAGTGAGCCGCGGCGCCAGCCCCAGAACAGTTTTAAATTCACAGACACGTTTGAAGGATAAGGTACAGTTCCCTTGTACCCCATAGTGCGTTGCCCCCTACTTTAAAATCTGACAGCACCTCCGTCATGACTAATGAGCCCACACAGCAATGCTGCAGTATTGACAGAAGCCCCTTGGTTGTTCTGATTCTATTGGTTTTTGTCGAACGTGCCCTTGCTGGTGTAGGCTCTCTCCTACTTGGTCGTCGTGTGCCCCCAGACACTCGTTAGCTGTGACTTTGCTGGCGCTCGACGTCTCCGACGATTCTGTAGACCATCCCTCGGCTGGGGGCTGTCTGAGGCTTTTCTCCTGACCCCGCGGAGGGGTGGGTTCCAGGAGGAAGGTCACACGGCAGGAGAGCCCTCCTCGTCCCTTTGCGTCACTGGGCCCCGCCATCCCCACGGCCATCTCTGCTGCTGTCCACTTTGATCAGCAGCCTGGGGTTGCGCTTGTGGCTTCTCCGCAAGAAAATCCCTTGTCCCCGCCTCTCTCGTTAGCTGTGCTGTGCAGACTCGACTCCCTCTACAGCGGCCAGGGCTAACCCACAGGAAACGAAAAGCAAACACGGGAAGATGGCGTGTGTGAAGACGACGGTAAACCACAGGTGGCTAATAAATCCAAGGCAGAAAACAAGCAGTAGGGCTGGTGGGCAGAGGCTCTGTGGGAGGGAGATGTTGGCTTTACCTAGAGCTGAGAGCCCTCTTTCAGCACACTCTTGTCCTATATCAGGGTACCCGGGTTCAAGTCCCAACTCTGGCTCCAGGCAGCAGGGATGGCTCAAGCAGTTAGACTCTTGCTACTCTCACGGGACTGGATTGTGTTTCTGGCTCCTGGCTTTGACCCGGCCCAGCCCCAGCTGTTCTCAGAGCAGTAAACCAACCAATGGGCTCATTCTCTCTGTGTCTCTCTGTCTCTCTGTCTGCATGTGTGTGCGTGTGTTCTTGCCTCTCAAATGTTTAAATACACACTGGGGTCTTTGTGGCTGGGTAAACTAGCATTGGACTAAAGACGAGCACTGGGGAAAGTCCCACATGTGGGGCAGGCACACCCAGAGACAGTGAGCACCAGCGAAGGCGTCGGCTTGTGTCAGCACATGGCTGCAGCCGCTGGTCTGCAGGGGGATGCTTGGGGAATGGCCAGGACACAGGGAGGGGCTCTGAGAAAGGGTGAGAATATCCTCTTAACTACGAAGAGTCACATGCATTGCCCGTGCCCTCCGGGGAGCCCCGTCATACTCCTCGCGTCCTGTGCTTCCACGGGGTAGCAGAGCTAAACACGGGCTCAGCCATCAGGGAACAAGGGGAGCCCTAGAATTGCACCCCCATACACAACAGGGTCTCCCCCTGCCTCCCCCCGCCTCCCCCCACCCTGCCCACCTCCACCGGTACCTGGGTACACCACAAACAGCAGCAGGCTCCGGGCGGAGAGATCTTGGGATGGTAAAGACAGGTGCAGAGGCCAAGCCCTTGTGCACCCAGCTCCAAGCCTCCCGTGCCTGCACCTGTTTGCGCAGGTCTAGGTGCACCCCAGAGAAGCACCGCAGGGGGTTTGCAGCCTCAGATGCAGGTGAGAAGGTGCATATGTGTTGCCTGTTAAAGCTGACAGCCCCACCTCGAAGACCCCCGTGAGCCGCCGCCAGGGCCCCTGCGCACCCACCCCTCCCTTTCGGCTCAGCCTTGCAGCTGCGTGGGGCGAGCCCATTCGTCTTCATTTCCTGCGTGTTCCCCTCCATCAGCTGCTCCGCTGCCCCCGGCCGGGCTGAGGCTGGGATTGGACAGCAGCGCCCGGCTCTCTCGAGGGAAGCTGCAGAAGAGAAAGCCGGCAAGTACTTCAGCTCTGACTCGCTGGACCCGCTGATGACCAGTTTATGGGGGAGAAAATGTGTCGTTGTGTGCTCAGGGAGTTGAGCTGCGGGGTCCTCTCCCTCTGCTGGGGGAAGGGGGCAGGACAGCCAGAGGGCAGCAAACGATGCTTTCAGAAACTGAAGCCCCTCTTCTTCCCCTTGTTCTGGCGTCTGGACAGGGGTGGGGGGAATCCAGAGGCCAGGCCTGAAGGCCATCCACCGGGCTCTCGGGCCGGCCCAGCGTAAGACAAAAGGGGCCCAGGCACAGCCACAAAGGACCGAGTTCAAGTCCTGGCTCCGCCACTTACGACCTGGGAGGTCCCAGGCATCTCCAGTCACCTGTGTGAACTCTGGGATTTGGAGTCCCAGGTGGGTGGAGCCGGAGCTGCCTGCCTGGGCTCGGGGTCTTTGTCCTGCCCCTTTCTGGATGGCCCGTCCCAGAAAGCTAGGCACCCTTTCTGCGCTGTGGTTTGGGAATCCGACAAAGGCACACATCCAATAATCACTCTGCAAAACGCCGCCCGCACTTCCGCAGGGAGAGTAGCATGGAGGCCGAAGGGTGAAACGCTTCACGTGCAGCGGACAGGGTGTGCAGGCAGACGGTCGGCCCCGTCCACTGCTCGGGGCCACTCAGTTTGTCCACGCATTTAAATAATGGCCACCGCGTGGGAAGGACTTGTCCTGGACGCTTTCTTTAATCCATGCACCAGCCCTGCCAGGCATTAAGCTTTTTAATTTAAAACATCTTTTAAGAGATTTATTTATTTTTTGCAAAGGCAGAGAGAGAGAGAGAGAGAGAGGTCTTCCATCTGCTGGTTCACTCCTCAGATGGCCACAACAGCCGAGGCTGGGCCAGGCTGAAGCCAGGAGCCAGGAGCTTCCTCCGCATCTCCCACGTGGGTGCAGGGACCCAAGCAGCCATCTTCTACTGCTTTCCCAGGTCATAGCAGAGAGCTGGGTCGGAAGTGGAGCAGCTGGGTCTTGAACCGACGCCCATATGGGATGCCAGCACTGCAGGCAGTGACTTAACCCACCACGCCACAGCGCCGGCCCCAGCACTGAGCTGTGAGGGGCAGTGACCATTCTCCTCGAGGCTGTGACCAGTGCAGAAACAGCCATGGCAAATCAGGGTGTCGGTTTTATTCATGCTCAGGCTGCTCGGGACTTGCACCTGTGACCGAAATGGAGCTTCTTCAATCTTCCTACTCAGCAGAGGTTCTGCAGAAAGGAGGCTCCCACGGCACAGCAGCAGAAGAGACTGGGGGCATGCGGGCGGGACTCTTCTCTCTGAATGCCACCAGCTGGGGAAGGGGACCTGTGATCAGAGCATTCGGGGAAAAGCAGGGAGCGGGCAGCCCCTGTCTGCTCTGTGTAGGGAGTGGTCAGAGGCCAGGCAGAGGGTCGCTGCTGGTCAGGGTCACCCCCTACACACAGCAGAGCTCAGGTCCTGTGCCGATCCCCACTCTGTCCATCCGTCCCGGGCTGCTGGACACCAGCGTCCCCAGCCCAGGCTGCCGCCTGCCCCGCCTCCTCCCTGCACCGCCGCACTTCTGCGCACACCGCACTGTCAGGAGGCCACGCGGATGATTGACCACCAGAGCGAGTGGCACAGAGCCTGAGTCCTACTGCCTGTCCAAAACAGTCCGGCGAGTCCCCGCCTAACGAGGAGAGGGCAGAGTGACTTTCTCAAGGTTGCAGAGAGAGGGGCACGAGGCAGGCAAAGGGGGCGCATGGTGATTCTTCCGCGCCGCGCAAGCTCAAGGCTGCAGGAGCTTCGGGGGCTGCAGGACTGGAGTCCAGCGTCCCAGCAGGGGTCTCTCTCCGCCTCTGTAGGATGAGAAGCCCCTGGCAGGCTAGGACCCTCCTAGATGCGAACCTAGAACTAAGGGCTGACCCTGCTAGTGCCTAGGGCTGACGATCCCACTGCTGCGAGACTGGGGACAGGGGGCAGCATGCAAGCAACCTCGTGCAAAAAGAGCCCAGGCATGAATGAGCGACGAGATGGCTTCTGCAGCCGTCCTCTCCCTGGGCTCTCGTGGGCCCGGACGACCCCCGCTAGCCGCGTGATTCTCCCCCTGAGCTCTGCACCTGCCTGAAACCCAGAATTCCTCCTGTAGCCCCCGAGGCCCAGCCATTTCACAGGTGAGACATCTCCTGGGGCTCTAGATCAACAGACTTCTGATTAAACCGGAGAAGTTGGGAGATGCACACCCATACGAAGATTTTCATATTTTTTATTATAAATAGCCCAAATATTTGGTCCCATTTCCAGTTTAAATGGGTAAACCATAATATTGATGGTTTGCAACAGATGCAAGATGAATTGAGCTTCTCTCCCAGCTAGCTGAACTACTTTTAATGGGGAATATATCGGAGCTATAAATTCCCACAGACAGGATCGCTATGCAATAGCATAATATATCTTCTATTCAATCTTTTATACATTATGTTTTGTCCTGCATTCCGGTGGATGTATTTATGCACGGGAGCTTGTCTCTGGAGAAGCATTGAGTATCTCCTCTCTCCCACTGCCTCTGGCCGTCGCCCACCCTGGCTCGCTCTGGTTCTTTACGAAACACTGGAGTATGACCTTTTTGTCCACGTGGTGGGTTTCCTTCCCGGGAATGAGGCCTATGGGATCCACAGCCTTCCTAGCACCTCAGTGCCCACTGTGGGCCAGAGGCGCCAGACGGAGTGAGTAGGGAGCTGCCCCGGGGGTCCCTCTCCAGGCACGGGAATAGGGGGACTCCAGCTCTGGGCACGTTCCTGCGGCACAGGCAAGGAGCATGACCTCACTTGACCCATTCCTTCTGGCTCACCTGAAACCATTTGGGTGATTCCTTATCCTACACAAAGGAGACAGACAGACAGACAGACACTCTTTTTTAATTAAGATTTATTTATTTATTTGAAAGGCAGAGTTACACAGAGAGAGAAGGAGGGCAGAGAGAGAGAGAGAGGGAGAGGGAGGTCTTCCATCCTCTGGCTCACTCCCCAATTGGCCACAACAGCCAGAGCTGGGCCAGTCTGAAGCCAGGAGCTTCTTCCAGGTCTCTCACACAGGTGCAGGCCTCTCCTGCTTTCCCAGGCCGTAGCAGAGAGCCGGATCAGAGGTGGAGCAGCTGGGACTGGAACCGGCGCCCATATGGGATGCCGGCGCTTCAGGCAGCGGCCTTACCTGCTACACCACGGTGCTGGCCCCCACAGACAGACTCTTAACGTAACCGAGGTTTCCATTCCTGCATCTGTCTATCCCTTTGTCCTCTCTCTCCCCTTTCTGCACATTCCTCCCTCTGACCCATTCTGCAACTCGGGTCTCCTCACACTCAGTAGAACTAAGCACAGGACTGCACCAGAGGACCTACAGCAAGGTCATTGTCAAGTGCCCTCATGCAGAAACAAGTCTACTTTTGTCAGTCTTTCAAATTCTAAAGGTACAAAATGTGCAAGTGTCCTTCCCCTCAGAGCAGCTACTGCGACCTGCTTCTGTATGTCTCTCTAGACATATTCTGTGCATTAACAGAGAGAGAGAGAGATCCTATAGAAAATCTGCAACATTTAATGGAGTCACTCCCCTGGAAGCACCTGAGTATCTGAAAGCATCCTTCTGATTGGAGCTACAGCATTCCACTGCATAGTGTCCGAGAGATTTACCCAGGCTCCTACCGATGGGCATGCGAGCTATCAACAAGCTTTCCTTGTTACATGCACTGATGTGTTAAATACCCTGACCCCAGCATCGTGCACCTGTGCAAAACACAGCTGCAGGTTAAGCTCCTAGAGGTGGGACTGAGGACCTGAAGGGTATGCACCGGTCACTGTTATAAAGCGGGCGTGAGCTACAGCCCCATCTGTTAGCAATCCCCCTTGGGAACAGCTTGCAATCCTCCTCACTCAAAACATGTCCGATACGGTGTGTCATCAGACTCTTTGATTCTCATCAACATGACCGGTGTCCTATTATAACTCATTTGCTTCTCCCTTCTCACCTGTGAGACCCGCGCATTTTCATATCTGGGAATTGTTTCTCCCTCCTTTGATGTGAACGCCTCACAGCTTGGGCTCAGTCTAACTTGAACTATTCGGCTTTTTTTACTGGTATTTAGGCACTCATCAAATAGGTGATGTGTTACAAATATTTTTTCTCTGTCATTCATTTTTGTATTTTATGTATGTAGATATGTATGTATTTCATAAAAAGTTATTATATGTGTATGGTCTGATATTTATTATTTTTTCATGAAAAAATTATTATGTGCATGGTCCAATTTCCACTCTATTTAAAAGGCCACTGAGTTTTCCACTCTAAGATGATTAACCACAATAGAAGATTTCCATGAGTGCTTTCGGTGTTTTCCTTGGTACATCCTTGGCACACTGGAATTTATTTTGGAGTAGGGAGTGATTTACACATCAGCCCTCACCATTTTCTAGATGACTACACAGTTATGAAGAAGTTTTGTAATTCACTTGAAATGTGCCTACAGTAAGAAGAGATCCAGGGGCCAGCGCTGTGGTGTGGCAGGTTAAGCCACCGCCTGCAACACCAGCATCCCTTATGAGTGCCTGTTCGAGTCCCGGCTGCTCCACTTCTGAGCCAGCTCCCTGCTAATGTACCTGGGAAAGCAGTGGAAGATGGCCCAAGTGCTTGGGCCCCTTCACCCATGCGGGACACCTGGATGAAGTTCCTGTCTCCTGGCTTCCTCCTGGCCCAGCCCCATTGTTGTGGCCATCTGGGGAGTAAGCCAGCAGATGGAAGATCTCTCTCTCTCTCTTTCTCTTGCTGTCTCTCCACCTCTCTGTAACTCTGCCTTTCATATACATAAGTACGTCTTTAAAAAATAAGAAGAAAGGCAACAGAACACAGAGGTCAAGTACATGCACGCTAGCACCTGCTGACAGGATGCAAATGACCGTTTGGAACATGGACTAGGACCGGTGCTTAACCTAGCAGTTAAGACACTAAGCAAGACCTCCACATCCCACGTTGGAACATCTGGGCTCCATTCCTGGTTCTGCATCCCTATTCCAGCCTCCTGCAAATGCAGACTCTGAGAGGCAGCCGATGAGGGCTCAAGTGGTTGGCAGACCTAGATTGTGTTTCAGCTCCTGGCAGGGCTTGGCCCAGCCCCCACTGTTGTGGCCATCTGGGGAGTGAACCAGCGGATTCTGTGTCTCTACCACTCTCTGTAACTATGCCTTTCAAATGAATAAAAATAAAAATCTTTTTTAAAAAAAATCCTAGAAATAGGATTTTTAAAAAGAAAATGACTAACGGAACTTAGAAAGAGTTCCCACCCTCACTGCCGCCCACTGCTCCCCCGTGCACCTGCTGCTGGGGTCGGAGCCTCCTCTAGCCCACGATTCCTGAGTCCTGTGTCAGCTCCGCCCTCCTCTAAGATCGTCACTTCACAACACAGACGGCCCCTGCCTTAGGACGGCTTCACTCAAGACCTTTCGACTTGTCTGCGGGTTCAGCGGGGTATTACCTGCAATTTTTACGTATGGTATTTTCCGCCTGAAGTAGATTTCTCAGGACGGGACTCCACACATAAGCTAAGCAGCAGCTGTATTTTCGTGTTGGCTACTGTCATAACCAATCTCATTCTTCTATACAAAGACTTCTGATATCTGAATCCTGCTTCCGATCGGTCTCCACCAAATTCTCTTACAGCTTGTAAGCATTTTAAGTGGATGTACTTGGCTTTGCCTGGAGTGAATCCATTCAATCTGTGATTGCTAATGAATGTACCTTTCTTGACGATGTTTATTCCACTTGTCCCTTTTCTCTTATTTAACCACATCAGTGAGTCTCTGCAGTCTTGCCCCTGCCTTGCGTGGGAACATTCTGAAGGGTTACACAATTTATGCACGACACCGGCTTGGAACCGAAACAGATGTATTCTATCCAATTATGGAAATATCTGTCTCTTCTACTACACTCATATGAGCCCTTTTATCACAAAGTTTGCATCTCACCCCAAGCGCTTTTCCAGAAAATTTGTTTTTCTGCCTGTGAGTCATCATTCCGTGCTGCGGTGGGGGTGGGGTTGCTGTCCCCCGAATCCTGGGCTGGCTTCTAGGATCTAGGAATTCAAGGACACACACCTGAAATTGCTCCCTGCTTCCAGGGAGCCCTCCTTCTGCTCGGGGAGACTTTCAAGACTCAAATGAACCAAGAGCAAATTATAGGCCATTTGCCTGTAGATTATCCTTGCATTCTTGGATAGGCTGGGTTTCATTGATTGACGGTGGCCAGAAAGTTGTTGGGTTTTCCCAATACGTTACCAAGGAATGGGAAGGGGGATTTCACCAAACATCCTTGAAGGTGGCACTACGAAGGGGAAAAAAAAAAAAAAAAAGGCTAGAAAAGCCTTTCTGTGCCCTGATGAAGGGAGGGGCTCATTAAGCTGATAACGGAGATTTTGTTTTGTTTGTGGTGTTGCACTAGAAACACGGAAAACATCAGAACCAGAGAATAGCTAACTGGTTGTTGCCCAAAGCCTGGCTGGTGAACAAGGAGGCTGAGGAGTCGCAACTGGGAACTGATTGAAAGTGACAGAATGAGGAGTTCCCCTACCCCAGCTGGATGCAGAAAATCCCAGTGGCCTTCTCGGTGGAGACCCCAGCCATGCTCAGCATCTGGCTCCCAGCAGGGAGTGTCCTCGGCTGAGAGCCCGTCCTGATGTCCCCTTGGCTCCCCTCTGCTCCGCTCTCTGGCCATCTGCTCCAGTCTCTCTTTCCATTTAGCACAATGCGCACACACACCCTTGACGTCTGCTAGGTGACGGCACCACGCCCCGTGATCTGTTCACACCACTCTGTGCCCACATTGTCTGCAGTGGGCGTGGCCACAGCTTGTGCTTGACACATGTGTTCACCACAAATGCCATGCAAACAGAGCACCCGTGCGTTGCAGTTCCCGGTGTCTTTTCTTCCTTGGAGCCCCGAGACCGTCATGCAGAGTCCCGCCTACCATAGGATGGGAACATGGTTCAGACATGAGCTGGCTGGTGGAGACCCCTGGCTGGCCAGCCTGTTGCTGCGTGCTGTGAACCCATCCCAGACCAGCCAGTCCCAGCCGACTGCCAGTCATAGAAATTGGCCACACCCACCCCTCGCAAAAGTGACCTGTTGAACAGAGAGCGACAGCAGAGGTTGTGGCCTCCAGCTGCAAAGTGTGGGGCTGGTCTGTTGCACAGCACAAGCCGACTACTAGGATGTCAACTCTGAGTACTCAGAGGGTCAAGTTCACGCCCCATTTACTGAACGCAGGGTCCAGCCCAGCACTGGGCACACAGCGCCTCTCTGATGAAACGTAACCTTGATCTCAGAAGGCGAGACTCTGCCCGCGCCTGTCCCAGCCTTCTCTCTCTCCCCTGGACGTCTGCGGCTGTCTTCCCCATATGACTAGAGTATGGGAAAGCAGGGGCCCCCTTTAAGTCAGCTCAGGGACGTGCTAGGCCCTTGGCAGGACCCGTGGAGCAAGGGAAGCAGAAAGGCCTGGCTTCCGCTGCACCGCACAGCTTGGTGGAGTAGCTTTCATCATCTCTACCCCCCAACCCACCCACAGCCCCAGAGCTCCTGCAGTCTTCTCACGGCGTTACCACTGGGGGACAGGCTTCCCCCAAGAAGGAATGTTCTAGAAGGAATGGAGATGTGCATGGTGGGGGTCTGGAGGCACAGCCCTAGGAGTCAGGTGGAGTTGGGCATCTCCCACCAAACCTAGGCAGGTACTTGGGCGTGTGATGGACAGCTGTTGGCACTGGGCATTGTTCTAGAAAGTTCTCTGGCCAAGGAGAGAGCACTGGCTTTGGGGACTTAAGCCCTGCTCTGCTAAATGAGCTCTTCCCACGGGCCTAGCTTCTGCGGGCCGGAGGCCCTGCCCCACCAACCTGGCACCACAGCTCAAATGGGCCTGAGAAATAATCCGAAATCGCTTTCAGACCCAAGCCACCAGCCTCAACTCGTAAGCAGGCTGTGCGCCCCGGGCTACCGTTTCAGAAGGCAGTCGCGCTGTGGCTGTTCCATCTTCCTATGGAACCACACTGGACGGCAGAGTGACTTTGCCAAGAGATTCGGCGATGGGGCTCTCAGCACTGTGCAACCCCGAGGCCCAGCCCTTTGTTCTGCACATGGCCGTGGTGAGGAAGGCACAGGGAAAGGCAAGCCCCATTTCCATGGAGACGGTAGGACCCTGCCAAGGTGTGGAGCGGCACCTCCCACCCGGGACACCCGGATGTCAACAGAGCAAGGGGCTGGGGGTCCGTAGCGCTGGCGTGGGGAGGAGAGCGTGCAGGTAACCACAGAGAACTCAGAGCTGCTGCTCCAGGTAGAGCTGGCACAAAGCCAAGCACTTGTCCTAGTGCATCCCGGCTGCTACGACAAAACCCTGAGCTGCGCGGCTTCTGAGCAGAAGTCTCTCTCTTACAGTTCTGGAGGCAGGAACGTCCAAGGTCAGGGCAGCACGGGGGCCGCGGTCTGGGAAGACTTGCTCTTCTGGTGCCTTCTTGCTGTGGCTGCACACGGTGCACCGCGACCTCCCCACCCCCACCCCACCCCCGGCGGCCCCACCTCTTACTCCCGTCTCCCTGGGGTGTCAACACACCAGCTGTGCAGTTGCACAGGCATTCAGCTATGGCAGCACGAGTCGCCAAATGGATACAGTCCCCACCCTTAAGAAACCGTAGCCACAACGAGATTAAATCCATAAAGAGACGAGCAGGAGAGCCATCATGAAGCAAAGCGCAGAGCCCTGACGGGAAGAGGTTAATAAATAAATACAGCAAAATGAATCGCAGAAGATGTGCTGAGTGGAACGTGCACCTTAAGAGGAAGACACTTCCTCCTCGGGTAAACAACCGGGGAGAGCGCACGGGAAGAAAAGAAAACTCTGCAAATTACCATTCTCTTTCATGTTGCTCAACCCAGGGCTCCTTGCTTATAAAATTAAAAGAAATAAAATTAAACTGTAACCAGCTCCCTCGAGCTCCGGGAAAGTGCTCACGCGGCACAGAGAGGGAGGGCTGCAGCGAGCGGGGAGCGTCAGGCTCCTCCCACACTGCCTTGCGGCACTTCTGTCTCTACAGTTGGATGACCTGTTGCAGGGTCAGCAAGGACCCCCGACACCTCCCGAACACAGAGTGACCCTTTCGTGGGGGACCCGGGCACTGCCTCCAAGATGAGAGCAAAGCTCGCCTCCTTCTGTGGCCACATTCCCTCCCCCGACACACACAAAGCCCCAACAAGCATGCACCCTGCCCATTTGCTCTGTGTCAATGATACTGAACAGCCACTGGGCAGGCAGATGTCCCGGGCATGGTGTCTGCCCTTGGGGAAGTCGTGACCCAATTGGAGAGGAAAGCTCAGCCAGGGAACAACCAGAGAACCATTCGACGACAAACTGCACGTGTCACTCAGCCTGCACCCCGTGTCCTTGCCCTCCCTGTCTTTCTCCAGCTTGCTGGGTTTTGTTGTTTTGCTTTTTTTTGAGGGGCCTGTGTTTTCAAGGTGTTATGTGACTCTCAGAGGTGCGGGTTTCCAATCTGGGAAATCAAATCGTTGTAAAAACTGGAGATGACAACTAAACCCAGCACTTAACATGCAAGGTAACTTGGTAAGCAAATCGGTTGCATTTGAAAGTGATTTATTGCATACGAATGTTAGCTGTTCTACTTGGTGACTCCAACGTGACAACAAAAGCCAAGTGGAAATGGACCATTGTTGTATCTATACTCAACACCAAGTCCGGGGTACTGTTTGAGGGAGAAACCTTGGGTTTAACGGTTGTGCCATGAGGATGAACCTCTACAAGGTCAATAATTTCTCTTCCCTCTTCAACGGAGTGGGCGTCTGGCGGTGTTGGCTGTAGCAGGTCTAGAATGCAATGTTGTGGTCCTTCTCCACATCCTTCTCTCTCTCTCTCTCTCTCTCTCTGGAGGTTGTGATCTACTGGAAGATACAGACTAGGCAAAAGAGGGGGAAACTGTTTTTAGACGTGAGGATCTGGGGCCCACTCACTGCCAGGAGCTGAGGGACTCTTTTCCCGAGCGTCATCTATCTGTGTTCTCACCACCACTCTGCCCATCTGACTGCATACCCCGGCCCCTGCTCCTGCCTCCTCTGCCTTTTGCTCTATCAGGACTCCAGTGGATCGGATGACAGCCAGAAGCCATATTCTTCCAGCTATCTGGGCAATCCTTGGCCCAGTCACGTTGATGCTTGCAATTGTCACAAGTCCCAAACTCAGAATCTCTCTCCTAAGATGATTTTCAGGAGTGTCAATTGCTCTATACAGAAAGAAATCACATTTGGGCTTCTGTGGTCTCCAGGTAACTGGCAGAAAGAGCTCTCTCTCTGCCCCCAGCAGCTTCAGTCTCTGTTCATCAAAGAACGGTGGGAGGCCCTGCAGGGTGAGCCTTGGGCATCCGCCTCCCCAACCTTGGCCCCCAATTTGGATGCCTCCTTCCCTCCTGAGTCAGAGGGACAATGATGATGACAACGGGTGCTTGGAGAGAGGCTATCCCAGGAGGTCCTGCACCCACGCCATCCTGCCGTCACATGCTGAACTCTTAACCTGGGCTCCTTCACCTGTGGTTCTTTGAGAGTAGGTTTGAGGTCCAAAACCATTCATGGGTTAAAACCCCCTGAGTAATTCTGCTGGCCAACTAGATTCAGACAGTAATAGAAGCTGAATTATATCCTGCTCTTCAAAAATATGTTGAGATCCCCAGTCCCAGGAGCTCGGAATGTGGACGTATTTGGAGATAAGGACTTTAGAGAAGTGATTACGTTAAAATGAGGTCATATGGGCAGGCTCTAATCCAATCCGACTGGTGTTCTTATGAGAAGAGAAAGGTAGGATACAGACCTGTGCAGAGGGAAGGCCAAGTGGGGACACAGCGAGAAAGCTGCTGCCTGCAAGCTAAGGGGAGACTCTGAAGGACCCGACCCTGCTGACACCTTGAATTTGTACTTCCAGACCCCAGCTCTGTGAAAAAATCAGTTTGTGCTGTGTAAGCCACCAATTACATAGTACTTTCTTATGGCAGCCCTGATGACCTGATGGAGATCTTCAACGCCAGCCCAGCTTCCTGTGCAGATGAACAAACTTGTGGATGAGAAGCACTTGCCCACGGCCTCTCGGCAGGTTACTAGTAGGGCTGAGGCTCAAAACCATGGGCACCAGGTGAGCATCTGGCCTGGCGGGTGAGCCACTGGTTAGGACACCCACATCCCACATCAAAGGACGTGCAATCAAGGCTCGGCTGTGACTCCTGACTCCAGCTTCCTGCCAATGCACAATCAGGCTCATGTGGTCGGGTTCCTGATATCCACGTGGAAGACTCCAACTGAGTTCCCAGCCCCCAGATGCAGATACCCAGATGATGCAGGCATTTGGGGAGTGAACCAACAGATAAGAACACTCTCTCCCTCAGTCTGTACCTCAACCTCTCTCTCTCTCCCTCCCACCAAATCCCTATTCCTATCCCTCTCTCTACCATATTCATCTCATTCTCCATCTCTCTCACCCTATCCCTATCGCTGTCATCTCCATCTCATTCTGTACCTCCCTCACTCTCACCCTATCCATATCTTTGTCTCTACCCTCTCTCTCTCATTCTCCATCATCTCCTTCTCATTCTCCATCTTCTTCCTACCCCTCTCTCTCTCCTCACTCCTTTCTCTCTCTCTCTCTCTCAAATCTGTACTAACCATCCAGAGCTCACTCCAAAACCATGCCTTGGCTCTAAGGACCAGAACACTGGCCCAGCCCCAGCCCAGGAAGGCGTCCATGGAGACTGGTGGTATCATGCTTTCAGCTGACTCCTCCAAGCTTCCATGGAATGGCCTGGATGAGGCTCCCATACTCTGTCCTGATGGGATCATCTGTGCCTCGATGACCATCATCCGGCAGGTCCCTTTAGTGCTCGACAGAGTGCTGGATTCTGAGTGCGAGCGTTTCTGTAGACAGCCGATTGAGTGCCCTGAAACACCAGGGGGAAGGGAGAAGGCGACAGACGACCTTGTCTTCTCTTGCAGATTCCTCAAAGGAGTGTGGAGCCGCCGACTCCCCCCCAAAGGCTCCGCCTGCTCTTCCATTCCTTAAGAATGGAGTTCTTCAGCCAGAGGACACATTCCCGGGCCTGTCACTAATTTTCCATGTGATCTTGAGCCATCATTTCCATTATCCAGGCACTCATTCCCTCATGTGTAAAATGGAAGAAAAGTAAGTGTCTGCCTTACCTACCTCATAGACATACAGCGCATATCAAATGAGATACAGTACAAGACGGCACTTGGGAAAGTATAAAAACGCTATTCAAATATGAAATGTGACAAATCCTTCATCCTCGCAAAGTATATGTGGATCAGAATGAATCTGTCTGGAGGAGGCAGCAGCAATCATAATAGAAATATGTGACCTGATTGATAGGCAGCCCACACGGGCGGCTTTCAAATGTAGGGAGAGAATTCGAGTGCATAATGAAAAGGTGAGCACTGCAAACTGGAGATGAGGGCTGGACACAGCCCCTCTGGGAATGACCTGTGTCCTTTTGCCTAAAGCCATGAAGGAAACAACGCCAGCCTTGTCTTCTATACAAAATCATTGCAAAGATCAATTGAGATTATATACATGTAACAACGCGTAGCTCTATGCAAATAAATAACGTGAAAGCTCTTCAAAAAGTTTATGGAAAAATACGGAATTCAGAGATGAGTTTATTGTGCAAACAGTTTTGGGAATCCATACGTCATCCTTTTTCATAGTAAGAGTTTTTGTGAACCTGTTGAAGATCCTTTGTGTGTCTGCAGCTAAAAGGATGATGTGTAGAATAGCCTGGCTATAAACTAAGTGGGACAAGATAGAGGGCAGGGGCGAAATTGAAGGTCAGAAACATTTTAGTAAGCCTAGCCAGAATGGAGTCTGACTAGGAAATCAGAGAGTGTCAGCAAGCATCTCAAAGCAGGAAATGATACGGGTAAATAGAAGTATCCCGACCGGGAGAGAAAATGGAAATTCTGAGAAGAGGCTGCCAGGGAAGGTGGTGCGAATTTAAGAATTACAATATCAGGAGGTTGAATGGAGCACAGCTAAACTTCCTACAGGTGTAACCCCTGAAGAAAAGAGGCAGCAAGGACCGTAGCTCCTCGGGAAGCAAGAAATAGGCCAACTGCACGTGTGGAAAAGAGCGATAGCTTTGACTGTGAAGAGGAGCTAAAAACCCTGCAGTGAGAGGGAAGTGGAAAGTTGGATCCATGCCTGTGCCTTAAGCAGTGCCGAGCTGAACTGTGCAATGAGACCGTGTGTTTGCATTTAGCCACTGACCCCTACGCTTCACCTCTGCACGCTCTGCGTATTCTTGTTTCATGGTTTTTACACCCAGATGTTGAACATGGAGCACCCTGAAAATACCGACAGGGAGAAAGTTAGAGGAACCGCATTGCGCGTGGTGAATATCAGCACAACTCAGAAAAGTGTAAAAGTAGGAATCTTCAAGTCTCATAAATAGGGACACGGAAGCTCAGAGGTCAGTATCTTGATAAAGGACAGTATTGGAACCCAAGATTAGGTTCAGCTTCGATGAGCGGAGACCTGGAAAATGATGGCGTCTCGTGATAAAGATTTGTTTCTCTTTGAAGTAGGAGAAATCAGAAGTGGGAGAGTCAAGAGGTGCAATGGCAGCTGTGCAGTTATCAGAGGCAGAGCGCCCCCTAGCTCTCAGCTCCACCTCCTCTAACATGGGATCCTCACTTCCGTGTTCCTGAAATGCAGCCTGAGCTCCAGTCATCACCTCCACAATCCAAAGAGCCAAATGGGGAAAGAGAAGAAGAGACCTTTGACGTCTTGGGAACTTGTTTTACAGCTCATTGGCTAGAAGGTAACCACATGGTCTTAGTCACAAGGCATTCTGGGAAATGTAGTTTTTTCCTTGGGAAGCAGCACATTCGATTAAAAAGCAGGTTCTGTTGCTATGCCAGGAGAAGCATCTGCCACACCCTAGCTTTCTAATTCCAAAGTCTGTGCTCTTTGCCAGGAGGAGAAAAGTCTTTAAAACTATCTGGTTGAGGGTTCCGCACCTGCAGTGTCAGCCCAGGGTGGCCCTGCTGGTGCACAGGAAAAGAAAAGCAACACCTTTGGATTGCTGTTGTGCTCTTATTTAGGGGGAAATCAAGCTCAATGGAACACTGAAGAAAACCTTAGGAAGTTGCCCTGTGCTTACTCAACCAGGAGATGACTTTTATGTATTGTCATGAAAATTACAGACAGAAACGCTTGCAATATAAGTGTAATTTGGACGGAGAAATGCCAAGTGTGGAAAAAGAATTGGCTGAAATCGGAGTTAAATTTGGTTCCATCCGCCGGCCTTTGATCTTGCAGAGCTGAGCAAAAGGGAAACAGAGCAGAGACAAATTGTACAGCTTTGTGAACACAGCTCTTGACGCAGTTTGCAATTGGGAATGATCGCCGAGAAATACTATGATTGTAACCAAGCGTCTTACAATCCCATACAGAGCGGCGTTCTGAAGCCAGGCTCAGCAAGCCAAGCGCCCATCATGTACCCTCACCGGGCCATTTAGTCAGACAGAACCACGCACTGCAGGCAGCTCTGGACGGGCTGTGCCCTTCTCCCGCCCAGAGCCCACAGCCTCCCTCTGCATGGTTCCCAAAACTTGTCTTGGTCCAGTTCTGCTCTGCACTAAAGGCAGCCTAAATGACAAGCTCTCTCCAGGCTGCAAATACTGAGGGAGGTCCCAATCCTACCTCTATCCCAAACTGAGGGTCTCTGTGTAAGCTTCTTTCCCTCTATGTCCTCCCATAGACTATGAGCAGGTAGACCAGTTAGCCAGAAATCCTTACAGTGACAAATTCCAAAAACAAGAATAAGTCCACAGTGTGAGTTCAGATGAATAGAGAAAGTGACGTGGACAGAAGCAGGAAGTGACTAAATCATTCCAGTTCTTTCATAAATGCCCATGCTAAGTAGGTGAATTCCAAGACTTTCCTCCAGCCCCACAATCAACCCCCCAGGAGCAGCCAGGCATCAAATGTCATCTAACTCAGCCCCTCCGGAGCCCTGGTGAGAAGCTTCTGCTGGTTCCAGGTTGCCAAGGGTATCACGACAGGACCTGCTGTCCTGAGCCCAGGGTAGCCTGGACACGTGATCCCGACAGACTGGAGTTCAAGTCCCCGATGGGCACTTGCTACGTCTGTGCTCCTTGGGAAAGTTTCCCAAGCTTTGGATCTGCTCGTTTCCTGATCTCTGAAGGGCAGTTCGCACGAGTAACCTCAGAACTGTTAGCATGGGTACCACACTGCAGGAGAGGCCCCCAGCACAGGGTCTGGCCACACCAGGCATTCTGGAAGGATGCACTGTTTTTGGAAGCTTTATTTATAACACCTGAAACGAATCTTGCTCCCTGGAAACTGGACGTTCATGAGCCTGCTTCAAGCCTTCTGGGTCTCGACCCTCAGGATGGTTCTCATTCACGAAAATGTTCTGTCCCAAATCGGGCAGGATGGGGTCCACTGATCCATCAGATAATTTAACGGCCAGAGCAAAGGCTCTGTGTGTGTGTGTGTGTGTGTGTGTGAATGAGAGAGGAGAAGAATGGAAAGCCAGTTCTCTAGACAAAGAAGGAAACGACTTTGCAGACACAGTATGACTTCTCACCCATATCTTCTTGGGATGTCCCTCTTCCCTCCGCCCGGAAGAAGCCGCTACCTGCACGCCTCACCTGGACGCGTCACATAAAGCTCATCTTAATCGATGGGAGAGACACGGTTGAAAATCTGGAGATTTCACCCGGAGCTGACAGCCTGGTAATTTATATTCTGCACAGCGTAAGTGAAGAGCTTGTTATGCAAACACAGGCCACTGATTTGACAAATCTCCTGGAAACAGAATTAATGTCTGTATTCCGTGCAAAGATGTAATTTATTTTAATATTTTAAAGAGATAATATATATCTCTCAATCTGTATGCATTCGGGGAGTGTGATGTATATACACAGAGAGATATGTATATTTAAACAGAGTCAGGCGAGGGGGCTGGGCCGCCAGGCTGCAGCAGCGAGAGCTCCTAAAACGGCGGTGGGAATGCACAGCTGATTGCAAACAGCCACCTGCCTCCTGTGTGCGTCTTCTTCCATTGCTGATGATAATATAAATGTTGCTTCTTTGCAACAGAAGAAAACGCTTTATGTATGGTGCCAGAGCCAGGATCGCACTCCACGGTGATGGAGGTTAGTCGAGGGAGAGCGAGTTACACCCAACTGCAGAAGAAGTTTTAATTGGATGGAAACCTCCTGTGGGTATCTCCCGGCCGTGCTGTGTTCATTTCTACAAGGGGAAGTTTTTCTTTACTTTTCTTGTTGGTTGGTTTGTTTGTTCCGGGATAAAGCAGCGCTGGCTTGTTGGAAAGCATTGACTCTGAAGCACAATCCAGAGATCCATGCCGAAGCGCGAGGCCGCCAGGGCTTGGGGAGCAATGGCAGACAGCAGAGAGCTGTGTGGTGATGGCCGCTGGAGAAAACAGACATACGGCTCTTCTTTGCAGGGATGGGGTGCTCGGAGTCCCAGGTGCGCCTTACCAAAGCTTTTCACAGGTATTTGATTTTGGAAGGAGCCCTTAACACACAGTTCTTTCCCAATGGCAAAAAGAGAAAGCAAACTGGCTTCTCACCCAGTCCTGATCGCCCCCTTATTCTCACCACCCACTTGGCATTTTTCAAAAGCGAGCCTTGGAGAATTCAGACCCCTCTACCCCACTGCCCCAACTCCTCCCAGCCATGGAACCCCACCGTGGAGACACCTCATCAAACCTGCCACCTCGCTTGTCGATGTTTCGTTAAGGGGTCTAAACAAGAAATCAATGCTCCCGGCCCAGGGGATGCGTTGTGCTGTTTTCTCCATTAATGCCATGTCAAGAGATGTCTCCGGGAAGGCGGGCTACTTCAGGGAGCGTCAGCTCACATTTGGACGGGCCTCTGACAGCACTCAGGCAGGTCGGCTGCGGGGACATTCCTGAGCAGAGGACGGGCTGGGGTTGCACAGTGAGGTTCCCGCGCTTTGTCCCACTCTGCTCCCAGAAGATGCCACAGGAAGGGGTGACGGTGGGGGAGGGGCCTGGCCCCCCAGTGGTGGGAGTAGATGGTGGGCTTTCCCTAGAGAGACCCCTCCATACCAGGGGTACGCTGGGTCACATTCATTTCTCCCCCCGCCCCACCACCAAGCCATCCAAGTGTGTTGGGGGAAGCAGGCTGGCTGCTACTGCCCCTGAGGTGCCCTGTGGTGGCCGAGCCTCAGGAGCACCCTTGGGAGTGCTGATCTCCCCACCCCACCCCCTGCCTCACGCCCCGCAGGAGGACCCCTGACCACTGCCCACTCCCTGGCTGCTCAGCAGGAGCTCCTACACTGCCTAGCCATGTAGTGGCCAGAGTCCAGGACCCAGCTTGGGAGTAATCTGACCCTGAGCAGGGTGCCTCACCAGGGTGAACCAGAGGATATGGGCTCCAGCTCCTCACCTGCCGGCTGCTGAGCCCTTCAGAAAGTCCGTTATCGGCTCCAGGCCAACGTCACTTCCTGCCCCTGAACCTGACCCTTCTTGCAGACAACACCTTGTCAGGCCGTTCCTTCGTCTCGGGGCCTTCAACATTCCCTCAGTCCATGCATTTTGCAATGTCTCCTGCCGCCCTGGCTGGTACCTGCCTCTTTCCCTGTCCCCGCATCCAAGCCACAAGCTCCTTGAGAGTGGTGATCAAGGCAAAGTCACGGATCCAACCGCTAACTCAGCTCCTGGCCCCTGGCTTTGCCTTGGCCCTTTCCCCTGAGCTCGCTGGGGTAGGGAGGGAGTTGGAGCTCCCAGAAATGGCTGAACTTGGGTTTTGAGCAAAGTGTTCACGTTTCCAATTCATAGCTCATGGAGAAGGCGATTTTAGAGCTCACAGACTTTAGGGAATAGTCTTCAATTCTATCGCAAACCAGGAACGGTGTTGCAGCCAGGTACAGACCCCGATTCTAAAACAACCCCCACCGAATCACCAGAACCACTCAGCAATGCTCACTCCGTGGGGGAGGTCACTCGTCACACAGAGCGTGTTGTCATGGTCGTTGATCCAGTTCTCAGCCAGGGTCTATGGGGAGCTCTGGCCAGCATAGCAGGACGCAGCCGTGTCTGTGGGGTCTTGTCCAGCGTGTGCACCTCTCCCTATGAGGTCAGTGACTCAGGTCCTAGTAACACAAAGCAGCTCGCCTCTCAGAGAGAAACCTCGAGACACACCCTGCAGGGTCCACATCTGTACTGACTGTGGAATAGGGTTGATGGCTAAGGAGACCTCTGCCCTCTGTTGGGTGGGGGATGGGGGTGTCACGCTAACTCAGCAGCATCTCACTTTCCACTGAGGAGCCAGGCTCCTCCACTCTCGCAGGGTCACACAGCAATAGCAAAAGGGGGATTTTATTGCCCAGAGGGTTTTTTTTCTTCCTCCCCCTGCCGCACCTCACCCAGTCCCAGAGAAATTAGAAACATCTCACGAGCTTTTCTGGGCCACACTAGAGCTGCGAGGAGCCTGACGCTCAAGACATTTGCCCAGAATAGAAGCAGAGCCCGGATGGAAGCAGCAAGGTGCATTACGGAGGGGGAAGGGCAGGGGGCTGGGGAAGAGCCGGAACTAAACATATCTGAGCTCCAGGGAAGAGCAAGGAATTTTCTCAAAGCAACAACATGAAAAAAAAAAAAAATCCCTTCCAGTCTAAGAGATGAAGGTAGAATTTGCCATGCAAGAAAGATTTCTAATAGACAGTTTTTATCTTGACAGTGGTGTCCTCTTAACTTCTATTTGCTTTCTAATTACCAAGAACTGTGTAATTAACCTGTCACCAGACTGTGCTTGCCACCGTAATGAACGGATAGGGATTCTGAGCGTCAGTAAACAGACGAGAGGAAGGAGGGTGATCCTTGCCCACCCGTCGGTCGGCTTGCTTCCCCTTCGCGGTTTGTCTCCTGCCCCCCTCTTTTAGTTCTTCTATCGAGGTGTCACCCCAAACTCCTTCTTCCTATGACAACGTCGCGGGACGCACTAAAGACACATGGACTCCCGCCGTGAGTGGGACGAAGCTCGGGATGAGCGGGTGATAAAACCGGGGTTAGATGAGCCAGGCTCTCAGCCCAGGACTCTGCTCGGTGACTGGGGCTGACGGAGATGATGCGTTTCAGCCGAGAGGGGATTGGGTGGGTAGTAGGACTTGGCACAGATTCCAGTCCCCACAGCAGCGCTGCATAGAGAAGTCTGCCTGGGCCGAGACGCGAGCCATACAGAAGGTGTATCACAGCCACATCTTTCCTTCTCCACCCAGCTACGGGCCAGGGGCCGGACAAATTACAACAGCGCCTCTGCTCAGAGTCTGCTCCAAGCCCTCAGCCCACCCAGCCTGCTCACCCACTCCTCCCTGCCGACCCCAGGGCCTCCTGACTGATCCCCGCCGCGCCCAGAGCACGGCGTGCCCCTTCTTTGGAAATCCCTGGGTGTAACAAGCTGCCTTTTCAATGGCAGGTGTCCGTTGTATTGGAGGCACCAGACCTGGATAATTATAAAACCTGTGACTTGGTGGGTATGAGAGGGTCCTGGGCACTCACTGACCATGTCAGCAAGACCCACTTTCCCAGAGCCCAATGGGCTTGGCTGCAGACACACTTCCTCCCTGGTCCACAGTAGCTCAGAGACCTAGCAGAACTGATTCCTGTCTGTATCTGCACCTCCCTTTCAACAGGAGGTTCGGTCTGAGGCTGAGTCAGTGCTGGGAGGAGCCTAGAGGAGAAGCAGGTGCCCCGGGCATCCAACCAGCTCATGCAGAACACCCTCTGAGTCTCTGTCTGGGATCCCGGGCGCGTCCCATCCCAGCACCACTGGTCACCTGTTAGGCTTCCTGCACGAAGACACAATGCCTCATTGCACAGGCCACATGGCTCAATACTTGGTCAGTATCAGCGCAGGGCTCCTGAGCGCCTCCCACAGCCCAGATTCGGGACTGCAGGCTGCCCCCTGCCTGCGCCTGACCTGGAGCGACGTGCTGGTGCCCTGGAAGGCATCCTATAACCCCTGGTCTGCACTGCACAGCTCTGCGCTGCAAAGCTGCCCACGTGTGACACAGGGACCTGGCTCCGCAGGAGGCAGCCGCGTCTCCCCTCCATCTCCCTTCCTCGGGTACCACACAGGCCTGCTCTGCAAATCAGAGCCCTCGATTCCTGCTGGCTCGGCTCCGTGCCAGCCTGGTGACGGCTCCTGCGTAGTCCCGTGCGTGAGGCAGGCATGCTTGGCACATAGGTGCTCAACCAGTGCCACTCTCCCGCTCTCCTCTCACTTCCTCAACCTCCTCCTCTCCCTGCGTGCGCCAACACATGACTCGTCCCAGTCCCTTGGGGAAACTCAGGGTTCCTGAGACCCCCGTGGGCACCTGGCTCCTGAGCCCTAGACCCCAGCGGGAGGCCTCCATGGCCACACGGCCGCGAGGCGTGGGGCTTGTCCTCCACACAGCCTCCCTGGCCCTGCAGCGGCGTCTCCAGCCTCTGTCTTCCCCCAGGAGGGCATCACCACTGCTCCCCACCCCCGCCCCGGGCCCAGGCAGGTCACCCCCAGCAGGTGGCTGTCAGAGCCCTCGCCTCCCACACTGGGCTCTTCCTGTCTGTCTCTCCTTCTGTTTCCTGCCATCACACTCCTTCTCCCCTAATCCAAATCCCTCTCAACTCGGTGTCACATCTGAACGCAGCCAGATACGGTAATCCCTGTAGAAATGTCCCCGGAAAACTGACAGCAGCTTAACGTGCTTCGAGCGTCCTGCAGTTCAGCCCCTCCCCGGGGCTCATCAGACACAGAGGATGCGTGTCTTATCAGACACAGAGGATGGTCCTCAAAGAGGGAGATGGCACCACCTACCCCCGCCCCAGGCAGCGAGGGAGGGCAGGGGACCCACGCTTGAGGGCAAGCAGGGGTCCCGTGGGGTCACCCCGGTTACCTGCTCACCCATTTCTGAGCCTCCCTCAAGTGTGGCGGGAATGTTTACTGCCTGCTGGCCACTCTGCCCTGCACAGGGAGGCCGGGAAGAGAGGAGAGCTGAGAGGCACGGGCAGTTTCACGGCGAGCTGTCGACATTTAAGACAGGCCTTGGGTCCAGGGATTAAGACACCCAGGGCCCAACCTGGAGCACCTGGGTTCAACACGCAGTCCTGGCCCCCAGCTCCAGCTGCCTGCTAAAGTGGACCCTGGGAGTCAGCAAGGATGGCTCATGGGATTGGAGAACGTGGGGCCCTCGTGGCTCCTGGCTTTGGCCTGCCACCCAGCCCTGGAGATGAAAGGCATTCGGGGAGTGAACCAGAGGATGGGATCCCTCTCTCTTTCTCACATTTAAAAAATATATAATTACATGTAAGTGATACTTAAATATTTAAATAGATATATGTACACACACAGCATTTGGGTAGGTTCATTTTGGGCTCACAGATGACAGGCTTGAATCAAGAGAGAGCAAGCAGTTCCCATGGCCCTCTGGAGTTATGAATGCAAACCACCCGCCCCCCCTCAGAGCAGAGAGCCACACAACAACGCGTCCCCTGTGAGGAGACGTGGGATTGTCCCATTGCTACCCTGCCCCCAACCCGAGCTCGAGCTTGGTTGCAGTTGGCATCCAGAGCTGGACAGGCTGGCCCTGTCGGGTGGAGGGTGGCCGGCACTGGCAGCACCTGTGCCCATGGCATGGAGGGGAAGCAGCAGCAGCTACCAGAGCCACGCTGGGCTGTGGAGGGAAGGGAAGTCACAGGGCAGTGAGGAGCCCAGGGCTGCAGAGCAGAACTCAGGCGCACAGAGCAGGCAGCAGGGCTGGGGGCAGGGCGTGCTCACCCCACACTGAGCATCAGACAGCTCCTGGGCGTGGCCGACACACGGCCCTCCTGGTCTCCTTCCGCAGCTGGGTGTCCCGTGACCCAGACCAGTCACCTGCTCACCCGGCACCCACAGGTCCCCCTTTTCCATGGCAGCCTGGATGTCCCAGTGTGCCTCCACTCGCATGGGGCTGCTCAGTTGTTGAGGCCTAGTTGTTAGCTCAGAGAACAGGCTCCATGAACCTCCTCCCCCTACGTATGGGGCCCTCGTTCCTGGAGCAGGATACAGGATGTCTAAGGAAGGACCCGACGTCTGCATTTCCCACCAGCCTGCTCCTCCATGCCCATACTTCCAGGAAGACACCAGCCCCAGGAGCCCACTGCACCTGCCCTCTGCCCCTTCTCCCTGGAGCTTCTCCAGCCTTCACGCAGGGGAAAGCCCCACCCCTGCCCCCCTCCCAGCCCGGCCTGTCTGTGCGGCCACCTCTGCTTCTCACCCAGGCTCATTAGACCCAGCCCGAGTCTGCATTCCCTCGCTGTTTCCCCGGCAGGAGGATTGGAGGTGACCTTTAAATGTCGCTTGCAAATGCCAGCTGATGCTAACCGGCTCCAAACTGCTGCACAGGCGTGGCCTCTCCCAAACGCCAGCCGGATGGCAGGGCTGAGGCTCCCGGCGCGGGGAGAGTAGCTTCTGGGGACAGATCTGCCCTTGCAGCAGGAATGGGCCCTGTGCTCTGCCAGATAACCCCAGTTCCTGCTGCTCCGGGCGGGCGCTGCCTGCTAGGAAAGACTGGAGCCCAGGAGTCCTCCACCCTTCCCGACTTCTGGGAGGAAACCCAGGTCTGAAGGAAGAGGCAGATGCGTCCTTCTGAGAAATGATTCTCTCGCAGGCTCTCTCATGGGCGCTGATGTAACCCTGACTTACCCATCGTCTTGCCTTTTTTTTTTTTTAATGAATGAATGAATGAATGAATGCTGGTGTACTTTGGGTAATTTCTCACAATGGAGCTGGAGTAAACTCCATCCCTGAATCAGACAGGAAGAAATCCAAGCTGGGGCTGACCCTGGGGCCCAGCAGGTCAAGCCACTGCTTGTGACGCGAGCATCCTGTATCAGAGTGCAGGTTCAAGTCCCTGCTGCTCTACTTCTGATCCAGCTCCCTGGGAAGACAACAGCTGATAGCCCAAGTGCTTGGGCCCCTGCACCCATGTGGGAGACCCAGATTGCATTCATGGCTCCTGACTTCAGCCTGGCAAAGCCCCGGCTGTTGCACCCATTCGTGGACTGACCCAGAATTGAAAACGCTCCCCCTCTCTCTGTCACTCTGCCTCTCAAATAAATAAAATAAATATCAGAACAGAAACACATGCTCACAGGCCAATAGAAAGTGGAGCCAGGAGTCCTGCCTGGGACTGCCCACCTCCAGCAGGGTCCATAGTGTTGCTCCCACAGACTGCAATTCGATTCTTCCCTCTCCCACCTGCAGGGACCCTCTGGAGTGTCCCCAGCCTCAACCCTCCCCCCACCCCCGCGCCCACCCCTGTGGTCTTTTGGAGTCTCTGGTTTAACTCAGCCAGGGTTTGTTTATCAATTAGGTGGAACCAGCATGGCTGCAGCAGTGCAGGACACCATGCTCGGGCCCTGGCCCTCACTCTTCTAGAAAGGGGAGGCCCCAGAATCGAGACTAGGACTCACAAGCGGGGAAACACGGAGGGCCGGGGCAGGGGCAGAGCCCTGAGAAATGGACCCCAGGCCAGATCCGGTGTTGCCCCAGCAGCAGGGAAGTCAGTGTCCTTTTCTAAGCGTCTCAGTAACTCCAGGAGTGACACACGCCCACTGCCCCCTCCCGGGATCTGCGTGAGCCGGACCCGGGATCAGGAGCCCGCAGCACAGGGGTTGCCCCAGCTGCGCAGCACAGAGCCCTGAACACCACAAGCGGAAGAAGCACCTGGCAGACGGCACAGCCCCGTGGCCCAGGGGCTCCGGATCCTGGCAGCACCAGGTAGAGAAGTCGCCCGGCACCTGCTCCCCTTCTCTTCCCTCTCAGGGGGCTGGAGCAGTCCCGGGAAACGGTTCCTGGCAGAAAGAGCGACTTCTAAGGAAAAAGGAAACTTCGGTTGTCTAAATCACGTCTTAGCTCGCTGGCCTACTTCTATTTTTATTTTCCCATTTGAGAGACAGGAAGAGAAACAGCGAGACTGAGCGGTGGGAGAGACTGCCCGTCCTCTGCTCCCTCCACGCTATCCAGGTCTCCTAGGTGGGTGGCAGGAGCTCAGCTACTTGGAGCCGTCACAGCCGCCCCTGCATCAGCTGGAAGTGGGAACGGGAGCTGGGGCTGGAAACCCAGCCCAGGCTCTGTGCCGGGGGGGGGGGGGGGGGGGGCACAGGTGTTGACTGGCATCTTAGTCGCCCAGCAAAACGCCCACCCTGCATTTGCCTCGTTTTGTGTGTCACGAAGCTACCTGGGTCCACAGAAACCTTAGGTCTCTAACTCACATGCGGTCACCGTTATCATCACGTCATCATCTTTGTCTTCATCATCAGTAACCAGGAGCCAAGCTGGACTCGGTGCTGTAGCATGCTGACCCGCCTTTCCCAAGTGGATTTCTTCCCATCTGTTTATCGGCGCCCTCATCTGTGCAGTCTGGCGCTCACTCATTAACCAACGCCCACTGACCACTCTGGGGCCCCTTGGGAGAATGAGAAGAAAGGTGCTATTCCTGCCATCAGAAAACACACAGGCCATTCTCTCAAAGCACAGAGGAACCCAAGGCCGGAGCCCTCAGTCCCGGGTCAACACGCACACAGGCTACTGCTGGCCTCGGAATGCTGGGATCTGTGGCTGCATCCCGTCTCGCCTTGGCTCTTGGCCTCTACCTACCCACTTGTAAATGTCAAGATACGTTACAAAAGCTACTCCCCAAATCCACACCTAGAGCCTCACTGCTACCGAGGGCTTCCTGAACTGGGGAGGAAGTCATCCAAGAGCCAAGAAACTAATTCCTGGGGCCCAAGTCTGAGGAGTCTAAGTGCAGTGTTGGCACACGCAGGTGGAAGGGCCCTCCTCTGCCTGCCTGTGGAGGGCTCCAGAGTGAGATCTCGGAGTGCTGTCCTCCGTGGAATCTCTCTCTCTCTCTCTCTCTCTCTCTCAAGGTGCCGGCATCCCCCCAGGCCAGCCAGCAGAGAAACGAGCCAAACAGGCGGGCCAGGAAGGTCGCGTGTCTCCCGGGAAGTCTTCGAGCCCTCCAATTGCATCAGGTGTACTGGGGAGCTGGGGACTGGGCTGGCGTTACCTGCAGTAGCTGGCATGGTCTCTGCTACGCGCACCTGTGCAGGTTTTGGTGTTGGTTCGGTGGGGGAAGACTCTGCCGACTTTCCTCTCCCCTGGACCCAGAAAAGCTGGAAGGGGTGCATTGTGACTTCGCTGGGATACAACTCTGGTCCCCAAAGAACCTGCGCGCAGGAAGCAATGGGGAGAGAAAGGAAAACAAACTGATCCTGGTGGGGAGAACTGTTCACCTAAGCCAACAAGCTTTGCCAAGAAAGCAGGAGCAAGCTAGGGCGGGATGGGAGAGGCCAAGGTCCAGCTGGTGAACAGTGAGTGGGCGGGGGTCTAAAGTATACATTAGCCAGGACCTGAGAGGAGACTGGGTTCCACGGAGAGAAGAGTGTTGTTTTCCTGCAAGGACGTGGCATTCCTACTCCCAGAGCTGCGTCACATGGAAGTCTGGGTGCGGAATGTCCTGAAGAGACAGTCCAGGGGCACTGACACCAGGCACCTGCAACCCGGCTGCGGGCTGAGGGCTCAGTGGGAAATGATCAGCGGAAAAGAGAAAAAGAACTAGAACATCTTCATGTTGAGGGGCACGGGCTCCCTACCCAACACCTACTCCTCTTCTGTAGATAACTTCATTCTGATTTTGCCTGGGGAACCCTACTGGTATTCTTAGCACCCCAGGTATTAGGTGGGGCTGACTCCACCCCTAGTCCCAAACGTGAAACACACAGCCACGGCCCAACCAGTCAGCTCATCACGGAGCGGTGGGCTCAGGACTCGTTAAGCCAATCAGGGTTTCTGTAGCACCACGCCAAGAAGCGCTTCCTCGTTCTCAAACATTTGAAGACTAAAGGAGTTGGGCTGGAAGGCACACAGTCGTCTTCCAACCACAAAGGAAGAGCTCGCCTAGGAGTCAGTACAACAGCGGCCAGGATATGGAGACCGTGAGCTCGTGCCACGCCCCATGCCTGGTGCTGGACTTAGAACTGAGCTTCTCAGGAGTGATGCAGCCGGTTTGAGTTGGGTTCCCCCCAACTTTAAACCCAAGCTCATAAAACTATTGCAATAGATGGCTTACAGAAACTTGCAGAGAATACGGGACTGTTTACCTATGATGTACCTACTGGAGTTGATAGCTCCCGTATTTTAGCTGAGTGACTGCTGCTCTCTCGCCATGGCTGGGACAGATGGGACCAGGCAGGGGCATGGAGACTGGTGACACGGGGCCAGGCAGGGGCATGGAGACTGGTGACACGGGACCGGGCAGGGGCAGGGAGACTGGTGACACGGGACCAGGCAGGGGCAGGGAGACTGGTGACACGGGACCAGGCAGGGGCAGGGAGACTGGTGACACGGGGCCAGGCAGGGGCAGGGAGACTGGTGACACGGGACCAGGCAGGGGCAGGGAGACTGGTGACACGGGGCCAGGCAGGGGCAGGGAGACTGGTGACACGGGACCAGGCAGGGGCAGGGAGACTGGTGACACGGGGCCAGGCAGGGGCAGGGAGACTGGTGACACGGGACCAGGCAGGGGCAGGGAGACTGGTGACACGGGACCAGGCAGGGGCAGGGAGACTGGTGACACGGGGCCAGGCAGGGGCATGGAGACTGGTGACACGGGGCCAGGCAGGGGCATGGAGACTGGTGACACGGGACCAGGCAGGGGCAGGGAGACTGGTGACACGGGGCCGGGCATGGGCATGGAGACTGGTGACATGGGGCCAGGCAGGGGCATGGAGAATGGTGACACAGGTGCTGCGCCAGCTTGAAACTCCAAGGCTCGGGGTAGCAGTGGGAAATTCTTCCCCAATAGCTAAAGGCCCTACAGCCCAACTGGCCTCCCTCCCTCTGATAAAGCGGGATCTCACCAGAATACTCACAGCAAGAAGGAAATGAGGTGTTGTATGAAGAACCAGGACCTACACACTCTAGTCCCCTTTGCGTCGCATGTCACTCCCCTCCGATGTGTGACAAGGCGCCCATCGCCAGGGCTCTGTGGGCCTGTCTCTTCCTCCCTGCGTGGGCAGCGGTGCCTCCCCTCCCCCACGCCCGTGTCACATGTAAAGATGCTATCTATGGTGACAACACCACAGGAGGCCTGCTGGGCCACTCACCTGGGAGGCATGATCGGGAATTCTAGAACTCTCTTCTTAAAGACACACACACACATCAGCATTCGCTTCCCTTTTAGGTATAAACAAATACGCAAACAAGCGGCTTGGCGGCATAATCACAGCTAAATTGGAAACTCTGGCATTATCCAGAGTACGCTATCTATCCAAGGAAGCTGAGAGGCCCCGGACGCACAACATCATATTTCCCCAGGCATGGGATTAATTAAAACTATCAAGTGTTCCCAGCTTTTTGAAATTAACTTTGAAAGTGTTTGGCGTGTAGGGATAAAGAGAAAGGCGCTGTGGTGGGGGGAGCATCCCAAGGGCGGGGCTGCTGGAAGCAAGCCACGTGCCAGAGTGCTGTGTTCTGTGTTTGGTTCCTCTTTAAGAGACAGGCGAGGACAAAGTGAAATTGTAAAATTCCTGTGGGCAGAGACAGCAAAGTCCAAAGAGCTTTGCATTCATGCCCTCCCCCTCGGGAGCACGTTAGGATCTGCGCTCTCTGATGCACGTGAGTGAGCCCGAGGCTCACAGCAAGGTGGCCAAGGCCAGGTGACGCGGAAGAACGGGAGGGCGTCGGTGGGATGAGGCTGTGCCCCGCATCTACAGAGTGGAGGTTTGGTCCCCACCGTAATAGCTTCGGGAGGCGGTGGTGGAACTGAAGCGCCAGCAGCCCTTGAAGGAATCAAGCCCATCTCTCAGGCTTGGGTTAGAGCTCGCGGGACTGCATTGGCCGCTGCACGACTGTGTTTGCTGTAACACGGGTGGGGCTTCTCCACTCGCCCTCCCGTCCCTCGTGACCTCGCTCACAGGAGCTCCTGTCACGTGATGCCATCGCCAGGAGGCCCCTCCAGAAGCTGACCCCAGCAATCTGCTCTTGGGCTTCCAGAGCCGTGAAATGAACCTCTTCTTTAAAAACCTGCCCAGCCAAGGCAGCAACAGCAAACAGACTGAGGCACTCGGAGGAGCCTTGTAAGGAAGGGAGCGATGGCTCACCTACCCATTCTCCCTCTGCTTCTGGGCTTCGGCCCTTTTAGTCTCCTTGTTATTCTCCCCCTTGTCGCTCAACCCACCTCTGGCACTTTCCTGGGCTGCACAGGAGCCCCAGTGAAGATTCCCCAGGAGCCCGGTTCTTGCTCCACCATCTGGTAGTTGTGGGACCTCGGTCAAGTCACCTGCTTCTTCCTGGACTCTATTTCCTTACCTGTAAAATGGAACCGGGGAGGGAGGAGTTTCTCAGTCAAGCAAAGCAAGTGAGCCATTGGGAAGGACTCCCCACAGATAACGCATCCTCACAGAGTGCCCAAGGCCCAGGGAGTTCTTCATTCACATTTCAAACGCCCTTGACCTGTCAGGCCAGTGAAGAGGGAGGGGCTCAGCCCTGGCTCTTTTCCCGTCAGCACTCTGCTTTTTCGTGGCAGGGCAATGCACGCTCCCTGCCTTTTGCTGTCATCGCAAAGCAAGCCCTCAAAGCATATCCAGTTTCCCTTGGTCCTCACTTTGGCAAGCTGGGGGTCTTCTCCCGAGTTCGCCTCCTCAGTTGCTTGTCTCCCAGCTCCCACAGATCTCAGAGGGACGTACAGTGGGTCCCTAGGAAGACACCTTGCTGGCTCTGCGCCCCCACCTGCTGGAGTGGCGAGGGCTGTGTCTTTGCTGTGGACTGAATTCCCTCTCCTTCCAGCCATATCAGATGCCTCCTCAACTTGCGGTCTCTTCTTCCTAGCAGAATTCACACTGAGGTCATCACTCCTCCTCTCCCTTGGCCAGCCATGTGCCTGGGAATAGCCCTGTCGCCCTCCCCAGGCCCAGGGGTTTGTCTTGATCGGCACAGACTAATCATGATGGTCCTACTGCCCTTGCTAATGGCTGAGCCATTGGATATATCAATTCTGGCCACTAAGAGTTCAGGTGCTCCTTGAGGGTTTCTGGGGAAAGTTGTCCCACTTTGTAAAAGAGATACAAGGAAAGAAGCCATTTCCTGCCTGTGGATGACCTTGGGTGCGAACCCTTAGGCAGCTAGGCAAGAACCAATTCTTGGTCTGAGGATGGCAGAACAGAGCGGGAAAGCAGCGCCGAGCCCTGCCACCACTGGGTGCTGAGTCAGCCAGCCCGGGAGCCACCCTGCCTCTGGACTAGACTACGCCAGGTCACTTTGCGATGGCTCAAGTCCGTTGGAGTAAGGACACTTTCTCACTTGCAGCATTGTGCATCCAAGAGAGAACTCCTCCCTCCCCAGCCCACCCCCGGTGCCCAGCCATGAGCTCATCATCCGGCCGCGGGTGGAGCCTGCGGCCACCATGTGAGGCAGGATGCGCCTGATGCTGCCCAGGGAGGACAGGACACAACCTCAAGGCTCAGGGCCGGATCCCATCAGCACCCTGCAGAATTCCAAGGCCAGTTTCATCTCAAATTCTTTTCAATGTCCTTCCCCAGTCAGGCTGCCCCGTGTCTTGCTTGAACAATTGCCATTACGTGTCCAGGCAACCTTCCTCCTACTGATCTTGCCCCAACCCACCTTTGTTTACGTTGCCATGACAGCAAATGAAGGACCTTGTCCTGCCCTAGTCCATTTCCGGTTTAATGGCTCCCCACTGCCAATAGGATAAAGCTCAAGATTCTTTTTGGGATGAAGAGGGTGGTCATGACTGGTTCCAGTCTCAATTCCCATCCTTTCTGCTCTAATGATGTAACACTCCACACGCCCTTCCCTGTCCCACATCTCCATTCTCTCCCATGCAACTTCCTGTGCCTAAAATTGGGATGAGTAACTTTAAGAAGACTTATTTTACTTATCTGAAAGGCATAGGTTCAGAGAGAGAGCGGGGGAGACAGGGAGAGAGATGTCTTCCATCCGCTGGTTCACTGCCCAATTGGCCGCAATGGCAGGGCCTGGGCAGATCCAAAGCCAGGAGCCAGGAGCTTCTTCCGGGTCTCCCACATGGGTACAGGAGCCCAAGCACTTGAGCCATCTTCTGCTGCTTTCCCAGGCCATAGCAGAGAGCTGGATTGGAAGTGGAGCAGCCAGGACTCAAAGTGGCGCCCATGCGGGATGCCAGCACTGCAGGTGGCGGCTTTACCTGCTATGCCACAGTGCCAGCCCCTCTACCAGACTCTTAAGCTCCTTGTATAGGGCAGAATGGTTGCCTGCTCACTCCTGCAGATCCAGATGCTTACAGGGTACCCAGAGTATAACAGCTTCTCAATAAATATGGATGAAAATGAAATTTTGCATTTCACATTTGCCAAACACACACAAATATGAAGCCTGAAGAAAACAACAAAACAAGCCCCTCGAGGGGGAATGAGCAGGTAAAGGAAAATTAGATCCTTGCTGCTTCCACCTGTGTGTACAGAGACGTTTGGCTGAGGGGAGACCGTGATCTGAGAATGTGGCGTAAGACACACTGCAACAGCAAGGCATCATTTCAAAGCCTTTCTCAGGACCAGCACTTGAAAGGGCTGGCACTGTGGCTCCCTATGGGCACTGGTTCGAGTCCCGGCTGCTCCATTTCTGATCCAGCTCCCTGCTCACGCAACAGGGAGGCAGCAGAAGATGGCCCGAGTGCTTGGACCCCTGCCACCCATGTGGCAGACCTGGATGGAGTTTTTGGTTCCTGGCTCAGACCAAGGTATTGTAGGTTTTAGGGGAATGATATACCTTCATGTATGTACCTGTATATAAAGGGTCTCCAGGAAGTTCATGACAAATCCATGTCATGAAAAACTATGCCTGTAGGGCTGACATTGTGGCTCAGAGTGTTAAAGCCCTTGCCTGCAGTGCTGGCATCCCATACAGGTGTCGGTTCTAGTCCCGGCTGCTCCTCTTCCAATCCAGCTCTCTGCTATGGCCTGGGAAAGCAGTAGAAGATGGCCCAAGTCCTTGGGCCCCTGCACCCACGTGGGAGACCCGAAAGAAGCTCCTGGCTCCTGGTTTTGGATGGGCACAACTCTAGCCGTTTTGGCCAATTGGGGAGTGAACCAGCGGATGGAAGACCTGTCTCTGTCTCTACCTCTCTCTGTAACTCTTTCAAATAAGTCAAAATAAACCTTTAAAGAAAACTATGCATGGATTTCAAATCTTTTGCACCAAAATAAAATTTTAATTTCATTTTCTGTGACCTTTTTGAAGCTGTGTGTGTGTGTGTGTATATATATATATATATATATGTAGAGTATATGTTTATTCTGAAACAAATTAGTAGTTAACTTGCTAACCATGACCAAGTTTTTTTTTCTTAAAGATTTATTTATTTATTTGAAAGGCAGAATTACAGAGTGAGAGAGAGAGAGAAAATGATCTTCCATCTGCTGGTTCACTCCCCAAGTGGTCACAACAGCCAGGGCTGAGCCTGGCAGGAGCCAGGAGCCTACAACTCCATCCGGGTCTCCCACATGGGTGGCAGGGACCCGAGCACTTGGGCCACCCTCGGCTGCCTTCCCAGGCGCATTAGCAGGGAGCTGGATCGGAGCAGAGCGGCCAGGCTCGCACTGGTACTCCAAGGTGGGATGCTAGTGGTAGGTACAGTGCCAGCTTAGCCCACTGCACTATAACTCCGGCCCCCATTTTTACCTTCTGGTAAGCCTTTATGAGATACCCTGCTGTTCAGTCACCTCTCCCTCCACCTGCAGCCCTGCTAGGGACAGGAAATGCTTGTAATCCAAGTCAACCTGACGCCCTGGGATCCGGCTGCCAACCATGAGCCCCTGCGCCAAGTGCAAGGGGAGCACCCCGGCTCCTCCAGCGCACAGGCCCCTGGGTCGTCCCCAGCCTCCCAGGGCCCAGGGCTCCACGCCTGCCTCCCCCCGCTCCTCAGCACTGCTCTCATCACAGCCAGCGGCGCGCTCAGCTCCCCAGATTGCTGGCTTGGTCCTGGCGCTCCTGGCTCTTGTAAGCTCCTGCCATTGTCTGTCCCCTGCCAACGTCTGGAACCGGGCCACGTGCAGACATCTCCGAAATCTGATGAGTGGACTCCCCTCTCTGCGTGCTCAGCGCCCCGCTGCATGGAGCCAGAGCTCGGCGTGCTGACGGCAGCAGCCGCCGAGTACCCCCAGCCCGCCCTGCCGGGCCACCCCCGAAGCCCACCTAACCCTCGCTCTTCCCCGCGCTGACCCTGCCCAGCACGGAAGAACTCTTCCCAGGCTCCCCCGGCACTGGCAGTCCTGCTCCTCTGCTGATTTCCATCAGCACCCTCCCACGGAGGCTGGGGAGACAACTTAGCAAACACAGTTTAGCAACTTAGCATTTTGCTGGGCTGACTTCTCTTTCACACGCCGATGTTTCTTCCAAAGCAGTCCAGCCCAAACACGCCGTGCTCGTGGGGGAAGTCGGTTTCTGCTCCACCGTTCCTGTGGCTGCCGTCTATCCCGCTACGTGATCATCGAGGCTTAAGTTGCGGGATGCATTCCTGCTGAAGGCTTTCTTGCCATTTTCAAAATCCACTGGTGTCTCTGTGGCTTGGGACTACAAAGCTGAAGGAACACCAGCAGGGCTAACTTGGCTCCAAAGAGCCAGCACTAAAACCCGGAGCCCGAAAAGCCTCCGAGCCCAGGGAGTCTGATCCGCTCAGAGATGATTGCACACCACAGGCAAATGACGGCCAAGCCCCCCGGCCTGCCATGACGTCATCTCTGCCCCCAAATCAAGCAAGACCCTGAGCCTGCATGCCCGCGCTGGGTGGGAAGCAGATGGCTGGACCAGAGAGAGCTGACGGAAGGAATCGCACAACAAGTATCAATCAACACAAACACCCCGGCATCAGCAAGTAGGCAGCTTCCAGCTCTGGGCAGGGCTCTCTGGTGGCATTTTTAGCGGCGCTCTTAATTAGGGATGAGCTGCGAGGCTCATCAGCTCCCCCACGGCCGTGGGAAATGTGGCAGGTGGCGTCTGAGAGCCCCCCTCCTCCGAGGGGTGCAGCCGTGCCAGCCAGGGAGCTGTGAGCAGAAGCAGACAGACAGGAGCTTAAAGGGACCCAGAACGAGGACCTGGGGACCTCCGGGGCCAGCACTTCTGCGGGTCCCGTGCTTCAAACACATCCTGTCTCTTCCCAGATGCGAGTTCTTCCAAGACAAGGGCCTTCTGCCCCAGCGTGGGCGCCTCCCACAGCCCTCTGCGCGGTGCTAGAAACTCTGGCCAACGCCATGCGGCCAGCCTCGCCCATCGAGGTCTGTTTAGATTCCAGGATGTTCCTGAGGAGGCTTCCTCAGGAGGTCCACGGGCAATGCGTAATAGGCTAAACGCGACGTGTGAATTTCACATTTGGCAGCAACAGGAACTTCACCGCTGCAGTTTCATTTTCATTTTCCACAAACTTCTGGGTGCGCCTCAGTAGTGGGGGGGTCCGGGGGGATCTGCGGGGGTGTCTGTTTCCATTCTCCTGCTCTTGTCTTCATCCACCTTTAATGCTTGATGCCTTCTCCTTGTCTTTCTCCGTCATTTACAAATTCCTTAGGGAAGGCGACCACGACTCTTTATTTCTGGTTTTATTTCACTTGTTTTGTTTTGTTTTGGGGGTTTTTGCTTGAGATTCATTTTATTTATATGAAAGGTAGCATTACAGAGAGAGAGAGAGAGAGAGAGAGAGAGAGAGAGGAAGAGAGAGTTCTTCCATCTGCAGGTCCACTCTCCAAACGGCAACAGTGGTCAGGACAGGGCCAGGCCAAAGACAGGAGCCAGGAATTCCATCTGGGTCTCCCCAGGAGTGGCAGGGATGCAGACACTTGGGCCGTCCTCTGCTGCCTCCCAAGCCCAGTAGTAGGAAGCTGGACCAGAAGAAGAGCATCCGGAATGCACACCTTTCAAACTGGCACTCCCAGATAGGCGTGGCCATCCCAACTAACAGCTTAAGTCACTGTGCCACAGTGCACGCCCCCGGACCTCAATGTTGGGCTCTGTATCTTCGTCTCTCCTGCCCCAGAGCAGAGTCAGGGGTGAGCCAATCGCGGGCTCCCATTTGTGCCTGCAGTCTTATGCTTAGGGTTGGATGTGTTTGTGGGTTGCAGGTGCGATTCTCTGAGGCAAGGGCCTCTCTCGCTGCCCCGCCCCAGGTATCATAAGGACTTGCAGCATCCAGCTGACTGGACGCCCATGCTGACGGGATGCTGAGTCAGCATTTGTTTGGTGTTCATCAGAAGGAAGGTGACAGGGGCCAGCAGTGTGTTAAGCTACTGCTTGGGACACCCACAGCCCATATGGGAATGACAGTTTGAGTCCCACCTGTTCTACTTCCAATGCAATTCCCTGCTGATGCTCCCGGACAAGCAGCAAGAGATGGCCCAAGTGCCTGGGCCCCTGCCATCCATGTGGGAGACCTGGATGGAGCTCCAGGCTCCTGGCTTCAGTCTGGCCCAGCCCCGCCTTTGCAGCCATCTGGGGAGTGATGAACCAGTGAATGGGAGATGCCTCTCTCAATCTCAATCTCTCTCTCTCTCTCTCCATCACCCTGATTCTCGAATAAATAAGATAAATCCTTATTTAAAAAAGAGAAGGAAGTGGACAGTCCTACCTCAGGCCCAGGGTTAGGGTTAGGGTTAGTGCTGACCTCTGCGTGTTAAGTTCCCCACGTGTGTGTCCCTGACATGCTGACTACATCTGTGTTACTGCATGAGACCTATGACATACGTGTCCAGCATCCTGGCTGGTACATGGTAAGTGCTCAATCTGTGGCCACTAATTTATGATACGATCTTTTGATTATAAGAATTAAAAGACTCTGTGTATTTTATTCTAAGACTTGTATTTCCTTGGGGTCTGTAGCTTAGGTTGTTAAGGCTAAGAAAAGGAAAAGAACAGAAAGTAAAGTTAGTTTGTTTTAAAGATGGCTGTACCTCACACGTTCCCTAATACATATTCGGATCACATAGGTCAGTTTTAAATGATTTGAGAATCAGATATACACACACAAACAAATTCAGAGACAAAGACAGACAGAGATGGACAGACAGACACAGGGAGGGAGAGAGAGGGAGAGAATTGCATCTGCTAGTTCATCACCCAAATGCCCACAATGACCAAGGCAGGGCCAGGCTGAATCCAGGAACTCAGAGTTCCATCCAGGTCTCCCCTGCAGGTGGCAAGAACCCAGTACTCGGGCCATCTCTGCCTCCCAGGGTCTGCATTAGCAGGAAGCTGGGGCTGGGATCTGGAGCCAGGAATGACCGAGGTGCACTGAGGTGGGAAGGGGGCATCTTAACCGGTCCACTACCAGCCAGGCCAGACGTCTGCTCTGATCTTCAGATTTTAGAACATGAAAGTGATGAAGTCGGCCGGCGCCGCGGCTCACTAGGCTAATCCTCCGCCTTGCAGCGCCGGCACACCGGGTTCTAGTCCCGGTCGGGGCACCGGATTCTGTCCCGGTTGCCCCTCTTCCAGGCCAGCTCTCTGCTGTGGCCAGGGAGTGCAGTGGAGGATGGCCCAAGTGCTTGGGTCCCTGCACCCACGTGGGAGACCTGGAAGGAATTCCTAGCTCCTGGCTTCAGCCTGGCCCAGTCCTGGCCATCGCAGCCATTTGGGGGAGTGAACCAACAGATTAAAAATCTCTCTCTCTTTCTCTTTCTGTCTCCCTCTAACTCTGCCTTTCAAACAAATAAATCTCTAAGTGAAAAAAGAAACTGATGAAAACAACACTTTGCTCCCAGGTTGAGCCCCTATGAAAACACAGGGGATGTTAAAACACGCGTGGAAATACAGATGGTGCAAGGTTTAGGAACAGCCGTGGACGGCTGTTTCACAGAGTGAATGGAACACAGCCCAGGGTGATACTGACAAACCTCCACCAGGCCAGGCAGGTCAGTGGTCTGCGCGTTTGCTCCCGCTGCGGGTCGAGGCGGCCATGTTGCTGGTGACGGAAGCTGGGCCCCATGACACGCTTGGTAGACCGGAGCCGTGTCACCGGGAGGGAACCACAGCCATCCGCAGGCACCGGGAAGGACAGAGATGTTCCCCCGCCTCCACCTGACAGCCTGGCGTCTGAATTAATTAAAAAGTCAAACCCGACTGTCAGCCCCGCCTCTGGAGAAGGAGCAGGCCGTCCATAAAGCACCTCGTGTTTGCATAAGGATTTTATGCTTTGCCAAGTGCCTCGGCGTCCATCGGCCCATTGGAACTTCCTGACAACCCTGCAAGGCAGGCGGAGTGAGAGCCAGTGGCACAGCCATGGGAGGTCGTAGAGCCCAGCCCCAGCTCAGTGACTGCTCTCTGCTGGCCTCGACTCCCTCTTCTGCAGCATGGGCACGGCAGTGGTGCCTGCCTCACTGGTTTCTTGTGAGGGACACATGAGTGGATATGAGTGAAGCAGGTGCAATGTGCCTAACAGACAGGGAGAAATGTTAGCGGTCAGTATTATCAGCCCCAACGCTGGGTCCTGGGCTCTGGACAGTGACCAAGTAGGAACTCATTTAAGCTCTACCTCGATGTCGACACATGTCTGCCAGTGCAGGGGTGTTCTAACAGGTGCCAAGAATAAGCTGCCACAGCCCAGGGACTGCAGGGAACAGAGCTTGTCCAACACCTCACCATGAGCTATGGCTCTCACCCACCACGCCGGCCAGCTTCTGCTCCTAGCTATTCCCAGGGGACAAGCACATAGCCAGCTATGCCGGAAAGACAGTGGCTCCCCGTGTTCTACCCCAAGACCTCTGCATCTGCCCACTCTTACCATGATCAGCCCAGCGCTGCAGGAGGGAGCGGCGCACCCCTGAGAAGCCAGCCCCTCGGCCAGGGCTCCCCGACAGCTCAGCGCGCTGAGGCCCTGCGTGATCGGTATTTGAAAATGCACACAGATCGATGCGATCGTGAATCCACTACATAGTCTGACGTGGTCTGTTCTGCCCCAGATGGCCCAGAGGGGAGGAGCCAGTCCTCTCCCCGACCCTCTTCCCCACCAGATATCTGTGCGACACACACCCTGGACTGGGAGGCAGCAATGCTGATGGTTTTCATCCCAGGCTCTTCCCATCAGAGATCCACAGGTGGCTGAGGAGGGGGCAGAACCACACAGAAAGCCTGTGCCGATGCAAAACAGGCTTCCTAGAGGCAGGGGCTGGCGCACAGCCTGCAGGACAGGTGGAGGAAGCCAGAGGTGGAGGCGCCGGGCACAAGCATGCCCAGCAGGCAGGGCTTGGAGGACATCAAGTACCCCAGGAGCTGTGGGGGGAATGAGTGGGGAGACACAGGGCCCCCGCAGGAAGAGTGGGGACAGTGGGCGGAGCCGGGGGCAACCATTCCTAGCATTTCCATGCAGACTCGAACCTCTGAGCAGGACAGCCGTGAGCGCCGGGAGTGGACTTCAGGCTCTGACCCCGAGGCCACCTGGGCTGGAGGCAAGAGAGGGGGTCCAAGTTAAGAGAGAGGCAACCACACAGGAGAAGAGCGAGACTCTCACAACGGGGTGGGGGGCTCCCCCCATCATCTCCTGTCCCCACTCAGCCCCACCCCTGTACACATGGCCCCAAGGGGATCCCACAAGAGATGAGGCTTCACGCCCGGCTCTGCTCCTCATATGAACATGAACCCCGAGACACAGCAGGGGATGGCGCAAGGGCTGGAGAGACTGGGACTGAGTGCCAGGCTCCAGACTTCAGCCGGATCCAGCTCCTGCCATTGAGACCTTTGGGCAGTAAAGCAGCCGATGGGTGGGCGCGCGCTCTCTCTCTCTCTCTCTTTCTCTCCCCCCCCCCCCTTCTCTCTCCCTCTCACACACACACAAGCATGAATGTAGATAAGAGGTGGATCCAGAGACCAGAGTAGAGCAGATGGGATGCAGGACTTGAAAACCCACTTGGAGACCACGGCGGAGTGGGAGAAGGAAGCGGGAGCCCCCTTCCCACACGCTGGCGTGCACCCGCTGAGGGTTTGGCCCCTCTGGTGGACACACGGTGCAGCCAAAGCATCAGAGATGGACAGGTCAGGCAGCGGATCTCCAGGTCCCTTCTGGGGTGTTGAGGTGATGGCAGCTGAGACCCAGACACACGGGGGACACGGAAAGAAGCCCACAGCCGCAGCGCCACTGCCCGCGTCCACACAGCTGACCCAGAGCTGGAGGCCTCCACTGCTTCCCAGACCCCTGCAGTCCCTCCGCACACCCCAGCCTTTGTTCCGCAGTCAGACACACACACACCAGGCCACATAAGAAAATGTTGGCCCAGCGGGTAAAGCTGTCACCTGTGGTTTCGGCATCCCATATGGATACTGGTTTGAGTACCAGCTGCTCCACTTCCTATCCAGCTCCCTGCTAATGTGCCTGGAAAAGCAGCAGAAGATGGCCCAAGAGTTGGGGCCCCTGCACCCTCATGGGAAACCCAGAAAAGTCTCCTGGCTTCTGGATTCAGATCAGCCCAGCTCCAGCCATTGTAGCCATTTGTGGGGTGAGCCAGTGGATGGAAGACCTCTCTGTCTCTCTCTGCTCTGCCTCTCTGTAGCTCTGCCTTTCAAATAAACAAATAAATCTTAAAACAAAAACAAAAGGAAGGAAATATCTTTGGACACCCAGCGAGTGCCCCCAGGCCCTGAATATACACCCTCTGGCTGTGTACCTGACCCCCCAGGCCCAACAGTGATAAGCAACGGCAATAGGGTTGCTAGATGAAATACAGGACACCCAGTTAACTGAAAATTTCAGAGGAACAACCAATCATGTTCTTAGTGTGAGTATATCCCAACTATTGCATGGCATCTACTTATGCTAAAAAAAAAAAAAGAGTATTGGTGGCTGATTTGAAATTCTAATTGCATTTGCATCCTGCATTTTTACTGGGTAAATCCTGAGGGGGTGGGACGGGGAGGGGAGGGGGAAAGGGGCAGGGAGATGGGGGACAAGGGAGGGTGCTCCTTGCTCCTGGCTGAGGACAGGAGAGGCAAAGCTAGGGGCACCCGGCCCGGGGCCAGGGCTCCCTGCACATTCTCATGGGTCCTGAAACCCACCTGCCCTGAGAGGGGGCCCAGCCACAACAACCAGTGCAGAGACCCCAAGAGACAAATGGAAGAAAAGGCACCAGGAGCTCAAATCCTCACTGTCTGCTGCCCCCACTACACCATTAAGGGAAGCCCTGGACGCTCACTCTGGTCCTGACAGCTGCCCACCCCAGCTCTGACCGTTAACCAGCCACCCTCCTTCTCTGAGCTCAGGTCCTAAGCCTCCAAGGAGAAATGCCGAAATCAAAGGAGGTCATGACTTCGAATGCTTCGTCACTACCCGGCTGACTTGCAGCCCCAGGGGTCTCTGGGAGGGAGGCTGGGTGCCCACCCCCCTGGCCTGCCAAAGGTGCCCGCTGCGCCCAAGCTGTCACACTGGCCTTGGGCACTGCACAGATCTACAAATCCCACAGCTGCTGGGGGAAAGTATATGTGCATATGCTAATTCTTTCAGACTTGCCCAATTCTTCAGTGTCTGGGCAGAGGCTGTCTCATTTGCATTTCACAGCCATCTCTGATTTGCAGGGCGCACCCTCACCCCTACTTTGCAGCCAAGGAAACAGGCTCAGAGCTGAGGAATGCCTCCTTGAATTGCATCCGCAGAGTTTGCACAGGTGCAGGGGACCCAGACGGGACCAGTCTCGGTGCTTCTGGGGCCTCAGGGGATGCCTGGGCATCAAGTGCAGGTTGAACGGGAGAGAAATCAATGAATGTTTAACCAGAGGAGCATCTCAAAGCCAAGTCTAAAGAAGGCAAAATCTGGGCTCACGCAGCAGGGGAGGCCATTGAGGAAGTCAAGGTCAGCTGGCTTTAAAGTCTTTCTTGTCCACTTCCCACCTGTCCATCAAAGACCTGGGAGGTTGTATTTGCTTCCTGGGCCCAGAGAGGCAACACGAAAGGCCCAGATTGAACTGGGAGTTAGTGGGCAAGCTCACGGCAGCCCCACCCGCAAGTGGCCAGAGCAAGGATTGAGGCACCAGCCAGCGCAGCCTCACCTTGGGGCCTCCCAAAGGATTTCTCAGCTTTGCCTCACAGAAGCGGAGTTCCCACACTCCTGCACAGGGTGAGCTGGGCCCAGCAAAAAGGAACTGTAGACCCACCCCCAGACAGATCCTGTTGAAAGCGAACAACAGGGGCTCAGCTGAGGAGGGAAGGGGGAAAATAAAAATAAAATAAAATAAAATAAAATAAAATAAAATCCCAAGTCAAAGAGTGTGCAAAAGGGTTTCCCTGGAGGACTTGGTACAGAGATAGTTTTAATTAACTGTGCGTTTCATTTAAGTTTAGCAGTCGAGTTATCGTACATTAAGTAAATACCAGTTGGTTATTAAGAACGTATTTACTTCTGCCTTAACAACTACAACAGGTTATAGATACAAATTTCCATCAGACCACAGCCTGGCGCGTTTGTTGGGAATAATCAATTGTTCTTTAGGCCAGACATAATAATTGCCTTATTGAATCTGGAGAGGCTCTTCTCTTCGTAATTTACGGCAAAGTTCCACACTTACTCACGCTGCCTTTGCTCGCAGAGAAGAGGGCGTGAGAGAGACAGACATTCTAGAACTCACGTCTGTGACTTCCGGGGACGAGGAGGCCGGGAGCAGATGCCCCTGAGCGATCTGGGTGCTGGGCCAGGCAGCGAGCCCACGGACTGAGTTTTCAGTGTGGATAACTGGAGGCAGTGCTGTGGCTCAGGGGGTGAAGCTGCTGCCTGTGACGCTGGCCCCTAGATGTGAGCGTGAAGCATAGTCTCAACTGCTCCGCTTCCAATCCAGCTCCTGTCAACGGGCCTGGGAAAGCATCCGAAGCTGGTGCAGGTACCTGGGCCCCTGCCGCCCAGGGGGGACACCAGGTTAGGGCTCCAGGCTCCTAGCTTGGACCTGCCCCAGCCCTGGCTGTTGTGGCCATTTGGGGAGTGAACCAGTGGATGGAAGATCTCTCTCTCTCTCTCTCTCTCTGCTCCTCCCTCCCCATCTGTCACTCTATCTTTCAAATAAATAAACCTTCTACAAAAATAAATGAATGCAAATAATTGTATGGTGTAAGCGTGTCCCACATGCTGGGAACACACTTCTACTAAGCAACTGCTTTTTGTTTACCTGAAATTCAGATTCACCCTGATCTGGGATCACTGTCTCAATTCAGAACCCGAGTGTCGCCCTCATCCTCCCAGTGTCTTTCCGCTCTGCCTTCGCCTCTGCCACCCTCATCTGGAAGCCAACAACACGGAGGAGAAGTCTGAGGCTCAGCCCGGCCCTTGGGCACGCAAGCAGGGAAGAACACGAGGCGTTGTTGTGCAGTGCTCGGAGCACAGAGCAAAGAGCTGGATTAGCTTTGTGCACGGGACGTGCCTTTGCTTCCTCAGCTGGCCCTGGAGGCCTTGGAGAACCGGCCCGGCTCAGGAAGAGTGACCCTCACGCATGCTAACCATACTCAGGCCAATAAACAGGACGGTGTGGGTCTCGGGTTTGTGGTCGAGTTTCATTTTCAGATATGCTCAGCGTGCTCATAAATTATGTAAAACCATTCTAGATCTCCTCCATTCATGCATCCGGATTCTTCTTCTAACATGCATGAGCGCAGGTCGCCAGGACCGGGTCTCGTCAAACTGCCCAAGATCCAAGGACGGAAAAGTTAGGCTGCCTATGTAATCACACGGTGCTGCACGGAAACATCAGGTCGCACTGAGACGCAAACTCCCGCCAGCTGTGCCATTAGGTTGTTGTACGGAAAGAGATGGCCTGGTGCCTATGTATCAGGTCAGACTTTGTTCCAGAATGACTAAAAGGTCGCATCCAGAGATGGAAGGTCCAACGTGTCTTACTGACCCTCCCCAAAACAACCTGCAATTCTAAAAATTTCATTAAAAACAGGTAGGAATCGGGAGATTAGTAATCCAAGGTAAAAATTTAAAATTAAATCAGACTATTAAATAAGCAATAAGCTATCCGAAGGATTCCGTGGTCAGGTGGTTTCTGCATTGGCTTCCACTTCAAACATGAGACAGCCTGACCTAGAACGTGGCTAAATACGGAAAACTCACTGAGTCATTCTATAGCGTCGGCATAGGGCGAAGCAAAGTAGGAAGCTGTAAATTAATTCCACTCCTGAATACAGATGTGAGGTCCATAAACAAAACATGAGCACATGGAAACAAAGTCCATGGAAAGAATGGCCAGTGGTTACCAAGAATAACTCATTTCAGAAAGGCCAGGACGAGCTATCATTAGGGAGTCTATTAATATAAAATACCACATCAATTAGCAAAGCTTAAAAGCAGCTCACTGGCTGCCCGAAAGTGACTCAATACCAGGGTTTTTTTTTTTTTTTTTTTTGGCAAAGAGCATTCAGAAAAATAGAAAACAAAAGGGAATTTCCTTAAAATAACAAAAGAGGATCCAGCCTGAACAACAGCCCACGTCAAGCTCACCAGAGGCCAGTGTGTTCGTGTCTCCTGCCACGCTGACGTTCTGTAGACATCACCCCCACACCTGGGGGCTTCGAACTGCCAGCACGCAGCTGGGGGGGTTCCTTCCGGTCTCGGCTGAGTTCACGTCGTGGAGGGGCTGGCTGACTCTGCATGTGCTGGTCTGGTCTCCCCGGGACACACAGTGTAACTGCACTCTGCCTCTTGTGGGCACGGAAGGGTGCCTCACCACTTTTTAAGCCCCTCCCTATGCGCTTTGGCTCTGCTACCATCCCACAGGCCAAGCCCTGTGCCAGGTTCCGGGTCAGAGCAGAAGCCGAGAGCTCCGTGGCGAGGTTGGCTGCCCGCCGGCTGCTCCAGGGGGCTCTGAAGCCCTGGGCACAGCTGTCAGGCCACAGCACCCGCCTTTCGAGGGTATCAGCTGGACCAGATGAGGAGAGATGTGACACTGACCTTGCGTTTCTCACGTGAAAAAGAAAGACTCAGTGGACAAACAGGCTGAGCATGTGCTTGGATGAGGAAATAAATGATGGTTAAGCAGGTTTGGTTCGGTTCATGTTGTATCAACAGGACTTGTCCACTTGGTCACGCGTGCGCCCTGAGCGCATGGCCTTGGCCAAGCGAGTCTCAACACAGAGTGCCCTCGGGTTCCCACGAAGCAGTGGCACAGCTGGACACCTGGTGGGCACTCTTGGGGGGAAAGCAGAAGATGCAAAATGCTCAAGTGGCCTTCGCAACAGCCAAAAGCAACCAGAAAAAAACTCCCCGTAATATGCCCCAAATCATCCCAATAATCAAAGAGCAGGATTTATGGGGCGAAAACAGCAAAACTTCACGGAGACATATATAAAATAAAGGCTTAATTAAATGGAGGCACACCAGCTTCTTGGAAGAAATGAATCGATATAGTAAAGAAGACGATGCTTCCTAAATTGATTTATAAATTTAACATAACCCCAATGAACTTCGCGATGAGATAATAATACCCAAGTTTTGGCAAGAATACAATGGGAGCACATCTTCCCACACTGCTGTGTGTAATCTTTCAAAAATGCAATTTGGACCCTGAAACCAGACTCAGACTTGTTGGCCCAGATCTAGAAATAAAGCGTGCAGAAATGAACAAATGTGAACAAGATCTATTCACAAGGATTTTCATTAACTACTGTGTGAGAGAAACAAATATGGGCAACAACCCACAGTGACGTCACCAAGGAGCGTCTCAGGTTTTAGTCTTATTGAGAACTGTGCGAGAGTCGACCTCACGATTTCAAACTTGAGTCGGATGTGAACATGCTTACAGGTTTGGGGGGGACCCGGAAGCAAAAGAGTGACATGCTTGGCTGCGTGATCCCAGTTATGCTACCCAGGGCCCATGGAATGAAAACCGTGTGGGGCCGGCACTGTGGCGTAGCAGGTAAAGTCACCACCTGCAGTGCCGGCATCCCATATGGGCGCCGATTCAAGTCCTTGGCTGCTCCACTTCCGATCCAGCTCTCTGCTGTGACCTGGGGAAGCAATAGAACATGGCCCAAGTCCTTGGGCCCCTGCACCCACGTGGGAGACCCAGAGGAAGCTCCTGGCTCCTGGCTTCAGATCAGCACAGCTCTGGCCGTTGTGGCCATCTGGGGAGTGAACTAGTGGATAGAAGAGCACACGCTCACTTGCTCTCTCTCTTTTTCTGCCTCTGGCCTCTTAGTAACTCTGCCTTTCAAATAAATACATCTTAAAAAAAAAAAAAGGAAAAGAAAAAGAAAAAGAAACCATAAGAAAACAAAGTAAAATGCTAATGTTTCTTGACTTTATTTCTTTTTAATTTAGTTTGTTTCCTAATTTTTATGCAATAAGCGTGCAACATTTTAAACAAGGCTCCAAGCAAATGTTTCAAGGGCGAGGAAAGACTTAAAATCACTCAGAAAAGAAGTGAGATCAGCCAAGACGATCTTGTGAAAGGAGAATCACTGGGGGTGGTGTGCAGACAGCATTCACCCCGTGAAGCAAACACACCTGGTTCAAGAGTCGACACATCAATGAGAAAAGCTTCTAAACAGACGTAAGGGGTCTGGCAATTGGTTGTTTTTTTGTTTTTTGTTTTTTGTTTTTTTTAGCACTATAACTTAATGGCAAGCTCTGGATTTTCCAATAAATGATGTTACATGAAGTTCCCAGTGGGGAGAGAAAAATAGATCCTCAGGAGAGATCCTACATTTGATGCAGTAGATCACTGTAGATCCTGCACCGACACACTAGATCCTCAGCCTAGATCCCGCATTGGCACGAGACATTCTAAAGCACTCAGAGAGTTCAACGAAGATCAAGGCGACTCTGTGGAGGTAACCAGCTGAGCTTCGAAGGCTGCATCCCAGGGAACAAAGCACCCAAGGACACAGAGGCTGCTGTTGCCATCTCGTGTAGAAAGGCTTGATGACCTCTATGTACGCAGGAGCCTCATAGTCCCTCAGAGATGAACTGTATCCTGCAACCGCTCCGCTTCCAGGCCCAGGCCAGACCGCTCAGTCCCTCGCCCCCTACCTGTCACACGGAGCATCACCAATCCCGACAGTCCTCAATGACATAAAGGATATCAACCGCTTAGCATGCGTCTGGCATGTAATGAGGGCTTAACACAAGCCAACTAGAAACACTTTCGTTCATTCGACCAACGACCGGCTGCCACGTGCTGTGACGTGGGCACTCTGCTGGGGAGAAGGAGGTACACAGGCAAACAGAATCACACAGAGAGACAGACACATAAGCAAGCCAAGGGCATTGCATGTGATACGTGACAGTGGGTGGGGCCTGGTGACACGGAGTGACAAAGAGGACCACTCAGCCACACCGCCATGGACACAGAGCTTCCTAGCAGTGGAGAGCTGGGACTCTGGCCGCCAGGGCAACGACAGCCCCAAAGGGTGCTCACTGAGAGTGTGATGTGCGCCCTGCAGTGGTCACCCTGACTACAGCCTGGAGAGTGACATGGAAGGAGCCCAGCCCAGACGCCAGCGGGGAGCCAATGCCTGGGCTGTGGAAGACGATGGAGGCCTAGGCAGGGCAGGGCTGTGGGCATGTGGCAATACAGGCAGATCTGAGAGGGCTTGGGAGGAACAGAGCCAGCAGCTAACTGAACACAGGAACCGAGTGTCAGCATTGCTGAAGGTGAAACAGAAATCTCAGTGCTTGGGGTGCCACTGTGGTGTCTCGGGCTAAGCCGGCATCCCATGTGAGCACCAGTTCAAACCCCAGCTGCTCCACTTCCCACCCAGCTCCTGCTAATGCACCTGGGAAAGCAGCAGAAGGTGGCCCAAGCGCTTGGGCCTCTGCACCCACATGGGAGACCCAGATGGAGTTCTAGGCTCCCGGATTTGGCCTGGCCAAGCCAAAGCCCCAACCACTGTGGTCATCTGGAGAGTGAACCAGCAATGGAAGATCTCTCTCTCTCTCTCTCTCTCTTTCTCTTTCTCTCTCTCTCTCTCCCTCCCTCCCTCCCCAAGTCCCTTCCCCCATACCGTAACTCTGGCTTTCGAATAATAAAATATATCAATCCTTAAAAAATAGTTCCTGCATATTATGAGAAAGGTATACACACAGATGTCAAATTTTTTTAATTAAAAATAAAGAAATCTTAAAGCCTTGGAAAACAGAACAAACAAAAATAGCAAAGGTTAGTAAGATATAATTAAAGATACAAATGGAGGCCGGTGCTGTGGCACAGCGGGTGAAGCCACCACCTGCAGTGCCGGCATCCCATATGCGCACCAGTTCAAGGACCGGCTGCTCCACTTCTGATCCAGCTCTCTGCTATGGCCTGGGAAAGCAGAAGAAGATGGCGAAGAAGATGGCTCAAGGCCTTAGGCCCCTGCACCCACTAGGAGACCTGGAGGAGGCGTCTAGCTCCTGGCTTCGGATCGGCGCAGCTCCAGCCGTTGCAGCCATTTGGGGAGTGAACCAGCGGATGGAAGACCTCTCTCTCTCTCTCTCTCTCCTTCTGTCACTCTGTCTTTCAAATAAATAAAATAAATATTGAAATAAATAAATAAATTATAAAAATATGAGCATGAAAAGACTTGGACTCTTCCCAGAGCTCAACATTAATACTACTACTACTAATAACCCAGTTAAACATTGGGCAGAGGTCTTGATCAGACAGGTCTCCAAAGGGCACTGCACAAACCAGGAAGTCCCTAGGCACAGGGCAGCCTCCTTAGAGAGTACATGGCACAGGTGCCCCAAAAGGACAGAGGGGCAGGGAAAGCCGGCTCGTGGGGACGGGGAGACATATCAGAAAAGCAGATGCTGGGGCCAAGAACCTTCTGGGTCCTGGGTGCACATGCAGGAGGAGGCTGTGAACCGTGTGGCCACAGGGGCTCAGGGAGCCGGGAGACATCAAGGGCTCCTGCTACGCTCTCCCCTCCAACTGTTCAGCGCTTGGGCAGGGTGCTGCCTGCAGAGGTTTCGGCTGGAGGGAACGCAGGGTTGTAGGATTTCTTTTTTTTTTTTATTCGTTTTTTTCTCATAGCAGTTCTTGCTCCAAGTTCTGAAGCTATGAGCCTGAAAACACCGCTTCCCTTCCCAAAATTCAACAACAGTCACAAAACCCATCCTGACTGCAAAGCCAGGAAAACCGGAAACAGACAGTTCTCCAGAGAAGACACACAACAAGCCCATGGAAGACACCGGGCATCACGAGGCATTGGAGAAGCACAACGGGAAGCCTCAGCGCGATGCCACCTCACTCACACCCAGTAAGACGGCTACTGTCAGGAGGAGGAGGAGAAACGGGGTGTTGATAGCGGTGTGGAGGAACTGGGTCCCTTGTTCACTTTGGATTCCGAGGAATCGAGAACGGTGCAGCCCTTACGGGAAGCAGCATACGACCTCTCCGCAAAGTAAGCATGGACCTGCCACGCGAACCAACAAGTGCGCCTCTGGGGACGCACCAAGAGGACTGGAAGCCAGGTTCATGGCGGCATGATCCACAGCAGCTGCATTACACAGCGGCCAGAGGGGGCAGCCACCCAAGCGCCTGTCACCAAAGCACAGAAACACATACAACGGATTAGCCAGCCTCCAAAAGGAAGCAAACACACTGCAATATGAGTGGAATAAGGCAGTGATGAGGAGACACATGCCGCAGGATTCCACTTACAGGAGGTGCTTAACAGTGTCCAATTCGGGGGGCCGGTGCTGAGGCACAGCCAATTAAGCTGCCGCCTGCCATGCCAGCATCCTATCAGAGTGTCAGTTTGAGCCCTGGCTGCTCCACTTCTGATTCAGCTCCTTGCTAATGCCCCTGGGAAAGCAGCGGAAGATGGTCTAAGTGCCTGGGCACTAAGGCCTGGCCCAACCCCAGCCATCTGGGGAGTGAACCAATGGATAGAAGATCGATCTCTCTCTCTCTCTCTCTCTCTCTGGCTCTCCTCCATTGCTCTCTTCACACACTTCCTGCCCATATAGGTGCAACATCTCCAGAGCTGATGGATGCAGCTTTTCTGCCTTTTCTATGAGATGTGCTGGTCTGGAGCTGCTTTAGTCTATGCATCAGAAGCCAGAGCCCCCAGGAGCCCAGGAGCGGGCCTCGTTCAGTGTCAGGAGCACACGGCCGACACCAGGACGGCTCATTTGCACCTGCTCATTTGCAAGGTGTTGGACTTTCTCGCCTACAAGGGACCTTCGACCGCTGCCCACCGCACTCGCACAAGGTCATCCCCTCCCACAAACACACTGACAGTGATGTGAGGCCCACTGGGATGACCCAGGTTCAAGTTCAGCAGGACCTCCCTCTGGGCCAAGTTCAGACAAGGCAGGGCTATCTCTAGGAAGAATGTCTCCCTCCTGCCTTCCTCTTCCCTCTCCTTTCAAAAGCAGCCGGGGACTCTCCTGGCCGTGAACCCTACCCCAGCCCTGGGACAGCAGCCTCCTTTTCCTGAGTCCCTGTCTCTACCTAGGTCACTTAGAAGGACTCAGATTTGCTGAGGCTCGGAGTTAGAAATGGGGGAGGGTCTTCCCCCTGCTTTGGACAGCAAGAGGCAGAAGCGGCCCACCCTTGGAGGGGTCGAGCGCCACAGTGGTACAGGCAAGGGATGGGGAGAGAGCCAGCCAGCCTGTGTCAGCTTTGCAAACACACTGGTCATCTAAAAGTCTCTGCATCACTTGCATCAGCATCTCTCTGGTGGCCTGGATGTCTGCGACACTGAGCAGGTGGGAGGCAGTAGGGCTGCTCCCTCCAAGCCCTTGCCACCTCCCCCCTGCCCCACCACCACCACCAGGCTCATGGCAGGGGGCTGAGGCAGGTGCACAGCGGGAGTCACTTCCCCCTGGCTTGTGCCTTGACATCTGGAACCCAGCCAGAGTCAGGCTTAGTGGGACTTTGTAGGTCACTCCTCAGAGGCTGGTATTTTTAGATTCAATAACAGAAATAGCTCGTCTGGGCTTCTCACGTTATCACCCAGCACTCTGCAGATGCTGTGGAAGAAGCAGAGTCTCCAGTCTGGAATACGGTGCCTTGGCTCTAAGGCCTCAGGCCGGTTACTGCACCCCTTGGAGACACAGCAAGTGCATCATAAAAGGTGCGAGGGGAGTATTCATAATATCTGCCTCCAAGGGTTAGGGCAGGAATCCAATGAATTAATCTGCAATCCAGCCCATCTCCGCCTCACTTCACCCGCACACTGTTACACCTGTTGGCTGCTGTTGGACCAGCCTGTACTGTCCGGATACCACAGTCATCACTTCATACGGCCTCACTCCCAGCCTAAGTATCTCCTTTTTAAAAAATTAAGACTTATTAGTGTATTTGAAGGGCAGAGTTACAGAGAGAGAAGGACACACACACACACACACACACACACAGATCTTTCATTCACTGGTTCATTCCCCAGATGGCTACAATGGCAAGAGCTGGGCCAGCCCAAAGCCAAGAGCCAGGAGCTTCTTCCAGGTCTCCCACATAGGTGCAAGAGCCCAAGCGCTTGGGCCATCTGCTGCTGCTTTCCCAGGTGCATTAGCAGGGAGCTGGATCAGAAGTGGAGCAGCTGGGATTTGAACCAGCACCTGTATGGGATGCTGGTGCTGCAGGCAGAGGCTTAACCCACTGTGCCACAACACCATGACCCTGGCCTACGTTTTACCACCAACCTGGCTTGGAACATTTGAGTTCAAGACTCCAGCCTGGAATGTCTACAATAAGCCACAAGGAGTCTTCAACAGGTACATGAGTATTATGAAAAAAACTCTGCATGGATGCCAAAGAGGCTTTGCACCAAAATAAACTTATCCTGGAATTCCACTTTCAGTGAACTTCTTAGAGGACCCTCTGGCGGGTCTGAAGCCTGGTAGATGCAGAAATGTGACGTTATGAGCTCATCAAAATGGAGTCTATGATTGGAAGCAGCGGTACTGTGGGTTCAGCAGCCACGTGCGATGCAGACATCCCCTGGGAACGCTGGTTCCAGGCCTGCCCGCTCCACTTCCCACCCAGCTCCCTGCTAATGTGCCTGGGAAAGCAACAGAGGATGGCCTAGGTGCTCGGGTCACTGCACCCACATGGGAGACCTGGAAGAAGCTCCTGGCTCCTGGCATCAGCCTGCCCCATCTCCTGCCACTGTGGCTATTGGGAGTAAACCAACAGATGGAAGTTCTGTCTCTCTCTCTCTCTCTCTCTCTCTCTCTCTTCTCCCCCACTCTTCTCTTTCTCTGTAACTCCAATTTTCAAATAAATTAGCCCTTTAAAGAGAGAGAGAGAAGCAGCAGTGTCAGACTCTGTAAGCTGATAACAATGACTTTGAAAGCCAAAGAAGCCAGTGCTGGGTTTCAAATGACAAAGAAAGCAGTCCAGAAAACTGGAAATACTCGAGTCACAGCCAGGGCAGTAACAATACAGCCCACATGAAGCGCATTTGCAGGTGGGAAGTGTCCTTGGTCTAGTCGGTACTGACCCTGAAATTTACAAACATAAAGCAATGGTGCATGCTGGGAAGTCCTACACACACAGGACGTCAGTGTCCAATAAGGGTGACATTCCCAACCAGCGGGAAGTGGCAGATCTGTTTCATAAATTAAGTTAGGGTCTAGTGTCTTTACAGTGCACTGTTCACACTAAACACAAATGGAAAGCCCAAATGGATGAAGGCACTACACTTTTTCACTTAAAAAATTGTAAAGACCTACAGGAAAATGTAAGGGAGGACGTCCTTGCTCTCGCGTGGAAAAGGCGCAAGAGTAAAGAAAGAAACCATAAAGAGAAAACTTATAAGCTTGAGTGCATAAACATTTAAATACTGCAAAAGACCTAAAGATGTTGCAAAGAAACGGGAGAGGAAACAACAAATTAGAAAGAAAACAACAGGACCAGGCAAACGATGAACAAAATACCTGAGTTCTCTCCCCCCCCCCTCTCTTTTTTAAAGATGCACTTAATTATCTGAAGGAGAGAGAAAGAGGGAGAAAAAGTTCATCTGCTGGTCCACTCCCTAGATACCCGCAACAGCCAGGGCTGGGTGACACTGGAGCCAGGAGCCTGTACCTCCCTCCACTTGTGCCTTGTGGGTGGCAGGGGCCATGGCCATTCTCCACTGCCTTCCCAGGAACATCAGCAGGGAGCTGGATTGGAGGTGGAGCAGCTGGGGCTTGAACCAGCGCTCCGATATGGGATGCGGGCATTGCAGGCAGCAGCTTAACCTGCTGGCTCCCCATAGCTTTGTAGCTTTGCAACCCAGTGGGATCACAGAGCGCTGAGTTACCCCAAAGCCCAAGAAGACCCCATTCTTGGGGTCTGAAGGCAGATAGGATGAGCAGAGGAAGGACCTTGCAAAAAAAGTGCCATTGTGCTGAGACCAGAAGCTGAGTGCAGCGATATGAAGGGAGGGAGGGAAGGAGCCAGGGGTCCAGGCAAAGGGGCAGAAGCAGCAAGAGGGCCAGGGGCCTGCGAGAGGAGTGACCAGGCGGGTAGGCAGGGCCGTGCGAGGTGACCTCGAGAACTGTGTGTTTCGCTGCAGGTACAGACAGGTGTGGTCCTTGAATACCTCTTATAAATCAGTAAACCAGCACTAGCCCTCCAGCGAGCAGGTGCACTGAGGTGGAACAGCCAAGCCTGGGTCCCTCTGCACAGACTCTGGAGTTTACCAGAAGGACATCATCCGGCGTGTGGGGAAACATTAGGTCTGAGAAAGTCCATCACGGAGCAATCGAAAATGAGTCTGCAAGAGACAGAAGGTGGCTACGTGGTTGACTGCAGCCGAGGGCATGGGAAGGGGCTGGAAGCGCGCCCGAGGGACCTGTCTGGGTGATGGAGACACTTGGAACTGGGCTGCAGCCACGCTGCGCAGCTCTGTAATTCGGTGAGAAGTCAGTGCCTTGTGCGTTTCAATTTTTGCATTTTATGACATGGAAATTATGCTTCCATTAGGCTATTAAAAAAACATAGCTTTTTAGTCTCTCCAATAATCAAAGAAAGGGAAACTAAAACAGATCACTTCTTTTTTTTTTACCTTTCAACTTTGTGCACAGTTTAAGAAATAACAATGCTCAGTGTTGGTGAAATGTAGGGAAGTGGGTGTTTCCACAGAAGTCTGATAAACTTGACAATTATTATCAAAGCCACACTACTTTGTCTTCTGCCTTTGAATTTGATATAATGAAATAATCATGACTGTGTAAAACAAAATTAAGCATGAGCATGTTTATCAAAAGAACATCGCGACAATGAGACAAAATAGGAAAAGTTAAATGCTGAGTAGCAGTCCGTTGTTCAAATATGCAATGGTAAAGTTCTATTTAATTATTTAAGGCTAGGCTTCAGAAGGCGGCATAAGTACATGAAGAAGTGATACACTCGGTGAACAGATTATTATAAAAAGATTATGGGGGCTGGCGCTGTGGCATAGCGGCTTAAGCCTCCGCACCCAGTGCCGGCATCCCATATGGGCACTGGTTTGAGTCCTGGCTGCTCCACTTCCAATTCAGTTCCCTGCAGATGTACCTTGGAAAGCAGCAGAATGTGGTCCAAGTCCTTGGGCCCCTACACCCACATGGGTGACCCAGAAGAAGCTCCTGGCTCCTGACTTTGGATCAATTGTGGCCATGGGGGTGGGGATGATGGTAAACCAGCAGATGAAAGATGTCTCTCTCTGTGTGTGTCTCCCTCACTCTGTCTCTCTGTAACCTGGGAGACTCAGCCTGGCCCAGCCGTAGCATTCTCTTGTTCACTTACATGGATTGCATTGCTCAGCTTTGTCTGGGTTTTTTGTTGTTGTTGTTGTTGTCATCGTTCTTGTCATCATTCTCCCTGCTCGGGCTATTCTATCTGCGAGTTTGCAGCAGCTCTGCATCCCATGTCCTCTGCACGCTGCGAGAAACTCTCTTATCTAAGGCAGGTCTTTCTGAGACAGACGGCAGAAAGAGAGGGATGGCAGGACTCAGGAGTCTCCTTAGAGCTGCCGCCGGGAAGGGGCAGGCTGCTTCCCATCGCACTACATTGGCCACAGCGCTCATGTCGTGAATCTCAGCCCTGTCAGGCAGGCAAAGCCTCCTAAGCTTCCCCCTGGAGGGGCTGCCAGGCTCACAGCAGTGGGTGCTGTGGAAGAAGCCGTGAACTGTGAAGACAGGAGTGCCATCCATCACACTTAGCAGCATCTCCAACTTGTCCTATATCATGGCTTTAGTTTTATTTGTCTATGCATTTATGTGTCTGTTTATTTTTGCTTGAGGCTAGCTATGAGCATTAAATTTGCTTTTTAAATATATATACGCACACACACACACACACACACACACTTCTTTGGCTCAGTATTTCATGTATGCCTTCGAGTGCTGACAGCAGCCTCTGCCCCTCCCCCTCCGGCTCCTCCCTTGTTGAATCCCCACAAGAAACACTCGAAGTACTTAACAGCAAATTCGCTCCATATTTCTCTCTACTCCGTTAAGTGACAAGCATACTTAGCTACTTCTTGAATTGGCCTGAGTCTGGGCTCTCTCAGCGGTCACCGTGGAAGACGAGGCACAAGCGTGTCCTCCTCCCTGGAAGCCCAGCACATGGCCGTGTCCCCGGCCGGCCTCGGCACCTGCCCCGGGGCGGATGGGCTGAGTGCCTGCCAACACTGCACTGTGGGGACGCCACGCCCGCCAAGGGGTGGGCACGCTGCAAGTGCTCTAGCTTTTCTGCTTGGTCTTGGTTCTTGTCTGTTCTGCTGTGTGGCACCTTTTCATTTGTTCAGTTGTGTTTGATGACCACATTTCACCCCTAAACCCTCTGCCTGGGATCTAAATCTCCTCTCAACATGTTCGGGCCATGAAGCACTCCAGCGGGATCATTTCCTTAGGAAGTCTCAGGCTCACTCGCTCTCTCTCTCCCCTCTCCCCTCCCCTCCGCTTCCCCTCCCTTCTCCAGCCCAGCCCTACGGCTTTCAGGCTAACAGAAATCTGGTTGCTGCTCCATTCTCTCACTGCCTAGGGTGCCGTGTCTCCTTCCGTCGGCTACCGTGCATCCATCCGTACCTGTCCCGTGTTATCTCCACATCTTTCTGGGCAGCTGTTGCACCGTGAGTCTAGTGGGGTTTCAGAAGGAAGCAAAGTAGCTGCATGTGTCTCATCTTCCATTATCACCACCAACTCTTGCTGTCCTAACTAGAAGAAAATCACGGATAGACTGGCTTGGCAATCCACAAGTCAGAAAAGAAGTAGAAGTACTGAACGTTCATTGAACCAGATTAATCAAACCTCATGCATCTGTCTGCTTCCTGGAGACAGGTGGCCCAGCCCATGGGACCATCAAAGTCCACGTCTTTTCTTGTCGGGAGCTGGACGGGCACTGCCACTGCTGTCCTCTGGGGTCCCCTTCTCTCTCCTGCCATTTTCGACCAGCCCTTTCCTCTCAACATGTTGTGTTTTCATTCAAGGCATAGACAAGTCTGACTGACCTGGAAGGCTTTCTGTATGCCATGACTGAAGTCCTTCATGCGTCGGTACTATCTTTCACACACAGAGGGAACACTGATTTCTGAAGTTTGTCACCAAGGACACTTCATTTTAGGGCTGAGGGGCGGGTTTTATGGCCCAGTGGGTTAAGCCGCTGCTTGCCATACCAGCATCCCATATTGGACTGCAATCCAACTTCCTGCTAATGCACCTGGGAATGCAGCAGGTAGTGGACCCAGTGCTGGGGACCCTGGAACCCGCTGGGGTGATCTGGATGGAATTCTGGGCCCCTACCTTTGGCCTGGCACAACCTGGTCCATTGTGGCCATTTGGGAAGTGAACCAGTAGATGCCAAAGCTCTTTCTCTATGTCTCATCCTCTCTTCTTTTCAAACAGGTAAGTCAATCTTAAAAAAAAAAAAAAAGCCACAATTTCTCCATTGAGCTCAGGCTACTACAAAAATCTTAGAGAGAGAATGGGTTAAAATGATGCTTATTTGGTGCAAAATTTCAAATCCATGCATAGTTTTTTTTTCATAATAGACATGTTCCTTTAATTTTATGAAGTACCCTTATACAACCATAGATATGTTTATAAAGTCCAAAGTTTTAATCCAGCAGATGTTAAACCCAAGTTACACATCACCAGGAAAAGGAAATTATCCCCGCCCTGAGTGTGAAGCATCACAAGCAGCGTAAACGCCAGTCCCTCAGTATTCACCGCTGAGCTGATGAAAAGCTACTGCACAGCCTCCACATAAAGAGCACAGTCCAGGCCGCACCACGACACGGGAAAACAGCACACAGGAAAAAACAGTCACGTGTAAGCTCTGGCCCCAAGGCCATTAGAATGTAGTAACTGGAATATTTTAAAAATGTGATCCGATGCCAATAAACCTAGATCAAATAACCCAAAAGAAGGCAAAAAGAGAAACACAAGAAAGAAAAATTGAGGGAATAACCAAAAAAAAAATGCAATGGTAAACTTAAATCTACACATGTCAATAATTATATTAAGTGTAAATGGTCCAAACTCATAAATTAAAAGACGTACGTCATCAGAATAGAATTAACATATGTCTCAACGCTGGGTTATCTACAGGAAATGCATTGAAAATGTGATTATAAAGGGAAACACCAATCAGAAAAAAGCTTGAGTGGCTATTTTAGCATCAAGGCAGACAAGATCAAAAGAAGGCAAAAAAGAAGACAAAGAAAGAGATTACGTGGTTATAAAGATGTTACATAGCCAGGAAAGGGTCAACTCGTCAGGAAGACCCAGTAATCCTAAGCAAGTACCTCCCAATTCAGCCACACAACACACACACCAAGACCCGGCAGCACTGGGAGAAGATACCCACACTCAAGTCTAGGATCCGTTCACACTCCCACCCAGTAACACAGCATGTGCACAGAAAACCACCTGAACCGGTTATCAACCAAATTAATCCCCGTGACATTTCATAGAACATTCTGCCCCACAGCACATACACATCCTCGCCCAGTGCCAACACAGGCCACCTCCTGGATCCTAAAACAAATCAGCAAATTTAAAAAAAAAAAAGTGAAATAATTCAATGTCAGTCCACTAGCCATAAAGAAATTAAACTAGAAACGAGAAACAGAAAGACGAGAAAAGTACCCATCACTTGGAAGTCTAACAACGCACTTCTGGATCATCCACAAGTCAGAGAAGAATTCTCAAAAGACACTAAAATACTCTGAATCAAACTGGACCATATAAAAATATAACATCAAAATGTGTAGGATATAACTAAAGCAGAGCTTAAAGAGAAAAACATGGTACTAAAGGCTTCTATTGGAAAAGAAGAAAGGTGTCAAGTCGATAATCATAGCTTCTACTTGAAGAAAACAAAAAGCTAAACATCCCCCAAGCCTGCAGGAGAAAAGAAGTAATAAAGATAAAATCAGGGATCGATGAAACCGAAAGCAAAAACAGCAGGGGAAAAAAATCTACGAAATCAAAAATATCTTATCATAAACCTCAACCAACACTTGTAAGAGAACAAAAAGAAAATACACATACCCCCACACACACACACACACAAAGAGAGAGAGAGACAGACAGACAGACATATATATATTCCTAGCCATCAAGAATGAAAAGGAGAGGCTGGTGCTGTGGCCGGTCCTGCAGTGCCGGCATCCCATATCGTCACCGGTTCAAGTCCTGGCTGCTCCACTTTCAATCCAGCTCCCTGCTGATGTCCTGGGAAAGCAGTGGAAGATGGCCCAAGTGCTGGGGCCCCTGCAAACTCGTGGGAGACCCAGAAGAAGCTCCTGGCTCCAGGCTTCAGCCTGGTTCAGCTCTGTCTGTTGCAGCCATTTGGAGAGTGAACTAGCAGATGGAGGACTGCTCTCCATCTCTCTGCCTCTCCCTCTCTGTGTAACTCTGGCTTTCAAAATAATTAAAAATAAATCTTTAAAAACAGCTTACAAATTCAGAAAATCAACACACAAAACTCTGTCTCTATATAATAGGAAGCATACAATTTGAAAAGAGCAGTATCATTTAGAGTAGTTCAAAAATGAAATACTTAGTATACATCTAATATGACATATGGGTAATCTATCTGCTAAAACTACATAGTGTGGATGAAAGACATCAAACTGGATTTACACAAACAGATAGACATCTTCCGTTCTTGGCCCCGAAGATTTGGCACAATAAAGATAACAATTCTCAGAGCCAGCATTGTGGCGCAGTGGGTTAAGCCACTGCCTTCGACACCAGCATCCCATATGGACACCAGTTCAAGTCCCAGCTGCTCCACTTCTGATCCAGCTCCCTGCTAATGCACCTGGGAAAGCAGCAAAGGGTGGCCCAAGGCCTTAGCCCCTGCACCCACGTAGGGACCCTAAAGAAGCCCCTGGCTCCGTCTTTTGGCCTGTCCCAGCCCTGCCTGTTGTGACCATTTGGGGAATGAACCAGTGAATGGATGATCTCTCTGTCTCTCCCTCTCTCTGTAACTCTGACTTTCAAATACATAAATAAATATTAAAAAAAAAGAAAGATGCCCAGTCTCCCCAAATTGATCTGTAGATTTAATCTCATTCAGTGAGCATCCCCAAAAAGATATTTGTGAATATTTTGTAGACTAAACAGGCTTATTCTGAAATTTATATGGGAAAGCAAATGAGCAGGCACAGCTAAAAAGTTTTTACATCAAAGAATAAAGTTACAGAAGTCAAGCTACAGAATCTCACGACTTACTACATAGCCACAGTAACCCAGACGTGATATTCATAAAGGAATATCTAGATCAATGGAACAGAATTGAAAAACCAGAAATGGATACACAAACATGGACCACTGATTCGTTTTATAAAGATGCAAAAGCTATTCAAGGGAGAAAGGACAGTCTTTTCTAGAAATTTTCTTGGAACACTTGGGCATCTTCCTGCAGATCACGGTAATAGAATAATACAACTCCAGCTTAATATCACACCATATAAAAACTTAACTCAAACACATCACGCATCCAAATGTAAAAACAAATTATAAAGCTTTTATTAGAACCTACAGGAGATAATCTTTGTGACCTGGAAGTAGCCAGTGGGTTCTGTGACATGTCACTGAGCAGCATGGGCTATAAAAGAAAAAGTGTAAGCTGTTCCCCACTAAAATCAAAGCTCCTCACAAGACGCTCTTAGAAGAATGAAAAGAAAAGCCACAGGCTGGGAAGAAATATTTGCAAATTATATATTTAGCAAAGTGCATGGCCCAAACAAAATATACAAGGAACTCTCGAAACTCAAGAGTGGGAACACAAAACTCCAAATAGCAAAACAGGCCAACAACTTAACAGATGGTAAGTAAGCACAGACACAAAATGCTCATTGTTGGTCATTGGGAATACACCAGCGAAAGACCCGAGGAGACACCCCGCACACTTACTAGAAGGCCCAAACAAAAACTATGGATATACCAAGTGCTCTGGAGAATGTAGTCGCTTGGGCTCCCCTCCGTTGCTGGGAGGCATGCGAGAGTACAGGAAGCAGTTTGGTGGTTTCTTACGAAGTTCAACATGGGCCTCTTTTCCACTAGCAGTCTCAGCCCTGGGCATTTACCCCAGAGAACTGAAAACCAAGGCTCCTACACAAACCCATGCATGCCCGCTTACAGCAGCTCTGTTCATAACCACTACAACCCAGACCCAAGGCAGCCACCCTTCAATGGACGAATGAATAAACAAACTTGAACGTCTATGTGATACAGTCTGCTCCACCATCAGGTACAGCGAACCACAGCCCAGCCTCCAGACGACCTTGGGTGACTCCCAAGGACACTGTGGGGAGTGAGGGAAACTCCTCTCAAAAGGTGACACTGGGGGGGGGGTGGGCAGTCAGCCCAGGCAGGGGAGGGCGTGCCTACCAAGGGACACCCCAGGAAGTCTGGAGGTGTGGAGTACCCAGCGCCCTGCTTGTGAAGATAGCTACACAAATCCATACAAGTGTTAAAATTCATAGGGGTGGGGCCAGCGCTGTGGTGGGGTGGGGCCAGCGCTGTGGTGTGGTGGGTGAAGCTGCCGCCTGCAGTGCCGGCATCCCATATAGGCACCAGTTAGAGTCCCAGCTGCTCCACTTCCTGTCCAGCTCTCTGTTATGGCCTGGAAAAGCAGTGGAAGATGGCCCAAGTCCTTAGGCTCCTGCACCCACATGGGAGACCCGGAAGAAGCTCCTGACTCCTGGCTTCAGATTGGTCCAGCTCCAGCAGTTGTGGCCAACTGGGGAGTGAACCAGAAATCAGAATACCTCTCTCTCTCTCTGCCTCTCCTCTCTCTGTGTAACTTTTCAAATAAATAAATAAATCTTTAAAAAAAAATTCATAGGGCTGTTCAAGCCTGCATACTCCATATTATTATATGATCTTTTTTTTTTTAAGATGTATTTATTTAGAAAACAGTTGCGGGCAGAGAAACATAGAGAGAAAGAGAGAGAGAATCTTTCATCTTCTTCCTAGAGGACTGCAATGGCCAGGATCAAAGGCAGGAGCCTGGAACTCCATCAGGGTCTCCCACGCGGGTGCAGGGGCACAAGCACTCGGACCACCTTCTGCTGTTTTCCCAGCTGCATTAGCAGGGAGCTGGATCGGAAGTGGAGCAGCCAGGACTCTAACTAGTGCCCACGTGGGATGCTGGTGTCTGGGACGGCAGATTCACCCACTGAGCCACAACGCCAGCGTCTATAATATCATTTTTTAAAAATACAATTAAAACTAAAACAAAACAAGCCAGTGGGGCATGGGGTGGGGAGGGCGTGTCTGGACGCTCCCAGCCTGCCAAGCGTGCAGCCAGAATCAGTTCCTCCATTTCTGAGTCCGAAACGAGGGGACCAGGCTGCCATAGGCACGGCCCTCAGACCACACCCACCTTTCAGTGGGTCCCACCCACCCACTGCCTCCCTTCTCAAGGCACAATTCCGGAACACTCCCACCACGCAAGTCCCTCCTGCCCCTGCTGAGGGCTCCAGGTAGCAGGCCCTGCAGAACAAGAGCTAAGCAGGGACCTGCTGGATCTGGGTGGCAGCTCCACAGGCTGCACCCCCGAAGACGAGGAGAACACCCGGCCGTCCAATCAGACACAGCTTGCAATGAACTTCCTGGCTGTTTCCTGGTGAGTGGAGTCCAGCCCCAGCCGGCCACGCTGGGCTGGCGGCCTGTGCCTTTGTGCCACTTCTAGGAACACGCATGTAACACGAGGGCCCTGGGGGCTCCCTCTGACCCCACAAGAACCTACACACAGCTGTATTTGCCTGCAAGCAAATCAAGCCACATTTTTTTAAGTTGTATTTATTATTTAGTTGAAAGGCAGAGTGACAGAGAGAGGGAGAACAGATTGCCAATGATTGCAACGGCTGGGGCTGCGCCAGACGGAAGCCAGGAGCCAGGAACTCCATCCAGTTCTCCTTCGTGGGTGCAGGGCCCCCCAGGAAACTTGGCTCGTCTTCCATGGGTTCCCAAGCACACCAGCAGGGAGCCGTGTTGGAAGCAGCTCAGCTGGGTCTTGAACCAGCGCTCGCATGGGACGCCAGTGTCAGAGCAGCAGGTTAACCCCAGAGCCACAGCCTGCGGTTGGCTCCAAGCCTTTTTCCAATGCAGGCACTGCCTAGCCTTTGAACGCCCCTCCCCCATTCGTTCCCATATCCCCCCTCCCCATTCTCACAGTCTGCCTAGCTCCAGGCTTCTTAATGTACATACTTACACACACACACACACACACACACACACTCACAGTCTGCCACTGCCTGGGGTTCCAACCCTGGAACCTGCTTTTCCGTGCCGTCTGGATGAGTGTGATGGTCAGCTAAGCTTAGAAGCCAGCACTGGGGTTGGTGCTGTGTCGGAGCAGGTTAAAGCCCCAGCCTGCACTGCCAGCTTCGTATGTGAGCGCCAGTTTGAGACCCGGCTGCTCCTCTCCTGATCCAGCTCTCTGCTGTGGCCTGGGAAAGCAGCAGAAGATGGCCCAAGTCCTTGGGCCCCTGCACCCATGTGGGAGACCCGGAAAAAGCTCCTGGATCCTGGCTTCAGATAGGTGCAGCTTCGGCCATTGCGGCCACCTGGGGAGTGAACCAGCGGATGAAGACCTCTCTCTCTCTCTCTCTCTCTCTCTCTCTCTGCCTTTCTCTGTAACTCTTTCAAACAAATAAAATAAATCTTCAAAAAAGGGAGCAGCAGCAGCCAGCTGACCTAAGGGCTCCCAGGCTCTGCTTCCTTACCCGTTGCTGGGCCCACAGGGGCAGAGGCGGGTTCTGGATGTGACCCAGGTGGAGCTGGGCTGGGGCAGCCCCTGGCTCTGGCTGCACACGCTTGCACGCTACAGTCCAACTGTGCCAAAGGCCGGTAGAGAACACAGGGAGAACTTCCATTCTTGCTATGGAAGCCAGTCAACCCGTGGGCCGGCTTGAGGGGGAGGCGGACAAATTCGGACTGCGGAAACAGCAGGAGGCGCCCTGACCCGGAAGTGCACTCCGCCACCCGGAAGTGCTTGTGCCTCCCCCCCAGGGCACGGGCCGAGGTGGTAACTGGGTCTGTCCGGCTCTCCCCAGTTTGCACACGGTGTCTTCGTGCCGCTTCCAAGAAGCAGAGCGCTTCACGAAGGCAAATGTGTCGTTCTCCCTCCCCAAACTTCAGGCCTCTAGTTGCCAAGCCCTTCCCACGCTCAGAGTGGAGTCAGCCAGAGGAGGACCTGGGTGGGGGGCTGCGCCACCTGGAAGAGCGCCGATGACATCATCCAGAGCCCTTTTTTTTTTTTTTTTTTTTTGCACAAACAGCTGTAATTTATGGATGTTCTTCCGAGAGGAATTAGTCAATATATTTGTTTTCCCTTTGATATACAGCCACAGGAGCGCGGCAAGCCTGAGGTTTATTAAGCCTTGCCAATTTTCTGCCGCTGCTCAGCGCTATAGATTTTGCTCGAGGAGTGGGCTGGTTCCATCCTAATACAGGGGAAAAAAATCATTTCAAATACTGAAACGCCTTCCAGCTCTCGGAACAAGAGCTCAGGGCGCCCTAGGAGACCAGCAGCAGCCTTGGGAACTGAAGACAGCTTGTTCCCGCAGTTGCGATGCCTGGGGGGCGGGGCTGGGAATTGGGGAGAGAGCTGCAGGTGCACACTGCTGACCACCCAGTCGTAAGGTGGGGACACACACTCCTTCCCCCGTGCTGAGGGGTCTGCACTTGGGGGCAAGGCCCCCTCCTAGCCAATTTGGAAGGTGGCCAGTGGGCCAGCCAGAGCTGGGGTGTGCAGGTCTAACCACCTCGCCTAACCACCTTGAAAAAGGGCACAGCTTCCGAGTTAGCTGAGGGGACCCTGTAGGTTCCAAAGAGAATTCCTGGGAGCGACAGCCTCACACGGGGAAGACACACAGTCCCGTGGAGCAGGAGCAAACCTCAGCATGCATAACCATCACCCAGATGCGTGTGAAGTGCAGATTCCCAGGCGCCACCTCACCCCCACAGGGTGATTCAACAAGCAAAGGAGAGGGCCCAGGACTGAGCATTTTATTGGAAAGCCTTAGCAATGGACCCACTGACCTCCTCACCTCAGTTCAGCACTCCTTAAAGAAATGAGGTCCCTCTGTGTGTGAGCAGAACCCTGACCCCTTGGTGGGGCACAGGGAGAGACAGCACTCACACTCAGATACACACATGCACAGACTCACACATTCAGACACACACAGGGACATGCACAAGCTCACATCTGCACATGCACACCCATAGGCACACATGGAGACATGTGACAACACACGGAAACACACACATGCATACACACAGACACACCTTCGGAAACACACACATATACATGGACACACGTGAAGACATGCATACATGCACATCCAGACACAATCCAGACATGCACACCCATAGGCACACATGGAGACATGTGACAACACATTGAAACACACATGCATACACACAGACACACCTTCAGACGTGCACACATGTACATACATGGGTGGTCACACGTGAAGACATGAGGACATGACACACACCTGTATACATACACATCCAGACATGCACACACACAGGCACGCATGAAGACAAGAAGCACAGAGCAAAAGACACTCCACAGAGACATACTTACGCATGTATAGATATATAGGCACATAGACACACAAATGCACACACATACATAGACATACATGAAGACATACATGTGTGCACATAGAGATACACACAACATCCAAAGACACACACATTCATACACATAGGCACACAGATACACACATGGACATGCAAACACACATGAACACCACACACTCATATAGACACACATGCAGGCAGGCATGTGCAGGCATGTACACGGGCATGTGCAGGCACACATGCCCACCTCCTCAGCCTCCCAGACCTTGTGCTCTTCTCGGGCTCAGCTGTTTGAACACAAAGACGTGGCGGAGGAAATCCCAGGTCTGCTGATAAAACTGGAGATTGGGAAGAATCAACCAACCTCACATTTACACAGGGACCACAGGTCTGCAGCTCCCGGGAGACCGTGGGACGACGTCCGTGTGTGTTTGAGTCCTGTGTATATTGACTCTGTCAAGAAAACTGACTCTGCAGAGCAGCATGCACCCACCCAGGCGGCCCGGAGCTCCCAGGAGCCAGCACGCTGTTGACTTATGTTAACACTCCAGTGTTAAAGCACCTCCTGGAAGGCCCAGAGACCACCCTTCCCCCACCCCACATCCGGAAAGGGAGACAGGGAGGGTGCCATACCCTGGGCATCGTGACAGCTTCACAGGGCCCTCTGACACTGCCTGGGTAGCACTCAGAATGGCAGTGGAGCAGGCAGGGGTTGGCCAGGCCATCCCTGTAGCTGTCCCCGGCGGGATGTAGATTCCAAGGGACCATGGTGGCACTTGCTTTGTTCACATGCCGGTGACATACAGATATTCGGTAAAAATTAGAAACCTCTTATTAAGTGGGCAGGCCATGACGAGGGGTCAGGGTTAGTGCCAGTTGCCAGAGGCGTCGTCATCGTCACCACGCTTCTTGGGTGGGGAGGTGCCTGTCACCTCCAATGCCAGGGCTTAGGGTCCCATTCTCATCCCTCCACCCCTGCCTGCTCTACCCCAGGGCTCACCCGAGTCTTCCCTGACTCAGTGCTGTGTTATCTCCAGGCGAAATGGGAAACCTGAAAGATGATGCAAGGCACAGGACAAAGCCAGGGTGAGGCTGTGCCCAGGGGCACAGGTGATACCCAGGGCGATGACAGAGGTGAAGATCAGCAAGCCAGGCCCTGGATCAGATCAGGGCTGAGTCCCTTCTGCACCCCAGCTTCTCTCTGGGCACCACATCCAGACCTCTCCTGCCCGTGGCCTTGGCTGCCAGGTCCCTGGGGGCCTCCCATGCTCCCCTCCCCCTCCTCCCACAAAACCTCTGGGCTCAGAGCCAAGGCTTCATCAACAGCTGAGACTTGGCGTCCATCACGGAAAACATCTGATTCCAGCCAAGGAGGAGGAGAAAAGACCAGACTTCCCTCCCCTGCCCCCGCCCCCAACTGAAACAAACCGAACACGCACAAAGCACAGAATCCGCCTAGCCCACAAAATCCACAGCAACTGTGGGAGGTTGTAGCTGTTGTTTTATCGATGCTATTAGAATCTAGACCAGGCATGGGGCACATCCAGCCCACAGGCCACCCAAGGCCCATGGAATCACTGGGGCTGGCTCTGCCAAGGCAAGCGCAGACAGGACTCCAAGTTCAACACAGGGACAGCAGGCTCATCTTTAAGTTGATGATTTTGTGTGGCCCATGAATGATGTTCCACATAACCACATGGCCCTTAGCAGGGAAAAAAAATCCCCCACTCCTGATACAAATTCAAGAAGGGCATTAGAAGTAGGAAATGCTTGCACATGGGTAAGCGTAAGATACTTCCACCTTGATTTTTTTAATTTATTTATTTATTTATTTATTTGAAAGGTGGAATGAAAAAAAGACAGAAAGAGAGAGTTCTGCTGGTTCACTCCCTAGATAGCCACAACAGCCAAGGCTAGATCAGGCCCAAGCCAGGAGCTTGGAACTCCATCTGGGTCTCCCACAAGGGCAGCAGGGACCCAGCAGGGCCATCATCTGCTGTTTTCCAGGCGCATTAGCAGGGAGCTGAATGGGAAGTGGAACAGCTGGGACTTGAACCAGCAGCAGTTTAACCTGCTGTGCTGCCAGCCACTAACATTTAAGTTGTAAATATCTTTTAGAGAGGACTGTTTGAAACAAACACAGTGACACTACAGCACCTGCTTTATAATATATGTAAACACGAATGTAGGAAAAACAGTAAAGGGTAGGTACAAATTGGGGTACAATTAGGCCATGTGTTAATGTAAATTGATGGAGTACTACATAAAATTAGACTGTATTGCCACACTAACACCATCACTGAAAAGCAAAGGAAGATTGTGAATAAGCCAACAAGAAGACAAAAGTTGCCTAATCTGAAAGAAAAAAAGAAACAGAAAATATGGGACAAATGGAAAATAAATTGCAACATAGATTCAAGCCCAACTATTGTACTCATCACACTAAATATAAATGATACAAATATCCCAATCAAAAGGCAGATTCCAAATTACACGACCAAACAAGACCTGCCGTATACACTGCTTACAAGAAATCCACTCCAAATACAAAGTCACAGACAGTTTACAGGTAAGAGCCTGGGAGGGGGATCCAGGTGGAGTGGCTGTATTGACAACAAAGTAGAGGTTGCAGTTTGCAAAATCACCCATTGGATATCCTGCAAAGGCTCAGGTGTCGAGGACTTGGTTCCCAAAGTCTTAAGTCAGTGGTTAATGGTGTAATATCAGAGAAGTGATGGAATCATGGAGTCTAGTGTGCTGAAAAGCTGGCTGGTGGAGTAGATTTCAGAGCGAATAATGTTACTCTGGACGAGGGGGCGTGGAGAAGCCAAGCTGGACTGATGAAGGAAGCCAACAGGCAGAGCACAAACCAACTCTAGCTGCCGTCCGGCCATGATGGCTTCGACTTCTGGAAGTTTCTGGAGCAGGCAATGACCCTACGCGGCTGTCATCCCAGGACCAGCTCTGCTTCCTATTGCCAGCATCTTGTTCTTCGTGCTCTACAAATCCAGGTGTCCGACCCAGGCATGGGATTTTTATCTGGCCCACATTCGTTCACAGTCTAAAGGATGAGACTCCTGGCCAGCGCCACGGCTCACTAGGCTAATCCTCCACCTTGCAGCGCCGGCACACCGGGTTCTAGTCCCGGTCGGGGTGCCAGATTCTGTCCCGGTTGCCCCTCTTCCAGGCCAGCTCTCTGCTGTGGCCCGGGAGTGCAGTGGAGGATGGCCCAAGTGCTTGGGCCCTGCACCCCATGGGAGACCAGGATAAGTACCTGGCTCCTGCCATCGGATCAGTGCGGTGCGCCGGCCGCAGCGCACCGGCCATGGTGGCCATTGGAGGGTGAACCAACGGCAAAGGAAGACCTTTCTCTTTGTCTCTCTCTCTCTCACTGTCCACTCTGCCTGTCAAAAAAAAAAAAGGATGAGACTCCTGTTTGTGGCTACAGTGCTCTCCATCCAGAGTAGCGTCCTCAGCCTACCCGCTAATCCCTTACTCCCTCCTCGCCCCATTCCCAGCTAACCACTAGTCTCTCCCAGCTACTGCACGTTAGTTTCACTTTCTGGAATTTTATGCAAACAGAATCATACACGCTATGTCGTCTTCTTTGTCTGACTTCTTCAATGTAGTACAATTGTTTTCAGAGCCGTTCATCTTGTTTTGTGCATTGATAATTCACTTCCTTGTATTGATTGGTAATATTCCACCGTGTGGCTCACTTCTCTGTTCTCCTAGGGCTGAATATGGGGGTCTTTTCTAATTTAGGGTTATCAGAAATAAGCTTCGGGGGGCTGGCGCTGTGGCTCACTTGGTTAATCCTCCACCTGCAGCGCCGGCATCCCATATGGGCTCTGGGTTCTAGTCCTGGTTGCTCCTCTTCCAGTCCAGCTCTCTGCTGTGGCCCGGGAAGGCAGTGGAGGATGGCCCAAGTGCTTGGGCCCTGCACCCGCATGGGAGACCAGGAGGAAGCACCTGGCTCCTGGCTTCGGATTGGCATAGTTCTGGCCATGGTGGCCATGGGAGTGAACCAATGGAAGGAAGACCTTTCTCTCTGTCTCTTGTCTCTCACTGTCTAACTCTATCTGTCAAATAAAAAAAAAAGAAGAAGAAAGGAGCTTGGTAGGTATTATCTAGGGATTTCTGAGGACATAGTTTTTATTTCTCTTGGGTATATAACAAGAAGAATAGAGCAGCTGTGTGTTTGGTTTCTTAACCTGTGCTCCAAAATGGCTGGGCCAATTCCATTGCCACGAGCAAAGCATGAGAATTCTGATTCACCCACAGCAATGCCAACCTCTGGTAGAGCGGTCTTGAGTGGAGTGAGTGTTATCTCAGCGTGCTGGGAATTGGTGGAGCATCTTTTCATGTGCTGTGTTCCATTTGTGCAAGTTCTTTTGTGTTTTCCAGTTCTTCCCTGCATTTTCCTGTTGGTTTCTGTGCTATCACAGAGCTGGAAAGCAGAACAAGGGGGAAAGAGGATTGGAGAGAGCTATTGGGGAAGCCACAGGTTTCCTGAAGGAAGGGAAGGAACACATCGCCATAAGTCCCTGTGGGAGAAGAGCCTTATCAGCAGGGGCACCTCAGGTGCAAAGGCCCTGGGGCAGCAGAGTGCTTGGCGCGCGTGCTGATTGCAAGGTCTGGGACAGAGGAAACTTAAGAAGAGAGGCAGAAGATGAGGAGGAACCCATGCAAAATTTGACCTCATGCTACGTCCAATGGGACACAGAATCTTAGAAGACGGACCTCATCATACACGCTCAGTCTTAAAAATCAGTGCTGGCCGATTCTTTATTCCCTAGACAGCACCCAGCCTCTGCCAGGGTTGAACTTGAATTCCAGCTTGAAGCAGCTGCTCTTCACTGGCCAGGTTTTATTCTCTGAGTTTGTGCTGCCCAGGGCCCAGGGGGGCCTTCTCCCACCATCAGCCAGAGGGCCAGGGCTGGGCACAGGCAAGCAGGGGAGGATCCGCGAATCAAGAATTATTCAAACTGCTTACTGGACTTCATTTGCCATTATGATGGGACATAAAAGTTTAAAGGCTTTTGCCCAAAGAATCTATGATTCAGCTCCATGCAAGCTCTAATAAATCTGCAAAGCCAGAATTTATCATCTCTCAATAAATGTGTCTTTTCTGCACCATCTTCGGAAAACTTGAAAATCTCACATATAAATCTCAGCCTTAGACTTCACTTTTTTCTTTCCTTTTTTTTTTTTTTTTTTTACTCAGGAGGTCAGCATTCTGGACTCCAAAATAGATGCTCACAGCACCCCTTCCCTTGCCCCAGTCTCTCTCCCATCCCCTGGTCCCCTTTCCCATTGCTTTGATCCTCAGGAGCCCCAGAGCAACCTGGGCAAGCTGAAACCTCCTAGAATCTTCCCTGGGTCTCAGCTGTCTCCTGTGGGGACTGAGCTGGCTGCACCATGTGGGGGAGGGTGCCTTCCCGTTCTAGGGGTTCCCGGTGGCCCTCAGCCTGTCACAAGTGCGGCTGTCTTTGGAGGCACATTGCTTGGGGGTCCCAAGAGCCAGCAAAGGAGGAAACGGCAAGGAGCCTCTCTGTGAACGTTCAAGCCCAACGGGGCACGCACAGGTCCAGGAGTAGAAGGCAAGCAGTGCACCCCTGTTTACCCACTGCAACACGGCTGACCCTGGAGACCACACAGAAAGCAAAGAAGGCGGCCACACACTGGACAATGCCAGGAGGTGCCAAAGCCACAGAGACCCAAAGGAAGGTGTGGCCTTGAGGGTGGACCTCTGACCACCACTCCAGAGCGCAGGGCTTCCTTAGGGCGGTGGAGACGCTCAAGGTATGTGAGCTAGTGGTGAGTGCGCTGAAACCACTGAATGGAGCCCCCTTTAAGGCTTACTTCTACCTTACATGAATTGCGAATTGCAGATGGGTAGAAGAGGCCAACCATTGGCAGGCTGGGGTGGAGTGGCCAGAGGCCCCTCCGCAGCCAGGACCGGAGGGCTCAGCTGGTGGAGGCAAAGGCAGGGGGGAAGCCGTGGGCTGAGCTGCAGTGCAGGGCGGATGGACAGGCTCCCCTCCCTACCTCCCCTTCCCCATTCTCGCCTCCTCTCCTCCATCGTCCTCTCTGTCCTCTCTCTCCCTCTCCTCCCCTTCCCTCCCCCTCCTCTCAGTCTCTCTCCTCCCCTCTCGTCCCCTCACCTCCCCACCCCTCTCCTCCTTCTCTCCCCTCCCCTCCCCCTCCCAGCAAGACCGTTCCAGGATGGAGGAGGCTTTGTCGGGGTTAGCAGCCCCACAGCCCAGGAGGCCCGGGCCCCAGTGCCAGCCAGGTGTGATCCCATGATTGTCTGGGTGGGAGCTAACGGGAGCCTCGTTAGGAGAGCAGATCCCCAGATCCCCTGCTCCGCCGCGGGCCCAGCCAGGTGTGATCCCAGGATTGTCTGGGTGGGAGCTAACGGGGGCCTCGTTAGGAGAGCGGATCCCCTGCTCCACCGCGGGCCCAGCCAGGTGTGATCCCAGGATTGTCTGGGTGGGAGCTAACGGGGGCCTCGTTAGGAGAGCGGATCCCCTGCTCCGCCGCGGGCCCAGCCAGGTGTGATCCCAGGATTGTCTGGGTGGGAGCTAACGGGGCCTCGTTAGGAGAGCAGATCCCCTGCTCCACCGAGGGCCCAGCCAGGTGTGATCCCAGGATTGTCTGGGTGGGAGCTAACGGGGCCTCGTTAGGAGAGCAGATCCCCTGCTCCCCTGCTCCGCCGCGGGCCCAGCCAGGTGTGATCCCAGGATTGTCTGGGTGGGAGCTAACGGGGCCTCGTTAGGAGAGCAGATCCCCTGCTCCGCCGCGGGCCCAGCCAGGTGTGATCCCAGGATTGTCTGGGTGGGAGCTAGCGGGGCCTCGTTAGGAGAGCAGATCCCCTGCTCCCCTGCTCCGCCGCGGGCCCAGCCAGGTGTGATCCCAGGATTGTCTGGGTGGGAGCTAACGGGGCCTCGTTAGGAGAGCGGATCCCCTGCTCCCCTGCTCCGCCGCGGGCCCAGCCAGGTGTCATCCCAGGATTGTCTGGGTGGGAGCTAACGGGGCCTCGTTAGGAGAGCGGATCCCCTGCTCCCCTGCTCCGCCGCGGGCCCAGCCAGGTGTGATCCCAGGATTGTCTGGGTGGGAGCTAACGGGGCCTCGTTAGGAGAGCAGATCCCCTGCTCCGCCGCGGGCCCAGCCAGGTGTGATCCCAGGATTGTCTGGGTGGGAGCTAACGGGGCCTCGTTAGGAGAGCGGATCCCCTGCTCCCCTGCTCCGCCGCAGGCTGCTGAACAGGATTGTTTCTTTCTAACAAGCTCTCTGGCTGATTGTGATACCCACTAAAGTTTGGAAAACTGTGCAAGTGGACGTGTTTTGCCACTTTCCTGAGCATACAAATCACCTGGAGATCTTATTAAAATGCAGATGAGAGTCCGGGGCGGGGCCTGAGCGCCTGCATTTGCAATCAGCTCCCCAGGGACAGCTGCGTGGCTGTTGCACGCGTTCCGCCCCGCGTAGCAAGGAGGTGCAGTTGTTTCCACTTCGCGGCAGACCGCAATCACCAGAAAAGCTTTAAAACCGCTGATGCCTGCACGTGGCTCGCTCTCCAAGGTTCTGAACAGGCCTGCGGCGGCATGGCCAGGCGTCAGGTTCCTGCTAACTGTCCCCAGGTGATTCTAACAGGTAGCCAAGGCTGCAGCCCACCCGTAGAGAGGAAGACTGAATCCTTAGCAGCCGTCTTCCATGGAAGGCAGGGGCTGCTTCACCACAGTGGCTGCACAAGCAGGAGGTGCCTTGCCTCAGCCCCAGCACCCAAGAGAGAGAAGAATGGCTTTCCAGGGACTGTCTGCAAACCTCAGCAGGTGGAGAACACAGAGACCTCGGTGCTCCTGGCCTCAGAGCTCAGGAGACCCTGCTCCGGGCAGAGGCAAAGAGCCAGCACCTCCTACCTCACCCACAGCATCCCCATCCCTGGGGCTGCCTGGAATCCAGGGACGTCCTGCAGGTGCCATGTGTCTGGCTCCTTCCCCACCCCGGCCCCTGTGCTGCCTGCCCCCTGCAGCAACGCCCACTGGTTTTGATGGGAGAAGCTTGAGAAGCAGGGACCCCCACCCCCACCCAGGCTTGCTTCGGGGGAGAAAGACGCCGAGAGCGGGGAACCAGAAGGGACATCAGGGACAGGTGTCAGAAGCAGGTCCGGCACGTCTGTGCCTGAGCCACATGGAGCCGTATTTCAGTGGGAAATAAAAATGTGTCTGTAATTAATGATCCTCTAGGAACACACGGCCCTTATTAATGTAGCAATTTGGAGGAACATAATTCAGCCAGGAGGCAGGCTGGAATCGTCAGAGAGGCTTCTCAGCTGGAGGAGAGATCTGGAGAGCAGGAGGTAGAGGCCAGGAGGCAGCACTCCTGGTGGGCTCCCAAGGGACCCCAGGACAGGGCAGTGGGAGAGGCCAGGGGCTGAGCTGCAGCAGCCCTGTGATGGCCGGTCAGTTTGCTGTGGAAGAGAGAGCCATACTCTTGTCACCCCTGAGCACCGCGCCTTGGCTGTAGAGCAGAGATGGCAGGCACAGGCCATGAAGCCGGATCCAGAGTGTCCAGCTCCATCCTCAGTATCTTCCTTTTGCTGGGTGACCTTGCCAAGCTGCTCTTAACCTTGACATCTGACTCTGTGCCTCAGTTTGCTTGTATGTAAACACCACCATAATCATTGGCCCTACCCATAATTGTCTTTAAATATTTATTTATTTGAAAGGCAGAGTGGCAGAGAAAGAGAGAGAGAGATGTTCCATCTGCCAACTTGCTCTCCAAATGACTGCGGTGGCCAAGGCTGAAGCCAGGACCCCGGAACTCCATCCAGGTGTCCCACCTGGGAGGCAGGGACCCAGGCATCTTCCACTGCCTTTCCAGGAGCATTAGCAGGGAGCAGGATCAGAAGTGGAGCAGCCAGGACCAAACCAGTGCCCACATGCGATGTCAGCATCGCTAAGGCTGTGTCTTCTGCTGGCTGCGCCCACAACACCAGCCCCTGTCCCTGCTCACAGAGTAAAATCAAGTGATTTGGCGTGGGGCCTGGCACACAGTAAATGCTAAAGAAGCCGCTGATCGTGTTGCGGTTAGCAGGTTGTGTGGGTGTCCAAGTGAGGCCAAGAGCGTGGGATTCAATGAGGACTTCTGGCTTGTAGGGACACAGAGCAGGAGCAAAGCAGGCATCGTGTGGGCTCCTCTCGGCAGGCCAGTGGGACCCAAAGGCATCGTGGCCATCACGGGAACAGGGTCCCTTCCATGCCTGGGCCAGTCCCAATAAAGAGGGCTGGGTGCAACTCCGAGAGCCGGGGCTCTGTTCCTGACCCTCCCTCGCTGGCACTACCCTCCCAGCCACAGTCACTTTTCCCACAAGCATTTCCTTTATCTAAGGGCCCCTCTGCGCACCCCAACAGGCTGGGTAAATCTGGGAGACCATGGAATCAGGGCCCTGTAGCAATAATTGCCACTGGAAGTGAGGGGTCAGAACCCTCAACGTGGGCCAGACGCGTGTGCCTTGAGGTCAGCCCCAGCACCCCACCTGAGAGGACCATGCTTCTGCCCTGCTCCTAACCTGCTCCCCCACCCCCAGCCCAGAAGACCCTGCAGAATCTAGGAGCTCATGACCAGGGCCTGCCTCCCCCCAGCACCGCCAGGAACGCATGCAGTCACCAAGGTGCTTCCCCATTGATTTTCTTTTGTCTCCTGCCGGCACCGTCCTTCAGCCTGCACGCGTGCCCAGTGTGTCTCACCCCAGTCGAATGGACCGAGAAAACGTGCCTGGTTCTGCTTCTGCCCAGCCTCTCCCCAGTGGGCTCTGGAAGCATGATTGACACTGGCTGTCTCCCAATCACATCTAGAGCCGTCTCCACGACTCCCGTGACCACTGTGCTGTGGCAAGCACTGGCCACGCCCACCACCCGCAACTTTTTCCAAAACATGCCCAATCCCATGGTTTTAAGACGTGCCTCCCTGGAGGCATCCTGTGGGTCCCTGCTGGGCTCTCTCCAATCCCCTCCCTTCTGTGTCTCAGTCGTGTGTGCGGGAGCTGCCTTCTGCATCCACGCATTCGTGGCTCGTGAGAGGCTGTAGCAACTGCGTACCTTCTCCTCTTCCTTACTGTACAACGTTCGCTTCCATCGACTAACACCAAAATGCTCATGGTCGCCCAGGCTAATTTCCCTCTGCAACCCCTCTTCTAACTCATACAACCTACAGAGCATAAAAGTAAGTTAGGGGCCGGCGCTGTGGTGCAGTGGGTTAACACCGTGGCCTGAAGCACTGGCATCCCATATGGGCACCAGTTCCAGTCCCGGCTGCTCCACTTCCTATCCAGCTCTCTGCTGTGGCCTGGGAAAGCAGTAGAAGATGGCCCATGTCCTTGGACCTCAGCACCCACGTGGGAGACCTGGAGGAGGCTTCTGGCTCCTGGCTTTGAATCAGCACAGCTCCGACCACTGTGGCCAATTGGGGAATTAACCAACAGATGGAAGACCTCTCTCTCTGCCTCTCCTCTCTCTGTGTAACTCTAACTTTCAAATAAATAAATAAAATCTTTTTTTTAAAAAAAAGTAAGTTATAAGCTCACATGCTCCAAGTCCTTGTACGAATTTCCTGTAGATACCGCGTCTCAATCCGTCTCACCATTACCGCACCCATCCTCACCCTCCCGTGCTCTTGGATCCACAGATCTCACGATGTTCACAACATCTTCCAAGCCCTAGAACTCCGAGACACTCACACCGCCCCTCCCACTGCCTCATCCCCAGCAGTCCCCAGGCCATGTGCATCTTGCCTCCTACCCACTTCATTTTTTCAGTCTTCTCGCCGACCCATAGCCACAGCCACTGCCTGGCTGCAAGCTGACCTCTCAGCTGGACCTGTGAGTGGTCCCCCAGCTGGCCGGCTGCTGCCTCTCAATTCTTCCAAAGCATCCTCCTCAAATGGTTTATCGAGTCCTGCATGTGAGAGTCCATTGCTGACCTAACGCCAGTGCCCTGTCCTGGAATATCAGGCTTCTCACGATATAGGAAAACCTCTCCCTTCCCGCAGGCCCCGCCCCACTTGCTGGGTGACATTAGCTTCACCAGACGTCACAGGCAACGTCACACCTCCAAGTTCTCGCTCCAGAAAGTCTTATTCCTTCATTTGCCAGGAGGCCAGGTGCGGGGCTACAAACGTCCTTCCTCTTCTGTAACTCGCTTTTTGCTCTGAATTTTGGTTCCTACATTTAAGGGAGAGCATGCAGTGTTTGCCGTTCTGTGTCTGGCTTATTCCACTCAACATCATATACTCTGGTTCCAGCCATTTTGCTACATTTGATAGAATTTCATTTTTTTGGTAACTGAATATTCCATTTTGTGTGTGTGTGTGTGACATTTTCTTTGTTCATCCGATGATGGACATCTTGGTTGAGTCCATGTTTTGACTGTTGTGAACAGTGCTGTTATAAATCTGGGGGAGCAGGTATCTGTTTGATAAAAAGAGCTCATATCTTTTCATTCCTTTCTAGATTCTTCTACTGGCTTTCCTGATCCGTGTCACCTGTCAGTCATTCTGTCCATCAGATGCCCCTCCTTGATCCTTCTCAGCTGTCAAGGTTATACAACATCCTGGCGGGACATTCGAAAACGTCAGAAAACAGTTTGGGGAGGTGGGGCAGTGCTGTAGTGTAGCGGGTAAAGCCACCGCCTGCAGTGCCGGCATCCTATATGGGCACCAGTTCGAGTCCCAGCTGCCCCACTTCTAATCCAGCTCTCTGCTATGGCCTGGGAAAGCACTAGAAGATGGCTCAAGTGCTTGGGCCCCTGCACCCACATGAGAGACCTGGAAGAAGCTCCTGGCTCCTGGCTTCGGATCAGTGCAGCTCTGGCCATTGTGGCCAATTGGGAAATGAACCAGTGGCTGGAAGACCTCTCTCTCTCTCTCAGCCTCTCCTTCTCTCTCTGTGTAACCCTGACTTTAAAATAATAAGTAAATCTTAAAAAAAGAAAAACTAAAGAAAACAGTTTGGGAGAAATGTCTAATAAGTAGCACGAGGAGATATTATTTCTAAGTATTATTTTCTTCTTTTTCCAATTATATGCATCAGGGGCCGGCACTGTGGCTCACTTGGCTAATCCTCCGCCTGCAGCGCCTGCATCCCATATGGACGCCGGTTCCAGCCCCGGTTGCTCCTCTTCCAGTCCAGCTCTCTGCTGTGGCCCGGGAGGGCAGTGGAGGATGGCCCAAGTACTTAGGTACCTGCACCTGCATGGGAGACCGGGAGGAAGCATCTGGCTCCCGGCTTTGGATCGGCACAGCACGCCGGCCGTGGCGGCCATTTGGGGGGTGAACCAAGGGAAGGAAGACCTTTCTCTCTCTCTCTCACTGTCTAACTGTATCTGTCAAAATAAAAAAAAATTCTATGCATCGGCATTCATTCATATTTATGTTTTAGACAAAGAAACCTAATTAATCCACACATAGTGAGGATCACTTATGTGATCACAGAAAGACAAGGTTGTATAATCAGTTTTATGGAGTTTTTATTATGAACAATTAAAGCTATGGATTTTTCTCTCACCGCTGCTTTAACTGCGTTCCATATATGTTAATAACCCACATTAGTTTTTTTCTATCAAGTTAAAGCACTTTCAAAACTTTCTGGTGGATCTTCTTTGATTCATAAGTTATTTAAAAGTTATTTGATTTAATGTAAAAACATTTGGTGACTTGTCAAATGTCTCTTAGTTGCTTTTTTTTTTTTTTTTTTTTGGACAGGCAGAGTGGACAGTGTGAGAGAGAGAGAGACAAAGAGAAAAGAAAGGTCTTCCTTTCGCTGTTGGTTCACCCTCCAATGGCCGCCGAGGCCGGCGCACCGCGCTGATCCGATGGCAGGAGCCAGGTACTTATCCTGGTCTCCCGTGGGGTGCAGGCCCCAAGCACTTGGGCCATCCTCCACTGCAGTCCTGGGCCACAGCAGAGAGCTGGCCTGGAAGAGGGGCAACCGGGACAGAATCCAGTGCCCCGACCGGGACTAGAACCCGGTGTGCCTGTTGAGCTACGGCGCCGGCCTTAGTTGCTTTTTAATTCTGTGATGGCCAGGGAACATACTGAGTTTCACATATAAATTTTATATATTATAAGATCATATATAAATAATCTCAATCTTTTAAAGTTTACTGAAGTTTGCTTCATGTCCTAGCTTCTGGACTTCCCTGGGAAACACTGCACGTGTTTCCCAGGGAACAGAAAGCCTGGGCTTCTCTCTGGGCTGGCATTTCCGGTTTCAGTCAGGTCGAGTGGGCTGAGCCTTCTAGCACCGTGTGGTTATTTCTCCCAAGTGTTGTGAGTGTGGTATTGAAGTCTTCAATGCTAATTGTTGAACTTTCTGCTTCTCCTTTCTGTTTGCAGTTTTACACTCACATTTGTGGGGTGTTGTTAGGTGTGTGTGTATTTTAAATGTTGTATCTTCATGGAATGTCCCCCTCTATCTCTAACAACACCTAAAATCTATTTTGCCTGCTAATATTAAAGTCCCTCCAACTCACATGCATTTTTTGTTTGAATGCTATATCTTTCTCCAGCCTGTTACTTTTTTTTTTTTTTTTTTTTTTTTTTTTTTTTTTGACAGGCAGAGTGGACAGTGAGAGAGAGAGAGACAGAGAAAAAGGTCTTCCTTTGCCGTTGGTTCACCCTCCAATGGCCGCCACAGTCGGCGCGCTGCGGCCGGCGCACCGCGCTGATCCGATGGCAGGAGCCAGGTGATTCTCCTGGTCTCCCATGGGGTGCAGGGCCCAAGCACTTGGGCCATCCTCCACTGCACTCCCGAGCCACAGCAGAGAGCTGGCCTGGAAGAGGGGCAACCGGGACAGAATCCGGTGCCCCAACCGGGACTAGAACCTGGTGTGCCGGCGCCGCTAAAGATTTTATTTATTTATTTGAGAAGTAGAGTTACAGAGAGAGGTAGAGACAGAGAGAGAAAAAAAGGTCTTCCATCCACTGGTTCACTCCCCAGATGGCTGCAACGGATGGAGCTGTGCTGATCCGAAGCCAGGAGCCAGGAGCTTCTTCCAAGTCACCCACGTGGGTGCAGGGGCCCAAGGACTTGGGCCATCTTCTACTGCTTTCCCAGGACACAGCAGAGAGCTGGATCAGAAGAGGAGCAGCCGGGACTCAAACCGGCACCCATAAGGGATGCCGGTGATTCAGGCCAGAGCTTTAACCCACTGTGCCACAGCGCCCGCCCCCTTCAGCTACTTTCTTGCTCTGTGGATGACAATGTTCATCTTACGTTATCTCAACACACATCAGGTTAATTCTGACTTAATGATGGAAAAAGTATGAAAATTTTGCTCCAGTGTAAATCCATTTTTCCTCCTCCTCTGAGCTACTACTTTTATATGCAAGAGGTCTTTAAAAAGTTCTTGAAAATGCATTTTATATAAAGCAGGTATTTCAATTTTTTGCACCAAAATATACTTAATTTCTAATTCCATTTTCCAGACATTTTTAAGATCCATTGCATATTTATATTACATCTATATGTTTTAAGCCCAAAATACAGTATCCAAAGTATTGCTTTATAGAATCTTATGTCCTTTAAGGAAAACAGGAGTTGAGTAAAGATGGCCCAAGTGCCTGAGCCCCTGCTACCCATATGGGACATCTGGAAGAAGCTCCAGGCTCCCGGCTTTGCCCTTGGTGAGCCCTGGCCATTGCTACTATTTGGGGAGTGATCAAGTGGAAGAAAGATTCATATGTGTGTGTGTGTGTGTGTGTGTGTGTGTGTGTGTTTCCTTCTCTCTGTAACTCTGCCTTTCAAATTAATAAATAGTTCGGTAAAGGAAATACATTTATACAGACATTTGTCATTTCTTTTCGTATTTCTTGCAATGCCAGTCCGCAACTCTCCGTCTCTGTTTTCTGGGACACTCATGTTTCACATGGAGATTTTGTAGTCTGCTTCTACTGGACATGCAACTCTTCATTAGCATCTTTTTCTCTGCACCTCGTCCCTCCACCTCCTGGCTACCTTCTTTCTGCTAAGAAGCCAACAATTAATTATGTTGTTCCCTTGTATGTGATGAGTCGTTGTTTTCCTGTGACTTGAGATTTTGTCTTTGTCATTCCCTGCTTGATGTGATATGTTTAGGTTTTACAGTGTGCTAGCTCTTTGGAATTATTTTACTTAGGGTTCATTGCATTTCTTAGATCAGTCGATGAAATGTTTTTCAACAAATCTGGGGAGCTGGGGGCCATTATGCCTTCAAACTTTTCCCTTTTATGCCTCCCTCTCGCTTGCTCGCTCGCTCGCTCAGCGTTCTAGAATTTCCATTACACGTGTCCTGGTGTGCTTGATGCGGTTTCAGCTCTCTGAAGCTTTCCTCATCCTTCTTCTATTTTCTTTCTCTGATCTTCAGATTGGACGATTTCTATGGCTTATCTTCAAGCCCGCTGATACTATCTGTGGCCATATCAAATCTGCTAGAGAACCCACGTAACAAATCTTTCAACGCTGTATTTTTCAACTCCAGACTTTCCATTTGTTCTAAAAAAAAAAGGCTGTTATTTGGTTTTTTTTTTTGCGATTTCTTGTTTGTTTAATCATTGACAAGATTTTCTCTTGTTTTTTTTTTTTTTAAACACTTATAAAGGTTTCTTTGCAGTCTTTGTCTAAATAAATGCCTTTGTCTAAATGCCTTACCAGAGCCCAGTTGGACCTGGTTCCTGGGGACGGTTTTTGCTTTTGTACTGAGTGTGGGTCCAATTTTCTATTAAATGCTACAGATACTGGTCAAGCTGTGTCACCCCAGTTGCGGTCACGGCAGCTCCCCCCAACTCTGGTGCATATCCTTATCTGACTCAGTCCCGCCTGTACATTTAACACAGAGTCAGTAGGAAGAGAACAGGTTACAGGAGATGAGAAAGGAGAAGGTAACAGTCTCTTGGCTTCTTTGAGCCTTAATTTCCCATTGGTACAACTGGAAAATAATCACTGTCACAGCTTGTTTGGAGGATCAAATAAAATTTTACACTCACACATAGAAATGCTATGCAAACATGAGTGAGTAATATGTATGATAACAGTAGCCTATTATTTCTCCCTTCGACAGTCAATTAACCAATCTCCAACATTAGGACTGGAAGATGAGTTAGAAAGTAGCAAAGGGGTGAGGAGCACACACCTGGAAAGTCTGTGTCCTTGGCAGAAAATACAGGAAAAAACAGAGAGAGAAAGGAAACCAAGGGGAAAGCAATGAGAAGCGAGGAGAAAAGGGGGCGGTGAAGGCATTGGACCTCGTGACGTCTGTATCCCACATCACCGGCTGTGCCCGGGACACCTGCCTCCGGCCCCAGACTCCAGCCCCGGGAGGCAGCAATGATGGCGCAAGTGATGGAACTCCCCCACCAGGTGGGAGACCTGGATTGAGCTCCCGCTCCGTGCTTTGGGCAGGTGTTTGGGAAGTGAGGCAGCAGACAGGAACCGGCTCCTGCTCTCTAGCTCTCTCTCTCCCTCTCTCTCCCCAACAATATTTTTTAAAAGGAAAACAACAGCCTGAAGCTTGCGCCTGTTATCTCTCCCCAAGTCTTGATTAGCACTGGGAGCTGATGTTTGTCCGAGAGAGGGAAAGACCAACATCCTGCCTGCTGGGCCGTGGAGAAGCTGGGATCATGTCCAGAAAGTGGGTTCACTTAGCACCTGTCTCCCCTTCCCCACTCTGCTCCCCCCCAGCAGGAAAGCTGCCTCACAGGATGCAGGAAGCATCCTTGCGGACCCAAGGGGACAAAAAGCAAGAGCAAGTAGAAGCACCAACCTCCCACCTGTTAGGATGCTCTGGAGCTGGGGGTGACAGGCACAGGTACTTCCTGTGAGCCGGGGTTGCGACCTTGACCTTACAGTCTTGTCTTACTAATGGCTCCTGACAATGATGAACTGCCTTTAACTTTTAGGAAGTATTTTCTTTTTCTTTTCTTAAGATTTGTTTATTTGAAAGGCAGAGTTACGGCCGGCGCCACAGCTCAATAGGCTAATCCTCCACCTTGCGGCGCCGGCACCCTGGGTTCTAGTCCCAGTCGGGGCGCCGGATTCTGTCCTGGTTGCCCCTCTTCCAGGCCAGCTCTCTGCTGTGGCCAGGGAGTGCAGTGGAGGATGGCCCAAGTGCTTGGGCCCTGCACCCCATGGGAGACCAGGAGAAGCACCTGGCTGCTGCCTTCAGATCAGCGTGGTGCACTGGCCACAGCGCGCCAGCCATGGCAGCCATTGGAGGGTGAACCAACGGCAAAAGGAAGACCTTTCTCTCTGTCTCTCTCTCTCACTATCCACTCTGCCCGTCAAAAAAAAAAAAAAAAAAAAAAAGTAAAGAAAGGCAGAGTCACAGAGAGAGGTAGAGACAGAGAGACAAATCCTCCATCTTTTGGTTCATTCCCCAAATGGCCATAACAGTTGAGGCTGGGCCATCTTCCAGGTCTCCCTCATGAGTGCAGGGCCCCAAGCACTTGGGCCATCCTCTGCTGCTTTCCCAGGTGCAGTAGCAGGGAGCTGGATGGGAACTGAGGCAGCCAGGACTCAAACCCGAGCCCATATGGGATGCCAGTGCTGCAGGTGGCAGCTTTACCTGCTACACCACAGCACCGGCCCCCAGGAAGCATTTTCAAGTTCCTTAGCTCAGCATCTGATAGTGTTTCACATTCCCAGGGATTCCTCAGATTTTCTCTAATAATTCCATCTGGAGTATTTGAGTGTTTATCACCATAATCTAAAACAAATAAGAAGAGTGTATTTCACATGATATAATCAGATGACTACTTATCAATGAGCCTGTCAGATCGTATTGGTATCTGAGTTTAAATCTGTGTTAATAATCGCAAACAGAAATGCGTGCAACGCCTGCATCCCATATAGGTGCTGGTTGGAGTCCCGGCTGCTCCACTTCCGATGCAGCTTCCTACTGAAGCACCTGGGAAAGCAGTGGAAGATGACCAAGTACTTGGGCCCCTGATACCCACGTGGGAGACCCTGATGGAGTTCCAGGCTTTTAGCTTTATCCTGGCCGAGCTCCAGCCATTGTGACCATTTGGGAAGTGAACCAGGGAGTAGAGGATCTCTCTCTTTCTCTCTCTCTCTCTCTCTCTCTCTCTCTGTAACCCTGCCTTTCAAGTGTACAAATAAATCTTAAAAATAAAACTCCTGTGTTACTTGTTTTAGATTTTGAGAAAAGAATATATTATGCTGAGTCAGCAAACAGAGGCCACATTCTATGACTCAACACAACTGGCACAAGGCAGCCAGTACCTCTGCTGGCAGGAATTCATTTTCATAAAAAAAACTATTTTAAACTATTAAATTCATTTAATTTTGTTCACTTGAACATGATTGGTTTAGTGGTTTTGTTTGTATTTATTATATACATTTGATTGGCTATATATAATAGTACAGCAAGTATCAGGATACAAGTGTAAGATACGTATTTGCAAATATCTAAACAGTGATCTAATAAAAATAAGTCAACAATGTGGGGAGGATGGACTGTGGATTTGGTTTTTTCTTGGGGGGAGGACTCTGTATGTCACTCACTTGCAGAGGGTGAAAATGTAACAAGTCTTTTCTCACCACCAAAGCCCAGCAGGGAATGGAGAGGTTGAATGGCAGGGCCACTGGCGTGACAAGAGCAGATTATTAACCAGGAATGGGACTCCCAGGCCAGCCCACCCCGCTGTACCACGCAGACTCTTTTCACACAAGGACCCTGGGGTCTAAGCACAAGGCTATGGGCCCTCTAGCCCCACCTCCACTCAACACAAGAATCCATCCATCAACAGCTCTGCCAGTGCATCCACAAAGCCTTTTCCCAGAAAGTCACAGAGACAGAGGCCTGGCCACAAAGACCTTTCCCCCAGAGCAGCACCATGTATCCAAAAGAGCTCAAATACTGCAGTCCCAGGTGTTGAGTTTGAGTCCAGGTCTGCCCTGAGCAGTGGATAATTATAGATAGACTTCATGAAGAGCGCTACTCCAATGTATTTCTTGCAACAACCCTAGTGCAAGCTATTGAGTTTAGTAATTGGGTCCCATTATCACCCACATTTCACAGACGGCACGGAGAGGTTCAAGTGATTTGCCCGAGCTCGTGCAGTTAAGTAGGCAATAGAACTGGAAGGCAAACTCAAGCAACTCGTGGTCAAGATCCAATCATTGGCGGGCGCCGTGGCTCACTAGGCTAATCCTCTGCCTGCAGCACTGGCACCCCAGGTTCTAGTCCTGGTTGGGGCACTGGATTCTTTCCCAGTTGCTCCTCTTCCAGTCCAGCTCTCTGCTGTGGCCCGGGAAGGCAGTAGAGGATGGCCCAAATGCTTGGGCCCTGTACCCGCATGGGAGACCAGGAGGAAGCACCTGGCTCCTGGCTTTGGATTGGAGCAGCATGCCGACCATAGCGGCCATTTGGGGGAAAACCAATGGAAGGAAGACCTTTCTGTCTCTCTCTCTCTCTCACTGTCTAACTCTGCCTGTCAAAAAAAAAAAAGATTCAATGATTACGGTAACTGGGAAGATACATCTGTGGGAAGCATGAGTGATGTCTGGATCCAGATGTCCACCAGGTAGACAGACAGCAACAGTGGCGCTCAGCGAAACCCACTTTTGGGAACCACAGGATTTCTCCGATGGGTGACTTTAGCTCCGGCATCCCAACCGTTCCGAGCAAACCTGTCTCAGAAGTCTGCTACAGCCTGAAGCTCCATGTACGCAGGCCTCCTTCCTTCCCTCTCTCCTTTGTAGGGGGCACATCTTGCTGTGGGCTAAATAATGCCCACTCCCCAGTGTCCACATCCAAACTCCCAGAATCTATGCATAACCTCATGTAGCGGGAAGAATGGCATAGACTTAAGTCAGCGAAGGATCTTGCGATGGGCTGACAACCCTGGATCATTCCAATGGGCCTCCTGCGATTCCCTTTGAATGAGAGTGACAGGGGATTGGAGAAGGGACTGTGATAATGGGAACAGAGGCCAGCGCCGTGCAACTGTTGCTTTGAAGACAGAAAGGGTCAGGACTGCCCAGGAACCTCTTACACGTCTCTTGTCCTGGCACCTACTTTACAGAGGAGCCAAGCGAAGCCTCGTGGAGCCAGGAGTGGGTGTCGAGAAACCAGGCAGTAAGGTGAGATTTTGCACTGGTTCACCCTTTGCGCCTCCAATACCGAGAGGTAAACCGTGCACCCACATGCTACAGTCCAAGAATTGAAGACGCTGCTGGTGCTAGGCTGGGGAAAATATCCCAGTAGAAGGAGATAAAACATTGCTGCACGCAACAGTGATCTGGGTGATTGAAAATATGGAGAAACAGTGCCCACAAAGGAAGTGGACTTGATCAGTTACCACTAAGTTGTCTTCATGTCCCACAGAGGGATCTTGAGAAATGAGCACTTGGGGCTGGCGCTGTAACCTCTGAGTGTGGCACCGGCATCCTGTATGGGCACTGGTTTGAGTCCCAGCTGCTCCACTTTCCATCCAGCTCCCTGCTAATGCGCCTGGGAAAGCAGCAGAGGATGGCTTAAGTGCTTGGGTCCCTGCACCCACGTGGGAGACCCAAAAGAAGCTCCTGGCTCCTGGCTTCAGATCAGCGCAGCTCTGGCCATTGCAGCCATTTGGAGAGTGAACCACAGATGGAAGATCTCTCTCTCTCTCTCTCTCTCTAACTCTTTCAAATAAATAAAATAAATCTTTTTTTTAAAAGTGTTTGAAATTCATGCATGTTTTCATAATGTGCATTTTCCATGAACTTTTTGAGGACTCCACATACTTTCCAGCTTTCAGAAATGAAACGAACGATAGATTTTGGCTTATTATAAATAATCCGGGCTCTGGCACTGTGTATAGCAGATGAAGACAGCCTACAGCCATGCAAAGTCAGCTGGCCTGACTCATCAGCTCGCAAAAGGTCTCCCAGGTGCACAGCTGCGCCAACTCAGAAACAACACTCCAAGCTTAGGCACCAGACTTCAGGACCCAACATCTGTAGAAATCTCTGTATGGCGCTGTGTCCCAACAGGCAGATTGCACGGGTCCAGGAACCAAGGGAGGAGAGCAGGAGACAGTTCACTGACCTCCCGAGGGACCTCACTGCACTTTCTATCCCCGCAACTCTGGGCTTCACATGGTTGTTTGGTAGCCAAAGGGATACACAAAGGTACTTCAGATTTCATGGAAATGGAATTAAACGCTGAGTTTATTTTGGTGCCCCCCAAAATATGTGTTTTCCATGAACTTTTTGAAGATGCCTCAAAAGCATGGATTTCAGTTATTTTTGCGGCACAATAAACGTAGGTCACCAGCAGGTGAGCCCCTCCAATATCCACTAGTCTTCTCACTGAGGGTGATGAGAATGTCAGAGAGCCGTGGGCAAGGAGGGACAGGGAGTACCAGCGGTGACCCTCAGGTCAACCTCAGAAGTGGGGGCCTTTAGGTTGCCTCCCTAACTTCCTCTTCCTAAGGCCTGGCTTGCATGGGGAACGTTGGCCAATGTCACACTGCATAACCTACGGCAAGGGATGCTTTCTCTAGAAGCTTCAGTTTCCTTATCTGAAATGGGACTGCAAATGCCCGCCTTAGGTTATCGCAGCGGGGGCTACCAGAGGTTCTGTGACTTATGAATGGCAACGCAAGGTGAATGGCCATTTTTCTGCTGAATTTTGAATGCCCTTCTGCTGACCTCCAGCCATTGGTCTCGGTTCAGTCTTAGCTCTGAGCACAACAAGCCCAACCCACTCCTGTGGCAGCCTTCTATATATTCAAAGACAACATGGCTCCAGACTCTGGACCCCAACCTTAAGCTTATGCTGCGTCTCTTCAAGCTCCTCTCCCCATCGTCCAGCTGCTCCAGTTTCCAGTGTTCCTCTGGCACAAGGCACCCAGCTGGTCTCTATATTTCAGTAGGGACTGGCAGGGCAGGTGCAGACAGCAGAGGGCCCACCCCTGTAAGGGGCTGGTGGATCTTGGCTTCTATGGCAGCCAAGGTGCGCATCGCTCTTTTGAGTATGCAACCCACACAACACCCTTGCTGCTTCCCCGGGGCACTGCTGCCCTGGCAGGTGAGCCCATTCTGCAGTTGGTGTTTTGAGCCTGAATGTTCGCAGAATTTGGGAATCTGAACTGTTCACTGGTTCGTGACAGCTGTATGATGCTTCTCCAAGCAGCCTTTCAGCTGTGACTCCTGAGAGACGGCATGGCAAACCCCCACCAAGGGCTTCCCAGCAGCCCTCATCCCTTCTTCTATTCCTAGAGAGCTTCAGCTTACTCAGGCACTTCATGGTTCCGTGTCAGCCCCTCGGGGATGAAGCACTGTTGTCCTAAGACCATCAAAGAATAGCCTGTGTCAGGTAGGCAAGGGTTGCACGAGGGTACTTTAAAAAGCTCATGGTACACTGAATTAAGAGAGAAGTTTATTGAAGAGACCGTCTTTTCTCCAGCGCACCTGTTCAGTCCCTTTGTCACGAGACGGTGGCTGTAGGTGCATGGATTCATTTCTGAGCTCTCTAAGCTGTTCCACATCTATGTGTCTGTTTCTCTGCCAGTATCACATTATTTGGGTTATAGTAGCTCTGTGGAATGCCTTCAGACCAGATATTGTGATGCTTCCTTCTTGGTCCTTTACGTACAAGACTGCTGTGGCTCTTTGTGGGCTGGGGGAGGTTGCACCTCCACTGGAACTGGAGGGTTGTGTTTTCTAGCTCTGTGAAGGCTGCTACTGGTATTTTGACGGTTATTGCACTGGATCTGTAAGTGGTTCTGGGAAATATGGACATTTTAATAATAGCAAATCTTCCAATCTGTGAACGTGGAGCACTTTCCATTATTTTTGTGTCTTCTCCAATTTGTTTCTTTAGTGTTTTGTAATGTTCATTGTGGAGGTCTTACACACCCTTGGTCAAATTTATTCCAAGGGTTTGCCCTGTTGTTGCTACTGCTTGTTTTGTAGCTGCTGTGAATGGGATTACTATTGTAGATGGTGCTGGGGAAACGAGATATTCACGTGAAGAAGACTGACAAGTCAACACCACCTTTTACTCTCTATAAAAATCAGCTAAAATGGGGCCGCCGCCGCGGCTCAGTAGGCTAATCCTCCGCCTTGCTGCACCGGCACACCGGGTTCTAGCCCCGATTGGGGCACCAGATTCTGTCCCGGTTGCTCCTCTTCCAGTCCAGCTCTCTGCTGTGGCCAGGGAGTGCAGTGGAGGATGGCCCAAGTGCTTGGGCCCTGCACCCCATGGGAGACCAGGAGAAGCACCTAGCTCCTGCCTTCGGATAGGTGTGGTGCACCAGCCACAGCGTGCCAGCCGGGGTGGCCATTGGAGGGTGAACCAACGGCAAAAGAAGACCTTTCTCTCTGTCTCTCTCTCTCACTCTCCACTCTACCTGTCAAAAAAAATCAGCTAAAATGGTTCAAAGATGTAAACGCAAGACCTTGAACTATGAAATTACTAGACGAAAACACTTATGAACCACTTCAAGGTATTTACACAGGTAATGGTTTTATGGAAAATACCCCAAAAACATAGGCAATGAAGGCAAAAATAGACAAATGGGATTAAATCAAGCTGAGACGCTGCTTTCTGCACAGCAAAGGAAACTATTAATAAAGTCAAGAAACAACTGGCAGAATGGAAAAGACATCTGTAAACCATTTATCTGGAAAAGGATTAATACCCAGAAGATACAGGAAACCCAACAAGCTCAATAGCAACAAAGCAAATAATCCAATTAAGAAATGGGCAAAGCAACTGAATAGGCACTTGTCCAAAGAAGAAATATAAATATCCAACAAACACATGAAAATGCATTCAACATCACAAGCCATCAGGCAAGTGGGAATCAGAACTACAGCGTGGTGTCATCTCTCTTCAATTAGAATGATTCACATCAAAAAGTGACAAACATGGATGAGGACATGGAGAAAAGGGAACCCTTATAATATGGTCGATGCAAATGTTAATTAGTACAACCGCAATGGAGAATGGTATGGCGGTGCTTCAAAAAAACTGAAAATAAATCTACTGTGATGACCCAGCTATCTCACTTCTGGCAATCGAGCCAAAGGCAATGAAGTCAACATGTGAAAGAGAAAGTTGCTCTAGTTTATTTCCTGTAGCACCGTAACAGCCAAGATGCAGAATTAACCTTGCTGTCCGTCAACAGAGGGATGGATAAAGAAGATGAGGCGTATATCCATGATGGAGTATTATTCAGCCAGAAAAAAAGAACTAAATCCTGGTATTTGCAACAAAATGGGTGGAATTGTGGGTCATTATGTTAGGGGAAATAAGTCAGACACAGAAAGACAAATACAACAAGTTCTCTCTCCTATGTGGACATTAAAAAATAAATCAGTCAACCCTAACTTAGAGTAGTCGCAAGCTACAGTGCTACCCTGCACAGTGGCCTGAGTTTACAACAGGGTGTCATTGTGTGAAGAACTGGAAGAGAGGAGCTGATAAGGAAAGCTGACGAAAGATAAGGAAAGGCAAGTTTTCTGGCTTGATGAGCTCATGCTATGATTGTGTGTTGAATGTCCATTATACCCCCTAAAAATGCACAATTATGACATGGTACCCAAAATAATTAAAAATAAAATAATTTTTATAAAATTTATTTATCTGAAAGTCAGAGTTACACAGAGAGAGGAGAGGCAGAGAGATCCTCCATCTGATGGTCATCTGATGGTTCACTCTCCAATTGGCCACAACGGCCAGAGCTGTGCTGATCCAAAGCCAGGAGCCAGGAGCTTCTTCCGGGTCTCCACATGGGTCCAGGGGCCCAAGGACCCCAGCCATCCTCCGCTGCTTTCCCAGGCTACAGTGCAGAGCTGGACCAGGAGTGGAGCAGCCAGGTCTCAAACCATCACCCATATGGGATGCTAGCATCTCAGGCCAGGGCTTTAACCCACTGCACCACAGCGCCAATGTGGGGAGCAACTCGGACTAGACTAAGTTACTAGAATTAAGACTTATTCTATGCATCTGCTCTCCCACAATATGGCGCTGGGAGAGGAGAAAACAGCTTCTACACAGCTGCCTCCAGTTCAACCAATAAACAGCAGGACCTGCTCCTGATTGGAGGAGAGCAGCGTACTCGGCGTGTGGGTAGCAGAGTTGGGATTGGTGGAAAAGGACTATAAAGGAGGAGAGAGACAACATGCACCAGGAACATCTGAGGGAACACCTGTGCAGCCCCCGAGAGAGCCGGCCGGTGGTGTGCCGCACCCCCGCAGAAGTGGGGAAAGTGGCTAGGGGGAACCGCCCTTCCACGGAGGTGGAAGGGACGGTAGCCAACCTGGGAAGGACCAGCAGCAAACCCGGGAAGGGCCGAGCAGACAAAAGAACAGCTCAGGGTCCTGTGTCGTTCCTCCACGAAGAGGGGGAGCAACACGCCAACCCCAAAATAATTTTTTTAAAAAAGGATTAGTTTATGGGGCAGCCATGTGAGCAACAAAGTTAAGCCAGCACTGTATAATCAGAGGGCCTGGCTTCATGTTCCTGTTCCACCCACATTCCAGCTTCCTGCTAACAAGTACCCTGGGAGGAAGGCAGGGATGGTTCAAGTCCCTAGCACCCTGCCACCCATGTAGGAGATCTGGATGGAGTTCCCGGTTCTCAGCTGCCACCTGGCCCCGTCCTGGGCTTTGTAGGCATCCAGCAAGTGAACCAACAGTTGAGAGCTCTCTCTCTTCTCTCTCTTTCTCTCTCTCTCTCTGCCTATGTGTGTGTGTTTGGTACGCTCTCTCTCACTTTGTCTCTCTGCCTTTCAAATATATTTAAAAACTAAATATAATGTATTTTCCAAGATAAGTGTATTTGGATGCAAAAGCGTTTGAAATCCATGCCTCATAACATGCATGCTCCATGATTCTTGCAAACCTGACAAAGGAACGTGACAGCTGTAGGCTCATAGACCCTGAAGAGGAGCTCTCCCAGGTGAGTTTCTCAAGGCTTTTTTTGTTGTTGGTTAGTTCGTTGGTTGGTTGGTTTTTTTTTGAAGAAGGAGGAGACAACAGAGAGGGGGCAAGACACTGCCAGGGAGCTTCAGGGAGTGACTGTGAAAATATCACACCCAGGCCCATCTTGGCCAGCTGAGAGCTGCGTGGAGGCGCAGAACTAGCGAGACAGCAACGTGTGACCCTGAGTGTGTGGCTGAGCCCCTGCAGCCACCCAGCTGGGCAGTGCTGCTGGACACGAGATCAGAGTGTCCTCACGTTCCAGGGGGCCTGGGACCGCCCTGAGTCACCTGGTGTCTCTGTGTGTTTCCTTTGATTCCATGAGCTGCCTGAGACAGCCCTGCTAAGTCCCTGTGAGCAATGGCAGGGACCTGCTGAGTGACATCGAGCAGACCGGGGGCCCAGCTGAGGTCCCTGCTGCTTAGAAGGAAAGGAGACAAAATGAGGAGGCGAGCGTGTGCGAGGAGAGGAAGGGACACGTGTCACTGAGACCCCAAACAAACGGCCATTTACACACGTGGAGGTACATTAATTGCTGAAATTGAACTAATGAGAGAGACATAATTAGCTGCTGAGAGCCGCTCTGCTAATGAGGTCTGAACAGGCCTCTCATTAGCCACATGTCTGGGGGATGCAGAGCTGGGGGAAATGCAGAGGGGTGGGCAGGCTGGAAGGCAGATTGGGACCTCGGGGGGCCCGGGGCCTGGCCCCTCCAAGGGAACCTGGTCCCCAGAGCAGGACATGAACCTCCTGAGGGAAGGAGCAACACAGCCACAGATCACAGAGACACGGACGTTTCTCTGTCACCCTTGGTATGGCCCAAGTCCCTGCACCTGTCGGAGTGCCCAAGGCCACCGGCCACAGGATGGGTGGAAGGCTCCTGGGCCCGGTCTGCACTTACTGAATCCAACCTCTGGGTGTGAGTTTGTGTGATTTGCCATGCAAGACGCCACCCACATGTCTTTAAGAAACTGACCCTAACTCCAAGCTCATTTGCATTTTTTCTAGAAGTCCAGGGAAAAAGCAGTGTTCCACTCGGATGGCCAAGTCTCTGATCCTGGCCCCACGGCTTGGGGACAGAGGAAATTAGATGTGAGTTACACTGTGGTGGCCCACAGATGAGAGCAGGGACAGCCAGGACCTCCCTTCCTCCCCAAGCAGGGTTAGGGCCGCTGCGTTCGGGTCTTCCAATTGCTTCTGTCTCGTCCTGTGGCGTGACTGGCCCTCCCCTCTAGCTCTCTGCTCCTGCAGGGACAACAGCTGGGCCCTGCTGGGGGGTCTCTACTCCCAGTGCCCCCCTCCATCCCCGCCTGGGACACTGCGAGGTAGGATGAGCTCACTCAGCCCCATGGTAGACTGTTCTCACGTAGCGACTCCCCGAATCCTCATAGCCAGCCACGCGCCCAGGGCTAGAAACCGAAGCCGAGAGAGGAGAGGTGACTGGCACGGATCTCCTGCCTTCGTGTAACTCCCAGCTTCTCAGAAAGGAAGAGTCAGGAGCTGGAGGGGCCGTGTGTCCGAGCTGGAGTACGAGGAACGCCATCGCTGGCACGCTTTTGCAATTCTCCTTGTGGTTCCTGGGGTGGGGCGTTTGCTCGGCAGTGAAAACACTGCTTGGGACGCCCACGATCTGTGCTGGAGTGCGTGGCTTCGCTTATGATTCTAACTGCCCTGAGGAGGCAGCAGATACTGGCTCAAATGGTTAAATCCTGGCCACCCACGTGGCTCCCTGCTAGCTGTGGGCAACTGGCAAGTAAACCAGTAGACCAGAAAATGGAAGCGCTCTCTCTCTCTCTCTCCCTCTCTCCCTCTCTCCTTCTCTTTTCCTCTCTCTCTCTCTGTCTCTCTGTCTCTCTCTCTGTCTGTCTCTCTGTCTCTCTCTCTCTCTCTGTCTCTCTCTCTCTCTCCTTTTCCACCCTCCCTCCCCAGTCTGGAAGATACTTCATGGCTTCATGACCAATAACTTCTTAATAACACTCTCTGTGACCGAGAGGAAAACCTCTCCCCACAACGCAGCCGTCTGCTGTTTGCAAAGCGCATGAGCTCAAGACCGTCTCTCAGCAGAGAAATTGGTCCCCAGCTCCTGACACCTGTTCCCCTCCCCCGCCCAGCACCCAGTACCAAGGAGCGGAGCAGAGGACTAGCGTCTTTACTTTTGCATCACTGGCCTCACTTGCTGCAAAAATCACACTGCACGCCCGAAACGAGGCGATCAAAACACAAATCCTAACGAGCAAAATCTGACTGTAATCTCACCTGTGGGCTAACGGCCCCCCCACCGGCTGCACAAAACGGTGAGCGGTGCGTGGAGTCCCTCACCGGCTCCCTCCACGGGCAGTCATTAGCAGAAGGCTTTCAGGAGCTGCCGGCATTTTCAAACGAACCGAGTGTAACAAGATGAGCTGGAGTGAAACTAATTCGGAGATGTCTGGCATTTTTTTTTGTTTTGAAAGCCCGAAACACAACAAATCGCAGCCAGGACACACGTGTGTCCCTTTCCAAGCCAGCGGAGCCCAGCCTTTGGGAAGTGTGCTGTGGGATAACCGGGGAACTGGCGATACACAGCTCAGAGCCCATGGGTGGTCCCCAGAGGCAGGAATGGCCTCTGGCAGGTGCAGTGGTGACCTCGAAGACCGTCCCAGTGACAGCCTGGCCTGGGCTGTCTGACCTGCGTTTCCGGCTGCAGCTGCTTTACTGTGCACGGTTCTGGAGCACTCAAGTCCAAAGCACAGGTTTCAGTGGGGTTCTGTGTAGTTCTACAGCCCGGGGAGAGGCCACCCCGCCTTCTGCAGCTTCTGGGCGCAGGCCAGCCCTGCATGGCAGCTGCCCCACCTTTCTCTGCCTCTCTCGTCATCTGCCTTTCTCCTCTGGCCTGGGCCTCCTCTGTCTGCCTCTCATCCTTGGATTCAAGACCCATCCAGTCGTGCAGGGTGGTCACCTCCCACACCCCGTGAGCCTTAACTTTGACTTTGCCAAGGCCTGTTCTACTTAGGGTCCCTCTCCCAGGTTCCAACTGAACATCACTTTTCTTCCGGGACCAGAGGGGGCGCTGTTGGTCCTGCTACCGTTGGATGCGGGCGTTAAAGCAGCAATTGCACCACTTTTGAGACCAAATGGACAAGTGGAGAGCAGGCTCCCCACTGCGGCAGGCGGAGCCGCAGGGGTGGACAGCTGGCCACAGAGGCTGTCTCCCAGGGGCACCGGGGTGCAGGATGGGAAAAGGTGCAACAAATCAGACAGAGGAGGACACTGGAAGTGATGAGGTAGGGGTCTGCCCTGGAAGGCAGGGGCGGCAACAAGGCCCTTGGAACTACAGAGGAGACACCTGGGGGAAGGGGCGAGCAGGGGAAGACCTGGTGGACCCTCCCCCTCCCTCCCTCCCTCCCACCCACGCTCGCCGTGGGACATCAAGCCCTGGACCAGGGGTCTTCGGGAATCAAGTGTGGGGACACAGAGGCCTTGTGCTTGTGGGGAACGCAGAGGGGACCCAGGAAACCCAGGAAGGCCCTTCCCTGTGCTGTCCCTCCCAGCGTAAACCCACAGAGCAGGTGAGTTCCAGCATAAGGAGTGCTCCCTCATCGGGAGCTGGGTCGGAGCACTTTGAGCAGGTGTGCTGGGTGCCGTGCAGGTGTGAGCTGTTCTCTGGAGTCTGGACACGCTAGCCTAGGGCCTACCCCGCCTACCCTATGCCTAAGGGGATTCACAGGTACGGAGCCAAGCCTCCCCCACACTCAACTCCTGTCAAATGGCCCAAGAAGCTGGGTGCCTACCATTCATGTGAGAGGCCGGGATTGAACTGCTAACCCCCAGGTTTAACCTGGTCCAGCCCCAGCCATTGCAGCCATTTGAAGAGTGAACTAGTAGTGGATGAGAGCCCTGTTTCTCTCTCCCTTTCTCTCTCTCTCTCTCTCTCTCACCCTCTCTCCTTCACTCCTGAATAAACAAATAATGTCTTTTAAAAATATGACTCATACGAATCGCAGTGAGCACATATTTTAAATCAGATTTATTTAGTTCAGTAAATCCAATAAAATAGACAAATTGGCTCAAATGAAAGATAGGGCCTGTTTAGTCAATGGAAGAAAGATTCCTGGAATTTGATTGCTAAATCAGACACAAAATTAGTTATTGTCTTACAGAGCAAATAAAAAAAAGAAAAAAACACAGCTCTAATTCTGCAATTATTGTTGGCTTTTTTTTTTTTTTTTTTTTTTTTTTTTTTTTTGCCAGACGGGGAGTGGTTTATAGTTATGTTTTATCCACAAGTGAACACGCAGCCCCCTGGTGCTGCCCTAGGCAGAGGTGAGCGGTGAGCCCACAGCACTACAGAGCTGCAGGCAGTGACCAGGCTCCAGTGCGACATGGAGGGGGCCCACCCTTGGCCTTTGCCTTGGTCCCTAGGTTCATACAACTCCTCTTAAGAGATATGAGGGAAGTTATTAGAAACAAGAATAAGAAGATACAAAAGAACCCAACAGAAATATCCGCTATAAGACATGCGAATGTTGCTAAGTAACACAAAAGGCGGAGGAACAGAAGGAATGCAGCTAAGAAAGGAATTTACTATTTGGAAGGCAAGGGAGAGGACATTTCTCAGAATAAAGAATAGAAAAGCTGAATGAACAGAAAAAAGGAGACAATAAAAGTTAAGGGAAGTGGGCCGGCGCCACGGCTCACTAGGCTAATCCTCCGCCTTGCAGCGCCAGCACACGGGGTTCTAGTCCCGGTCGGGGCGCCGGATTCTGTCCCGGTTGCCCCTCTTCCAGGCCAGCTCTCTGCTGTGGCCCAGGAGTGCAGTGGAGGATGGCCCAAGTGCTTGGGCCCTGCACCCCATGGGAGACCAGGAGAAGCACCTGGCTCCTGCCATCGGATCAGCGTGGTGCACCAGCCACAGCACGCCAGCCACAGCACACCGGCCGCGGCGGCCATTGGAGGGTGAACCAATGGCAAAGGAAGACCTTTCTCTCTGTCTCTCTGTTTCACTGTCCACTCTGCCTGTCAAAGAAAAATAAAAAAAAAAATAAATTAAATTGAAAGTTAAGGGAAGTGGGCACTATACATTAAATTGCTGGTACTCAGATTGGAAAGAAATCCCAGCAGTAGGCCTTTGGTGTGCAGGTGAAGACCTCACTTGCCATGCGTGGGTGCCTGAGTTCAAGTCCCGACTCTGCTCCCAAATCCAGCTTCCTGCGAATGTGCATCTTGGGCGGCGGCGGTGATGGCTCAAGCAGTCGGGTTCCTGCCCCCGACATGGGAGATGCAGCGTCAGCTCTCGGCCTCTGGCTTTATCCTGCCTCACTGCCAGCGATCTTGGGAGTGCACCAGTAGGTGGAAGGTCTCCCTCTCCCTTTCCAGTAAACACATTTACTTGACTAATGGAAAATTTTAAGTAAAGAAATTCCTGAAAGATAAACATACCTATTCAGGAGAAAATGCGGGAACAAATGCGCTGAAATCGGGAAACATGGGAATGGGCGTTTAGCCCAGCAGCTAGGACGTCCATGTCCTTAGGGTTTAAAAAAAGGCTGAAAATCTCAAACAGAAGAAGAGCATAGAACATTAAAAACCGACTGTCTCACTGATACAGATCTGTGTAAAAAGCAACACTTCCTACAAGAGAGCATGACGTAGAGATCTCTGACTATAACAAGAACACAAATTGTATACACTTTTATTCAGCCAAACTGTCTTTGAAATAGGAGCGCCTGACAAATAATATTCCACGTCCACAGAGTCTCAGAGGCATTGCCCTGGGAAGACCTGTTTTGGAAGGACTTGATGACAAAGCACCGAAATCCATGAGACAAACCCAGGAGCTGTTGCAAAAACGTGTGAAGGAAGACAGTCCAAAACTTCATCAGCAGAAGTACTGGCCCAACCAAAATCACGGGGTGGACATCATAGATGGGCCCAGACGTGGAAACAATGGAAAGGAAACTCTAGATCATTGTCTTCGACTGTTTTGTGCTATGGTGATGAGATTCCCAGGGCTGGTAACTTTATCAGAAAAGGGGTCTTTTTAGCTCGCAGTTCTGGAAGTTCAAGGGCTCACATCTGGAGAAGAACTTGGTAGCAGAGTCCCGAGGAGCCACAGGGCCACACAGCTACAGACCAGGAGGCTCTGTGTGTGTGTGCATGCGTGTGTGTGTGTGCGGGTGTGTGTGTTCAGGTCTCACTCCCCCAGTACAACATCAGTGTGGATCCCTGATCCTAAGCACCTCTCAAAGATCACCCTCTAAATACCACAGCCAATTTAAGTCTCCACCCTCCACAGACCTCACAACCCAAATGAAATTTCAACTCCTGAATCCCTGGGAGATGCCGAAACCCTAGCCAAGCCATAGCCACGGTTATTAAGTAAAAATGAACCCCATGAATCTTTCATCTTCTGGAATATGCTGCCTGAAAGAAAGTCCAATTGAAAATAAAAGAAGGGGAAAAGAAATCAGGAATTTCTCATGGAAGAACGACCATGTGGGTGTTGCCTTATGATTTATCCTGGAGTACTAGAATCCCACCTTGTTAGGGAAAAGACAGCCCCTTCATAATGATACCAGGTTTGAGTAAGCAAACACATTGGGCACCTTTTGAAATGCTGTTCATCTAATAAAAAAATCTCAAAATATAGGAAGGAAAGTGACACCAGCTGCTGAGAAAATTTTACCATCACCATCATCACAGGAAATCTTTATTTCCTGCGTATGCTACTGACAGAACAAGCAGAGAACGGTCAGGGACGAAGATCCCACGGACAACACAGCCATCTCCACCTCCTGGGCACAGACCAACTACCCAACACGCACGGAAGGCACAACTTCCCAGCTTATACAAAACACGGACGAAATGTGATCACCTCCGAGGCTCTCATGAAAACCCTTGGCAAATGTCACCCTGTGCCTGCCCTTGGCAGAACCAAATATAAATTCTCACAACTTTGATATTGGAAAATGCACCCTGGGGCCAACACTGTGGCATAGAGTGTAAGGTGCAGTGCTGGCATCCCGTTTGGGTCCTGTCCGTGTCCCGGCTTCTCCACTTCCCATCCAGCTCCCTGCTAATGGCCTGGGAAAAGCAGTGGAGGATGGCCCAAGTGCCTGAGCCCCTGTCACCCACGTGAGAGACCCAGATGAAGCCCCTGGGCCTTGGATTTGGATCCGCTCAGCTCTGGCAGTTGCAGCCATTTGACAGGTGAACCAGAGGATGGATGATCTCTCTCTCTCTCTCTCTCTCTCTCTCTCTCCCCCCCTCTGCGTAAATCTGTCTTTCAGTAAATAAATAACTCTTTTTAAAAATGCATCCTGTTTTATAAGTTATAGAAGGAATCATAATACATTTTATATTATTTTTAGTTTTCTATGGTTAATTCACAAATGATGACTGTGTTTAGTTATGAGATTCAAACTGATGTTACAACGGATGAACAGGATGTAGAACAACCAAATCAAGCTAACGCATCCATTGCTTTAAACGCTTATTTCTCATGGTGGATGCATTTAAAATTCACCTGCTCAGTGACTTTGGGACATGCACTGTATTGTCTCCCATGGGGAAGCTTCTCTTCCACAGAGAGCACATGTGACCTGTGTTTTCGTGCCTGGCTCGTTTCTCCCTCCCATTCTGTCCGCTTGGCCGCACGTGGCAGAGCGCCGTTCTCTTACAGTGCTGACTAATATTCCATTGTGTGAACCCACCTGCTTTCTCTGCCTATGGAGAAATCGGGCTGATGGCCTGAGTGGGAGATTGTGAACAGTGGGGCAGTGACCATGGTGGTGCAGGAGATAGTTGAGACATCCTCGTTTCTAATGTCTTGGATAGACGCCCCGAGGTGGGATTGCTGAAATCTACGAAGCTAGTTTTAGTTTTTTGAGAAAACGTCATCCAGTTTTCCATCTCACTGCGCTAATTTACATTTGCAGTCTAACGGGGGAGAGAGGAAATCTCACTGTGGTCTTGGTTTGCAGCTTCCTGATGTTGAACATTTGTTTTTCGGTATTCCTGTTTGCCGCTTAAATCCCTTCTGTTGAGAAACGCCCCTTTTGCATTTTTATTTATTTATTTGGGAGGCAGAGACACAGAGCCACGAAGAAAAGGAGCTTCCATCTACTGCTTTACTCCCCAGATGGCTGCAAGTGCTGAGGCTGGCCCAGGCCAAAGCCAGGGGCCAAGAATTCAATCCAAGTCCCCCATGTAGGGGGCAGGGATCCAGCTTCTTGTAGAATCACCACTGCCTCCCAGGATGCACAGCAGCAGGAAGCTAGAATCTTTTTTTTTTTTTTTTGACAGGCAGAGTTACAGTGAGAGAGACAGAGAGAAAGGTCTTCCTTCAATTGGTTCACCCTCCAAATGGCTGCTATGGCCGGCACGCTGCACCGACCTGAAGCCAGGAGCCAGGTGCTTCCTCCTGGTCTCCCATGCGGGTGCAGGGACCAAGGACCTGGGCCATCCTCCACTGCCTCCTGGGCCACAGCAGAGAGCTGGCCTGGAAGAGGAGCAACCGGGACAGAACCCAGCACCCGACCGGGATTAGAACCCAGGGTGCTGGTGCCGCAGGTGGAGGTTTAGCCTAGTGAGCCGTGGCACTGGCTACACCCTCCATTCTTTCCCAATGGGCAGTGAGTCCACTTTTAAACCAGTACCTTACAGCTTTAATTACTATCACTTTGTAGTGTAGTTTGAAATCAACTAGTATGATATCCCCAGCTTTTCATGTGTGTTTGATTTTTTGTTAGTTTTTCTCAGGGTTGCCTTGGCTTGGCTGCTTAAGATTCTGTAGCCCCTGTTGTTGTGGTTTTATGGTCCTGTATGAATTCTAGGATTTCTTTCCTTTTCTTTAAAGGTCTATTTATTTACTTATCTAAAAGGTAGAGTGTCAGAGAGGGAGAGACGGAAACAGACAGAGAGAGAAGAGAAAGGGAGAGATCTTTCCTCTGCTGGTTCACTCCTCAGACAGCATTGGATGACTGTGATCATGGGGCTGGGCCCAGCTGAAGCCTGGAGCCAGGGACTGCATCCTGGTCTCCCACAGAGGCGCAGGGATCCACGCAGTCGCTGCATCCTCCGCACACTAGCAGGGAGCTGGCTCAGAAGCGGAGCATCTGGGACTCGACCCCGCACTCCGGTACAGCTAGGCAGCAGGTGGAAGCGATGGCTTAATCAGCTGCGTCACAACACGGGGCCTGGGATTATTTTTCTAATTCTGTGGTAAATAACATTATGTATCACATTACGTCTGAGTATAGACATTTTAACATTGACTCGTCCAATCGATGAGCATGCGCAGTTTTCCATTCATGTCTTCATTTTTTTTTTTTTTTTTGACAGGCAGAGTGGACAGTGAGAGAGAGAGACAGAGAGAAAGGTCTTCCTTTTGCCGTTGGTTCACCCTCCACTGGCCGCCGCTGCCGGCACACTGCGGCCGGCGCACCACGCTGATCCGATGGCAGGAGCCAGGAGCCAGGTGCTTTTCCTGGTCTCCCATGGGGTGCAGGGCCCAAGCACCTGGGCCATCCTCCACTGCACTCCCTGGCCACAGCAGAGAGCTGGCCTGGAAGAGGGGCAACTGGGACAGAATCCGGCGCCCCGACAGGGACTAGAACCCGGTGTGCCGGCGCCGCTAGGTGGAGGATTAGCCTAGTGAGCCGCGGCGCCGGCCCTGTCTTCATTTCTTTCATTAATATTCTATAAGTTTCAATTTACATCTCTTTACCTCCTTGGTTAAATGTATTCCCTTTTTTGGTAATTATCACAAAAGAGACTATTCTCTTGATTTTCTATTAGAAAGTTTGTTGTTAGGATATACTGAATTTTGTATATTGATTTTGCATCCTACAGATTTGCAATGTTCATTTATTGGTTATACTAGTAGATTTTTGGTAGCTTGAGGGTTTTCTATGCATAAGATCATTTGTTCTCCACACAATGGCAATTCCACTCTTTGCTTTCCTGCTTGGACTCATTTTCTCTCTTACCTAACTGCTCTAGCACGAACTTCTAGTACTATGTTGAATAGAAGTGGTGAGAGTGGGCAACCTTGTCTGGTTCCAGATCTTAGAGGAAAGAGTTTCCATTTGTCACCGTGGATGGGGACATTAGCTGCGGGCTCACCACATGTGGCCTGTACTGTGTTGAGATACATTCCTGCTACAGCCGATTTGTCGAGGGTCTGTGTCATGTAAGGAGGCCGAGTTTCGTCAGATGCTCTTTTGCGTCCGGTGCGATGGCCTAGGATGTGCGTCTTTCACTGTGGTGACGCACTAAGCGTGTTCACCGGTGCTTTGACCATCCTCGCATCCCATGGACGAAGCCGTGTGATTGTGAGAGATGCCTTGAATGTGTTGCTAAATTTGGTTAGCTAGTTTTTTGGGAGACTTTTCCATCTGTGTTCTATAATAAAATTGTAAAATGTTCTGAACCGAATGGTAATGACAACACCTGTGATAGTATGACCACGATCACCAAAACCTGTAGGCCACAGCCAAAATGACGTCTCAAGAGAAAGCTAGGACTGTGAACACCTAATGTGAGAGACCCAAAAACCCCACATTACTGAGTCCATTGATCTTTATCTTAATCACCCAAAGAATAAACCAACAAATAAAAAGTAAATGCGGGCCAGCACCGCGGCTCACTAAGCTAATCCTCCACCTTGTGGTGCCGGCACACCGGGTTCTAGTCCCGGTCGGGGCACCGGATTCTGTCCCGGTTGCCCCTCTTGCAGGCCAGCTCTCTGCTGTGGCCCTGGAGTGCAGTGGAGGATGGCCCAGGTCCTCAGGCCCTGCACCCCATGGGAGACCAGGAGAAGCACCTGGCTCCTGCCTTCGGATCAGCGCGATGCGCCGGCCGCAGCGTGCCGGCCGCGACGGCCATTGGAGGGTGAACCAACGGCAAAAAGGAAGACCTTTCTCTCTGTCTCTCTCTCTCACTGTCCACTCTGCCTGTCAAAAATAAAAATAAAAAAGTAAATGCAAAGGGGCAGTAACATGTGAGTAAAACTTAACAAAACAAAGAAATCATGACACATGCCAGAGTGTGGCCGAGTCTGGCAGACATTACACTAAGTGAAATTAACCGGTCACGGAAAGACTGACATGTATGGTCCCCTTACAGGGATACTTAGCGTAATCAACATAGAGTAATCAACACACGTGGAAGGGTGGCAGCCGCAGGTAAAGGGGGAAGGGGCTGGGGATCGGTGTTTCCTAGGCGTAGACTTTCACTGTTGCAAGATGAAGAATCCAGAAGATAGATGATTACACACACAACGAATGCATTTAACACCACAAAGGCTATGCTTGATGACAAGTAAGACGGTCCATTTTCTAATACGTAAGAGAAAAGTTCAAGTGAGAGTGAAAGCATACTCTCCATAACTGTTTTCCAGGACTGGCATATCCTGCAAGAGCTACGACAACACTTGGGCTGCCCACATCCCCTATCAGAGCGCCTGGGCTCCAGACTGTTCCACCACTGTCCGCTGTAGCTTCTGCTCGTGTGCACCCTGGGAGACAGCAAGCGATGGCTCAAGTAGTTGAGCCCCTGACACCAACATGGGAGAGCCAGGATGAGTTCCCAGCTTCCAGCTTTGGCTGGCCCAGGACTGGCTGTGGCAGACGGAGTGAACTAGCAGATGGAGATTCTCTCTCTCTCTCTCTCTATCTCCGTGTGTGTGTGTGTGTGCCTGTCAAGTAAATAAGATGAAGAAATAAAATATTTTTAAAACAACTATTTGCTAATAACTTTGGAAACTTAAAGTGGATAAATTCCTAGAAAAATACAACAACTCCAGAAGAAGTCAAGCACTGAATGAATGATCCAGCAACTCTTTTTTTTTTTCTTTTTTTAACAGGCAGAGTTAGATAGTGAGAGAGAGAGAGACAGAGAGAAAGGTCCTCCTTATTCTGTTGGTTCACCCCCAAATGGCCGCTACAGCCGTCGCGCTGCGCCAATTCAAAGCCAGGAGCCAGGTGCCTCCTCCCGGTCTCCCATACGGGTGCAGGGCCCAAGCACTTGGGCCACCCTCCACTGCCTTCCCGGGCCACAGCAGAGAGCTGGCCTGGAAGAGGGGCAACTGGGACAGAATCTGGCACCCCAGCCTGGGCTAGAACCCGGTGTGCCGGCGCCGCAAGGCGGAGGATTAGCCTAGTGAGCCGCAGCGCTGGCCTCCAGCAACTCTTGTGCCCCAACGTCTTCCCAGAAACAAAACACCTGATCTGACTTCACAGGTGATATTTTCCCCAACTGTAGGCAATCGGCTATCCTAAGTTTAAGGAAGCACTTCCAGAACACAGGACAGGAAGACACATCCCCCAGTGTGTCCGTGGGCCCAGCAGAGCCCCGGTACTAATCGGACAAAGATGTTCCAGAGAAGGAAAAGCGACCGTGTGCTTGCAAAGACTACATGTAAATATCCTTCAGAATAGTAGCAACTCTCACTAACCGCAAGTCCCACCGAAACCGGTTTCATCCCTGGTACACACGGATGACCTTGTACTTTGAAAGTCAAGAAGTACTATTTACCATTATTGAGGTGGATAGGAAAAACCGTATAATTCATCAGTAAGCACAGGGGGAGATGCTGAAATTCAACACCTTTCTTAAGTCTCGCTAACTTAGTGGTGCACAGCACTTTCTTATCTCATGGAAAACAGATATGTTTAAGTCCAGGAAAATATAACCTCTGTCTTCTTGATAATGGTAGGATAATCACAACGACCACTGACTTGGACATTATAGAATGTTCTGGAAATCTAAGCCAGGACAGCAAAACCGGAAAGAAATGGAACTCCTAAGGATTTGTAGATGAACTCGTCCTTCAAAGAGACAGCCTAGAAGAATTACAGATGAATTCCCAGAACGGGAGAATTCAGCAAGTGGCCGGGTGTGCAGACGATCAGCCTGGAAACCCTGAGAGATACCAGAAGGACCACCTCGTTCACCACAGTCCAGAGAACGCCCCAGAATGTGACTTCCAAAAGTCGCATGAGACTACGCAGACGATTTTGGAATTTTATTAGCTATTTCGAAAGAGCTAAAGGAATAGAGAGATGGATAGATTTGAGCATGAATTTTATCTGTGTATCGTTCAGAATTTTCTTTAAGGTACATGAAGAAGTTAAAAATCGAGAGGAGATCCTTCTATTACTTAATTCTTTTTTTTTGACAGGCAGAGTGGACAGTGAGAGAGAGAGAGAGACAGATCTTCTTTTGCCGTTGGTTCACCCTCCAATGGCCACCGCGGCCGGCGCAGTACGGCCAGTGCGCTGCGGCTTGCACACCGCGCTGATCCGAAGGCAGGAGCCAGGTGCTTCTCCTGGTCTCCCATGGGGTACAGGGCCCAAGGACTTGGGCCATCCTCCACTGCACTCCCGGGCCACAGCAGAGAGCTGGCCTGGAAGAGAGGCAACCAGGACAGAATCTGGTGCCCCAACCGGGACTAGAACCTGGTGTGCCAGCGCCGCAGGGTGGAGGATTAGCCTAGTGGGCCACGGCTGAGCCGCGGCGCCAGCCATTACTTAATTCTAACAAGGGATGAGTGGCCCCAGATGGATCGGAAAGGCACAGCAACCTATGAGGAAAAAAAAAAAAAAAAAAACCAGATAAATGCGCACACAGGTTTTTCACAGAAGAGATGCGTGGCCCGGGAGACAGAGGAAGAAGTCTTTAATCATGGAAATGAGAATGAAGACCATAGTGAGACACCACTGTGTAGTTAACTGGCTGACAAAATATTGAAAAGTCTGACAAACTCAAGTATTGCAGAAGATGCAACTCCACAGGGTCCCATGACTCCAGGGGTAGACACAGTGAATCTCTGCAGGTGCTTTGCACAACAGTTTGGCTAATGTTTCCTAAATTTGCTCATTCACACCTCCTCTGTCCCAGCAAGTCCACTCTGAACTACATACCGCAAAGCAGTCACACGAGGAAATAATACACAAGAGCTTTCGTTTTATCATCGTTCGTTATGGAAAAAAAAAAAAAAAGCTGAACCCACCCAAATGCTCGTAAGTAGGATGGATGAACTGATAGCAATGGTGGAAGGGTCCCGTGGGAGCGTTGCATAAGCAGATGAAGTGCACCGACTGTGTTAGTTTGCAGTAATATGGATAAATCTTAGTAATTCAATGCGAAGCAGGAAAGTAATTCCAAAGATTACATAGACCTGGAGAGAATGTTACACAGTCCAAAATAACTCAAAACAAGTAGGCATCTCAGGACTACCCAGAAGTGAAATAAAACAATTTTGAAAATACAACAAGCAAATGTTATGGGGGCTGGCACTGTGCACAGCAGGTTAGGTCACTGCCTGGGACATGTGCGTCTCCCGTCAGAGGGCCACTTTCAGTCCTAGCTGCTCTGCCTCCGGTCCAGCTCCATGCTGGTGCACCTGGCAAGCAGTAGATGACAGCTCGAGTGCTTGGGCCCCTGCACTCACATGGGAGACCCAGATGAAGCTCCTGGCTCCTGGCTTCGGCCTGCCTGGCCTAGTGCTGGCTGTTGGCACACATCTGGGGAGTGAACCAGCAGATGGAAGATCCCTCTCTCTCCATGACTCTCTCTGTCACTCTGCCTTTCAAATAAATAATAAATCTTTTAAAAAATAAAATGATAAACAGAGTATTTATTTATTTTAAAGATCTATTTATTTATTTGAAAGTCAGAGTTACACAGAGAGAGATGGAGAGGCACAGAGAGAGAGAGAGAGAGAGAGAGAGAGAAGGAGAGGCAGGGGGCGTCTTCTATCCGCTGGTTCACTCCTCAGTTCGCCGTAACAGCTGAAGCTGGGCTGATCCGAAGCCAGGAGCCAGGAGCTTCTTCCAGGTCTCCCACGTGGGTGCAGGGGCTCAAGGACTTGGGCCATCTTCTACTGCTTTCCCAGGCCACAGCAGAGAGCCGGATCAGAAGAAGAGCAGCCAGGACTCGAACTGGCACCCATATGGGAGGCTGGCACTGCAGGCGGCAGCTTTACCTGCTGCACCACAACGCCAGCCCCTAAACAGAGTATTTAATTAGGTTTGCTTCAGATGGGGGAAATTCAGTGAGCGGTCAACAATACTCTGAGCTCTTGCTTACACTGGTGGTTTGGTGAGAGCTCATCATGTTAGCAAAAATACACGGATCCCAATGGTAAAGGCTAGCGAGGTACTAAGGACATGATCAGTTCAGTGCCTCGCAGGTCCACAGAGAGTTCAAAACCAAGAAAAAGTGTTTTCAAAGGGCAATTGGGTGAAGATGCTATCAGAAGTGAGGTCATCTGTTGACAGCAAAGAACAACTGGAAAAGAAAATGGAAAAAAAATCAATCAATCAATAGAAACTAAGGAAACAAGTCACTAGGCATGAGTGATTTTAATACTTATATATTTACTTGAAAGGCATAATTACAGAGAAAGAGAGAGACAGGAAGATGGAGAGAGAGAGACAGGGAGACAGAGAGAGAGAGAGAGAGAGAGAGAGATCTTCCAGCTGCTGGTTCACTCCCCAAATGGCTGCAATGGTTGAGGCTGGGCCGAGTGTAAGACAGGAGCCGGGAGCTCCAATCCAGGTCTCCCATGTAGGTGGCAAGGACCTAAGCACTGGGCCATCTGCTGCTGCTTTCCCAGGCGCATTAGCAGGGAGCGGGATCCAAAGTGAAGCAGCCAAGTCTGGAACCAGCACTCACCGGGGTGCCGGTATCACGGACGGTAGCTCATTCACCCACCCGCCACAGCGTGGGTCAGTGCGTGAGTAGTTTCAAGAGGAAGCCAGTTAGTGTGCAAATGCTCCGATCTGTTAGACAGAGACACTGCCAGGCAGAGCTCTGTTCCTAGGGCAGCTTCTATGGCAAGACAGACAGGTGTTAAACGTTTGCAGAGAGAACCAGCTGTGGGAAAATGATTGATTAACCCCAGCCCCGGTCACTCTATGCACATTGAACTGGTTGGCTCAATCTAGAAAATGCAGAAAGCAGGAGCCGGAGTGGCGTTCTCTGGATGTGCTAAGAGAAGCAGGCAGGATGTTACTGTGCCCGGTGGACTGCAGGGGGACCTGCAGGCTAAAAGAAGGCCGGAAGTTGCTCCAGACTGCCCAGATAGGATGAGACAGGCCTTGGAGACCTGCAAAACCACCCTTGAAGGCAGAGAGAGATTTGCAGCCGGGGGTGGGGAGGGGAAGAGAGAGAGAGAGAGAGAGACTGATTCTCCCAAGGCTGAGTTCCGGAAATGTATAGAACATTAACAACCAACAGAGACATGCAGGAAGATCCCAAATATGAGTTTTCACTTAGAGTAATTTGAATAAGGATTCATCAGAACTGACATGTAAATTCATCACTGATTTTTTTTTTTTTCATTAAAAAGCAATTCCAGAGCTGGAGTTGTGGCGTAGCGGGTAAAGCCGCCACCTGTAGTGCCGGCATCCCATATGGGTGCCCATTCGAGACTTGGCTGCTCCACTTCCAATCCAGCTCTCTGCTGTGGCCTGGGAAAGCAGAAGAAGATGGCCCAAGTCCCTGGGCCCCTGCACTCTGTGGGAGACCCAGAAGAAGCTCCTGACTCCTGGCTTCAGATTGGTGCAGCTCTGGCCGTTGTGGCCATTTGGAGAGTGGACCAGTGGATGGAAGACCTCTCTCTCTCTCTCTCTCTCTCTGCTTCTCCTTCTCTGTGTAACTCTGATTTTCAAATAAAGAAATAAATATTTTTTAAACAAAAGGCAGTTCCAAATTATCTCAAATTTGTCCACTGCTTAAACTAAGACAAGTGGCCTTGAACCCTGGGTGTCTAAGGATTTGTCCTTAGATGGATACTCTGGTAAAGGAGTTAGTATGGGGCAGAGACCAAGGGCTCAGGGGCGCCGTGCGTATCCCAGGTCTGGCATTGCCCGATGGGTGAGCACATGCTCCAGCTGAGAAGCATTGCTCTGGTTATTCTCACTGGGTTCAGATGTCACCTGGGCTTGGCTATTTTTCAAATGTATTTATTTATGTGAAAGGCAGAAATACATAGGGGAAAAGGGAGAGGGAAGAGAGAGAGGTCTCCCATCTGCTGGTTCACTGCCGAAACGGCCAGAGCTGCGCTGACCCGAAGCCAGGAGCCAGGAGCTTCCCCTGGGTCTCCCACGTGGGTGCAGGGCCCAAGCACTTGGACTATCTTCCACTGCTTTCCCAGGCCACAGTAGAGAGCTGGATTGGAAGTGGAGCAGCCGGGTCTCGAACTGGCACCCATATGGGATGCCAGCCCTGCAGGTGGAGGCTTAACATTTTACCCCACAATGCCAGCCCAATTTTTTTTTTCAACAAAAATACATATTTCCGATAACACTCTTGGAAATTTAAACACACAGTCCTGAGGAGGTTGAAGAGACACGAAACGAGGGCCCACATTCAGAAAGGGAGTCCTGCGTGCACGCTGTGTGCCCACCCGTTTTCTCACCTGGGAAACGAGCACCTGTCCAGCTGCCGGCCTCGCCCAGCCTCCCCGTGTGGGAGCACAGCCAGACCACGTCTCCCAGCTTCCCCTGCGGGTAAAATCAGCCCCGGGGCTGAGCTCTGGCAGCAGGAATACGCCCGGGTGTGAATTCCAACCCCGACTGCTGGCTCCAGCTTCCCGCTCACGCAGACCCTGGGAGGCAGCAGAGACGGCTCAAGGGATTGGATCTCTGCTGTCCATGTGGGAGACCTGGATTGAGTTCCTGACTCCTGCCAAATGAATAAGACTCTTTTTTCTTTAAAAAAAAAAAAAAAAAAAAAGAAAGAAGAATGCATTGCCTGAGCCTCAGCCCTAGTCCTTGCCGATTGCACAGAGAAGACCCTTCGGTCCCCAGACCCCCCAGACCCGATTTTTCCTTGGCAAGGAAGAAAGGCCAAGTGGATTCAGCCTCAGGTCACGTGTATTACAGACGACTAAGCATTGTTTAAGCTGGTCTAGGCCTCCCCAGAGTGCTGGGAAGGGAGAGAATTCACATGGAGTAATTAGCACCTAGACTGGCTCAGTGCGTGCCCTTCTGTTACTCAAAGGCCCTGGGAGCCCGGGACTCCACTGCCACTTCGCAGCCATCTCGTCCTGAATTGCAGGGTACAGTTAACCACACGTAACAAAGTCACGGCCTCAAGCTGTCACAAATTAGCCAGCACACTCCTAAGGCTTCGGAAGTGAGTGTGTGTGTGTGTGTGTGTGTGTGTTGATGGAAAAACGTAGAAGGGAAGTGAGGACCAGGATTTGAAAGGTGATATTCCAATGTTTTTGCAACCCTGGGTTTGGGCCCGATGGGTCAGGAGGCAGGGCAGGGCTCACTGTTGAGATGAGTCGGGTGTCGGAAGAGGTGCCGGCCATGGGTCTGCTGGCTCTACCAGAAGGGTGCATAGGATGTCTCTCATTTAAACACGAGAGGGAACGCGTTCAGAGTGTGTAGTCAACCGAAGGTGGGACTGTAACCTGGGCTGATCTGTTTCTCAGGGAAGCATGTTCATCTTTGTGCTCCTCTGATGGAGGACACACTGGCCGGGGACTGGGCGCCAGTGACGAAAGCCTGGGTGCAGTGCCAACAAGGAGGCCTGGATCAAATGGCCCAAGGCCAGCGAGGAAGGCCATTAGAGACAGTGACTTTGCACTGGGCTTGCAAAACTCCAGGCTATGCATTTGAGAGAAGATTCCCGAAGAGAATGAAAGGTTTGTAGACGCAGTGGGGCTTCCTGCATCACTCAGACCAGGAGGTCGGCTTTTGCAAGAGTGCAATGAAGCCCTTGCATCCAGTCTCACTCCTGGTTTTCAATTAATCTGCAATAATGAAGTCAACCACCCAAACACATCTGCTAATGGAGCTGCCCACTGGCCAGGCCAAGCCTCTCTCCTCACTGACAGCAAGCTCTCCCCACAGTGTCAAGGAAAATAAGGCAACAGGGTCCCCTCTCACCACCCCTCCCCCCGACCCCGCATGCCCTGCTGCTGCTGCCTCTGTCCAAGGTGGATGCAGAAAAGGAGCTGCCTGGGAGAGGATGCACAGACGGGAATCCATGCTCTGCCTGTGACAGCTATGGCAGCTCCCTGGTCCAGGGGGCAGCTGTTCCCTGATGGGAAAGACATTGAACTTGGGCTGGAAGTTCCTACCAGAGAACCCAGACTGTCGTTTCCAAACAGGTCAACTCGGGAAGCAGCTACCTCCCTGCTCCGTTCACTCAGCTGGCAAATGAGGGTAGTAGAATCGACCTGGAGTCCCCTTGAAGCGTTAACGAGGCCACAGGAGCTCACCGGGATGTCTCACTCAAGTGATCAGTCTGGGCGTGGGGAAGTGGCGCCCCAAGTGGTGGCAAATGGGGGAAGAGCAAAGAACGGGGATGAGCTGTGGCACAGAGCGAGCTGGCAGTGGACGAGGTGCCTGCCTGAGGAGCAGAGACTGGAGGAGAGGAAGAGAGAGGGTTGGGGAGTGGAGAGAGAGAAGGAAGGAGGAGCCCAAGCAAGACAGACTGCTGAGGGCTCGCCAGGCCCCTGTCCCCAGTCCTTCAACCATCTGCAGATCTCCCACTGACAAAGCATGGTGGTGGCGGGTGCCGGGCATAGAGATGGGCGACAGCACCTGCCACAATCCAATAAGTGCGTACTATTCTTTTCTTCTTTTTTTTTTTCTTTTTGGCCAAAATGGCCTAATGCACCTGGCTCCTGAGCCAAGTTTCCTATGTCTGCAAGATGTGGGGAGGCGGCTGGCGGCGTCCAGCAGGAAGCCAGCTCTGGAAGCCTGCAGCCCTGACCGTGTGTCCCCTGTCATCAGGGCTGACGCCTGGCCCTCTGTGCACAGCTAACTCCGGCTGTGGGCTGCGTGCCTCTGGATTTACCATGCTTGAGGTGAGGAATCGATTTCTTTCCACTCTGCCCCAGGGAAGATGGTTCCGGTACCCAAGAGTATGAACGAGGAAGCAGTGGCAGGGGCCGAGGTCTGGGGTGGAGGGGCTCTCTTGATGGGCAGGTATCGGGGCATATGAGCTGTTTCTCGTACACTCATTGGATACGTATTTGAGTCCCTTCTGGGTGGTGGTTTCCCGGATGCATATACTATGGAAAAAAAAAAAAAAAAAAAAAACGAGGCAAACTTCCTGTCCTTAGAGATCTGAGAAAGCAGATAAGAAGCCAGGAATGACAAAGAGTTGAGAGGGAAAACGCTGGGGGCAGGGACACCCAGCTGTGATGCCGAATCACGAGAGACCCTGGGAAAGGTCTAGTCCACATTCTCATCTCAAATGCGGAAAGAGCGTCCTCCCAGGGGGAGTGTAGCTCCGAGAATTTGCTGATTTGATGCTGTGTTCAGACCCGCATGGGGTGCTCCCATCCAAGATTCCCGTGGCCGGAAGTGTTTCCGGTTTTGGAATTGTTTCGGATTTGGGGATATTTGCATAGACATAATGAGGTGTCGTGGGTACTGACCCCAAGTCTGCCCATGAAATTCATTTATATGTTCTGTACACCTTACACACAGGGGACGAAGGTAATGTTGTAGAAATCATCGGTGCGCCTGTGTTTTGCCCGGAACCCACTGCAGGAGGTCGGGTGTGGAATTTTCCACTCGTGGAGTCAGGTTGGTGCCTAGCAAGTTTCAGATTTCAGATTATTTTGAATTTCACAGGTTCTGGACTCTCCACCTGGGTTATGAGATGGCTGGGTTCAATCCGTGGGAACCAGGGAAGAGATGGACACTTTGGGACATGGAACCTGTCTCTTCCACAAAGCCTCCACCAGGACTTCCGCCTCAAACAACCTCTCCCTTCTCTAACCTCCAAGCTTTGGTAGCCTGGTCTGGTCTGAGCTCACACAGCAGATTGTGGACAGAGGGTACGGGGGCGACACTGCTCTAACCTTCTGCCAATGTGCAGAGCCACAGCCGCTCAACTCCCAGATACAGTCCCTCCCGCTTCCGGAATGGGGATTGACATTAACTTCAGAGAGGTGCCCTGAGCACCCTTGGATCAGAGTCTCAGAGCTCTTCCTTGCTACTCAACCCTACTCTACCCTGCAAACTGTACCCCTCTGAGACTGGCCTCCAGCTTTGGATCTTGACGGTCATACTTGTCCCCAGTGACCTGGGTCCAGGTTTAATGGATTCCCTTTGACCATCCCTGGTCTAGAACCAAGGATCTGGACGTCCTGCCCTGAGCTCCCACCTCCTACTGGGCAGCCACCTGCTGTCTCTTGGCTGCCCACCACCAGCCCTGACACTTGCAGCAAGAGGCAGCTGTCCCAGCCTGCTCTGGTTGTGCCTAACCGCAGCTACCATGCCACCTGTCCTTTCAGCTCATCCACTAATCTACTGATTTCAGCCTCAAGCTTCAACTGTTTCCTGCAGGTAGAATTTCCTTCGGTTACAGACCTCCATCCATGTTTCCTTCCTGGTTCTAAACTCCCAGCCGTGAGCCCCTCTAGGACAAGGCTGCACCACGGTCTTCTTTGAGGACCAGCCAGTGTCTCACACATTTCCAAGTCTCTAAGTCTCTAAGTGACAGGCAGGTCCTTCTGGGGCAGGTTTGCTTCCCAAGCATTGCCAAGGGCAGACCCCACTGATTGGCGGCTGCCGGGATGACAGCCCGGGTGCCACGCATCCTCCACCAGCCAGTCCAGCCTGACCCACTGTCCCCAACCCCGGCTGCAGGCCAAGGTGTGCCTTTGAGGTCTCTCTCATCTCAGGTGCTCAGGGGCTGTGGGGATGTTGTCAACACTCTAGAGGTGCTCAGGGGCTGTGGGGATGTTGTCAACACTCTAGAGGAGTAAAAAATAAACAGCACTGGTCAGGCTCCGTGGATTTTTTTTCACCCGGATTCCCCAGCGTGCTCCTCCCTCCCTCCCTTTCCCATTGTCCTCTCCTCCCTCTTGCGCCCCATTACCTACCAGGAAAAAAAAATGACAAACAGGAAGGCCAATTCCAAGTGAGTGCAGCCCCAGCGTGCGTCCTGGCCCGCCTTTGGTCCTGTTATTTTCTCCTGTGTCTGGTTTTGACAGCTCTGATGACATTGATGTTTTCCAAAAGCCTCAATAAAAGGCACTTTAGCTGCAATCATCACCTCCATCTAATTTCCCCAGTCAAATTTTTTTTTTTTTTTTTTTGCTTAAATCACACACCAGAACTAAGGCCTGAGCTGTTCTGACGACTTGTCGCCAAATAGGACTTGGCCCGAATGGGCTGTCGTGAAAACCAAGGACAAATGGGGGAAGGGTTGAGTGGGGGGCCGGGGGTGGGGGAAGCATGATGTGGCCTGGAAGTGAAGAGGAGACTGACGGGGTCAACTTGTTCAGTTCTAGAACAGGTGGCTCTGGTGGTCTGGAGCCCAGGGCAGACAGCAAACATGTCCACGTCCCTGGGGAGAAGGTGGCAGGTGTGGAGCACCCAGCTTGCTGTGGGGGAGGTGTGAATGGGCACCTTCCTCTGCACCGTCACTCTGAGTAGCAGGGCCGTGTCCCTGTAGCTTCACAGTGACCTTGACCATGGCCGAAAGGCACCAAGTGGAACAGCGCATCGGCTGCTTCTCAGATGCATGTCTGTACTGGAGAGCCACGCACACACAGGGACGCATTCACAGGGTAAGGGCCCCCGCTCAGTGAACTTCCAACAGGTCGACTCGCTCGCGTGAGCACCGCCCAGACGGAAGGGCATGAGCATATCAGAAAGCTCGGCCCAGGGCTCCCTCGGGGTCCCCACTCCCCGGGGAGCAGCAGCACGATCATTTCTAAAGCCGCAGAATTCCGTTGTGCCTACTTAGCACTTGTGCCTTTCTGCATCTCACCCAGGGGGTTCCGGTTGACAATGTCACTCGTGTCATCGCCAGGTAGCGTTCCACGTGTCACTCTATCGTAAGTATTGGTTCATCTTACTGTTTGTTGTTCTTGTTGTTTTTGACAGGCAGAGTTAGACGGTGAGAGAGAGACAGAGAGAAAGGTCTTCCTTTCGTTGGTTCATCCCCCAAATGGCCACTACGGCCAGAGCACTACGCGGATCTGAAGCCAGGAGCCAGGTACTTCCTCCTGGTCTCCCATGCGGGTGCAGGGCCCAAGGAGCTGGGCCATCCTCCACTGCACTCCTGGGCCACAGCAGAGAGCTGGACTGGAAGAGGAGCAACCAGAACAGAACCAGCGCCCCAACCGGGACTAGAACCAGGGGTGCCGGCTCTGCAGGCAGAGGATTAGCTTAGTGAGCGGCACCGGCCTCATCTTACTGTTAATGCACACTCGAGTCGCTTCTGGTCCATGTCTAAACATTGCATCTGTCTTGGTGCTCAGAGGAGCTCATGTTGGTTGGGGGTCCACACCGAGGGGTGAAACGGCTAATTCATGGGTCGCATCTGTGTATTCGGCCTTCAGCAGAGTAGGAACATTCCAGCTGCTCCAGGCGTTTCGATTTCGTGGCTTTGCTCAGTGCTGGGCATTTCCGTCTGTCAGAAGTGATTGTGAGCAGAGGACAGGTTTTTTTGTTTGTTTGTTTGTTTGTTTGTAAGTTCTTGTAGTCGAATTGGAGCAATGGTTTTCCATGCCCTTGGTCCTGGTTCAAAATTCCACATGTGGGGCCGGTGCTGTGGTGTAGCAGGTAAAACCGCCGCCTGCAATGCCAGCATCCCACATGGGCTCTGGTTCGAGTCCCGGCTGCTCCACTTCTGATGCAGCTCCCTGTTATGGCCTGGGAAAGCAGTAGAAGATGGCCCTAGTCCTTGGGCCCCTGCACCCACATGGGAGACCTGGAGGAAGCTCCTGGCTCCTGGCTTAGGATCTGCTAAGCTCTGGCAGTTGCAGCCAACTGGAGAGTGAACCAGTAGATGAAAGACCTCTCTCTCTCTCTCTCTCTCTCTCTGTAACTCGGACTTTCAAATAAATAAATGAATCTTATAAAAATAAAATAAAGATCTATTTATTAAAAAAAATTCCATGTGAGAATTTGGACATTTCTCTGGTCACTAACGTTTTTGCACCTTCTTGACCATTTGAATGTCTCCTGTTAAGGCTTCTGATTTTCTCTGACGGATTGCCTATGCTTCTCGGACCAGTTTCTAGGCGTTCTTTGCTGGATGTTAGAGTCACCGGCCTTGTTGTTTCAGCGTATCCAGCAGAAGGCATGACATGTCACTCACAGGGCTCCTGCTGGCAAACTCGCCCATCGCTCTCTCTCTCTCCGTTTGTATCTTCAGCCTGATGGCAGGCATTCCTTCCCTCTCCAACCAGCAAAGGCGCCCACTGATGCTTCTTATTGGTGTTCACCTCTGCGTGGCCCGGATGCAGGGCCCCTGCATATCACAACCAGAGGCAACACAGCCATCCTCACAGGTGCAGGTCCACCCCGACTCGGAGCTCCAGCTACGGAGCACCCAACACCCCTTCCACGGCCCCAATGCTTCCCCAGGCTGCGAGCTCAACACGCACCCCGGGATGGTTGTGGAGGTGAGAACAGAAGAGGACGGGCCAGAACCCAGGTGGGAAACACCAACAGGAGATCACCTGCTTTGTAAGCAAAAAGGCTGCCGGTCTGGCTGGAAACCAGGGGCCAGACTCTGCTTCATTGCTGCCTACGGTAATCCGTCCATTTCTGGTTTTGCCCAACATTGTCCTAGGACCATTTCTGGTTTTGCCCAACATTGTTCTAGGTCCATTTCTGAGTTTGTCCACATTGTCCTAGGTCCCAAGTCTTAGCTCTTAACATCTTGGGACCTTGGAAACCCCTCAGTTGCCAGGGTACTTGGTCCCTGTGTCATTCCCTCCTAAACAGCTTGTGTGTCTTGGGGAATACTTCCTTTCTCTGGGGTCTAGAAGGCTCCTTGGTAAATTGGATTGGAAGGAGAACAGGGGGTCTAAAGTTTTCTTCCAAACCTCGGACTCCTTTTTCGTTTGGCTCAGGATAGGATGATCACATATGGACACGAGGCAGTTGCAAAAACTTCTAACCAGGGGTGGTGTGTACCCATCTCTGTGCTGGTCTTTCCCGCGTCACCGTGGCTACCAAGGGTGAGCGCCACAGTGTGCCAGGCTCAGTGCTCCCTTCATTGTCACAAAATCCCCGGATATAAGCAAACCTGTCACCATTTTCCTTTTTGTCTTTTTTATGCACAAGGAGGCTCACACAGCTCTAAGCACTGGGCCCCCTATCACACCAGTCAACCAAAGCCTGGCTTCAGCCCCAAGCTGCCTTTTTCCAAAGCCGCTGGGTTTTGCCACAGTGTTAAGCCAACTCGCCTCTGATTACGCTACACCTTGGTGTCATCGCTTGTAAAACGGCGCTCTCACCTTTGCGTCTCACACCTGCCCCGTGGCCCGACGTCTTCCTCCGCACTGTTCCATCTGACAACTCCCTGATGGCGTTCTCACGAGAGCCTTGCAAAATTAAAAAATGGTCTCCAAACACAAGGCCGGTTGTTAATAACGCCTGGAGAAAGCCAAAGCGCGTTCGCGAGGTTTCGACAAGTCGAATGTGGCAGATCCGTGCGCCCACTTCTCTGAAGCGAGCTTTGCAGACCTGATGTTGTCTAAAGAGACTGGCAGCGCATCTCGACTGAGAAAAAAGATCCAGGATGAACGAGAGAGACGGAGTCCAGGGAGCTAGCAGCCGACGTCCAAGTGTCCACATCCGTAAGCCTCAGAACGTTCTGGAAATGCAAAGATAAGGACTTCTAAGCTGTGTTTCCCAAGCTGTTCTCACCTCTCAGATGGCATTAAAATCTACGTCAGACTCCGTCTAGATGTGGGGATTCGATTCCCCAGCCGCCGAGAGGCTAAATCAGAAAGCAAACAGAACACCAGCGACAACAAGAGGTAACGGAATCCCAAGGACGAGGGAGGTGGAGGAAACCAAGCAGAGGAGACCAAATTTCAGCTGGGACGGACCCAGGTCTGAGCTGGGAACCCTCAGAGGGACCTGGGATGCATAGGGCAGGGAGCTGGATTAGGGCCAGGAGCAGGAAGCCACGCCTCCCCACCCTAAGTAATCCTATCTGCCCACCTGTCAGTCAAATAACCCCTTTCCCAGGATGTCCCTCCCCGCACCTGGGACCTGGGGCAGGTACCACGTAACCACTCCCTTTCTACCCTCTTAAGAAGCTGCAAATAACTGGGAGGGCCTTTCTCTCTCTTCTCTCTCTCTCTCTCTCTTTCTCCCCGACCTCGTACTTCCTGTTTATAGCCTGAGATGGTCCCCCATCCCTCTGTCCATCCTGGGAGGCCAGCGATGGCCTCTGTCTGTGTCTTGGGGGGAGGGGAGAGCTGCTCACCAAGCAGCATCAGGATTCAGAGGAACCTGAGCTCTGCTCCCTCCTGCGGAGAAAGCTACTCCCCCAGCCGGCGCCTCGGCTCACTAGGATAATCCTCCGCCTTGTGGCGCCGGCACACCAGGTTCTAGTCCCAGTTGGGGTGCCGGATTCTGTCCCGGTTGCCCCTCTTCCAGGCCAGCTCTCTGCTGTGGCCAGGGAGGGCAGTGGAGGATGGCCCAAGTCCTTGGGCCCTGCACCCCGTGGGAGACCAGGATAAGTACCTGGCTCCTGCCATCGGATCAGCGCGGCACGCTGGCCGCTGCGCGCCAGCCGCGGCGGCCATTGGAGGGTGAACCAACGGCAAAGGAAGACCTTTCTCTCTGTCTCTCTCTCTCTACTGTCCACTCTGCCTGTCAAAAAAAAAAAAAAAAAAAAGCTACTCCCCCAGGCCCTGGCGTGGACGCAGAAGGCAACTTCCCGGAGATGGCAATGGCGGTGACCGGAAGCCCACTTCCCATCCCTTAGCTCCAAATACAGGTGTTGCCCCCGAGCCTGTGGCAGAGGGAAGGGGCTTCCGGTCCTCTACCCAGAGGCTGCCCGGGGAACCTCGGACCCACGGCTGGGTTTGTGTCGGAGATCTGTCCCTGGTGCTCCCAGGTGTGGATGCGGGGGGAGTGCTGGGAGGAGTGCACAGCCTGGCCCAGTGGGGTGGGTGCCCCTGAAATAGCAGGTGCTTCGAACAGCACTCCACAGCTGGCTGCAGCCCGGGAGGTGGGGGGCCTGGAGGCAGCTGAGGTCTCGGGTGATTGTTCATTTCATTAGTGCTATGAATCCATCATAATTATTGCAACTCTTTTCCCTGTTCTTCCAGCTGCTTCTCGCCCTGGCCCGAGTACCTGGCGCTCTGCGTCTCCCCTGCTCGGTTTCTCTCTTGCCTCTTCCCAGCTCTACCCAGGGCTGCTCAATTAATTTACTTCCAGAAAACAAAACCCACTGTTGGGAGCTTTTGCTCTCTCAGGCCGAAGGCCGATTCCCTGCCGACTTACAACTGCTCCTAACAGCAGCAGGTCAAGAGAAAGTCATTAAGGACAGCTGGCTCTCACTGCCGGCTCCCGCGGGGCCCCAGTGTGCTATGCAGAGCCTTCCAAGCAGGTGCAGGCAGCGTGGGGAGGGGGGAGGGGCTCTGCCCAGGAGTGTGCACAAGCCCCAAAATCTGGGCTTCAGATTCCAGAAGAAACCTCGGAGGCCCCTGGGAGACCTCTCCACCCCCACTCCCACAGCCACGTCTTGTTAACCCAAGCTCTGTCTGCAAAGTTGCTGCTGTTGTAACCCATCCCTGGTTGGCTGCTTGCCTGGTTTGTTGGCTGATGGGTTGGAGGCCACGATGCAGTTAGGAACCTTCAGGTTCACGAAGAGCCCACTGTATGTCTTGCCTTCTGAGTGTCAGCGCTTCTACCCTCGCTTGCTTGCTTGCTTGCTTGCTTGCTTTCTTTTTCTTTCTTGTTTTTCTCTGCAGCACAAACAAAAGGAGCAAGCTCAGAACACAGGAGCTTGCTCGATGCATCAGCACTTGGTTTGGTCCCTGGGGGTGGGCTGGGGATGGGGAGGTTCCACTGCCCTGCCTGGGATGCAGGAGCTTGTGGGAGGGCTGATTTGGGACATCCCCTGCCACCCCTGCTTCCCTGGAGCCCACCCCACCCACCCCACTCTCCCCAGAGGCGGAGCTCATGGTCATTGCCCTCCCCCAGCCCGCTATCCCAGTGCATGGGTGCTTCCCACACTGCTCTCAAGTCACACTCAGCAAATGTACCCCCCCACCCCCATCCGACCTCTCCCACACACGGCATCCAGGGGTCTGCTCGCCTTCCCATCTGCACACAGGCTTCCTGGGGATGTGCCCTGTGCAGTCTTTCTCCCTTTTTCCCCAATATTTTTTAAGATTATTTATTTACTGGAAAGGCATTTACAATGAGACACAGAGAGAGACAAAGAGAGAGGGAGAGAGGGAGGGAAAGAGACAGAGAGAGAGAGAGCACGCGTCCAAGAGCTCCATCCATGTCTCCCACGTGGGTGCAGGGCCCCAAGCACCGGGGCTGTCCTCTGCTGCTCTCCCAGGCGCATTAGCAGGGAGCTGGAGGGGAAGTGGAGCAGCCGGGACTCGAACTGGAGCCGTACAAGATGCCAGTGTCACAGGGTGGGGCTTATCCCACTGTGCCACAGCACCAGCCCCCTGCTTCCTCTTTTTAAATTACAGAATAGTGCTTCAAAAAATTTGCGGGAAAATTGAATTAAAATTTATATTTGTATAAAGAATTTGAAAGCCATGCATAATTCGGTCATCTTATGCATTTTTCCATACACTTTTTTTTTTCTTTTACTTAGAAGGCAGAGAAACACATACACACACATACACAGAGAGAGAGAGAGAGAGAGAGACAGAGAGAGAGACAGAGACAGAGAGAGGCAGAGAGAGATCGTCCGACCACAGGCCAACAACAGCAAGAGCTGGGCCCAGCTGAAGTCGGACGTGAGAAATTCCACCCACGTCTCCCATGTGGATGGCCAGGACCCAACCACTAGAGCCATCGCTGTTGCCTCACAGGGTGCACATTAGTGCACTGGGAACTTGGAATCAAGAGCAGAGCCCAGGCTCTCAGATAGGAGATGTGGACGTCCCAAGGGTGCCAAAGGCCTACCCTTCCCATGGACTTTTCAAAGACTTCTCAAACGCACAGATTTAAAAATACTTTTTTTGGCCCAGAATAAACTCATCTTTGAATTACATTTTCCAAGGCCTTCTAGAAGCTTCCTCGTGTTATTTTCTATTGTTTGACAAACCCTCATGTTGCTCGTGTCACCTGGCAGCCACAATGCTACCCAGACCTGCCAAGGGCACAGAGAGGCCTTTGGATCCGCAGGGGCTTCCTGTTGCTATAAGGAGACCACTATGTTTTTTTGCGGGAAGGAGGCTTATTTGAGTTCACGGTTTTGGAGGTTCACAGTCCAACGTAGGGCAGGCCCCCTTGGTGATGCTCTTGCTAGCAGAGCCCCGAGGCCACGCAGAGTGCCACGTGGCAAGAGGTGGCATGTGTTCCTGTCAGGTCACCAGTGATGAATCGTGGGGGCTCCACCCCAATGACCAAATTCAATCCAATCATCACCCCCACAGGCCCCACCTCCAACCGCACAATTGGATGGAGTTTCCATCCTCTTAGTAACATGAGGGTAAGGCTGTGGGGACCAAGCCTGTAACACAAGGTCTTTGGGAGACATCCAGCCTGCAAACGTATGCCCAACTACAGCCAGGCCTGGGGCTTGAGCTTGAGGCCTCTGAAAAGCCCACCCCTGGGACCCCCCCACCCCATGACCATCCCTCTGATCTTGTCCAGCTGTGACACACACACACACACACACGCGCGCGCGCGCCTTAGTTCACCCAGCTTGCACTTCATCATCCCAGAGCCCACGCCCCCGTCTCCCACACCAGCACTCCCACTGCCTCTGCTCTTGGCAATGCCTCAGCCTTGGCAGCTGGAGACAGACACACAAGCGTCTGACCTCGGCTCTCTCCTGGCTCCCGAGGCTTTTTGGGGGCTCTGCGGGGCCCTGCCGGAGACTGATGCTGGCATCTGGAGGCTCCTTGCTCTCACTTGGGTACCAGGAGCTCGCCTGGGCTCTCTGTCCCACACTCAGTCTAGGCTGGGCTCCGGCACCTTCAGCCTAATTAAGAAAACACAGCCCATCTTCCAACATTCCTGTCTGCTTCTCTCCCAGAATCTGCATCTCATTTGTTAGCAGGACTTGGTCCCTTTGGATGCCGTTGGCTTTCCGGAGCCTATTAAAACAGCTACGTCGGCCTTATTTATATAAGATTAGGCTGCGATGTATGCAACTGCCTTTGTTTCGTGTCTTGGGCAATTTACTCTTCCTCTTCTCTTGCACCTCCCACTCCTCCTGTCCTCCTCCAGCCCCTTCTCCCTCCCCAGGCTGGGAGCTGTGTGCTGTGGGATTGCCACCTGCCACCCTCTACCACCCGGGTTTGGTGGGAAAGGAGAAGAGGGGCTTCCACGGGTCGGCCTCGGAGGTGGGGGTACGTCCGTCAGTCCTGAAGGGATAGAAGGCACAGGCGCCAGACACCCAGTCTGTAAGCTGGAGGTGGTCCACGCCCCAGCGCTGATCTTATCTTAGAAACTGGCACATCCAGATTCATAAATGCTGTTGAGCAGATTAGGGGGGAAGGGGAGAGGAGGAGAGGAGGGGGGGATACAGGCGAGCTTGGAGGATGTGGAGTACAAGCCTCAAAGGTGGCCTTAGGCACGCGGGACATCGGCCCCGGGACGTCCAGCCTGGGTCATGGTGCTGTCCTGTCTTCATGTCCTGAACCTCGGCAGCATCTCTGTTGTCACAGGCCACAGGCCACCCTCGCTAGCACTCAGTGACGCATCTCTGACCTGAGCACACAGCTCTTGGGTCTCAGGTGCCCACTGCATTGCCGCATGACAGGGTCGGGCACCCACCTGCTACCCTGTGCCCACCATTGGGTCAGTAGTCTCAGGAAGGACCACAGCCCAGGGTGACACTGCCTTGGCCTTGACCTTGGCCTTGGGGTGAGGAGACACACCATGCAAGCCATGGCTCCTCCACCTGCTTGATGAAGTGTGAGGTAGTCTCGCGGGAGGACCCCCCCCCCCCCGCTCACTCCCAGAGCCTAGAGGTGAGAAGCAAACTCCTACGGACACGTCTGACGCTAGCTCAGAGTCGGGGTAAGTGAGAGGATCACGCACACCTCCTTTCTGGATCCCTGGAAAGCAACAGCGAGAAGAGCAGGCAAGACACGGTTAGGGGCAGCCAAGAACGTGGATGCTAGATTCACCGTCTCACTGCACCGCACCCCGGCTCTGCGAATTTGGGCAAATCCCAGAACCTCTGTCAACCCCCATTCACTCCCCGGAAAGCTGGTGACACTGGTGACACCTTCCCATAGGGTCTGTTGTGACGATGAAGTGACAGCACACATGCAGGTGCCTAGAACTTGGTGCACCAGACGTGTGGCATAAATGGTGCTGCCATGCATCAAACTGTTACTGTTATTCCAGAAAAGAGATGCCTGTAGCCAAAGAGAAATGAGAGTTTGGCCGGCAACAAGGCCACACCGCACCTTCTTCCACCGAGACGTGGTATGGGCCACTTCCTGGTGTGGCACAGGCCAGCCCAAAGCTCGGGGCAACAGCCAGACATCCCCTGTCATCGGCGTTCTCTGCTTGAAGGTGCAGATGTCTTTGGACATGGCATCTGCCCTGTCTCAGACTCAGGTCTGCTCCCGCTGTGTTCACTCCGGGACTCGGGCTAGCACAGTGAAGCTGCCGGGAGCAAGCCCTTCTCCCAGTGATGCCAACCAGCAGGGACCCACGGCACTCTCAAGGGTCAGCCTCCTAGCAGGCACACTTCCCCCTCCACCCAAGTACTTCCAGCCAAAGTATGCCATGAGCCCAGCCGAAAGTAGAGGCTTGGGACTGGGGTGTGGGGGGCACTAAAGCTGACAGCAGGGGTGCGGATGAGGGTGGGGGGCAGTGGAGAACCAGGACCCACTGTTCAGTCTCCCTTGGCCGGGATCTGCCCATCTCATGCCCTCCATCCTCCTCTACCCGCCCCACTGCGGCTCTCCATCATTAGCAGGTGCACAGGCTACGTGCCCATGTAGCCGCCCCAGACCATCTAGGATGGTGACTGACCCTTTGAAATTTGCATCGGTGACATTTGACTGAAGTCCAGTCCCCAAGGGGCCCTGCCTGCTATAGAGCATTCTGAGTTTACCACTGCCCTAGGGAATCGGTGCTAACTGCCCACTCCAGGGGGGCAAAGGCACGGGCAGGCTGGCCCAGGGAGGGAAGCAGAGGGGCGGGCACCCGCTGGCTGGGACTCAGATGGGAAGGAGGGTACTGCCGTTCCGGAGCTGGACTTGTCACCAAGAGCATTTGACCCCCGAGGAAGGGCTCGGCCCCGTTCCGAGGACAAAGTACAGTTAATAGCTTTGGAAACGCGCAGCTGGAATAAAAATTGTTGCCAAAGTGGGTTCTTCAAATTTTAGATAAAAGCAATTGCTTGTGAAAGCTTCAGTCAGTTGAGTTGCACTGACTGCAACGAGATGACTTAATGCAACTGTGATAGAGGGGCGGGCGGCGCCTGGGAAAGGTCAAGGGCACGGGCGGGGGTGGGAGGGCGCTGGAAGGAAGCGGTGCCGGTCTGTGTTTGCCATCAGAAAACAAGAGAGGGCTGGAGGGGCGGAGAGCGGCTCATCTCCAGGACAGCGAGCGATTGCACTGCGTGGCCTGCCTTGAAGAGGCCTGGCTGGGGAGCCCCGGGCTCGTCCCATGCAGATGCGCCTGTTCTTGCCCGAACGCCCCACTGCAAAGCTCAGCACCTGGTTGGGCTCCCCGGTACCCACGGGCTCCTCGCACTGAGCCTTCGTTCAGGGGCCTCTGCAAGAACATTCTTTCCCCCACCCCCAAAACAGCTCAGCCTTGTAAGCAGACAGACAGGAAGATCAATATTTCAACACAGGGTGAAAAAGGTTGTGATTAAAACGTGTTCAGGGTTCCCCACCACCACCCAGGAGACCAGAGAAGGGCAGCTGGCCATGCAAGCCATGCAGGCCGGGCAGGCTGGGAATACCAGCCGTGGGAACGGGGCCTCTGAGCAGTGTCAGAAGAGAGAACGGAAACTGTTGTGGTGGTGCAGTGGGTTAAGCCACAGCCTACGATGCCATCATCTCAGGTTCGAATCCCAGCTCAGGTTCAGATCCAGGTGCTGTGCTTCTAATATGGCTCCCCCTGCTAATACGCTCGGGAAAGCAGCAGAAGACGGCCCACGTGTTTGGGCCCCCATCACCCACGTGGGAGACCGGGATGGCGTTCCGGGCTCCTGGCTTTGACCTGATTCAGCCTTGGCTGTTGTAGCCATTTGAGGGAATGAACCAGCAGATGGAAGACCTCCCTCTGTCTCTGTCGCTCTGTCTCTGCTGCTCTGCCTTTCAAATAAATGAAACAAATCTCAGGAAAAAAGAAAAGAAAACAATGCAAGCTAAGGAGCAAGGGCTGAGACCCCTGGGTGGACCTCCTTGGGTGGCCCGGAAGGAGATGGAATGAGAAATGAGGCTGGAGAAACAGGAAATGGCCAACAACAAAAATTCTCTCTGGGCCACCAGCCAAGAATCAAATGGGCGCCGTGGGCACATCTGGGGCAAAGAGACTCTCCTGGCCAGGGAAGCAGGCTGCAGGATGCCTCCCGTCCTCTCTCTCGTTACCAAAGGACTTCCTATTTCCCACAGTGTCCCCAAGTGTCATGGGAGGAGGGGTGATGGTCTTGCTTATATTTTGTGTCTTACTCCCTGGAAGACAGAGACCCAGAGAGGCAAGGCAGGAGGCCCTCGGAGAAGGAGACTCTATGAATAAAAGAGTGCTCACTTTGATCTGTGGATGGGCACATGAGAATGGGGACTTCTAAATATTTGTGGGAAAACGGGAATTAAATGGTTAGCTTATTTCGCTGCAAAAATTTCTAAAGGCATGCACACAGGAGCGTTCAAAAAGTTCAGGGAAAGTATTGTTATGGAAAAAAGTCACGATTTCACACGTTTTTGCAGCAAAACAAGCTTATCTTTTAGTTTTTTTTTTTTTTTTAATTTGATAGAGTGATGGAGAAAGAGAGACCAGGACAGAGAGAGATGGACAAACAGATCGCACCTGCTGTTTCACTTCTCAAATACTTCCAGCAACTAGGGCTGGGTGGAAGCTGAGGCCAGAGACTGGTAACCCATCCCCCCTCCCTCAGAGGAACCTGGTTAATTGAGCCACCTGCTGCCTCTCAGGGTTCTATGTTAAGAGGAAGCTGGAGGGGCCGGCGCCGTGGCATAGCAGGTAAAGCCGCCACCTGCAGTGCCGGCATCGAATATGGGCACTGGTTTGAGTCCCGGCTGCTCCACTTCCCATTCAGCTCTCTGCTACAGCCTGGAAAAGCAGTAGAAGATGGTCCAAGTCCTTGGGCCCTTGCAGCCCCGTGGGAGACCCGGAAGAAGCTCCTGGCTCCTGGGCTTGGAATGGCACAGCTCCAACCGTAGCAGCCAACTAGGGAGTGAACCAGTGAATGGAAGACTTCTTTCTCTTTCTCTGCCTCTCCTCTCTCTGTGTAACTCTGACTTTCAAATAAATAAATAAATCTTAAAAAAAAGAGGAAGCTTAAGTCAGGAGCCTGAGCAAGGTACTAAGACCAGGTATTCAGGCATTTAAAAAATTATTTATTTATTTGAAAGGCAGATTACATAAAGAGAAAAAGAAAGACAGAAAGAGAAATCTTCCATCCACTGATTCAGTCCCCTAATGGCTGCGATGACTGGGGCTGGGCCAGGCCAAAGCCAGGAGCCAGGAGCTTCCTCCAGGTCTCCCATGTGGGTGGCAGGGGCCCAGGGACCTGGGCCAACTTCCATTACTTTTCCAAGTGCATCATCTGGGAGTCCGGTTGGAACTGGATTGGAAGTGAAGCAGCAGGGACTCGAATAGGCACCTGTAGGGGATGCCGGCGCTGCAGGCAGAGGCTCAGCCTGCTGCTCCATGGTGCCATTCCAGGAAGCAGGTAACTTAACCAGTCCCTTAACCACGAGGCTCAACGTCTATCCCATTAACTTACCTTTTAATTCCATTTCAGATAATTAAACCAAATCTTTCAAAAGAAGAAGACAGACGCCGATGCCCCCTGGAAGGGCCAGAGGCAGCTCACCCTCGGCCAGCCCACACAGCATGGCAGGTCTCCTCCAAGCTCCCTGTCCTAGCCAGCAGCACCCCGGCCTCACAAGCTGTCCCCCCAGAGCACCATCCTTGACACCTGCCTGCCGCATGGCCCAGACCCTGCTCGTCCACCAGGTCCACCAACGCCGCCTCCAACAGTGCTTGAATTCGTTCACGTCATCTCATGAGCGCCAGCACCCACCTCACCACCCTGCAGCTCCCCAAAGCCGGAGGAGTGCATCCTGGGAGAGCTCGAGGGAGACTGAGGGAGGCAGGCGGCGCCACGCTGCAGATGGAGCATTGCCCTCATTCTCTTGTGTCCAACTTGATGCGTTTGGAGATAAAAACACGTCTGTGAGCCCGTCACCATCATCTCCACGCCACAAGCACACCCACCACCTCCAAGAGCTGCCTCCTCCCTCTTGGCTTATCATTGGTGCACGTGTGTGTCACAAGAACACAACGGAAGCGCCACTCTGTCAGCACACCTTCTTCCAACTCTGCAACACAGTCGTGTGAACAACAGGTACTGGGGGCCGGCACGGTGGCACAGCGGATTAAGCTGCCCTCTGCAGCGCCGGCACCCAGTATCTGAGCCCTGGTTCGAGTCCCGGCTGCTCCACTTCTGATCCAGCTCCCTGCTAATACTCCTGGGAAACCAGCAGAGGGTGGCCCAAGTGCTTGGGCCCCTGCCACCTGCATGGGAGACCTGGATGAAGCTCCTGGCTCCTGGCTTCAGCTTGGTCCAGCATTGGCCATTGTGGTCATCTGGGGAGTGAAGCAGCCAATGGAAGATCCTTCTCTCTTTCTCTCCGTAACCCTTTCAAAATGAATAAGGAAAGCTTTAAATAATAATAAGATCTAAAATCCACGCGTGTTTTTTCCTTCATCCGCGTTGTCCGAGAACCTTCCAAAGACGCCCGCACGTTTCGTCTCGCTGCACCCTCCATCCTGTGTTCCACTTCCGGTTCCCGGCTGGCACTCCCGCCGAGCTGCGGCTTGTGTGGGTTCAGGGACAGGGCTGTGCTCGTGACACGAGTGTGCCCAGCCTTTCTGAACAAGTCGGCAAGTGACCGCGACCATTTCAGCTGCCATCACCACTGCCCAGAGATGGTCGCCCACCCAGGGGCTCGGGGAGATCTAAGTTGAACACCCCTTTCTGGCTTCTCAGGGGAAACCATGCGGCCACTGGCTGGTGCTCCGGGGTAGCACACGACTGCACAGCTGCAAAATATCAACACCTGGATCTACCTTCTGGAAAGTTCCTCTTTCAGGTCTGAGTAGAGAAGGCTCAGGCACTCCGCAAGCGAGTACTTGCAAGGTGAGACTTATCTCACGCTGTTGCCCAAAGGATGTCAGTGGGTTACGTCTAAAATGTCTCACACAGACATGCTTAAAAATGCAAGCACATGTGAGCCTGCCTAGGGTCTGTCTAGTGAAGTATTGAATTTTTAACCCAGTGGTTAAAATTCCAAAACTGCAACACCTTCGGATGGGTTTCCAGGATCAGTTGACATCAGAAAAAAATGGAAGTTTACTAGATGATAAACTTCACCAGAGATGTCCATGCATTTGGTGGAAATAAAACAATGAGTTTTGTGGCTCAGGACAGGCAGCCAATGATGAGCTTGCTGCATTTGGGTGTCCGGATCTCTGCAAAATACCTTTTCTAGCCGTGGTCAGACAGCAAAGCTAAATGCTCTAGTGAACCAGGGTTAAGAATTGATAACTGAATTGCTTTGTCACAAAATGACCTGCCAAGATTTAAGAAATACGATGAACATATTCAATCATGGCCTTGAACCATTAACAAACAAAAGAAAAAGGGTTGTTAGTATTACTTCATGTTTAAAAATTGCTAGTTTCTTTTTTATCTATCCTATTTGAACATACTTATAGTAAATACCTAATATATTCATATAATGTAATATAGTATACGTGATATTTTAAATATGGCAATTCTATATCAGCACACGTTTTGAAATTAATGTTAAAATTGCACACATCAGGGCTGGCGCTGTGGCTTAGAAGGTAAAGCAGTCACCTGCAGTGCCTGCATCCCATATGGGTGCCGGTTCAAGTCCCGGCTGCTCCTCTTCTGATCCAGCTCTCTGCTATGGCCTGGGAAAGCAGTTGAAGGTGGCCCAAGTCCTTGGGCCCCTGTACCCACATGGGAGACCTGGAAGAGTTCCTGGATCCTGGCTTTGGATCGGTGCAGCTCTGGCTGTGTGGTTATTTGGGGAGTGAACCAGTGGATGGAAGACCTCTCTCTCTCTCTCTCTCTCTCTGTTTCTCTCTCCTTCTCCTTCTCCCTCTACGTCACTCTTTCTCTTTTTTTAAGATTTATTTATTTATTTAAAAGTCAGAGTTAAACAGAGAGAGAAAGAGAGGCAGAGAGAGAGAGAGAGGTCTTCCATCCACTGGTTCACTCCCCAGTTGGCCACAACAGCCGGAGCTGCACCAATCCGAAGCCAGGAGCCAGGAGCTTCTTCTGGGTCTCCCATGTGGGTGCAGGGGCCCAGGAACTTGGGCCATCCTCCACTGCTTTCCCAGGCCATAGCAGAGAGCTGGATTGGAAATGGAACAGCTGGGACATGAACTGATGCCCATATGGGATGCTGGCACTGCAGGCGGCGGCTTTACCTGCTACACCACAGCACCGGCCCCCTGACTTTCAAATAAATGAATAAACCTTTTTTAAAAAATGCAAACATCAGGGGTCTCTGTTCCATGTCTTTAGTTGCTGGAATGCCTCATCAGACAATGTGGAGACACTGGCCTGAACCCCAGCACGGCCCAGGGTCTCCCCTCACCCACACCCACCCTCGCTCTGCCTCATCAGACAATGTGGAGACGCTGGCCTGAACCCTGGCACGGCCCAGGGTCTCCCCACACCCACCCTTGCTCCACGGCCCTCAGCCCTTGTCACCTGTTCACACCATGCGCACCCAAAACCCTGAGCGTGACAGCCCACATGCTCGTCCTCACGGTCTGCGGTTCCTTCTGGACCAGCACCACACTGCGCACACAGGAGAGGGGTCCAGTGCCGTGGTGAGGCTCTGGGCACCACAGCATGGATAGAAGTGGGGTGACCCCCGGCCGAGATCCCAGCCTCCGATCCCACACTCAGCCGCTCTTCTCTGGCCACAGCCACACTGCGGTCACAAGGAAATACCCAGACCACGCGGATTTTACCCATCGTGGCGCACACAGACCCCAGCCCAGTTCCCGGCATAGTCCACACACTGGTTGAATAAGCCAATCAATGTGCAGGAAGTTGGGTCCACAGCGGCTCTGGCCATCATCCGCCTTTGGCGCCCACACTGCCTGCCTTCCTGCAATGGGCCCGGGCCAGCAGCCTCATACCCCCTATTCTTCACTGTAGGGTGTTTATTTGTTACCCATCCTGCACCCTGTAGCTCAACTTGAAGTGCCCAAAAGTCCAAATCCCAAGGAGAAGGAAGCAGGCGGGAGCAGCCCCTTCCCAGCCCCGGGCCCTGGAGCTCATTATGCAAATGAAGTGTCCCCCTGCCTTCTCAACCAGGAAACTGATCAGACAAGTGATGGTTCTACAGTCCAGGGTGACGGAGGCCTACCATCCATTGCAAAACCGGGAGAGTCACTAGGCAACCCCCCACTGACCACAGAGAGTGAATTTTCCATGGAGAAACTCCATCCCGATGACCTTCAGACCTGGCTGGGGTCTGGGGAACCCATGTGAGCTGCCAGCAAGCTGTGTGGTGGCCACGGTGTGCAGCTCCTGCGGCCTGAGCCATCCAGAGGGGCCTCCTTCTGCAAGGCCAGGGACACAGGGCCCCCCATGCCATGAGCCCTCATAGGCTACCACAGGATCCCACAGTCCCTTTGAGAGCAACAGAAACGGGTAGAGAAACAGAAAACCATCAGCCACCGGGAAAACCAGTGAAATTCCTGGGGCTGCCGCAGCTCACGCCTGGATTAACGGTGGCCGGCAAGGACCACCTGGAGGCCAGCCCAGCCGCTGTGGTGAGTAGGGCTGGGAGCAGCTCTGGGCAGAGATCAGAGCCACAGACAGCAAGCTGAGCCGCACAGCACCAGAGACAGAGGGGTGGCTGCAGAGGCACGCTCCCCAGGGATCCGTGTGCCCTCCTGGGATGCAACAAGGCCAGTGCCAGTGGCTGAGAGGAGATGAGCGGATGACTGAGCTGGGAGCTGTCCAGGAATGCTGCTTCTCTCCACAGACTACACTCGCAAGGCTTGGCAGGCCTGCTGTTGACTGTTTCATGTTCATTTCGCGTCTACATGCAACTGTGCACTGAGCGGCCTTTTGTGGGCTTCAGACATCCCCAGGAGTGCCTGGGAACTGGGTGGAGATGTGCCAAATGGCAGCCCTCCAGGAACCTAACAACCTGGGAAACGCTGTGCGCAAAATGCACTGTGAGACAGGTGTTCCCGCGTAGTGTGGAAGTCAGGACGCTGATGAGCCAGAAATGAAAATATTGGATATGCAATGCCGATTAGGCTTGAGGCTCGGGTTCCACGTGTCCTCCAAGCCCGAGTGCCGCCCGCCGTGGGGGTTTGATGGGAAGCCTCACCCCTGCTCCGTCCAGAGCTGGCAGCCTCCTCCCAGGGTGCATTTCGGTCTGGGCTTTGATTTCCTTTTGGCCAAGACCTAGCGGCTCAGCCAGGTCCTCACCAGCAGTGCTCCTGGCTGACTGCCCGTCCAGCCCCTGGGTGTCCCCAACCCTGGATCTGTAGGCTCTTGTCTGGATGAGGAGCGCTCACTCCGTATGGCAATGGTGACAGGATCTTGTGGATGTGACTCTGTTCCTTTGGGGTTCACCCAAAGGAAGACGGCCCTGGGAGAGCCTCGTCCCTTCCCAGGGGGCAGAGTCCTTGGCTGAGCTGAGTCCCGCCAGCCTCGGAGCGAAAGAGGACCGGCCAGCGCCATGTGGCCAAGAACCCCAGGCAGCACCTGGGAACTGAGTGCCCCCGACCGATGGCCAGCAAAAGCACCTTGGTCCTCCCGATGCCAGAACCTTCCGCCGGAGCTCCAGGATCCATGCCCGACCGCCTCCTTGTCCCAGCGCAGTGTTCCGCAGGCATCTCAACACAGCAGGTGCAAAGGGGGCTCTGGATCCCGCTCAGCCGAACCCGCTGCCGTCTCCTCTGTCACAGGGATGGACAGCTCCATCCTGGCAGCTGCTCAGGGGGAAACCCCTGTGGCCGATTCACCCACTCAGCTCACACATCCGACCCCACCTGTCGGAACCCCCTCTGCCTTGCAAATACACCTAAAAAAAGCTGGGTATCCACATGGGCTCGGGCCACCACAGTGCCTCCTGGATTACTGCGATCTCTTGCTTACTGGCTTCTCTGTTTCTCCCCACCACGACCTTCTTTCAACACACCAGCCAGAGTGAACCACTGAGCCGCGAGCTCCAGCTCCCCTGCAGTGACCACCCATGCCCAGGGCACAGCCTGCTCTCGCTGCATCCTGCCCCCCTCCCACAGCTTGATGCCTACCACTCTCTCTGAGTCCCTGCACCAGCCCCACTGCCTGCTTCCTGCCCTGAGAACATGCCAGGCACATTTCTGCCCCAGGGCCTTTGTACCACCTGTCGCTCCCCCTCTTCGTGGAGGAATGACACTAAATCCTGCCTAGGCTTCATATCCGAGTCACGGCACCATTAGGTCGCTCCCCCTCTTTGTGGAGGAACGACACAGGACCCTGCGTTGTTCTTTTGTCTGCTCAGCCCTCCCCGGCTTTGCTGCTGGTTCTTCCCGGGTTGGCTGCCGGTCCTTCCCGGGTTTGCTGCTGGTTCTTCCCGGGTTGGCTACCGTCCCTTCCACCTCCGTGGAAGGGCGGTTCCCCCTGCCACTTTCCCCACTTCCGCGGGGGAGCGGCACACCGCCGGCCGGCTCTCTCGGGGGCTGCTCAGATGTTCCTTCAGATAGATGTTCCTGGTGCATGTTGTCTCTCTCCTCCTTTATAGTCCTCCTCCGCCAATCCCAACTCTGCTACCCACATGCCAAGTACGCTGCTCTCCTCCAATCAGGAGCAGGTCCTGCAGCTTGTCAAGTTGGTGAAAGGCAGCTGTGTAGAAGCTGTTTACTCCTCTCCCAGCGTCATATTGTGGGAGAGCAGATGCATAGAATAAGTCTTAATTCCAGTAACAGTCTAGTCCGAGTTGCTCCCCATACCACCCACCGCTGCCTGTCTTCCAGAACTTTCCCCAGATCCGCCCATGATTCTTTCCTTCAGTTCCTTCACATCTTTACTCAAACGTCACCTGCTTCTGTACCTGAAATTCCAGCGTTCTTCAGAGCTTCCTACTCTCTGTGCTTTCTTTTTCTCCCTTTGTCCTAAAGAGAATAATAAAGTATATGAGTATAGGCTTCTTACAACTTAATTATGCTTCATTTCGGTCTCTGTAGCAGAACGCAAGCTGCATGCAGGCACAGACTTTCATCTCTTTTATGAACTGGTTGGCCCCGAGTCCCTGGCCCAGGCTACCCGGTTCCTGTGTGTTCAGTGGGTCCGTGAGTGCAATCGTACCGTGCAGCATGGAAGAGCAGAGAGGAAATCTGTCTTATAAAGTAGGCTCACGACAGGGAACCGCAGAAAATTACCAAACGCGACTTTCAGGAGTGCAATAAAGATAGGGGAAGATTTTGCCCATTTAGACAAAATAAGACAAAACTGCGCGGAGAAACAGAACGGCTAAATCATGTTCCACCCTTGATCCAATACTGTAGAAAATCAATCAGTGCTTTAAAGGAAAGACTTGATACAAATCTCCAAGTAGGAAAAAAAAAAAAAACCTGTTATGATGGAAAGGGGATGTGACCCAATTATTTGATACATAAAAGCCAACCGAAAATCAGCTTTTCTGTTTTCTAAGTCTAGAAAGAGTCCCTTTCCGAAAACCTTTTCCAGACTACTGCGGCCAGTCACAGGGGAGCTGCGGGGGGCAGGGAACAGAGGGACTTCAGAGCCTGGTGCTAAGCAAATCCTTGTCTTCCGGTGTAATTATAAAACCGGTGAAATAAGATAGAGATTAAAGAAACAAAAGGCAGATGGAGACAAGAGGGGAGGAAAACAAAGCCTCGGGCTGCTGTGGGAAGTCAGGGGGTTTATTTTTGGCTTTGACCTTAAGTAATTAGAAATGTAAAAGATTAAAAAAAAGAGAGAAGAAACAGAAGCTTGGATGCATCTAATACTCTCCTTAAAAGCTGAATGTTAGCTCTAAATAGCGGGTGCTCGCCAATGCTGACACTGGAGATGATCAATGCAAGCCAAGCATGATGTATGCTTAAAAAGCCGCCCGAGTCCATGGTTAAACAATGCCTGTTAACATGGAAGTCCATGTCGTTCAGATCATCTACGTTCTTACTTGTTTACTTGATCAAAGGCGGGACAGTGATGTATGCAAATGTCCCACTCCGGAAGTGGTTCTTGTGACGTGCAATCGCTAGCTGCGCTGTCTCGGTGATGCTGCTTTTGACGAGGTGATTTTTGATAAAGAAGAGAGAGTGTTCAACCCACCTCCCGCCTCTCAAGACAGGCGGCCCCTGGCGCAAGGTGGAAATGGGGCTCTCTGCAGCTCGGGGAGATGGCGCGTGAGATAATGGGGCCTCCAGGGTCCCGGGAAGAAGGGAAGGGGGCTCAGAACCGGGGGCCAGGACCAGAAGCAGGTGCAGAGCCAAGTCTGGTAAGAGGTGTGTGGACAGGCATGCCCTACAAATGGCCCGGAGGGATGAGATGGGCTTGTCTCAGCCACAAAGCCTTTCCCGCGAGTGACACTCCCCAATGACACACACGTACTGACATCGAAACACACATATGACACTTGTGTACACACTCCCCAGTGACACACATGTACTGACATCTAAACACACATATGACACTTGTGTACACACTCCCCAGTGACACACATGTACTGACATCTAAACACACATATGACACTTGTGTACACACTCCCCAGTGACACACATGTACTGACATCTAAACACACATATGACACTTGTGTACACACTCCCCAGTGACACACACATACTGACATCTAAACACACATATGACACTGTATACACATCTACGCACAAATGAACACATGCACACTTACACACAAATGCACACTTGCACACAAATGCACAATTGCACATACACCTTCATGCCTACACCAGCACCCATACACACAGGAGTGGTTTTCAAAGAGCACATGCATCGAAAATGCATATTACCAAAAAAAACTATGCATGAATTACAATTGTTTTTTGGAATCAAGAGAAACTTATCTCTGAATTCCATGTTTCCATGAACTTTATTTTTTGCGAGGCAGCGAGAAGGCCCGAATGCCCACAGCCATGAAAGCAGGAGCCCGACCCCTGCGCCCTCACTGCTGCCTCCCAGGACTTGCAAATCAGCAGGAATCCAGGAGCCAAGCTGGTTTAGCACCCGTTGCCGTGGGATGCGGGCATTTAACTTGCTGCTTACCCATGAGGCCAAACTCCTCTGTGAACTTTCTGATGTGTATGTGTTTGTGTGTGCATGCATGTGTTTGTGTGTATGTGTGTATGTGTGTTTGTGTGTGTATGTGTGTTTGTGTGTATTTGTGAGTTTGTGTGTATGTGTGTTTGTGCGTATGTGTGTGTATGCGTGTGTGTGTGTGTGTGTGTCCACAGCCTTCTGGTTGTTTCTCTGAAGAACTCAAATACAGGGGGAAACTGGACAAAGGTTACCCAGAACCTTCCTGCGCTATTCCTGGAACTCCTGAGAGTCTTTGATCATTTCAAGATAAAAAAGCTAAAAAGAAAAAGCCCTCAAAGCCATGAAAATCAAAGCAGGAGAGATTGTCCCAGAAGGAGGGCAGCTTGACAGATGGCACAGCTGGACACAGTGTGCCACCCTGGACGGACTCCTTCCTCTCAGGACGCCACGGGCACAAGAGAACCTCCGGCTGGGATTTCGGGGGGAAGAACACACACACGGAGACTCCAAGCTCCGCCCAGCCAAGGTTTGACACTTGGCCTGCGATCCCTGGGACCACGTGAGTTGGCGAGATGTAGAACAGAGGGCGCCAAAGGTCTTCGTAATGGACCGAACAATACCGATGTTTCTGGCCTCGTGGACCGTGGCGTCTCTGTCATGACCACCCAGCTCTCCTGTTCGAGCACAGGAAGCAGCCACAGAGCGCATGAAAGCAGAGAGGGCTGGCCACGTGTGGCCTGGGGGCTGGGAGACGGGCTCTGGCTCATCAACCACTGGTTTCTTGGTCAAGACAAAGCGGGGGACCAGGAACTCCATCCTGATCTCCCACGTGGACGGCATGGGGTTAAGCACTTGGGCCGTCTTGCACTGCCCTCGCAGGCACATCGGCGGGAAGTTGGATTGAAAGCTGGGCAGCCGGGATTCCAATCAGCACTCCAGCACAGGACCCCAGCGTTGCAAATGGAGACTCGACCTGCTGTGCTGTGCGCCCGTCCCAGTGCCTGGCTTCCTCAGTGGCCTGTTCGCGTCTTCACGGAGGGCAGGCAGCAGCTCTTCCTTGGCAGGCCCCTGATCTGTCACTTCCTATTGTTCACGATCAGTGTGCTGGCAGTGGTGAATCATGAGACCTCTGGAGGTGGAGCCGCGGGCATGGAGCTGGCGTGCTAGCTTTGGGCGACTCCACCCGTCTCAGACAGCGGGCGGGTCCACAGGTGCCCCTCCCACTGGCCGTCTTTACTGCCAGTGCTCTGGTCTCTGCAGTCTGTTTGCACTGAAACAATGCAGCGCCCAGCGGAATCGCCCAGAGCAGCCCAGCCGAGCTGCCGGCTCTTCCCCGTCCTATCTTCCTTCGGGGAAGTCCCCGGCGAAGGCTCTGGCTCCTGATTCTGCCAGTGGCCACGCCCTGGGGCCACCCCTGGGGTCCTGCACAGTGACCCCCTCTCTTCCTCCCAAGCCTTTCTCCTTTCCTCCATGGCTCGCCGGCTGCACCCTACAACACCGACTGTATTTGTCCATGAGAGAGAGGAAAGAGAGAGGCAGATAGACACACAGAGACAGACAGAGCTGGTTCACTCTCCAAATGCCTGCAACAAATGGGGCCAGGCCAGGCCAAAGCCAGAAGCTGGGAACCCAGTCCACCCGGGGGTGGCAGGAACCCCCACTACTTAAGCCATCCACCACCGCTGCCTCCCAGGGGTGGGCGTTGGCGGCCAGGTGGGCATTAAACCCGAGTACGCCCGTGTGGAATGCAGCCTTCTTAAACGGAGGCTTAACCACGAAGCCAACGTTTGCGATCTCAATGATGTCTGGTGAGTGCCTTGTGCCATCTCCTCTTAGGCTGAGTAAGCAGAAGCACTGTGGTTCCTTTGATAGACAGAGCCAAGGAGGGAGAAGCCTTGAGTGTGGAGCGCCGCAGGGGAGAGCGTGGGGCTCCGTGCTGGCTCTGGACTGAATCCTCTTCTCCCTTCCCGGACTCTGCGTGTGCTGGCTCAGCTCCAGGATTTACCATCGGGGCTGCGAGAAGGGGTCCTCAGCCCCAGTCGAGGTCTTCACCGAGCACCCCGCTTCCGCACCCCTTGGATTGGAGTCTGTAGACCGGTTGCTCCAAAACCTTGAGATGACAGTGTTCGGGCTGCGATGGCAGTCCCCGGTGAGGTGCCCTGAGCTTTGATCTACTGTGTAATCGCCGTCTCCTAGAGCTTGCGTGAGGACGTGGGGAGCACCCCGGGGCCCCAGTCCCGGAGGCACCCCTGAGCTCCGGGGGGGGAGCTGGGGAGAGGTCCCCCCTCCGAGCGCTGGCCGTGCCCTGGGACTCCCCAAGGAGCTGACTAGTCGTGGGGAGGGGTGTGGGAAAGGGGCAGGAACTTGCAAAGGCCTCAGCTCAGCCGGCCTCATTCCTGCCTAGAAGTTCCCGAAGCCTGCTGCCCCGCCCCCACCCCTTCCCTGTCCCCTGGCCCCCATGGGGACAAGGGCCCCGCCCCATCTGCTGTGTCCTCAGCTGCCCCTTAGGAAAGTGCACTGACCCACGAAACATCTCCTTGACTAAACGCTGCTTCTTTTAAGGGCAGGCTCCTGACTGCGGTCACACGCTGCTCAGAGCGATGACTTTCCAATGAGGACATTTCAAGCAGGAGGCAGGCCAGCCTGGGAGAGGCCCCAAACAGCTCACACCAGGGGCGGGCGCTTGGCACAGGGGCTAGCACACTGCTTGGGGTGCCCATGTCATCAAACACAGGAATCCCAGACTTCCAAGCTCTGGCTCCATTCCCGCTTCCGGTTCCCTGCTAATGTGCACTCTGGGTGGCAGCGGACAATGGCCCAGGTATTCGCTGCCCACTTTGGAGACCCAAGATGTAGTCCCAGGCTGCTGGCATTGGCAGTGAACCAGTAGGTGGTAGACCTCTCTCTGCCCGGGCTCTCCCTTTCTCTCTATATTTCAAATAAATACATATTTTCAGATAAAAAGACTGGTTCACTCCCCTGCTCCCTACTGGGAGGACGGAGCAAGGGAGGCGGGGGTGACTCGGGACTTCGGTAGGCCTGCTTCTAAGATTCCCTGTGGCTCACAGCAAATGGAGAACAACAGGACCAAAGAGAACCTTCGCAAAGCAAGAATCAAATCAGAGTCTGTGTCCGATCCAAGACCACACCGTCCAACAAAGCGGTCCCCTGTCTGTGGGTCAGGACAGCGACCCCGCCTGTCCCAGCCCAGCACAGCAGCCTGTGACGTGAAGACACCATGCAATGCCTCACCTCGTCTCTTAGGAGAGAAAGAAAACATGAAACATCTTTGCACGCTGCGCCTATGCCCCCCACTGCCCCTCTGCACCCCTGACTTACGCGCTTGGAGCAAAGGAGGGAGAAAATACCAAAGGTGCTCCCAGGCCACACGGCTGCCGTCCAAGACAGCGCTCCGAGCTCGTCTCTGTCTTGGAGATGGAACAGTGGCCCTGACCCACATCCAGAGAGGAGCCTGTATTACAACCCCACTTTGAAGAAGAGCTGCCTCCCATGAGTTCAAAGGGAATAAGAAACCAGGTCAGTTGCCCGGGGTTTTTAAAGAAAAAAAAAAAAAGGAAAAGGGAGGGGGGTGGGGTGGGGAGTGCCTGTGTACCCCAGAAACAGCCTGTAATTTGAGTCTCTGCTGTTTGGGTTCAGCTGCTGGTGCACGAGAAGCACACGCTGGCCCCGGCCCTCCCAGCCCCTCGCCCGGGAACCCAGCTGCCACTGTGCGGGCCACAGCAGGGTGGCCCACGGGGCAGCGGCTCCTGCCTTCTCCCCTTCATCCGCTCAAGCATTCATTCACGGCAAGGTCGCCCATGGAATCAGAGAAGGGTGCGAGCCAGCGCACAGGGGCCGCATGGGGCGCAGCCCATGTCGGGTCCCTGGGCACTGGGGGCCTCAGCTGGGTGGGGGCCCAGTGGAGGCTGGGAGGGAGTTAGATTGAGTTACAGCCCTGCCCACTCCCTAAACTCACAGCTTATTTCCTATCATTTAGCCTTAAGTGCAAAAGGGAGAACCCAGGAAATCGAATAAGAGTCCACTCCGGACAGCTCAACTCCAGGCTCGACTGCCCTGGAGTGAAATTTCTAACACGCAAATCAGGTTAAGTCACTGTCTTGCTTATAAGCCTTCCACGGTTCCTTCTGCCTACAGGATAAAGTCCAAACCTGTGAGTGTGACAGGCGGTCTCATTCAGCCGCACGCAGGGGCTGCTCAGCCCCACCGGCTGGCCCCACACAAGCCTCTTTAAGTACACGCCTTTCATTCATTCAGTAACTCGGCCAGCATTTTCATAGCATGTTGTAGGCATCTGCCATGGGCAAAGCCCTGACCCTAACAAACCAACAGGAAGAGACAGAGCATCTCCATTCTTCCTCTGCAGACGGGCTCTCGGTCTGCTACGCATTACACACACAGAATCCCTGACAACAGCTAGTTGATAAAGAAAATAACTATGGGGCCAGCATTATGGTGCCCACGGGTCAAGCCTGCGACGCCAGCATCCCATAGCAGAGCACCTGTTTGAGTCCGGCTGCTCCACTTCCGATCCAGCTCCCTGCTAATGCACCTGGGAAAACAGTGGAAGAGGGCCCAAGTGCTTGGGCTCCTGCACCCATGTGGGAGACTCAGAGGAAGCTCCTGGCTCCCGGCTTTGGCCTGACCCAGCTCCAGTTGTTCCCCTCAAAGGTGCTGCAACCCTTCAGACATTTAGCAAATACCCACCAGGGTTGGGGAAACTCTTTTTCTGCCCAGAGCCACTCGGATATTTACAACATCAGTTGCAGGCCACACAAAATTGTCAACTTAAAAATTAGCCAGCTATCAATTTCTCAAATTTCATCTGATTTATTTATTTATTTGAAAGAGTTACTGAGTACAAGGGAGAGACAGAGAGAGAGGTCTTCCATCTTCTGGGTCACTCCCCAAATGGCTGAGACAGCCACGGCTGGGCCAGGCCAACACCAAGAGCCAGGAGCTCCATCTGGGTCTCCCATGTGGGTGCAGGGACCCAAGCACTTAGGCCATCTTCTCCTGCTTTCCCAGGTGCATTAGCAGGGAGCTGAATTGGAAGTGGAGCAGCCGGGACTGGAACCCGTGCTCCTACGGAATGCCAGTGTTGTAGGCAGCAGTTTAACCCACTGCACCACAGTGCCAGCCCAGATTATTGCATTATGAGGCCTGCCTGTGGTTGCCTTGGCAAGACCAGACCAAATGACTGAGTGGCCTGGACGTTCCCCACCCCTGAATTAAATGAATGAGACACTCCAATTGCAGGCCAGTTCTCTGGGTGGCCTTGGACCAACCCAGTTCTACCCCCTTCCTTGTTTCTAGTTCTCAAGAGGAACATAGAAAGTTCTAGAAGTGCAACACCCCGAGCTAACAGCCCAGACTGGCTAACAGTGCTCCCTCCCTACACCGGGAGAACACTGAGCCCAGAAAGTCAAGTCACCCCCAGGGACAAAGCCCAGGGCAGGCTGCTTTGCAGGGACCTCAGCTGTAGTGAAGAGGTGGGCAGAGAGGAGACCCCTCCCTTCCTGGGTCTCGGGGGACCCTCTGGGTATGACTCCTGGGCTTCGGCAGGCCGTGCCACTTGTGTCTGCATGGAACTTGGCAGGGGTGGGGTGACCTGTCACACGGGACTTAGGCAAGCTGGTCACCAGCACACGGAGAATCTAATGCCCACAGATGTCCAGGAGACACCGCGTGCAGACATAAGGCAGGTGCACACAGACAAGTGCCCTCGATCTCGCTTCTGCACAGAATTCCACAGTGGAGCTCAGAAGCCGAGCGTGGCAGGACGGTTCCCAGGGCCTGGGAGGTGGGATGGCACAGCTCTTGCTGAAAGGACCAGGGTTCCAGCCAGGCAGGAGAAGCACACTCGGGAGCTCTGCTGTACAGCGTGGCTGCTACAGCTAATACTGATGGATTGCACGCTTAACAGCTGCTGACAGAGGGGCTGGCCTTGTGGCATAGCTAGTTAAGCCTTCACCTGCAACACCAGCATCCCATATGGTCACCGGTTCAAGTCCCGGCTGCTCCACTTCGGATCCAGCTCTCTGCTATGGCCTGGGAAAGCAGTAGAAGATGGCCCAAGTCCTTGGGCCCCTGCACCCATGTGGGAGACCCCAAGGAAGCTCCTGGCTCCTGGCTCCTGGCTCCTGTCTTCGGATCAGCATAGCTCTGGCCATTGCAGCTATCTGGGGAGTGAACCAGCATATGGAAGACCTTTCTTTCTGTCTCTCCCTCTCTCTCTCTGTCTGTAACTTCTCCCTCTCAAATAAATAAATACAATATTTTTAAAAAGTTAATGCATATGTCCATCAGCTAGATTTCATTGATCTGCAATGTATGCATATTTCAAAGCTTCATGCACACCATTGACGCACACAATTTTGATGTCTCAGTTAAAAAACAAAATAACGTCTGCACTTTTTTTTCTCTCCAAGGCTGAGACCAATGCTTCCCGCCTGGAATGGATAGATTTCCGACTCCTGAGCTAGGGAAAGAGCCTGTGGCCCTGCCCGGGGTGAGGGGCTCAGCCGGGGTGCGGCTGGGCATGAGGCAATTTCTTTGAGGGTAACTCAAGCCCAAAGAAAAGTCCCTCCGGTGAGACAGATGTTCAAAGGCGGACGTGTCTGGGCTGAAGAAGGGATAGGAGTCAGAAACCCTTCTCGACGGCCTGAGGAGAAAAACAGAACCCCATGTTGCTTCAGCTGCAGTTCCCTTGAGCCAAGGTCAGAGCCAAGGCCGGCGCCACTGGACTCCCAGGCCCCTCACTGTCCCTGCACTTGGCCGACAGCCCCACAAGGCCCCGGGCACCGGGAGGCAAGGCCCACCCTGGTGCATTTACATTCCTGCCTGCAGGCAGCCTTTGCCAGTCCCGGGATGCGATGTTGATGAAAGACAGTTAATTCAATTTCCACGGAGAAATTGATTAATGGACTGGATTAAAGGAAGTCCCTGGTGTCCGCGGCCCTGGCCCAGCATACCGATTCTCCCTTATCTGGCCTGGTGTTCTCCTCTGCCAGCTCGCTTGACACTTTGACAATGCACACCCGGGCGCACGGCGGGACGAGCCGGGGTGGGGAGCAAGATGAGAAGCCGCTGATTACGGCCAGCGCGCACCTCGACATTTAATTAGTTCTATTAATATTTTAAAATCCTAAGAGGAGAGTCCCGCGGGGAACACCGGGAGCGCAGGGTTGTTCTCGCAGATTGACAGCTGCCCTGCAAACGGGGATTGTGTCAGGAGACCCCTCCCCCAAGGACTCGGCACCCGTTCTTTGGTGAGAAGGAGAGGAGGCACCTGTTCCTGCTCATTGCCCCCCACCCCCGTGCCCCCCACCAGGGATTGAACCAGAAGTCACAGCCACCTTGAAGTTCAAGACCAGAGGGGTGGCAGCCTGGAGCTGCCCTGGCCGCCCGCAGAGCGCCTCCCCACTGCCAGTCCTCTTGGCAGCTCTGGGCCTCTCTGACACAGTCATAGACCACAGCCCAGGGAGAGCTCCCCCCAATCCCTCCATGCCCCATGGAGACTCCCCTGGCTTCCTGCTTACCCACTGCTGATGTTGAAAAAGGTTTGCAGGTGGCAGCAGACAGCGTGGCCACAGGAGCCCCTCCCACGGTCAGCAGTGATGACGTCATGTTTATAGCAATGCTCAGGTTTGAGCTAATATTTTAAGACCCCTGCCTGTCCCCTAGGCGTCCAAGGTGGGCAGTTGGCTTCGAAACCACAATCTAGAGCAGGAAAGAAGGACCCAGAGCGGTGCCGCAGCCACCCAAGAACCCAGCAAATGCACCCTCCTTGCTGCGTGCGCTGACTTCACAACCCATCTGATGGCAAGGAGACAGTCACCAGCCAGCAAGGCCGCGCGGCGACTCGGCTCCCCCACCCTGCCCGCTACAGCGCTTGCTTGAGCTAAGAGTGGAAGGCCTGGCTTTCCATCGCGCTGTTCCCCACGGCTGCACCAGGATCCTGACCACAGTGCCAGGGTGAGAACCCTGCAGCCCCAGGGAAGGCGCAGGCCATGGTGTCACTCAGCCCTGCACCCCCACCCAAACACTAATGAGTAATTTATGCAAGGCAATATTGCATGACAACATAAATCTGTCAGGAGTTTTTGTTTGTTTGTTTGTTTGTTTGTTTAAAAAAATGTCCCAAGTCATTGAAAAACATTGCAAACATGGGCGATTTTCTCTTTATTTAAAAAAAAAGCGAACTCTCATTTCAGTAAGAATCTGTTACAATGACAGAGTCGTTTCCATAATAGGATGCCCCTAAACAAACCACATTTGCCAGATGCCAGCGTTACCTTTTTCAATTAAAATTCTGCTCCCATTGTTGGAAGGTTAACTTTGAACTTGCAAGGCTGTGGAGCTCCCTGGGGTGTGGAGCTCCCAGCCTGTAAATATGCATAAATTAGCATCGTTTATCCTAGGAGCAGGTTCTGGGAGGCTGTGGGTGCCTCTGCAGGTACCTGGATGCATCACCTTCTTCCGGCACTTGGAGGACAAAAATGTCCTTCAAGAATGTCGAGAATCGGAGGGATTCGGATTTTTGCCTGGAAAAACAGAACTCCAAGATTCAGCGGGGAGCAGGGGCTCACCATTCCGAAATAGAGGCCCCACTCACGGGCCCAAACCGCCAGCAAGCGCCTTCCACTCTGCACCGCCCTGCAGCAGGTGCTTGGGGGACCGGAGGCACCACCAGAAAAATCCAAGTCACCTCCTTGGCATGAGCAAGGCCCTTCCCACCATGAGTGTCTTTGTACATCGGCCTACCTGGTTGGATAATGAGCAGGCTGGGGCCAGCCACGCACAGAAGCAGGCAGAGGGGCTGAGAGCCCTTCTGTCCCAGGAGATCAGTTCTCTCTTCCTTCTCTCGGGAAGTGCCCCAACACAACGGCTGCATCCTCAACTCTGGTAGGATGAGCCACTGCCTCTACCCACACTTCCTCCACTGTAGGGTCTATGCTGAGAGGCAAGCGCAGGTGACACAGGGTCCCTGTCCCTTCTGCATCCGTCGTGGGGGAGAAGGAGTTACAAGAAAAAGGACAGCGGGTGAGGCACCTGCTCTAGCCTGGGGGGTCGAGCGGGGAGGGCCACATCGCGTACAAGGTACAAACACAGCCCAGCCTGGGAGTGGGCTTTAGGATGGCGAGCAGGGCAGGGGAGTGGTGACTCTAGTTCAGGAAGCAGCACACAGCACCCACGGAGAAGCCCTGGCAGCCCTGGGTACCAGGAATGTGAAGCCAAAGAAATTCTTGGAAACCCAGGTCATGGAGACACTTATTATGCACCGTGCAGAACAGGCTGGCCCTTAGCCCCGGCGTGGGGAGCAGCAGGGCCTTGCTGTGTGCTGTTGTCTTAATCCTGACCCTCACTAACTGGAAGATCGGGCTCCCCGATGGGGCAGAGCGCCTGGAGCGCAAGAGGCTGCCTGGGTCACGCTGCCGCCCTGGCACTCGGCGTGGGGCTTGGCACAGGTGCGTTTCCCACAAAACTGCGAGTGTGGGAGGCACAAAGGAAGCAGGGAGAGGTTCCATTGGTCAGGAGGAGAATCAGCCACTGGTGGGGGGCAGGACTGAGCCCTGCCTGGGGCTCCTGCTGTGTTGCCCAGCTACCTGGTTTTCTCTCTCTGCAAGAGCAGGCTTGGTGAGGGGCAGACTTGCAGCACAGCAGCTCCCACCTGCCCACCACCTGGCACCTGACTGAGATCACAGCCGCCCACCAAGATCAGCCTCTCTGGGGCCAGAGAGAGCCTCCTCCTTAGAGGGCAAGCGGCAGCAGGGCCAGGGAAGTTCCAAAAATGGTAAGGGCTTCTCCAGCATTGTCTGTAGTCACGTACTTGGGTGCAAGGGAGCCGGATGTACCCAGTTCTCTGCCTCCCCTCTGCTGCTGCCTCTGGCTGCCCCCTGCCCTGCCTGCCGCCTGCCGGCTGTTTCTTCTGCTTCCTTTCCAGCCTGTCTTCTCCACCTGCCCCACCCCTTCTGTTCCCCCTAGGGCACACAGCCCATCTTCCAGCTCTGAAATCTTCCCTGTTCTGCCTTAGAACTCAGACAGACCCTCGGGGCGGGTGTTGTGTTGCTGCGCCGGTTCAAGTCCCAGCTCCTCCACTTCCAATCCCGCTCCCTGTTAATGCTCTTGGGGAGGCAGTAGAAGGTGGCCCAAGTGCTTGGGCCCCTGCGCCCACGTAGGAGACCCAGATGGAGCTCTTGGCTCCTGCCTTCAGCCTGGCCCAGCCCTGGCTGCTGCAGGTGTTTGGGGAGTGAGCAAGCAAATAGAAGGTGTGTGTGTGTGTGTGTGTGTGTGTCCCTCTCTCTGTCACTCTGCCTTTCAAATAAATAAATAAATAAATCTTTTAAAAAATTATTTGAAAGGCAGAGGCAGAGAGAGAGAGAGGTGTCTTCCATCCACTGGTTCATTACCCAAATGGCCACAATGGCCAGAGCTGGGCTGATCCGAAGCCAGGAGCCAGGAGCTTCTTCCAGGTCTCCCACATGGGTGCAGGGGCCCAAGGACTTGGGCCATCTTCTTCTGCATTCCCAGGCCATAGCAGAGAGCTGGATCAGAAGTGGAACAGCCGGGACTCGAACCGGCGCCCATATGGGATGCCAGCACTGCAAGCGAAGGCTTAGCCCACTACAGCACAGCGTCGACCCCTTATATAAATTCTTAAAAGCAACCTCCTTGTCCCTCAAGGAGCCATCTGCTGGACCTGGACCAGTACCTCCTCCCCTGCTCACCCATCATGCACAGGGTGGGGACAGCTTTGGCAGTGTGGTCTCTTTCTCGCCAGGGGAACTGGCCTCAAGATTCACTCCTCTCTATAGAGCCCACCAATTCCCAAGCTCCCTTCACCCTCACAATTTTATATTTCAAGGACGTTCCAAGTCCACAGCTGCTCTAGCTGCATGTTCAGGCTGGGTCTTGTGCCCGTCAGCAGGATGCAGGCCCGTGCCCAGCGTCTACCTCTCTGCAGCCCAGGCCCCTCTCCCAGGAGCTAGCCGGGCTGGGCAGAGCAGCCTGTCCCCAGCCCGGGTCTCACCCAGAGAAGGCGGCCACAGGTGGCACAAGCCAAGGAGTTTAGGGGCACAAAGGACTTGAGCCTACACACCTCCTCTCCACCAGCTCAATGCTTCATCACGCAGGATGGATGGATGGATGGATGAATGGATGGATGGATAGGTAGATAGATAGATAGATAGATAGATAGATAGATAGATAGATAGATAGATAAGGGTGGATGAACAAATGATGGATGGATGGATGGATGGGTGGGTAATAGACATAGTTTGATGAATAAATGGCTGTCCTTTCTCCAGGGAATATTTTTAGCACATTTGTCAAAGATAAGTTGATTATAGATGTGTGGATTTTGTTTCTAGGTTTTCTATTCTGACCATTGGTCTACACATCTATTTTCATGCCAGTGCCATGTTGTTCTGGCTGTAAGGGCCTGTATTACGTCTTGAAATCTGATATTATGATGCCTCCAGCATTGTTTTTGACATTCAAGATAGCTTCGGCTAATGAGGGTGTTGTGTGCTTCTATCTGAACTTTAGGGTCGTTCTTTCTAAATCTGTGAAGAATGTTGTTCGTACTTTGATGAGGATTTAGTTGACTCTGTGAAGTGCTTTGGGTCATAGGGACGTGTTAAAAACATTAATTCTTCCAATCCATGAACATGGGAGATCTTTCCATTTGTGTGTGTGTATGTGTGTGTGTGTGTGTGTGTCTGTGTCTTCCTCTGTCTCTTTCAATAGAGTTCTGTAATTTTCCTTGTGCAAGTCTTTTACATCGTTGGATAAATTTATCCCAAGGAAGTTAATTTTTTACAGCTATTGTTAATGAGATGATTCTTCTAACTTCTTTCTCAGCAAGACTGCTGTTGGGGTGTGAAAACACCTCTGATCTTTGCGTGTTGATTTTGCAGCCTGCCACTTCGGGGTATCAGTTCTAAGAGTCTCTTGCTGGAGTTTTTCCATTCCCCTACACATAGAACCGTGTCATCTGCAATGGGGGATAAGTTGACTTCCACCTTTCAATTTTTATACCTTATACTTCTTTCTCTTGCCTAATGGTACCACTAAAGTGTCCATAACTCTACTGAACAAGAGTGGTGGCTCCAGATCTCAGCAGAAATGCTTCCAGATTCCCCCCATTCAAATTGAGGCAGGCTGTGAGCTTGACCAATGTAGCCCTTGTTGTCTTGCAGTGTGTTCTTTCCAGAGCTAATGTTTGAAGATGTTATAATACAAGGATGATGTCTTTTATCACACGCATCTGTGGCGATAACCATGCGGTTTTGTTGATTTGTGCATGTTGGACCACCCCTGGGATGTATCCCGGTTGGTCAGCGTAGATGATCCTTTTGCTGTGCTGTGGGATTTGAGTTGCCAGCCCTTTGTTGAGGAGTTTTGCATGTGTGTCTATCAGGATATTGGACTGATGCTCCTCTATCTTGTATCCTTGTCTGGTTTGGGAATTAAGGGGCTGCTGGTGTCCTAGGATGAGTTTAGAAGGGTTCCCCCCTCTTTCAGCTGTTTGAGAGAGTTTGAGAAGAGCCAGTGTTTGGTAGTACAATTTTGTAGGACTCAGCGTCCGGTCCCAGGCTTCTCTTTTTAGAAGTCTCTTTATGACTGACTCGGTCTCATGCTCGGTTCTTGGTCTGCTCAGGTTTCCATTCACTGCGTGAGTCCCTTTCGATACGTTGTATGTTTCTGGGAGCCGGTCAGCTTCCTCTAGGCTCCCCACTTTGTGGTGCACAGCCGTCCCTCTGTGCTTCTGCAGTGCCAGTTGTCACGTCGCCTTTCTCATCTCTAATTTCATTGACCTGAATCTTCTCTCTTTTTTTCTTAGTTATTCTTGATAATGATTTATCAATTGCGCTTGTCTTTTCAGGCAATTTGGCTCTTCATTTCATTAATCTTTTGTATTTGTGTAAATTTCTATATGCTTGTTTCTTCTCTAAATTTTATTATTTCTTTCCTTTTACCACTTGTAGGATTGATTTTTTCTCATTGCTAGATTCTCGAGGTGCATTGTGAGGTAATTCATTTGATACCTTTCTTTTTTTAAAAAAAAAGAAAGATTTTATTTATTTATTTGAAAGGTAGAGTCACAGACAGTGAGAGGGAGAGACATAGACAGAGGTCTTCCATTCGCTGGTTCACTCCCCAAATGGCCACAACGGGTAGAACTAAGTTGATCCACAGCCAGGAGCCAGGTACTTCTGCCTGGTCTCTGATGTGAGTGCAGGGGCCCGAGGACTTGGGCCATCCTCTACTGCTTTCCCAGGCCATAGTAGAGTTGGATCAGAAGAGGAGCAGCCGGGACTAGAACTGGCGCCCATATGGGATGCTGGCACCACAGGCAGAGGATTAACGTACTGTGCCACACTGCCGCCCCCCCCTTTCTTTTTTTAAAGATTATTTATTTTAAAGTCAGAGTTAGACAGAGAGAGAGAGAGGAGAGGCAGAGAGAGAGAGAGAGAGAGAGAGAGAGAGAGATCCTCCATCTGATGGTTCACTCCCCAATTGGCTGCAACAGCCGGAGCTGCACCAATCTGAAGTCAGGAGCCAGGAGCTTCTTCTGGGTCTCCCACATGGGTTCAGGGGCCTAAGGACTTGGGCCATCTTCCACTGCTTTCCCAGGCCATAGCAGAGAGCTGGACAGGAAGTGGAGCAGCCGGGACTCGAACCACACACGTATGGGATGCTGGCGCTTCAGGCCAGGGCATTAACCCGCTGCACCGCAGCACCAGCTTTTGATACCTTTCCGTTTTTGTTTGAGGCACTTATTGCTATAAACTTTCCTCTTAACACTGTGGGTTTTTTTTTTTTTTTTTTTTTTTTTTTTTTTTTTTTTTTTGACAGGCAGAGTGGACAGTGAGAGAGAGAGAGAGAGAGAAAGGTCTTCCTTTGCCGTTGGTTCACCCTCCAATGGCCGCCGCGGCCGGCGCACCGCGCCAATCCGATGGCAGGAGCCAGGTGCTTCTCCTGGTCTCCCATGGGGTGCAGGGCCCAAGCACCTGGGCCATCCTCCACTGCACTCCCGGGCCACAGCAGAGAGCTGGCCTGGAAGAGGGGCAACTGGGACAGAATCCGGCACCCCATCCGGGCATAGAACCCGGTGTGCCGGCGCCGCTAGGCGGAGGATTAGCCTAGTGAGCCGCAGCGCCGGCCTTAACACTGTTTTCATTGCATCTCACAATTTTGATCTGTTGTGTTTCCATTTTCATGGGTTTCGAGGGCTTTTTTCAGGTTCTCTTGATTTCTTCAATGAGCCTGCCGCTCTGTCTCACATTTGTGTACAATTTTCAGAGTTTCTTTTGTTATTAATTTCCAGCTTTATTCCGCTGTGGTCAGAAAAGATGCATGATACAATTTCAGCGTTTCCAATTTGTTGAGACTGGTTTTCTGGTACACAGTGTCTCCTGGAGAGGGTTCCACATGCTGATGGAAAGAATGTGTATTCTGCCAGCGCCACGGCTCACTAGGCTAATCCTCCGCCTTGCGGCGCCAGCACACCAGGTTCTAGTTCCGGTCGGGGCGCCGGATTCTGTCCCGGTTGTCCCTCTTCCAGGCCAGCTCTCTGCTGTGGCCAGGGAGTGCAGTGGAGGATGGCCCAGGTGCTTGGGCCCTGCACCCCATGGGAGACCAGGAGAAGCACCTGGCTCCTGCCATCGGATCAGCGCGGTGCGCCGGCCGCAGCGCACTGTCCGCAGCGGCCATTGGAGGGTGAACCAACGGCAAAGGAAGACCTTTCTCTCTGTCTCTCTCTCTCACTGTCCACTCTGCCTGTCAAAAATAAAAAAATTCAAAAAAAGACTGTGTATTCTGCAGTTGTGTAAATGTCTATTGTGGTCGGCGTTGTGGCACTGAGACACACCTGTGACACCGCAACCCACACTGGAGTGCCATGACCTGCTGCCTCCCAGTGTGAAGCGGAGCCAGGACTTGAACCAGGCCTTGCAGTGTGGTGTGCAGAGAGCCCAGGCAGCAGCTTCCTTGCTCCACAGTGTCCACCCTTCGCTGGCCTTCTACGAGGGCCCCTCCCCCTCCCAGCACCAGCCCTTCCTCTGTGGTGTGTGGACAGTCCTCGGAGGCCTGCCACCTCATCCATTTGTTTTCCTCTTCCTTCTATGACACCATGAGTGCCTCAAGAGCCAAGCCACGCCTAAAAACATTCAGAGGGTGCAGAATGGACCCGGGCCATCCCCAGGGCCTGCAGGCCACCTTCAGCTCGTGCCTGTCAAGCCCATGAGCCCCAAGAATATCGATGGCAGGGGCCTTCCAGGGCAGCCAGAGCCAACACTTCCCCATCTCAGTGCAGTGACAGCAGCATCCGTCACCCTGTCACTCCCGGCCCATCCGGGGAAATGACCCGGAGTGAGGCCGTGGGAGAGGGGCTCCGGCTTCTGAGCTGCAGCCCAGGCAGCTGAGGAAACAGCACCCAGGCAAGACAAAGAAGGTCCAGCCATGCCCCGCCCCGCCCTCCCAGTGCAACACCTGTTCTGGAAGACTACTTACAGCTGGGGATCTTTTTGGCTATGTGTCCACTTCCTTGTGCCACAAGCACATGAAATCTGAGTGTACTTTCAAAAAGTTCATGGGAAAAAATGGAATTAAAAGTGCATTTATGGGGGGTTGGCATTGTTGGCCATCGCCTGCTCAGTCAGCATCTGTATGGGATCTGGTCCCTGTCCCAGCTGTTCCACTTCTGATCCAGCGAACCTCCTAATGCACCTGCAAAAGCAGCAGAGGATGGCCCAAGTGCTCAGGCCCCTGCACCCATGTGGGAGACCCAGAAGAAGCTCCTGGATCCTGGCTTTGGCCTGGCCCAGCCCTGGCCTTTGCAGCCATTTGGGGAATGAACCAACAGATGGAAGACCTCTCTCTTTCTCTGTCTCTCCCTCTCTCTCTGTAACTCCGAAGCCAGGAGCTTCTTCCAGGTCTCCCAAGTGGGTGCAGGGGCCTAAGCACTTGGACCATCTTCTACTGCTTTCCCGGACCATAGCAGAGAGCTGGATCGGAAGTGGAGCAGCTGGGACTTGAACCTGCACCCATATGGAATGCTGACACTGCAGGCAGCAGCTTTACCTGCCACACCACAGCACCAGCCTTAGACAATCATTTTTCCAAAAGTCATGCACATGAGGATACAAATGCATACTATAAAATAAACTTACCTTTTAACTCCTTTTTCCGCAAACTTTTTGAATATCCTCCCGTGTTCCAGCTTTATACACACACACACACATGCACCCCCACACATGCATTAACACACATGTACACATGCCTGCATGCACACGCATGCACAACACCCCACACACTCACACATACATGCACACACGTGCACACACATACACATGTGCACCCCACACACATATGCATTCACACACTTGTACACATGTCCTCGGTGCCCACACACATGCACACACTCTCACACATACACATGCACACACACGCACACACATAAGTAGGACGGCAGTAGGAGCTAAAGGTGTTCTAAGCAGTGCACCATGGGAGCAGAACGAAGCCCCCTCAACTCTGCCGGTGCGAGTGAGCCTTGAAAACCAAGTCGAGTTTCCCCCTCCACCGCCAGGCAGAGGGGGCACGGGGGACCGCGGGGAGGCACTGGGTGTTGCCGTCTGCTGGCCGAGAACTGCCCGAAGGCGAGAGGCCTCCCCAAGGTCCCTCCCAGCCCTGCTCGGGGCTCAGCCTCGCCCCAGCATCGCGTCACTTCTAGGTAATTACCCTCGCCATGCCTTCCCGTCCGGCAGCTGCTCTCCCAGCTGTCACAACTGTGCTCACTCTATCTTCTCAAGTCCCTGGGGAAGGCGGGCAATGGGCTGCCGGGCAGGGAGGGAGGGTGGACTCCAGGGAGAGCTATTAAGCACCTGCTGGGCTCCAATCGAAAAGGTTTAGGAAGATCATTGCTGAGCTTCTAGAGAACTGTTGGCTTCGCAAGCGCGCAAGGGACCGAGTGTCCGAGGCGTCCTCGCCTTAGTTATCCGTGGCCGTATGCGGAAAGCGAATGTGTAAGACAAGCGTGAGTTCTTTCTCAGCCTTCTGTGGCCTGACGGAGCATCTGGGCTTCCCGGGCTGTCAGCTAGAGTTATTCCTGGACCTTCAGGCACAGCAAAGCCTGCCCAGGGCTGCGTGGTCCCCGAAGGCCTCGCTCACCTGTCTGGGGGTTGGCGCTGCAGCCCGGGAGGTGGGGCACACCCTTGCTCGACGCCCTTGTTCTAGAAGGGCAACCACACCTTTTTGCAAAGTGTCTTCAGGTCCCCCTGGGGGAAGCAGGTGGGTGGAAGCTGCACAGGTCCCCACCGCGTCTCTCTTTTGCAGATCTAGTTCCGATGCAAGCTGAGAAGAGGCTCCTCCTCTCCCCACACCGGAAATGACGAGTCACATTGCACGAGAGAAGGCATGGTGGAAGGGTGTCTGTGAGCCTCCTGGGAAACAGTCGACCACTGTCCACCCCTGAAACACGAATCCCATGATGCATTATGCTGGGAGCCCTGAATCTCATCACTTAAACCAGATCTGGACACGCATGAGGAGGCTACGCTGCAGCCATCCCAGAAATGCGTGAAACTGAAGCGATGGGCCTCCTGCCCGTGCATGGCCAGCTGTCAATAGGGAGCAGAGGCGGTGGTTTCTTAGTGCTCCAGCCTCTGTGGCCAACCTCCCTGCTGTCTGGCAGCCTGGCTTTCAGTCCCACAATCCACTGTTAGGTGTCAGTTTCTGAAGTCCAAAGGAAGGGCATGGAAGGGAAACGGTGGCCTCACCGGTGGCTGGAGGGCAGAAGGGATGCCTGGGAGCTTATGATACAGCAAAAAGATGCCACGTGCAGGCGTGGGTGCTGTCGTAAAGGAGGCGAAGGCTCTGCCTGCAGGGCCGGCATCCCATAAGGGCGCCAGTTCGAGTCCTGGCGGCTCCACTTCCCATCCAGCTCTCTGCTATGGCCTGGGAAGGCAGTGGAAGATGGCCCAAGTCCTTGAGAGACCTGGAAGGAACTCCTGGCTTCTGGCTTCAGATCGGTGCAGCTCTGGTCACTGCAGCCATTTGGGGAGTGAACCAGTGGATAGAAGATCTCTCTCTCTCTCTCTCTCTCTCTCTCTCTCTCTCCCCTTTTTCTCTTCTCTCTCTCCCCTCTCTCTCTCTCTCGCCTCTCTCCCTCTCGCCTCTCTCTCTCCCTCTCTGTAACTCTGCCTGTCACCTAAATAAAATAAATGTTAAAAAAAGAGTGAGCCACCCAGTAGTAGCTATCATACTGTTCCCCAGGAGGAAAAGGAGAGCCCACAGAGAGAAGAGGAGGTGTGGCCTCTCCCACCCTCTGTGCCATCATGTCTGACTCCTGAAATCTCCCAACAGGGGTTAGCCAGGCCGTCTGGGGGTGTCAGCTCGCTGGCCCCCCAAACCAGCTGCCTCTGTGTGTGTGTGTGTGTGTGTATGGGGTGGGGGTGGGGAAGTGAACAGAGGCACATGCCCCAGCGGTGTGGACAGCACCAGCGCCTGTGTGCTCCACAAGGCCCATGCATTTTGCACACGCCAATACAAAAGCATCCTAACATCGGGAGTAAGCAAGGAGACCGCTGCATTTGGAATCAGTTTCAGATCAGCCTAAATGACACATGGCTGGTGAAGGGGACCCCGCCAAGACGCTTGGTCCACCCGGAACATCCAGCCCCGGGTCGGGTCTGCAGGGCACAATCCCGCGTAAGAGGAGCGCCCATGGTCAGATCCTTGCCTCTCCCGGCACCCTTGTCGGGTTACCCACTGGACCCAGTCCCTCTCCGGCACCTGTTGGAGAGGCTCAGGAACTTCCCTCCTTGGGCACATCATTAGCGAGTGAGAACACACAGATGAAGTGTTGGCAGAGGGACAGATAGAAGCTGGAGAAAGATCTACCATAAACAAAACCCAAAAAAGGAGGAAGACAGCCGGCTGGGAGCCAGCCTCCTCATTGTCTAGTCAATGAAAAGCGTTTAGCTCTGGGGGGAAGCTGGCAATTAGCCCCATGCCAGCCGAGGAGCTCGGGCCTGACTCTGGGCCCAGCTCTGGGGCAGAGGAGCCAGCGCCTGCCTGCTGAGGCCCCATCCTGGTCCTTGCAATTGGCAAGTCACTGGGTCCCTCTGGAAAGCTGTAACCCCGGGCAGCTACGGGACAGGCAGGTGTCCCGCCTGCAGATTCCCCCACGGTGCATCGGCTCCCTGGAAGCTGCCGCAGCCTCACCCTGTAGTGAGCCAGTGGTGGGAAAGCTCAAGCCTCGGCCTCCCCACCAGGAGCCAGGGGCCTCACTGGGGTCGCCTGGAAGAGAATCAGCCGCAGGCTGGCAGAGAAGGACAGTGGCCAGGTCAGGATGCCCGACCTCTCCCCTGGGCTCCCTCACGGATGGGTGAGCTGACCTGGGAAAAGTGGGGCCCTGTACCTCCCTGGGCAGAGGCATCACTGTCACAGCAGGTTGGCTGAAGCAGAGTCTGCACTTTGCTAAGGGGTCCAGGGCTTCTAGAGGGGTGTTTTTTAAGGAGAGCAATGCATCAAGCAGACAAAAGAGAAGCCAATCATTTGGGGGAGAAGGAACCCAGAGCCAGCACGCCCCAGTCTCCCCTGTAGCAGGTCTGGAAAGCACTGAAACAGGGTCTCCCTCCCCCTCGCCAGCTCTGACCACTCTGCAGAACCCTAACTCTGAGAGTTAGAGTGACACTAATTAACCCTGATCTCCCCACGGCCGCAATGCCCGGCTTCCTGCCCGCAAGCTTCCACACTCTGGAAGACCGTGCATCTCCCAGGGTGCAGCCTGCTCCTGGGTCAACTTCTTCTCTCCAGAACACCCCCAAGCAGCCCTGCACGAGAGAACTGTCTACACGGAACCGTGTAGTCTGGCTTTGTGGTGCGGTGGGGTAAGCCTCTGCTTGGGACACCCGCATCCCATATCAGAGTGCCCGGGTTCGAATCCCACCTGCACTTCCAGCCCAGCGTCCTGCTAATGTGCAGTTCTTGGGGACAGCAGGTGCTGGCTCAAGTACCTATATCCCGCCACCCGTGTGGGAGACCTGGGTGGAGTTCCTGGGGGAGCCCTGGGCGATCTCATGTGTGTGTGGGGGTGAACCAGTGGATGGAAGATATTTCCCTTCCTCCTGCCAACATCCCAGATCGCAGTCTCTAGGGCTAATGACTGCCTTTGGCTCCTGACTCCAGCTTCTTGCTGAGGCTGACCCTGGAAGCAGCTGTGACGGCTCAGTCATTGGGTTCCTGCCACCCCCACGGGGGCCTGGATGGAGCTCCTGGCTTCTAACTTTGGTCTGGCCCAGTCTCAGCCACTGAGATCATCTGGGGAGTAAATCGGTTGATGGAAGCATTCTCTCTCCCCCCCTCCCCCTCCCCCTCCCCCTTCCCCTCCCCCTCCCCTCCCCCTCCTTCTCCCTCTCAAGTAAAAGCTGCGAAGCCCTCCCTTCCCCTAATAAACTCATCAAATTAGAAAGGGGCAAATGCAGAGTCCCAGGCCTCGCCGCAAGCCCTATGGATCAATACACGTCCGTTCACAAGATCCCACGGTGACTCGCAGGCACTTTAAAGTTTGGCAAGCACCGCAGTGCTAGCCCGGCGAGAGTCAGCCGGGACACTTGAGAACTGAAGCCCGGAAAACCCTGAGCAGCTCGCCAAGGCGCACCTCACCCAGCCCGGGTTCAAACAGTGGTGCTAACCCCTTGCCCTCTGATTTAGCTCACTGGGCGGCTTCCAACCTCCCCGCATTTATCCGTCCTTCGCCTCTGCCCATGAGGAGCCATTATCAATTTTTCACAGGAGTCATTGAGTACCCAAGCCGCCAGCTCAACCATTACCGCTAAACGGTTAACACTTAAGCCCTGCTATTAACAAAGCGATTGGGCTGGAACAGAAGGCAGCATCCGGAGTTAGTGCAGCTAGCCCAGTGGGTTTCAACCTGGGAGGCACTTCAGGGGGGCTTTCCAACATTTGAGTCATAGTATCCACATGGATGGAGGTTTTTAAGAGCTCGATGTGAAAGAATCCCGGCATGGACACGTGGCGCGTGGGGCCCCTGTTACATGAAGACCACCGCCGGGCACGCTCACAACGCCAGCCAGTGCAGAGCAATCGCGGCCAGCTGCGGCCAGGACCCCACCTTCTGCTGCATGCCAGGTTGACTAGGGATGTGGCTAACTTGGAGTTCCAACTGTCTCCTCCTGGGAGAAACACAGTGTCTCCTGCTCACCCGTGTGGACCGTGACCTGTGCGACACACGGCAAGGCTCAGGGTCAGTGCTAGAAGCCTCCTGTCTCAGGGCATGGGTGGAGAGGGGCTCAGAGAAGCAGGTAACAGCAGGGGATGACGATGATCCTTAATTGGTATCCGGGGTCATTGTTATGGAGGTGAAATTTGCATGCAATGAAATGCGCAGATCCTCACCTTGTCACTGCTGACTTTGACAAAGGTACAGGCACCTGGGCAAACAACACTCAGATTAGGTACAGAGAGCTCCTGTCACGCCAGGGAATCTCCTGCTGAATTCCCCCAGTTGATTCTTCCCCCAAGCCTGATTTCTGCTGTCCTAGCTAGATCCCTGGGTCTGTGTTCTGAGCTTGGTACAGACGGAGCACACACAGGCACTCTGGTGCGTCTGTCTTCTCTCTCACTGGGCTGGATGCCTCTGGGATCTGCAGACACCCACACCCACCCCTTGCTTGTGAAGGAAGGGCCCACACCTGGTTCATTGAGTCACCTGCAGGCGGCGGGTTTGATGTGGGCGTGAGCGGGTTCACTTCCAATCCAGGTTCTTGTCTCCTGCAGAGAGAATTATTCCAAGCAGAGACTGGGAATACGTGCCAACACCCCCACGGGGGCCTGGATGGAAATACCCAGGGGGTTGGTTGCCCATGAAACAGAGAGAAAATGAAGACAGTACTTCCAAGCGTGGCCTGCGGAGCGAAGGGACCCCTCCCCAACTCTCAGCATCCTTTGTGAGGTATGGGGTGGGGTCTTAACACTGGCCCTGGTCAGAAGAGAGAGGTCCATCCCGGGAAGGGGAGAGTAAAGAGACAAACTTTGCAGGGGTACAGGGATTCCAGGTCAGCTGAACGCCGTTTCAGGCTGTCTCCAGGTGTTGGCTACAAAGCCCCTGTGCATGCACACCTCTGTTTTCAGAGCCCCGTTCTTGGGAATGAACTTGCTCGTTCATAGGCGAGGTGGGATGTGTAACCTTATGAGAAATCTGCCCGTTGGGATCCATCCTCTGACGTGTTCTGGCGGTCCTCCCAGGCGTGGCGGGGTACGCCACTCGGGACGTGGGACGTCGTTTGCCGGGTGCCTTTCTCCATGCTCGTCCACCACTGTGCATCTTCCTTTGTCAAGGGTCCCTTTGAGTCTTGCTTGTCTTTCACTCTTGGCGTCATGGCGAGTGGTGTTCCATGTTTTGCCGGCATTTAACTGGGACAGTATCATTTCTGACTGTCCCCTTTCTAAGCCTCTGGAGCGATTTTGATAAACTCGGGGCGGAAGTTGTGGGGAGAGGGGGAGGAGCACACGGAGGACGGGGTGGGGGGTGTTGAGGCACTGATGCTCCCTGCAATGATACTGCAGTGCGGATGCAGCCCCCAAAGCCCAACCAATGAGCACCACCAGGCGGCAGCCCATGGGATGCTGGGCCTGGGGGATATGGATCAGTGTGGCTTCAGAGGTTACAACAATCGCTCCACGCCTGCTGGGTGTTGACTGTGGGGCTGTACCTGAGCTGGGGGTGGGGAGTGCACCGGAGACACGTGGAAGCTATCCGACTTCCCGTTCTGTTCTGCTCTGAATGAAAACTGCTCTAAACACAAGGTCTGCAGAAAACAGAAAACTGAATCTGTTTAACCAAGGACAGGAATCGGCTGACAATTGCAACTGCACGTTCCTATAAACTTGCATTTCCATACTGATTCTCGTGGACTCACTGGATAATAAGCAAGCACTAAACCTGCTCCTATTCTTTCCTAATAAAGCCGCACCTTCGGCAGTGCTATGCATCATAACTTTCTATTATATTTTATTTATGCAAAAGCTTCGGCTATTTTAAAAAGAGAATCTGAAGGAATCCCACAGCTCTAGGTAGGCCGAGGCGATTGTGTCATTGAGTCCACTCTGCTTACTATGAGAAATGTATTTTCCTCTTAATGTTTGTAATTCTTCTCAACCCAGCCAAAACACCTCCACACTCACGCACACTCTCCCTCGCCGTGTAATTCAATTACAGAACATGAGGTAGCTAATGCCCTCAGAAGTCCATGGAATCTTAATGAGTCTGGATGGTGTCTGTGGCCTTGGCTCCTCATGGAGGCATCCGATGCCCGTCTCTGTGAGGACAACCGCCGTGTCCTGAGGTTCCAGAACCTTCTCTCTAGGACACACTGAACCCTCCTGGCTGGACAGACCCATTCAACAGATCTGGGATGTGTCTGACCAAGACCCCAGAGCGATGTATCCTTCCACCAAGCTCTTGGGGACCCTTCTCTCAGAAAATCTCCTCTGATCTGCGAAAACTGTGATGCTCCCCAACAATTTTATATAGGAAGCAGAGTCCCACATCAAAGGAAACAGAAGGAGCCGAGGCTGGGCTATTTCCCCGGGCAAATGCCTTAGGTTGTCCCTCAGGTACATTATGCAAAGTTTGAGAAATTCAGCTCTACCCATTAGCATGTAGGCACAAAGTGAATATATATAATTACGCTTCTAATTAATTATAATTGCCTGCGATTAGCTATATGCAATCATGCACACATAGAAACAAACATAACAAGAAGATGGAAGCGAAGGTGAGGGGGTGGAGCAATGACAAATCCTGTTCTTTGCTAATGAGGGTACAAGTTGCTGTGACCCCTTAGGCAGCTGGTAGGCACACATCTCACGTCCCGGGAATACCACGCCTAAATGCAAGCCCTAGGCAAACTCTGGTGCACCCACACAGGGGGCGCACATTAAGGGCACTTGTACCAGCGCCACTCGTGATGGCGACGAAACTGGGCAGCACCCACCTGCCCATCGGCAGTGGACCCTGCAGGCGAAGGGCACTCTCATTAGGCAGTGGCACCTGAGCCGTGCTGACCGCACAGGAAGCAGAAGCAGCGGTCACCCAAAAGGCACCTGTTGACGTAGAGTCGGGAAAAGCGCCACGCAGAGTCGTTTCGGAGGGAGGCTTCGCGAGTGGTTTCCTCTTTTGCCTCCTCCACCCTTCTTCTTCAGATGGTCTGTGTGTGCGGCCTCTTTGCTCCGGCACACCTGGCATTATTTATAGCCATACACAGTGATGTACAGCGGGGGCCAGCATTGCGGCACAGCCGGTTAAGCCACTGCCGCCACAGGTTAAGCCACACTGCCTGAAGCAGGTGCCATTCTTCCTGACTTGCAGGAGCAGACAAACAAAGGGGTCACGTGATTCGCTCTCAGTGGGAGCCAGGAGAGCAAAGGAGAGCTCGGTACAGGGGCTTCCTTCCTAAGACCCCCTCCCCTCCACTCCCACCCACTCCCGTGGTTCTCATCAGTTGCACTGGAAGCATTGCTATGCCGGGCCCTGACCCCCGCATCACTTCTGCTGTCTGCCACCTGCACCTGCCACCAAGCTCCACCTGGTCTTCCCAGATGCACCAGGTGAGTGGCTGATGTTTGCCGCTCCCAGCTCCAAGTGCTCTGCTTGCAGGGTTGGGGCGGCCGACACATGCCGGTGGGTATGCATAGGAGACAGAGCCTCCTGGAGCCAGTGTTTCATTTTGGGAAGAGAAGGAAGCAGCCTGTAGCCTGGATCCGGTCCACTCAATCACCTCAATTCCTCCCACGGCCCTGGTCCTTTTCCTCCCGATACAGTGTCCAAAGTAAATCCAATTTCTCTGCTGATCTGAAGCTCACATCGAACTCCGTACTTCCAGGCATGCGAAGTACGGCAAATGTGTCCCCGGGGTGCGTCCCCAAGGAGCCACCTGCCTCACAGCGCTGGCAATTCTGTCTCGGAAAGAAAAGGCTGCAAGAAGGGAGCCGGACGCCGGACTTCATCGTGGCCAACAAGGAAGAACAAATTGATGAAGTAGAAGTGACGGGGACCTTGGGAGAAAGGGCTGCGTCGTGTGGGAGGTTGTTATTGTGACTGAAAGGGAACTCGGGCTGTAGTTCAACATGTCACCGTGGCAAAGCAGCCTTCGCAATCCCCACATCGCCCGGCGCGTGCACGGGCTCGGAGGCAAGAGTGACCACAAATCACACCGGAACTCAGTGTTGCCGAGGTGCAGCTGGGGCAAGGGGCACGCTGGGCAAAGGAAGCCCAGACCCAAATCGTGCTTCTCCCTCCCACCCCAACGGCCCACGGGGGCAGCAGACAGTGTAAGCGTGGAACGTTCAAGTCCTCCAGCACCCGGAGGCTGATCATCGCGTTGGGAGGCACTAACAAAATAAACTGAGGATGCAGTTGTAGTTGAGAGCAGTGATTTCCATAGGCTGTGGGAGGCAGAGCAGAAGGTAGGTGTAAGAGGAAGGGTGGGGCCGGCGCTGTGGGGTAGCAGGTAAAGCTGCCACCTGTAGCACCAGCATCCCAGATGGATGTCCCAGCTGCTCCTCTTGTGATCCAGCTCTCTGCTAATGCAGCAGAAGGTAGCCTAAGTCCTTGGGCCCCGCACCCACATGGGAGACCCGGATGGAGCTCCTGGCTGCTGGCTTCTGCCTGGCCCAGCCCTGGTTGTTACAGCCATTTGGAGAGTAAATAAATAATTCCGAGAGGCCTTGCCCTGTGCCAGACATCAAGCACCTGAACAAACAGGCTGCCCCTCCTCCTGTCCCCTTGTTCCCCCTCCTCCTGCCCCCCCCATCTCTTCCTTCTCCCCTTCTCCTCTCCTCTTCCTGACCCCCTATATGCACATGCCCGGGGTCTCAGCACTAATTCTTTTATCTCAATCCAGGGTTTTAAATAGCATGTAAACAATGACCATTCAAAAATGTTTATCAGGGCCAGCACTGTGGCACAGTGGGCTAAGCCTCTGCCTGCGGCACCAGCATCCCATATGGGTGCCAGTTCTAGTCCTGGCTGCTCCTCTGATCCAGCTCTCTGCTGTGGCCTGGGAAAGCAGTAGAAGATGGCCCAAGTCCTTGGGTCCCTGCACCTGCTTGAGAGACTTGAAAGAAGCTCCTGGCTTCTGGCTTTGGATCAGAGCTCCAACCATTGCAGCCAAGTGGGGAGTGAACCAGCGGATAGAAGACCTCTCTCTCTGTCTCTCCCTCTCTCTGTCTGTGGCTCTACCTCTCAACTAAATAAATAAATCTTTTTTAAAATGTGTATCCCCAGCCCCACCTGCTCCTTTGCATCCCGGACTGCTGCGTTCGGCAGCCCTCTGGGCTTCTCCATTGGAGCGTCTCACAGATAGCCCTAAGGGAACGCATTCATCTCTATCCTGACGTTTCTTTGGCCCCCTTCTCCGCATCTCTGTCAGTGAGCCCCCAAGCCAGACTGGCATCATGTTTCAGTTCTCCCTCCACGTGATACCCCACAGCCCATCTATTTGAGATTCCGACATAGGCGTGGAATCTTGGCTGCTCGCCATCCCCGGTGTAAACTCTCTCGCCTAGCATTTTCTTCGGGCTGGGCTAACTCAACAGCCACCCACCTGATTCTCCTGCCTCCACGCATGTCCTCATGTAACCTAGTCCCACACAGCCAACAGAGGGAGATTTTCAAAGGTAAATCAGATGGTGTTCCTTCCCCACTCAAAACCTTCCCATGCATTCCCTCTGCGCCTTGAATCAAATCCAAACTCCTTGTCATGGTTTAGCAAGCCCCACGCCACCTGCGTTCAGCCACGTCTTGGTCAAGCACAGGGCAAAGGCACACTACACACGGTGCAAACCCCTAACTCACAGGCGGAGGCTCGGCAGCTCAGACAGGGGCGGCCCCCGCCTATCAGCGTGCCCAGGAGAGGGACGCCACTCCCTGCTGCACTATGCTCTCCTGCAGCGGGCTGGTGCACCAGGGGTCAAGTGCACGCTCCTACTGGGAAGGCCAGCAGCCCAGCGTGCACCTGCAGGCCTTCTGGGAAGTTTAGGTCACACACAGCCTTTCCACCAAGGGGAACAGAGCGAGCAAGCCGCACCCGATGGTTGGCGGGCAGCGTGGGGCACGTGTGGTGTCCTTGTCACTGAGAGTGAATCCTGCTGTGTCTCTGTGTGCTCCTACCTGCAACACAGGGCCGCTGCTCCTGGCTCCCTGAGCCCCAGATCCACCAGCGTCTAGGCTCTTTCCAGCTCTTCAAACACACACTCCGCCAGCCCCCAGCCCGCCCATGCTGTTCCCTGCCTGGAGTGGTCTCTCTCAGACTCCCCCCCTCCACCTTGGCCGGCTCCTTTCTCTGCCTTCCTACTACATGAGGGTACTCAGAAAGTTCACGGGAAATGCGTTTACCTTTGGTGCAAGAAATTCTGCAAGCCACGCGTGGGTCTTTCATAAGGCACATTTCCATCGACGCTCCCTGGCGTATCTGGGCTTCATAATTTTTGCACCAAGATAAACTGGTCATTTAACTCTGCCACGTGCTGTGTGAAGCAGCTTTGCATCGGCTGAGACGTCACTTCTCCACCCCGCATTGTTCTCTGCTCGTGTGCCCAGGCCCTTCCCTTCAGAGCAAGCGTCACAGGTGCCCGCCATGTCTCTGCACCCCTTTGCTGCTTCCATTCAGCTCTGGCCGTCAGGAGAATAAAAACCTCATGAAGGGGAAAAACAACCCCATGAGGGTAGGAACTGTTCCTTTGTTTTATGAAATTATGAGAAAAAAAATTTTTTTGACAGGCAGAGTGGACAGTGAGAGAGAGAGACAGAGAGAAAGGTCTTCCTTTGCCGTTAGTTCACCCTCCAATGGCCGCCGCAGCCGGCGCGCTGCGGCCGGTGCACCGCGCTGATCCAAAGCCAGGAGCCAGGTGCTTCTCCTGGTCTCCCGTGGGGTGCAGGGCCCAAGCACTTGGGCTATCCTCCACTGTACTCCCGGGCCACAGCAGAGAGCTGGCCTGGAAGAGGGGCAACCGGGACAGAATCCGGCGCCCCGACTGGGACTAGAACCCGGTGTGCCGGCGCTGCAAGGCAGAGGATTAGCCTAGTGAGCTGCGGCGCCGGCCTGAGAAAATTTTTGAAAATAGTATTCTACTTTTTTTTGAAAAAAAATTTTGGATTATGCCCTCATTTTTATTATACTTATATTGATTTTATTAAATCGATATATAATCAATATTAAATATTGATTTTGTTAAACTTATATTGATTTACTGGGTTAAAATTTATAAGTATCCATAGGCTAGACAATAGTATATTCTGGAGTACTTATAGCTCTACTCAATACCCTGGCACAGACAAGAAAATTAATCAATTAATGTAGAATCTGTATGAAGAACAGAGAGTTTACGGTCAGGAGAAATTTCTCTCTTTTTTTCTCCTAAACTTTTATATATTCGAGAGGCGAAGACACACACATACAGAGAGAAAGAGAGAGAGGCAGAGAGAGCAGGCTCTCATCCACTGGTTCATTCCCCAAATGGCCGCAACAACCAGAGCTGAGCCGACCTGAAGCCAGGAGCCAGGAGCTTCCTCCAGGTCTCCCACGTGGGTGCAGGGACCCAAGGACCTGGGCCATCTTCTGCTGCTTTCCCAGGCCATAGCAGAGAGCTGGATCGGAAGTGGAGCAGCTGGGACTCAAACCAGCACCCATATGGGTGCTGTGGGCGGTGGCTTTACCCACTACAGCACCAGCTCCCAACCATGTCTTAACTGCTGAGCAAACCCCCACCCCTCCCTGCCGTGAGACATTTCTTATCCACCATCACATGCCCCATGTAAGGTGGTTGCCTGGAAGATATCAGGAATTCAATAACTATTTGTTGAATTAGTGGGACTAATGAGGCATGCCTCAAAAACCTGCCTCCACCTTGCCACATTCAACATTTTTATAACCTGACCCCATCCTGTTCGATGCTATTGTCACCGAATTGAGTAAAGGCATGGGCGGAACGCCTATCACATTCACAGATGCTGTAAAATGAGAGGGTATTCAGTGAGTGAGAAATCAAGACCCACAATCTTGTAGGCTGAAAAATCACAGGCCCAAACCAACATGATAAAACGAAAATAAATAAATAAATAAATAAAAGCCTTTCTTTGGGCTCAGGAGACAGACGACCCGAGAGCACGTGTCGTCACACGATCTAAAGCAGAGTGGCTCCGTGCACCCATTCAATGGGTGTGAGACAGTGAGACAGATGGGAGCCCCTGAGGGTCCCAGCAAAGGCAGGACTGTACAGATGAGGGGACCGGGCAACTCTTAAGGGAGCCGCCGACGCGGCGAGGGCAGACATGGATAGTCTGACTCACACCGCGCAAGAGAACACGAGAGAGCCCGTGGGGTCTCTGTGGCAGCCTTTAAGAAAATCCTCATCTGCTGCTGGGAAAATAGAGCAGAGACCCAGCCAGGCTCTGGAGCTCAGTGCATACAGAGAGCAGTCGGTCTCTAGGCAACAGTCAGGACCCTCCTAGGGCCGGGCTGGGACCCTGACACTTGCGAGTTGGAGGCCCGGACGTTCTCATCAGGAAATCTTGCTGGCTGTGCAGAAGTGGGTTCTCTGTCAAGACGGTGGGTGTCCCTTGCCTGGAAGTCGGGCAGGTGTTTCCAATATGGGAATCTACCTCAGGACCTACCCATCAAGTCACATAACCAGAAGAACCAGAGGATAGATTTCTCAACTACCCAGGCAATGGCCCTACCCAAGACGGACGGGTCACTGCCTTGGGACTGCCTTGGGCTTCGTGGGCTCGGGAGGTGGCGTGGTCCACCACCAGCGGGGAGTGGCGCCCAGGGCAGGGCAGGGCTCTGCAGCAGGTTGAGGCTGCAGCGCCAGAAGCTGTCATTCCCCGGGGCCACGGGACCCAACAGAAGAGGGGCTGGCGGAAGTGAGGCCAAGGGGCGTCCAGAACAAGCTGCTCAAGGGAGAAGCCACAGCGGGTGTTCCTGTGCCGTGGGCAGGGCGGATGCAGGGGCAGTGTGCTGCTCCACCAGCTTCCCGGCTTAGGCCAAGGGACCTGCCCTCCAGCGGCTGGGAAGTCAAAGCTGTGTGCACAGGTGGGAACAGCACTCCATCACACCAATGCCCACTGCCCACAGAGCAGCAGGTGCTCGGGCTGGCCTGGACGGACAAGGGGCCTCCCAGCCCCGGAGTGCCACGTGGGGTCTGCAGAGACCCCACTCGCAGCCACAGCACGAGGGTCCCCTCCTCTCTGTCCACTCCCACCACCCTCACTTCCTGGGAGGTCTCACCCTCTCCAACAAGCACTGTGCACCCCAGAGCGGGCTCCGAGGCTGCCGGCTGGAAGCGACAGCCCCTCTCCCCGTCTCCTCAATCCCCATTCTCCCGTCGCCCCTTTTCCATTCTGCTTTGCCTGATTTCTTCAAATCGCCACATCACTGGCCTCCGCTATTTTCACGGTCTGTAACGCGGCTTATCTTTCATTCTTTCATTTTCTTCTGCCTTATGTGCTGTTTCTCTCGGTGGTTTCTCCATAGAACCACAGTTTCCTTTCTGGGCTCCTTTTCAGCAAGGGGACAGCGTCCATGTCTGGACCACGTGCAACTGTATGGGGGGGCGGGGTTCAGGAATGTGCAAATACCCACCATCTCATTTGATTCAACTTAGTGCTTATCTGGTTTTTGATTTCTACAGGGCTCCATTCCTTCCTTTTATCGTGGATATTTTTCGTCTACTTTTAGCTTTCCTAGCCCTACTGCCACTGTGCTCTGCGCTATGCAATGATTCTGTATGCTTTTCCTCTCATGCAATCAGAGATATGTGAATGGGGTGACCGCCCTGTGAAAGTCGTGTGATGGGAGGCGGACAGCAGCGTGAGGACCGTTTGGTACAGCTTTGGGCACACTGGGAAAGACTTTTTTCTCACAAAATCCCCTAAGCTTTCTTGTTCACTTTCAATGCCGGGTGCTTCAGGGACCTGTGTAGCTAAGGGGTGGGGAATGTCCAGCCCAACCATTTGGTCTGGCCCAGCCAAGGCAGGTCAGGAAATTCAATACATTGATAGCAGGCTAACTTTCCGGTTGGTAATTTTGTATGGCCCATGAGTGATGTCATAAATATCCAATTTAGGGGCTACTGTTGTGGATAAAGCCGCCGCCAGAAACCCAGGCATCCCATACAGATGGGTTGCTGCTTTGTGTCCCGGCTGCTCCACTTCTGATCCGACTCCCTGCTAATGCACCTGGGAAAAGCAAAAGAAGGTGGACCAAGTGTTTGGGCTCCTCCATCCACTTGGGAGACCCAGAGGAAGCTCCTGGCTCCCGGCTTCAGCCTGGCCCAGTCTTGGTCATTGCAGCCATCTGGGGAGTGAACCAGCAGATGGAAGATGCCTCTCTCTCTCTAACTCTCTCTCCCTGTCTCTCTGTAACACTGACTTTCAAATAAATGAATACATCTTTATTGTTTTAGCATTACCTGAGAACTTACTAGACATGTAAGTTCTTTTTTTAAAAAAATTTTTTTTTATTTAACAGATAGAGTTATAGATAGTGAGAGAGAGACAGAGAGAAAGGTCTTCCTTCCATTGGTTCACACACACCCCCCCCCCCCCACGGTTGGCCGCTATGGCTGACGCTGCGCTGATCCGAAGCCAAGAGCCAGGTGCTTCCTCCTGGTCTCCCATGCGGGTGTAGGGGCCCAAGCACTTGGGCCATCCTCCACTGCACTCCCGGGCCACAGCAGAGAGCTGGACTGGAAGAGGAGCAACCGGGACTAGAACCGGTACTCATATGGGATGCCGGTGCCGCAGGCGGAGGATTAACCAAGTGAGCCACGGCGCCGGCCCCTGAATACATCTTTAAAAATAAATAAATAGAAGTAAATATTCAATCTGTTCTATGCCCGAGGCAGAACGGCCTCACCCCTGCAGCAGCTCATGCACCTGCAGTTGACTGAAAGCCGAGCCTGGGAGGGGACTTCCTGAGCAGCCAGGGGGCAGGGGGCAGGGGTCACACGGGGCACAGAACCAAGCCAAGATGCAGGATGCAGTGTCGCCTGAAGTCCAGCCCCAGCCTGGCCCTGCAGGGGGCTCCAGGGGCACGAAGGGCTCCCCTCTTCTTATCCTGACATGCTACGCTCGGACCCCCACGCCCCACCCCCAGGCACCCTTGGGGAAGGAAACCACAGCGGCCAGCACTGAGTCTGGGCTCGCCCTGTTGCCTTCGCTCTGCTTCCAGCCCATGGCGCCTCGGTCTGCTCCACCCCTAGGTCTCATGGCTTTCCTGGAAGGAGAATCGCCACGTTCTTCCAGGATAGAGACATGTGACTTTGTGGAGGTGTGCACCTGCTCTGAGTGGCAGGTGGCAAGCATCTGATCCTGTCTGCCTCTGCCTGGCCCCTTGTCCGATTTTTAACAGGTGCACTTTACATCATGTTTTTAGGGGGTTAGGGGTTTCCTTGCTTCATTAGTAGTGGTGTGCTTTTTCTATTCTCCTTTTTGGTGTGTTTTAAAATTTATTTATTTATTTGAAAGGCAGGGTTAGAGAGAGAGAGACAAACAGAAAGAGAGAGAGAGAGAGAGAGAGAGAGAGACCTTCCATCCGCTGGTTCACTTCCCAGATGGCCACAACAGCTGGAGTTGGGCCAGGCTGAAGCCAGGAGCTTCTTCCAGGCCCCCACATGGGTACAGGGGTCCAAACACTTGGACCATCTTCCACTGCTTTCCCAGGCACACCAACAGGGAGCTGGATAGGAAGTGGAGCAGTCAGGACTTGAACTGGTACCCATATGGGATGCCGACATTGCAAGTGGTGGTGTTACCCGCTACACCAAAGCACTGGCCCCTTTTGGTGGTTTTTGGAGAAGTCTGGGAAAGGTCAAAGCAGCACTCACAATCTAAGACAGCACATCTCTCTGGGTCCTGGCGTCATGGCACAGAGGCGAAGCCACTGCTGGCAACACCAGCATCCCAGATCAGAGTGCCAGTTTGTGAGTTCCAGTGTCTCTGCTTCCAGTCCAGCTCCCTGCTAATTTGTCTGGGAAGGCAACTGATGGTAGCTCAATTTCTTGGGCCCCTGCCACCCATGTGGGAGACCTGGATGGAGTTCTGGGCTCCTGGCTTCAGCCTGTCCCAGCCCCAGCCAAGGCAGCCACTGGGGAGTGAACCAGCAGATGGAAGATCTCCCTTTCTCTCTCTGTTGCTCTGCCTTTCAAATCAATAAGCAAATCTCAAAAGGAAGAAAAAAAATCTCTGGAGAATTTTTTTTCCCTCTTCCTTTCATCGGCAAATATATCATTTATACATAGTATATGAAATATGTCAATTTTGAAGTACAAAAATAACACAACAAAATACAACATCAATTACCAGCATTAGGAATCGGAACATAACTAATATGTTCGAAGCCCATGGGTGCCCCTCGTCCATCACATGCTCCTACCTCCTCCCTGGAGTAAAATACTATTTTCACTTGCGTTTATCACCACCTTGCCTAGCTCTAGAATTTTACTAGGGATAGCTGTCATTTCTCAACAAAATACCAAGTCTACCCTATTTATATGGAATTGTACTATCTATTTTGCAAATACTTTCGGTTCTGAGATTCTGACATGTTAAGCACTCGGCTCCCACTCACTCCACGTTCATCACTATGTCATATCCCTTTCTATGGCAATATCAAAAACGCTGCACCTGCGGGCTGTCTCCAGCTCTCTAATTCAAAGGCTGCTTGACTCGCAATAGAGACCCTGATAAAGCCAATCCAAACCCATGCCCTAAGTGGAACACGCGTTGAATGCACCTGGCCTCACAAACACCAAGACTCAGCAACACAGCACACGGCAGGAGCTGGATGCCACCTGTAGGTGCAGCCGCTACACCCCAGCAAGCACAGGGTCTTCCCAGCACCTGCGGCGTTCACCCCACGGTAAAGCCGGAAGTTCTCAAGTCAGACCATCGGAAGTCCGAGACCGTCTGGGACCAGCGTTGCTACCCTTCTCCCACCTTTCTTCTGAGCACCCCTTGCAGGAGCCCCTCCGGGACGTGGGTGTGTGAGTGGTTCACGGGCACTCACATTTTAAACTTGACCGAGTGCAAATGCTTGTATCCATTTGCACCCCCGCCAGCAGGGCAGGAAATGTCCCTTCGCTCCACTGATTTAACTCGGTATTTTCAGACTTCGTAATGACTGTTTATCTAGGCAGTGAGAAATTATATCGCATTTTTATTCTAATGCGCATGCCGTGATGGCCATGGAGGCTGAGCATCGTTTAATTCGCTTATTGGCCATTCCGGCTCTCCATTGTGAAATTTCTACTCACCTTCAGTTCCAGTGTCTTTGGGGCTGTTCGTCTTCTCTCTGTTTAGTCACAGCAGTGCTTTATTACACACCACTGGCCACCCTCTCATGTCATTTATTATACGCGGTACCAGTCTCCCCTCTCCTTGGTTTGTGAGACGTCTTCCCAGTCTCCATTATTTTCTGGGACCTAGGTGGTATTCATTTAACAAACCCTGAGTTTGCCATCTTTTTTCACTTAGGACTTTTTTTGCGTGCTGTGTCTAAGGAACAGCTATCCCAGATCCTGAGAAAGCCTATCACATTGTCCTCTGAAATTCTGCAATTTCATCTTGCACAATTAACAGCATAACCCATCTGGAATTAACTTCTGTGTGTGGTGTGAAGGAGGAATCTGCTTATATTTTTTTTTCCACCTGGATAACCACCACCACATATTGGAGAGCTCAGCTCATCCCCACTGATACACTCCATCACCTCTCAGCTTCCAGCCATGCACAGAGCGTTTTATAAGCTCTTTCCTCTTCCCGTGCCAAGACCATCCTTTATTTCTATAGTACTAACATTTTATGTTGTCGTCTGCAAGGGTGAGCACCTCTCCGGACTTGTTTCCGCTTCTAAGGAACACATTGACCCTGCTGGACCCTTCATTTACCCGTGTAAATTTTATGACTGGCTCACAAGAGGCACGGAGATCCTGTGGGGAGTCTGCTTGGGACTGTATGAAGATAGATAGATAGATAGATAGATAGATAGATAGATAGATAGATTACTATGGGAAGAATTGCTAACTTTATGGTATTATCCATAAGCATGGTATGTTTATTTTTTTTTCTTAGCTCTTTTTTTATGTGCAGAGTGGGTTTCTAAACAGAAACAAGTCACAGTACCCACCTTGCAGGGTTGTCACCACGATGCATGGGTTCACACACAAGGATGCTTCAACAGGCTTGTGGGACATGGAATGAAAAGATAAGCTTAGTGCGATGCAAAAACATTGAAACCCAGGCAGAGTTTTCTCATAATGTCCAGGAATATTTTGAACCCTTGTAAAAAAGAAGAACCCTTGTAAAAAACTCTTTGTCCAGAATAAATGCTATATAAGTCTTTGCTTTTATCATTCCTGTAGAATTTATGTTTGACTTTTCTACCATACGTAGCATGTTCAATTGCATTTATACCTCTGATTCTTCCAACGTATAGAAATGCAATTGACATTTGTATTCATCAAAACCTGAAAATCTGCTAACTTATGTTATCAATAATAATAGATTTTGTACATTAGAGGAGTTTTTATCATATTATTGCTAATAATAGTTTTTCTTCCTTTCTGGTCCTTATGCATCTGATTTCCTTTTCATGTCGTATTGCATTGGCTGGAACTTCCAGCATGCTGGCTAACTGACGTCATCTTGGCCATAATCCTTTCTTGTTGCTGACTTTAAAAGGGGCTGTATTTATACTTTGTCACAGAGGAACCCATTAGTACGATTTCAGGGGAAGTGACTTCTCTTCTGAGTTTACTAAGAATTTCTAGCACAAAAAAAAATTGGTGGCTTAACAAACTTTTTAAGGTTTTATTTATTTTATTTGAGAGGTAGAATTACAGACAGTGAGAGGGAGAAACAGAGAGAAAGGTCTAACATGGTAAATTATATTTATTATTTTAAATTGTAACTTTTAAAGTTAAACTGGCCTTACATTACTAGAAAAATATAAAGTTGGTCATAATATATTATCTTTAAGATTCAATTTGCTAATATTTTGTTTGAGATGCTTATTCCAATAAAGGAGTAAAATTGGACCATATCTTTCTGTTCTTACACTGGCTTTGTTAGGTTTTCTTTTTTTATTATTTTATTTATTTGAAAGACAGAGTTACAGGGAGAGATAGAGACAGAGAGGTCTTCCATTTGCTGGTTCATTCCCCAGATGGCTGCAAAAGCCGAAGCTGCACCAACCCGAAGCCAGGAGCCAGGAGCTTCTTCCAGGCCTCTCATGCAGGTGCAGGGGCCCAAGGACTTGGGCCATTGTCTACTGCTTTCCCAGGCCACAGCAGAGAGCTGGATCAGAAGTGGGGCAGCCGAGACTAGAACCAGCACCCATATGGGATGCCGGTGCTGCAGGCCAGGGCTTTAACCTGCTGCACCACAGCGCTGGCCCCTGTTAGGTTTTCATATTGAGGATATGCTGCCCTCTTTTTGACTCTCTGAAACATTATGCTATTGTTCTTTGCAAGCTTTGTAAAGCACCTCTAATTTATAAAACTCTCTTCTCCATGTAACTTTCTCAAAGACATGTGGTAAGTGTTGCCCCAATGGCTAATGGCTATAGAATCATTTCTCCCTGTATCAATTTTAAACATTCTTCCTTTTCCTAAGAATGTATCCATCTTGACATTTTAACATTATAGATGTGAGTTTTTCCATGATATCCTCCAATTACCTTTTAACCCCTGCTGCCTTCTCACAGGGATTTTTCCTGGTTCACTCCCCAACTTTCCCCTGGTTCACTCTGCAATGGCCGGAGCTGCACCAATCCAAAGCCAGGAGCCAGGAGCTTCCCCCAGGTCTCCTATGCGGGTGCAGGGACCCACGGACTTGGGCCATCTCCCACTGCTTTCCCAGGCCACAGCAGAGAGCTGGATTGGAAGCAGAGCAGCCAGGACTCGAACTGGCGCCCATATGGGATGCCAGCACTGCAGGTGGCAGCTTTACCTGCTACGCCACAGCTCTGGCCCTCAAAGAAGCAACTTTAACCCTACTGCTCCTTTCCGTTGATTCTGTTTCCACTTCGTTAATGCCCACCATTGCACCATTGTGTTTGCTATTCCCTACTTCTTTCTGCGATATTTTCCTGTTATTATTTTCTACCTCGTAAAGTGGAGTGCCAGGCGTGTTTCTTGTCAGCCTCTCTTCTTCCAATAAAAGCATTTAAGACCGTAATTCCACTTCCAAGCACCAAGTTCATGGTCTCCCCCGAGGTTTGACTTGTAAGACTTTCACTACGCTGTTTTATTATTCATTACGGAACTTGTTTTTTGATACAATTTCTTGACTGTTATTCGTTTCTGACATAATTCCATCATCTAAAATGTGGTTTGTAAGGCACAGATTCATGGAAACACCTGCAACCTCGTTGAACTTGATCAGTTGTTATAAATGTCCTATTGTGTACTTGAAGAGCGTACGTCTCCGATTGTTCCTTGGGGAGGACTCCACGACCGTGCGGTGAATCCGGTGTGTGAACCGTGCCGTGTGGAGCTTCCTTCCATGAGAATGAGATCATCTTCCTCACCAGTCACTAAGAGCAGGGTCTTAAAATCACCCACTGGGTCTGTGAATTTGTCCTTACCATTGAGTCCATTTTTTCCATATATTTTGACTCTGTTATTAGATGCATTCAAACTCGGAATTAGTACAGAAATACAGTAAATTGAATATCTGTAGTGAGCTTTTTTTTTTCTCTAAAACCCGTTTTTGGCCTTAAAGACTATTACATCTGAGATAGAATTGTACCTGTAATTATAACTCACACCCATTTTCCTTAGCATTTCCCCATCAATGTTCTCCCATCCTTTAATTTCTTTTTTTTTTTTTAAGGTTTATTTATTTATTTGAAAGTGAGAGTTACACAGAGAGAGGCAGCAGCTGGTTCACTCCCCAGTTGGCCACAACGGCCGGAGCTGCGCTGATCCGAAGCCAGGAGCCAGGAGCTTCCTCCAGGTCTCCCACGCGGGTGCAGGGGCCCAAGGACTTGGGCCGTCTTCTACTGCTTTCCCAGGCCACAGCAGAGAGCTGGATCGGAAGTGGAGCAGCCGGAACTCAAATCAGGGCCCACATGGGATGCCAGCACTGCAGGCTGGGGCTTTACCTGCTGCACCACAGTGCCAGCCCCCTGATCATCATAATTTAAGCTTTGTTTTCAACTTCCCCCTTTCTTCTTTTGAATTAATGGAGTGTTCCCTCTATTCTGTTCTTGTGATAATACTTCTGGAATTTAGTCACTCTATTTTGATGCCCTTAACCGTTATCCAATGTGTTGAATTGTGTTTAGCAGTTATTAAATTCACCTGAAAATTTCGTGATCTTGCAGGAAAAGGAAGGAAGCGAGGGGCGTGGCTGGAGGTGGGCCGAGGTGGGTTGAGCAGGCACAGGCTGCCTGCTACACACCCTGCTGTCTTCACTCTCAAAACACAAGGATCCCTTATGCTCTGAATCGTCACCCCCATCCGGATTAACACACAGGTGTCCAGGACTGAGGTCCAGCACTGTCTTTTTTTTTTTTTTAACTCCGGGAACCCAGCCTGATTGACATTGTTATAACCACTTCATGCTCATTTACAACTGCCCAGCCCCTGTTTGCCCGGCTCATCAACCTTCCAGTATCTTAGGGCCTGCTTTTGAACTCATTTTCCTTCTTCCTACTCAGCGGTGGGAATGTCCAGCCCGAGGGCTACATAAGGCTCACGAAATCATTTGGTCTGGGCCTGCCGAGACAACCAGAGGCCAGACTCGAATTTCAATACATCTAGAGCACGCTAATTTTTTTTTTTTTTAAAGATCAGCACATCTTAAAAAAAAAATTGATTTGAAAGGCAGAGTTACAGATCTTCCATCTGCTGGTTCATTCCTCAAATGGCCACAATGGCCAGGGCTGAGCCGGACAACAATGTCAGGAGCCAGGAGCTCCTTCCAGGTCTCCCACGTGGGTGCAGAAGCCCAAGCACTTGGGCCAGCTTCTGCTGCTCTCCCAGGTGCATGAGCAGGGAGCTCCTCCACCTTGTACCCTTTCTGGGCAGGAGTCCAGGACCTGCATGGACAGAGGGCTTCTCTCCCAAACAGGATGACTTCATCCCCTAATTCTGCAGTTTGACGGTTAGGGTGAGGAGAGTTACCATCAGTCTAATCCGCACTCCTCTGGGGCGGTTTGTCTGGTCGTCCGGCCTGCTTTGCAGAGCCTTCGTCTTTGGTGTGGTTTCGCTTTCACCAAGCTCGGCTTCGGCATCTTCTCTGGAGCCTGAGAAATTCCGGCACTCCGCAGCCCAGATGGCCTCTCCCGTCGGCTCTTCCTGGTCCCCTTTTTGGAGCGTGTTAGCCACTCTGGGTCCTCTCGCTGCTCCATCCGCGGCTCCCAGGAGCTCTCTCAGCTCACCCAGCTTCTCTGCAGCTGTCCGCTAAGCTCTAATTTTGTTCATAAAAAATTTTCAGGCCTGGAGGCCAAATTAAGCCTCCAGTAGAGAGGCCAGAATCCCATAGGGGGCACTGGTTCAAGTCCCAGCTGCGCCACTTCCCATCCAGCGCCCAGCTAATGGCCTGGGAAAGCAGTAGAGAGGGTAGCCCAAGTGCTTGGGCCCCTGCCACTCCCACGCGAGACCTGGAAGAAGCTCCTGGCTCCTGGTTTCAGTCGGATCCAACCCCAGCCCCAGGCACTGTGGCCCTTTGGGGAATGAACCAATAGATGGAAGATTCTCTCTCTCTCTCTCTCTCTCTCCTTCTGTAACTCTGCCTTTCAAATAAATAAATGATTTGCATTCTGCACCTGCCGAGTCCAAAATCCACAGCCCCGGAGGCGTGGTTGTACTGTTGGCTGCCTCTCCTGGGGCTCACTCGTGGTGCTATGCATTCTCCTGTGTCTGCCAGTTTCTCGTTGTGAGGCCAACTTCCTAGGACCTTGCTCCGAAGGAGCTCTCCAGGCCTGCAGCTAGAGCCTTCCTCCAGAGAACATTTTTTGACAGGCAGAGTTAGTGAGAGAGAGAGACAGAGAGAAAGGTCTTCCTTCCGTTGGTTCACCCCCAAAATGGCCGCTACCATGCCAGCCGGCACGCTGCGCCAATTCAAAACCAGGAGCCAGGTGCTTCCTCCTGGCCTCCCATGCGGGTGCAGGGACCCAAGCACTTGGGCCATCCTCCACTGCCTTCCTGGGCCACAACAGAGAGCTGGACTGGAAGAGGAGCAAGCAGGACAGAACCGGTGCCCCAATCGGGATTAGAACCCCAGGTGCCAGCACCGCAGGCAGAGGATTAGCCTAGTGAGCCGCGGCACCAGCCTCCAGAGAACATTTATATCTGTTCCTTCCCAATGGCTAGAGGCATTGCCAACCCGGGAACTCCTTAAAATGAAATTTTCCATTTTTTTGCATTACCCATGAATACAGATTCAGACACGAGGCTGCATGAGGAGGAGCTGGTAGGGAAGTCGTCTCAGGCAGGACGAGTTTTTAAACTCTCCTCCCTAGAGCCCACGGACATGTTCTCTCCTCATCCCCTTCGGTGGGGCAGGGAACTGCTTCTGCCATCCCTAAGAGACCCTGGCTCTGCACCTGGGTGCTCCTGCATTGTTTAGACCCCAGCCCCCTTCTCTCATGTCTTGTACGTGTCACACAGGTGACAAGGCTCCTGCCAGCTCCGGAGATCACCAACCCGGATGAATTCTGACTCTCTGGTCCCCAGCCTCTGCGGGGAATTCACTTACGTTCCCACCAGCTCAGCCACCCTTTGAAAGACGTGTCCTTTAGGTCCTGTGTGTGGTGCTGGACCGGGGGAGTGAGTCCTCCCGGACATCCTTCTCCCTTCTCCCCCTCCACAGACCTTACTTAGGAGACGTCTTGCTTTTTCAAATTTTTTATGTATTTATTACAGAGGCAGAGAGACAGAGAGCGAGCTAGAGAGAGAGACAGCTCATGTCTGTTAGTTCACTCCCCCACAGATGTCCACAGGGACAAAGCTGGGAGGCAAGAGCCCCACCCAGGCCTCCCACGTGGGTGGCAGGGACCCAAGGACTTGAGCCATCACCTGCTGCCTCCCAGGGTGCGCGTTAGCAGGAAGCCAGAGCCTAGAACTGGAACCAAGGAATCTGACGTGGGACATGGGTGTCTTAACGGACATCTTAATTAGTAAGCTTAGTGCCTGTCCCGTCAAATTCCTTAACACAGCTGCAAGACTCCCACGTATTAACAAAACAGGTACCGAGGTAATGCCTGCTCTAACGCATGATGGAGGACTTCTGTGACCAATTGAGCAAGCCCCTGCCGTTCTTAGCCTCCGGGACATCCTCCTCGGGAGGCGGGCTCTTGCTTCTTCTTTGGATCCAGGTTTTCATTGGCAGAGAAGCTCCTACAATTGGGTTGCCTGGGAGGGCCAGTATGCAAGCCACTGCTAACCGCTAACCCAGGAGGCAAGAGTTGATTGTCACCTAGCCAGCCCTCCACAGAAGAGCAAGGGTAGGGGGAGGCGAAGAGAAGGCAGAAGCCCCTTGGAGTCTCACCCATCACCCAGGAGGGCAAGAGATGAAGGGGAGATGTGCCAGGGACTGTGGGTAGCTTTCCTAGAAAAAAAAATATCAGGGTGAGCAGCCAAAGCAGATAAAGTAGCCACAGTGTTGCTATTCACTGCTGAACCCCAGCCCTGCCGCAGGCAGGAACCAGTCAAAGGAAAGACTATGCATATTGTATGTCAGAGCCCTAGACACCAACTGGGCTGATGGCTTCAGATGAGGGAGCAGTCCCCAGACAGCTGACACACGCTGTTGAAGATCACAGAGCAGGTGCCTGACCCGGCTCTTCAGAGTCCGTGGCCGGGGCTCTACAAACACCCAGCTGATGGAGTGCCCCTTGTACCTGCAGCTTGGGGAGAATGAGAGGCCGGGAGGAGGGGGTCCACCTCCAGGCGCAGCCAGGCAGCCAGGCGAGGTGGCTTCACTACAGATCCCCTAGGCGGGTTCATAGCATTGATGGACAGGAGCCTGCAGGACCCCGGGAACTTCCTGTGAACGCTCCCCCCAGCCCAGCGCTGCCCTTGTATGGAAAATGCCACAGTGGCGGGTTCCCAGCCCTGCAGTTCTGCACCCAGGCAGTAGCAGCCACCTGCTCATTCTCAGATCTTAGATACTAAGTCACACACCAGCGATAAAATGAGGAGGTGGAGTTCTTGCCAGGTTGTTTTTTAAATGTTTATTTACTTATTTTCGTCTTTATTTGAAAGGCAGAGAATCAGAGACAGAAAGACAGATGGACAGAGGTCTTCCATCTCCTGGTCCTCTCCCCAAATGGCTACAACAGCCAGGACTGGGTCAGACCAAAGCCAGGAACTCAGAACTCGGTCAAGTTGTGTTGTAGCGGGTTAAGCAGCTGCCTGTGTCTCCAGCATGTCATATGGGTGCCAGTTCAAGTCCTGGCTGCTCCACTTCTGACCCAGCTCCCTGCTAATGCACCTGGGAAAGCAGCAGAAGATGGACCAGGTCCTTGGGCCCCTGCTACCATGTAGGGGGACCGGAAGAAGTTCCCAGCTCCTGGCTTCAGACCAGCCCAGTCCAAATTGTTGCAACCATCTGGAGAGTGAACTAGAAGATGGAAGATTCTCTCTCCTCTCCCTCTCTGTAATTCTGCCTTTCAAATAAATAAAATACATTTTTAAAAAGGAAAAGAAAACATAGAACAAAATCCCTCAAGGAAAAGGACAAGAGCAGTGTCAGTGAAGTTCAAGTGCACACACACTTACACACGTGCACACATGCAAATTCACACACACATGCTTACACACTTAAGCACACAATCACATGCAGGCACACTTGCTCCTGTGCGCGCACACTTACACGTGTATGCACACTTATGTGTGCACACTTACACACGTATGCACACGCACACACATGCACACTTGGGGGCTGGTGGTGCATTCGTGGCCCTGGGCCAGCAGCAGGGGCACTGCCAGTGCTCATGGGTGTTTCATAATCGTGAGCAGAGTTCACGTATCTGACCCGGGCAGGGCTCCGTCCTGGCAAGGGCACAGTGAAGACGCCACTGTGCACCCCACCCGCCACCCCTGTCCACACTAGCTGTCCCACCCGCCCCGAACAGCACCTGCTACGGCAGAGAGGGAACTGAACAAGGAAGAATCCCGCCCCCCCGCAACGTCAGACTCTTCCTCTCAGCCCAGAAATCGTTGCTCTTCCCCACCACACGCTGCAGTTTGTAAATAACATAGAACAGAGAGATGCAAATACCAGGGCAGCCAAAGGAAGCCTAGAGCAGCTGTGTGCGCCAGGCAGGCAGCTTCCGATTGGAAAGAAGGGCAGAAGAAGATGTGGCAAGTTCATGGTTGGGATCAGGCATCAGCCTCACCCGGCCCCTCTGTGCCTGCCTGCACAGCCCGGCAGCTCTCCCAGCGAAATGCCAGAGGATGCCTTGGGTGGGCTGTGTCTTTGTCCCTTCTTCACAAGCCCTGCAGGCCCCCACCTGGGTGTACACACTCACACTTGTGCACATGTGTGTGTGTGCACACGCACCCCCGCTCCATGAGCTCCTGATCACTCCCTCTGACCATGGTGCTGACATTTGAAGTCTTCCTGCCCAACAATGCCTTGGCCTTTGTCGTCTGGGTCCCACCCCTCCGTGAAGACCCAAGTGCACTGCCACCTTCCCCTGGAAGCCCCTCCAGCTCCACTGCCCTGGCCTCCGTGAGCTCAGGGCGGCTGAACAGGCAGCGCGCCGGCAGTCGCCGGCAGTCTCAGAGTGGCCAGGACTGACTTCCCCCTAGCTGTGCCTCAGTTTCCCCATCTGTAAAACAGCGATGACAATATGAGGAGTGAGTGACTGATGTCTGCAAGGCACCTGGTCCAGGCTTCAGTTAGGAGCCAGGAACCTCACATGGGTTTCCAAGGTGGGTGCAGGGACCCAAGCACTTGGGCCACCATCTGCTGCTTTCCCAGGTGCACTATAGCAGGGAGCTGGGTTGTGGAGCAGCCAGGACGCAAAGCGGCGCTCTGAAATGAGACGCCAGCATAGGAGGCAGCAGCCTAGCCTGCTGCACCACCGCGCTGGCCCACAGGAGCCCTTTAACACCCACCTGGCGAGCACCACTGTTTCTTTAAGGCCCAGCTCCCCTGCCCAGAAGGAGGTGTAGCTCCAGTTCTATGGGTTGTGGGGCTGGGCCGGGGAAGAGAGTCTTCCTGATGTTTATCATAGAAGCTGTTTACTTTAAGTACCCCAGGGCCAGCCCACCCCAAGCCCACAACATAGCAACTACGCCTTTTAAGATGAACAAGCGATCAACAGGAACAATATTCATGGTGTTCAATTGGGAAGGCAGGAGGTAAATGATGGCCTTAAAGGTACCCAGGTGCCTGCGGGTTGGGGTGGGGTGGTGGTGCCCAGAGGTGGCAGTCGCAGGAGCCCTTGAGCAGGTGCATGCTGTTAGGGCACCAGGAGCCGCAAACACCAGGCAGAGGTGAGGAGGGAGAGCAAGGATGGGGAGCAGGTGGCAGTGGGAAAAGGGAGGCAGGAGGAGAAGGGGAAGTGAGCCCTGATCCTCGGGCAGAGGTCGCGGCTGCTGACAGAGGAGCCCCGTGGAGCTGCAGGTGGATTTTGGTGAGAGAGTCGACACAGTGCCCGGCTGTGGAGGGGAGGGAATGGAAGGTCGGCAGATCAGTGGTCCACGTGGGTTCCTGTGAGATGGCGGATGGAGCTGAACTTCATTGCGCTGCTTGCAATCTCCAGGACGCACAGTCAGGGCGGCTCTGTCCTTGTCACCATTGTCCTGGGACTCAGAGCATGCACATGGCCTGGCCAGAGAGCTGGCGAGGGGGGCCCTGTGCTCTGTTAGGGACCAGGTGTGTAGGAGCCACAGGTGTGTAAGAGGAAGTCCTGCCCTGGAGAGGAAGGAGAACAGCTATGAAGACAGGTCAGCAGCCAGGCGGGCCGGGGAGCCCCTGACTCTGTGGCCGGATGCAGAAGCTCCAGTGCTGCTCCTTGGGGGCCCAACTCCTCGCCTGTGCAGCTGAGGCTGGGCTGGAACAGCCGTGGGGCCGCTGGACCTGCAGGGAGTGGGTGGGGGACAAGGGGCTCCAGCCCGCGCCTGCCTCCTGGCTCCGGGCTCCACGCCAAGCCCAGGGGCCCTGGAGCGAGGCTTCCTCTCACCAAGGTCACGTTGGAAACTGCTTTCAAATTGTTCTCCTGGTTCAATCAACTTTCACATTCATAATACAACAGAGAACTGCAGGGCCACTGAGCTCAGAGCGTCTGTGGCTTTTCATTTCCTGGCATGATTAGGGGGATAATCATTGTGCTTGGAAAAATAATAAAGCCGGAGTCTGACGTGAGATCAAAGCCGAGAGTCCGGCCACACAAGCGCACGCACACACACACACTTGCACACGCACACGCAGGCCTGGAGCAGCAGTGACACACCGAGTGCAGCCCCCAGCCCCGAGGGGCAGAGGAAGGGGCCAGGCTGGCACGAGAGATGCTGCAGATCTGGTCCCTGTCGCAGCATCAGCCCCAAGTTGTCCTCTGCCCCCAACACTGGAAAAGCCGAGAGCACAGAGCAAGCTGGCAGCTGCCTCTTCCCGCTGGGGAGGAGAGAGCCTGGGACCCCTGGAGGGGCTGGCTGCCACCTGCTCCTCAGACCCGCCCTCTGGCCCTGAGGGACAGCGCCCAGCCCACCCACGCAGCCAATGAGCACAGCAGGTAGCGCTTGCTTTGGCCATGTCAAGCTATTCTTCAAAAGGAGATGTGAAGGTGTGAGGGAGGGAGCGATGGCCCCTGGGAAGTGACAAGGGAGGAGCAGACAGCTGTGCCACCTGTTCATCCCAGGGGCTGCAGGACAGGCAAAGGCCTCCGGTGCCACCCACAGGCTCCAGGATCCTGCCCAGGAGGGACCCTGCCCAGAGGACAGCACAGGCTCCTGAGCTGTTGCCCTGGGACGTGGGAATGCAGGTAGTCGCGGTGCGCAGGATGCAACAGCGTGATCCAGCGGGCAGGCTGCACCTCTGCCCTCAGCACTGATGACTCCTAAGAAGCCCTGGTCCCCTGGGAGCCCACACACACACCTTCCTTCCCAGTCTGGGCCCGTTTGCACAGCCTAAGCCCCCACGCACAGAGAGAGAGAGATGGTCCTCCCGGGGAGCAGAACTCAACAGGGGCTTGCAAGGAATTGTACATTTGTAAAGATCTTTTTTCTCCCCTGTTTAATTTGAGAGGCAGAGAGAAAGACAGACAGGCCAGGCAGAGAGCTTGCGTTCACTGGTTCACTCCCCTAGACGCCGGCAAAGACCGGGATTGGGTCAGCCAAAGTCAGAAGGCAGGAGCTTCGTCCAGGTCTCCCACGTGGCCGGCAGGGGCCCGGCCACTTGAGCCACCACGGCTGCATCCCAGGGTGGGCATCAGCAGGAAGCCGGAGTCAGGAGCCAGAGCCAGGGCCCAAACCTAGGTTTTGGGGCCCAGGGAGTGGATATCTTAAGCAGTAGGCTGAATGCCTGCCCCAGAATTGCACCTGTTATTTTTTTGTGTGGCTATTAATTCGCAGGTTTCGGTTCTCATGCCAATGTGGTCTCCCTTACCTCCGCGTGGCTGCTGCTTGAGATCATGTCTTGGGATCCAAAGTGAATGTTTTGTGGCTACCGTGTGTGCAAGCTAAGCCTTTAGCAAGCAAACCCACACAGACTCACGCCTCATGGCTGGCACCCCTGCAAAACACACAGGCGCAAAAGGGCGCGGACTCGAATCTCAAAAGGCCGGCTGCAAGCTCTCGCCTCTTAGTGATGCTCTTCTGAACCGGGCACACCCTGGAGGGGAGGGGGGCACTGCCATCGCGTCTCCTGCGCTCAGCAGAGAAATGGGGGTCAGGATGAGACCCTGCATCTGGTGTCGTTCGTCCCCAGATGGCTGAGGGTTAACACAAGAGCGATTTGTAATGAAAACCTGGCCAGGACGAAAGGATCATGTGCCTTTAGCCAAACAAGGTCAAGGTCAAGGTTATTCCTTCTCCGGAAGCAGGGACGTATTAGCTGGGTTTTCCTCCAGACTTGGAGGGAGACCTCCTCACGCAGCCCACCCTGGGCAGCCTACAAAGGAAATGCAATTTCAAGAAGGCCAGTTCCATTTGCCTTTGGGAGACTGGAAGTGAAGCTGGCACAGACCAGAACTTGAGGTTCCTGGAGTTTTCCTTGGGCTCCTGCCACAAAGTAGGGGCTGGGACTTAAGGGACATGTGAGGAATGCAAGAACAAGACCCAAGGGGAAGCCAGAGAAGAGAGGCCTGCTGGAACAAGGAAGCTCCTGTGGGAAAATCCCACCCTTGTGTGAAGTAAGGGAGCAAGCTCACTGTTGAAATAAGAACAGAGGTGTCCACTGGCCACCAGGGGGCGCCTTGCGTGGGGCCGCCAGGTGTAGAATTTTGAGAGGCAGCTTACCCAAGTGGTCATCGTATTGGGCGGGAAGTCAGACATCAGCCTGCATGTGTGAGAGGGACCCTAGGAAAAACAAAGCATCTTAGGAGAGGGGTGTAGCAGCCCCCAGCACCCTGGGAAAGCAGCCCGAAGTCTTACACATACCCCAATAACATTAAAGGTGGCCCCAGTCGTCCCTCAAAGAAAGCACCCTAGGAGAATCCTCTCTGCCCGGTGCCTAGTGGGCTACCCAGGCTGATAATGCTGGGTAGTAAAACCGTGGGAGGAATTTTACCTCTTTCACACTCAGCAAACCCTTTGTCCAGAGAAGAGGGAGGGGGTGGAAGGAGAAGCGGCCGCGGGAAGATCTGGACCCTATTCCCTTAAAAGCCCCGGTCTGAAGGTCTGAATGCAGACTCCGTCCTGGGACCCCCTGCTGTAGCAGGTGCATTGTTCTCAGCCCTCTCCGTTCCCTGTCCTTTGCTGGCAGGTGCATTCTCTCCATTAAACTATGGGCCTTTGCTTACCACAGTCGGAATGAATGGGCTCCCTCTCGCTCGGATTCCATCTGGGGAGGTGCCCGTCCACTCTGATGGGTGCCCCAGCCCATCAGCCATGCTCCCTGTACTCTCTGTCTCTCTCATGTCTGAACGCTTCCTCGGGCAAAGATCGGAACTCTATTCTACCCATCTCCACCAACGGTCTTAGAGCCACAGACTCGTCCACTGCTGGTCACCATCGAGAAAGCACACGCAGCCCTCCCCATGAACTTGAATTTCCTCATTCATAAAACATGGACGATGAATAATACATGTGCACATACACACCAAGCGCGGGGTGGATGTGATACGCAACAGGGAAGCACTTCATAAACATAAAGGCTCTCACAAATAATTGAAAAGACCACAACAGATGGCAATTTCCCACTCGCTTCTCACTGCAACTTTGAACTGCTTTGGCACCTTGGGCACAGATTCTACAGGGTGAGAGGAGACTGGAGCGGGCTGTTCTCCTAGAGTGTGGGCCGTTCCATTTCCTCCTCCCAGGGAACACCTTCTCCCCATGGGATCTCATCCACTCTGGTGGCTCCAGACATCCTCCACCAGCTGGGAGCCCCAGTGCACCCGCAGGCCCCTGTCCAGTTGGCCTTAAGCCCCGTGTGCCTCGGACAGGCTGCCATATAAAGCGCCATAGACCAGGACAGCCAACGCATGGCTTAAGCAGCAGGAAGTTACAAGGGTACTTTAAAAAAGCTTGTACAAAATAGGATAAGGTCATTTGGGTGCAAAAACAAAGTTGTGACATTAGGAACAGAATTTTACATAATATGCGTCTTCCATGAACTTGCTGCAAACCCCTCAGATCTCACAGTGTGGGAAGCCACAAGGCCAAAGCCAAGGTGTGGGCAGGGTAGGTTCCATCTGAGGACCGCCTGCCCCCTGGCTTGCCGATGGCCGTCTCCTGCCTGCGTCCTTGTGCGACCACCCTTCTGGGTGTGGCTGTGCCCCCACGGCTTCTTCTCAAAAGGACACCTGTTGTACCGGACCAGGGCCTGCAGCCGGGTGCAAAGCCCCGAAAGCAATTTTACTACGTAAACGTACTGCTGCAAAGCTGATGCTGCAGGCCTGGACTCCTGGCTTCCCGCGCGCCCACGTATCTAAGGCCCGAGTTGCCCCGCTTCTCATCTCAACTGCTCTCGCAGGACGTGGCCAGCCTATAGCTAATCTCACCACGTGGGGCCCTCCAGGGTCAGTGTGGCGAAACACCCGACCCCAGAGACCCGCAGGTCTTCTGGGATTTTGCGGTGCCACCACCCCCTTCCTCGGAGCCCCCAAACACCCTCATCCCGCAGAGACCCTGAGGTCTGCTCCCCTCTCATCTGCCAAGGGATTAAATGCTCTCTGTCCTTCACCCCAAAACCTTGTCCTTATTATTGTTGTATCACCTCTTTACAAAGATCCTGATTGCCACGAGTCACATTGTGAGAGTTAGTAGGAGCAGGTGCAGTTCAGCAAAGCAAGGCCCATCTCTGCTCTCAGCAGCTCCGGGAAGTATTTCCGGAGCCTGGGGAGACAGCCCCCCACCCCGCCGCCGCTGCCACATCCGCAACGCCACCTCCGTGTCTCCCACTGCTGAGTCATTCCCAAAACACGTCTCTGCCCCCAACCGCGCTGACTGCGGGCAGGACCTGGCTCTTCATCCCCGGACGCCTAACACCTCACACAGCACCTCGGGATCTGCAGGAGGTCGCGCCCGCGTTTCCAGGTGCTGAGCCAGCGATTAGAAACCCTCCACGCCAACAGCATCCAGAGGAGACCCGCTCGGCCGGCTCACACGGCCTCCCAGCCAAGGAAAAGCCACGGTTGATTTCTTGCTCTCTTTTATTTTGTGATCAATAACTTCGTACAATCCTTAAAAATAAGCTGCAGGGCGAGGCAGGGGATCATAGACGTGGAAGAGAGGAGAGAGCCCGCGGAGGCTGCGAGAAGCCCTATTAATAGGACGCTGGCATTACAAGGAATATCAATATTAATGGCAGTGTGACTGCCAGAAAGCATCAGCCTCGATATTCTGCAGCTCCTTACAAACACCTTTAATGGGTGATGACAGACGCGTGATTTCTGGCTGGAGCTGAAATGGGCTGTTATGACGGTGGAGAGCTGGGAACCGGGACACACACACGCTTCTCCGGGAGCCCAGCAACCTTCCCACTACCTTCCCCCCGGGAAGCCCAGCCCGTACTTTGGAAGCTCGGGCGGTGCCCGGGATGCCCACACTCACCAGGGTTGCATGCAACTGTCACTCTATGAACCTCCAGGGCCGCCTGTGTGTTGATTGCAGGCCAGGGGGAGAGCTGGTCCACCCCGCTCTAAGCCGGAAGTGAGCCCCTGCAAAGACCCGCTGGGGAATGTGGCTTCTTTGGGATGGCAACCCTGTTGCAAAGGCATCAGGGGACTTACCTTTCCAAGAGACGCTTCCCCCGAAATCACTTGCACAGCCAAGGGTCCCTTTGTGGATAGTCTCCAGGTGTGTTCTCCCGGAAGCAAGCCTAACTCACAAATGTAATTTAATTCAACAAACGTGCATTGATTACTTTCTCTGTGTTCAGGGCATGGTGCCAGCGCAGGTGATAACAGATATTGAAGACTTGATCTGTGCCTTTAGCAAACTCGGATTCCGACGGGAGACAGACAAGGAAACGAATACCTCTACCAATTTGGCCAGTGCTACAGCGATGATGTACTTGAAATTAAGGATCGAGATAAATCCGATACTTCATTAGGAAGCGAACAATGAAACAAGCTGCCAGAGGGGTCAGCGTTGTGGCGTAGAAGGTAAAGCTGCCACCTGCGATGCCAGCATCCCGTACGGGCTCCCGGCTGCTCCACTTCCAACCCAGCTCCCTGCGGGCAGCCTGAGAAGAACAGCAGAGAGTGGTCCAAGTGCTTAGGCCCCTGCCACCCACGTGAGAGACCTAGATGAAGCTCCTGGCCCCTGGCATCAGCCTGGCCCAGCCCCAGCTATTATAGCCATCTGGGAAGCGAACTCTAACTCTGACTTGCAAACAAATAAATAAATCTGAGAGAGAGAAAGAGAAGGAAGGGAGAGAGAAAGAAAGCAAGCTAGATGCCAGGAGGGAGGGGGGAATTGGAACGGGTCTTGAAGTTTGAGTAGGAGTCCACCAGGCTGGAATTGACATGACAAGAAGCAAATGTGCCTAAGGATCACAAAGCAGAAGCGGCAGAAAGCAGTTTGTGCAGGAAGCCTGCCATGAGCAAAGGATCCGATTCAGCCAGACACAAACCTCTCTTCCTCACACACTTGGCTGACGCTGCCCCAGGAGTCAGCACGGGCCCCCGCTGGCCACCCAGCCATCCCGCCGTATGTGCAGTAGGACTCACTTTACAAAGTGTTGATTTGTGTGCTCAGGGAAACACCAATTTGGGGGAAGGAGGTGCATTGGTAAGGAAAGAGTTGCCACGGCCGGGCGTCCACATGGAGCTCGGTCAGGCTGGCGCTGGGGACCTGGCTGTCCCCCGGGCACACCGGCAGCCCCAGGAGAGCCGCGCTCGGAATTGAATTCCTGCGGCCACCTGGACTGCATTTGTGTTGTGAGGCGAAAAAATTCCATTTCTGCTGCAGCTCCCCTAAATGCGTCAGAACAGAGTGTGCCCTCAGCCCGGGAGGCTCCCGCGTGGGTGGCGAGGAGGCGCCGGCCTGGTTTGCTCTGTTGCTCCTCCCACCTGCATCGCAATCACCTCCAGCGAGCTCTGGAACCCACCATTGCCCACCTGTCCACCTGCCGCGCCCCCTGACTTCCGGGACTGTGTTCCCGGTATACGCATGGCCACGTGGAGCCGAGTCGTCTTTATCACCATCACCATCACCATCCAACCCACACCAGCGTTACGATGATTTTATAAGGAACTAAAGATCTTCGTGGGGACACGGCCGGCAGCGTGTTCTAAGCTGAAATAGCAGGAGCTGCGCTGGTGTGCAAGGGGTGGGGTTTTGGCAGTGCACGCTGTCAAAGCAGGTCTATCTAGCGGTAAACATTTCCCCGGGTAAACCAGATGGCAATTCTTGTTGGTGCCCAGCTTTGCACTTGCCTTTGCCCTATCTTGTTTTTTTTGTTTGTTTGTTTGTTTTTGTTTTTGTTTTGTTTTGTTTTTTTGCAGAGTGCCAGCCAAGGGCAGCTGATGCCCCAGCCTCGGGGGGTAGCATTTCCTACCCCAGATGCCGATCGCCAGGATGTGAGAAACTCCAGCTCCCTTGTAATTCTTGGGAGCTCCCCAAATCACAAGTCGCTTGGCATTTTTCATAATGCTTTGTGTGCGATTCAAATAATGACTGAGGGGGCGGTGTTGTGGCCCCACCACCGCCTGCAATGCCAGCATCCCATACGGGCGCCAGTTCAAGTCTGGCTGCTCCACTCCCGATCCGGCTCCCTGCTAATGCACCAGGGAGAGCACTGGAAGACGGCCCCTGCCCCACATGGGAGGCCCAAATGGAGTTCTTGCCTCCTGGCTTCAGCCTGGCCCAGCCCCAGCCATTGTAGCCATTTGGGGAGTAAATAAGTGGATGGAAGATATCTCTCTCTCTCTCTCTCTCTCTCTCTCTCCTATTCTCTCTCTGTAATTCTGTCTTTCAAATAAATGTTTAAAACATTTTTTTTAAAAAAAAAAAGAGAGACTGACTATAATACTAAACCACAAATGGGTTCTCAGTCACAAGGTTACTGGAGAATTGATCTGTAAGTAACATATAATGAACGCATGGTTTATTGTTGTTATGCAGCAACGTATTACGGCAAGATTACATGCTTCCTTAAGTATATACTTCAAGATTATATACCTCAACATAACTGATAATTGAAATGATCTCTCCCCGGCAGAGACATTTCATAATCAAAACCATTAAGAGAAGAGAGGACAGGCAGAAAATAAATACCAGACAATAGTCATTTTAAGACTAAAAAGGAATAGCACGAATATTTAAAAGCCACCCTTCTTACAATGGTAACACACGCAATGTGTTAATTACCCTACTTGGAAGTTTCCATCTCTCCCTCTCCTCTCTCTCTCTCTCTCTCTCTGATGACAAACATTCCAGACAGAAAATCTTTCGTTTGCATTGCTATTTTTCAAACTGGTAAAATTGCCTCCAAAAGCAATGTCAAATTGGCGTTGGGCTACGTGTTGCTGTCTGTGAACTCATTTCCCTTCTTAACGGCAAAAACATATTCTCCGCTCGATCTGATTTTGGTTTTGTCTTGGAATTCATTACAGCTTTTGCTAATTCAGATTTTTAAGCCAGTTCCTGTTGGAATGTTGGAGTGTTCCCATAACAACCTTCGCATTTTCCGCCCGCGTTTCTCAGTTAAAGTATTTGCAAATAACTGTAATGTAACGAATAGCAAATACTCCAGCCATAAACATTGCGGGCTAGTAATGAATAAAATAACATTCAGAGCTCCTAGCGAGCTCTCCAAAAAGCCCTGCACAGAATCACAGGGCCGAAATTGCCAATTTAATGACTTATTTCATTACTAAAGCTGATTATTTCTTGGAATACCACCCACAGAACTGGGAGAGAGTATTCCGTGTGTAGAAGATCACTAATATTTATTTGTTCTGCAACAAGGACCCCTCCTCCCGCTGCCAATGGACAGGGCAGTGAGCTTGGTCCCATCATGTGGCAAGCCCGACAAGCCCCTAAGAGAATGACCACTGCCCTCCCCTCTGCCCGGGGCAGCCACTTCCGGTCCTTGCTTCCACTTTGCTTCCACTTCATCCTCCATGTTCCCAGGAGACGCAATGCTTTCCACCATCTTCCCAGGGCCTGAACTGGTTTTTTTTTTTTTTTTTTTCTTCCAGATCTGGAAAAATCATACCCAATTCCAGAGAAAATTTGGCAAAGAACGCCCAGCTCGAATATTCTGGGGAACTCGGTGGACCGTCTCACCAGGCACAGGTGAGATGTCTTGAGACCCTCTCCCAGCTTCCCAGGCAGACAGGGCTGGAGCACAGTGCCCCCCGCCCCTGCTGCCACGCCCGCTGCCCCTGCTCAGCTCACCCCAGGCCCAAGCAGCACCTGCCAGCAGCTCCTCCCCTGTTACCCCACCCCAGAGTCCTCTGGCTCTCGCCACCTGCCCAGCCCCCCTCACAAACACCTCCTCTCCTAACATTCCAATTTTCTGAGCAAATTCAGTCTCCGCAGTGAGCTTGGCCTAATCGCCACTGTGACAATTTAATTAAAGCAATTCAGACGCAGGCGTGAATCACGGGTGAAAGCTCCTGCTATCGGTAGAGTCTGCAAATGTCGCCTCGTCGGCACGCGCCTCCATTTTTTGATCTACGAAATGGATAAGAATCCCCTGCTCACAATATTTTGGAGAAGATGAAATAACAGAGGTAAAGCTTAAGTGCTGGGGAATTGTAGGCTTCCTTCCTCTTTCTTCCAAGAGCATTTGAATTTTAAAGGGAGAGCTTTTCAGTGCCAATGGGCTCCTGCCTGCTGCTGGAGCCGCACCTAGTCCCCAGGAGCAGAATCACAGATCATGGACTTTTGCGACTGCAGACAGGGAAGACGCCCCCGCAGCCATGCTCCCCCAAAACAGCCATGCCCCGGAACCCGGTGTGGATTCCAGAAACTTCCCACCCTGCGCCTTTGTCCAAACTGGACTTGAACTTGGTGGGTTAGCCCGCCAACCCAGGACCTAGCCCACGGCCACCGCGCCCCAGGGTCTGGCTTGAAGTCCATGCTCTATGAGAGTTTGCCGAATCCAGTTTCCCTCTCCCCGGATTAATTGGTGGCAGGAGCAAGGAGCCGGCCCCCTCTGAGTGGGTTCCCCCGCCCGTGAGCTCCAAGACCTGGCCGCAGCCACCCCTTCCTCCGCCTCTGACCTCTCGAGCCCCTGCAGAAGGTTTATGGACGTAATTACAGCATGCTATTGATTTCCTGACAATGGCCTTGATGTAACTATTTTACAGAATCAAGCTAATTTCAGACATTGAGGTTTTGATGGTCTCTGGCGGACTCAGCCCAAGAAGTCCTGCTGTCTCGCCCCTGCGTGCTCCCGCCCCTTCTCGGAACGCTGCTTCACCTGGGGGCCCCCTTCCCTGAAGCCAGCTGGGAAGTGTCTGTCCTCTGGGATGGCCACGTGGGCGGGTCCGCCACATCTCGCCCACACAAAGCCGAGAAGACAGGAAGCACACCTGGGCTGGTCGGGGCCTCCTCTGCTTCCCTATCAGGTGCAACACGTTAGTGCCTTGAGATACTCCTCTGCAATGAGATGACTGGGTGACCATGGGCAGAGCACCCGAAGACCCAAAATCTTACCGAATCTGTAGCCACGTGCGATGCTGCATGCGACCATGGTGCAGACGGCAGAGACCAAGACTAGGAAAAAAAAAAAAAAAAAAAAACGGCAGCTTTGTAATGTGAAATATTAGCAGTGCACGAGGGCCTTTCCCCAGAAGGCTTTTCAGGAGGGTGCTGCTCCACTCGGGAATAAGGAACGGCAGAACCAAGATCCAAACAACCAGACGTCTCCCCTCCTCCCGAGCCCCTGCTCACCTGCAGCTGGCTGGGCCCCGCCCTTCTAGCCTAGATCTCCAGCACAGGGCCTGGACCGGCCGTGCTATTCTAACCCACCCAGGAGCCACCCTCCTTTCCCAGCTCGCCAACGCTGAGCTCTCCTTGAAGGACTTGCTCCAGTGCCACCTGCAACTGGGACAATTTTTCCTTCAAAGCCACCTCTCAGTGGCCTCTCCCTGCCCTGACGTCCGTGGACGCCATGTCCACGTCGCTACATAATGAACGTATACAGGTGGCCTCTAGCACTGTTGAGATCCATTCCTCTCTTCCCTTGCAGTAGTGGCCCTGGGTTGGTTGAGTCTGCCCCGCCAACCACTGCCCAGTGGACGCCCATTTCTCAGTTTCCCAGTGACCTCCATCCTCTATTTGGGGAACAACAGGACACCAGGGAAGTTGAGTTCACCTCTGGATCCAAACAGGTTCCAAGACCAAGGCCAGGCCCATCAGGGCACCCGTGGGGCCTAAGGCCATCCCGTCACAGAGACCGCTGTGGCTAGCAATGCCAGGCAAGACTCGCTCTTCCCTGTTGGCTGAGAGAAAGAGCGAGTGCGAGACAGAGCCCGCTCACAATGGAGCTAACACTGGTAAGGAAGCAGGAACAAGAGCCCGGGAGAGAAGGTCTCGTTAACAGGATTGTTTTTTTGTTTTGTTTTGTTTGTTTGTTTTTTTTAAAGATTTATTTATTTACTTGAGAGGTATAGTTACAGAAAGAGAGAGAGAGAGGCCTTCCATCTGCTCGTTCACTCCCCAAATGGCCAGTACAGCCAGAGCTAGACTGATCCGAAGCCAGGAGCCAGGAGCTTCTTTCGGGTCTCTCGTGTGGGTGCAGGGGCCCAAGGACTTGGGCCGTCTTCCACTGCTTTCCCAGGCTATCAGCAGGGAGCGGGATTGGAAGTGAAGCAGCCAGGACTTGAACCAGCGCCCATATGGGATGCTGGTGCCGCAGGCAGAAGTTTACCCACTACACCACAGCGCCAGCTCCTCTGGTCAGCATTTTAAGCTGCAAGATCAAGTCTCGCCTCAGGCTAACAAAAACCTTTCCCCAGACTTGTCAGCCTTATGAACCAACTCAATTTCCTTTGTTTAAACCAGGCTGGGAGGGGACTTCTGCCCCCAGAGGGACCCCAGTGCATATCCCCGAGTAGTACCATGTATGCTGATGCCACCTGGCCTCCATGCAGGCTCTGAATGTTTATAAGAGAACGTCCAAATACATTTAGCCCCATTGATTCTCTTATATGACCTATTGGATTTCTGTTTTCTCCAATAACAAAATAATACATGGGCATTAAAACACACTTCAGGAATTCCACCACGGAGGATTACTGCTAACCACCAAGCTGTTTTCACTCTTATTCAGCTAGGGGCACTGTCTTGGACAATTGGAACAGATCATGGTGTGTGTGTACTTCAGTGACGTCATGGCCCAAAGGTCAATGTTGGTGATGACTATCTTGCTGCAAAATCATGTCTGATTTTCAAAACATTTTGAATGGTCCAGATCTACATAGATTAGCATCACACGGTCTGTATTTTTGATATCCACACTTATGCTCACCCTAACATTGAATTTTCCATGTTTGCTCTCTCTCTCTCTTTCTTTTTTTTTTTTTTTTTTTTTTTTTTGCATTTGTAAAAGATTGATTGATTGAAATTCGGAGTTAAGGAGAGAGAGGGAGAGACGGAGTGAGAGGCAGGGAGAGAGATTGAGAGAGAGATTCCATCCACTGGGTCACACTCAGATGGCCACAACAGCCAGCGCACCTGCTATTCCACGATCCCAGCCCTGGCTTCCTCTTTTCCTATGACACGTGCTAGATCTCTCTGCTGCTGTTCTAATTCAATAGCGCCTCTATTTTTTTCTCATGTTTTTAAAACGTTGCTACAGTTTTTTTTTTTTTAATATCTATTCATTTATTTGAAAGGCAGAGTTACAGAGAAGCAGAGAGAGAGAGAGAGAGAGAGAGAGGTCTTCCATCCACTGGTTCACTCCCCAAATGGCAACAACGGCTGGAGCTGAGCCTATCCAAAGCCAGGAGCCAGGAGCTTCTTCTGGGTCTCCCACGTGGGTGCAGGGGCCCAAGGACTTGGGCCATCTTCTACTGCTTTCCCAGGCCACAGCAGAGAGCTGGATTGGAAGAGGAGCAGCCAGGACTTGAACCGGCGCCCATATGGGATGCTGGCACTGCAGGTGGCGGCTTTACCTGCCACACCACAACGCTGGTCCCTTTTCTTATTTTGTTCTGTTTAATTGCTTTCAGTTGCTTATTAAGATGTTTAGTTAAGGGTCTGGCGCTGTGGCACAGCAGGTTAAAGCCCTGGCCTGAAGCACCGGATTCCCATATGGGCACCGGTCCTAGTCCCGGCTGCTCCTCTTCCGATCCAGCTCTCTGCTATGGCCTGGGAAAGCAGTAGAAGATGGCCCAAGTGCTTGGGATCCTGCACTCACGTGGGAGACCCAGAAGAAGCTCCTGGCTCCCGGCTTCGAATTGGCACAGCTCCGGCAGTTGCAGCCATCTGGAGAGTGAACCAGGGGAGGAAGACCTCTTTCTCTGTCTCTACCTCTCTCTCTAATTCTGACTTTCAAATAAATAAAATAAATCTTTAAAACAAGATGTTTAGTTAAATATTTCCTTTTTAATTTAATAATAAAATCATCTAGCTTGTGAGTGTGCCCCTTTTTGCAGTCAGTTTTACTCTGACTTTCCGTAAGCTGTTCTCACGTATGCCGCTTTGTAAGTGGACTACAGTTCTTCTAATGACCCAGCAATTTCTAAGTCATAGCCTTTTTAGTTCTCAAATCTCAGGTCTTCCTGTGCTAGCTATACATTATTTTAGGGTGCCGTTGACTGGGTCCTACATAAATACTGATTTTTAGCACTAAATGAGATTTTATTTTCATTTTTTTTCACTATTCCAAGAATGGTTGAGAGGAAGGTTTATGGCTTGTTCGTGGGTTAAAGTTTATCTTGCATAATTGTTAAATAAAAGTTACCATGTCTTGGCCGGCGCCGCAGCTCAATAGGCTAATCCTCCACCTAGCAGCGCCGGCACACCGGGTTCTAGTCCCAGTCGGGGAGCCGGATTCTGTCCTGGTTGCCCCTCTTCCAGGCCAGCTCTCTGCTGTGGCCAGGGAGTGCAGTGGAGGATGGCCCAAGTGCTTGGGCCCTGCACCCCATGGGAGACCAGGAGAAGCACCTGGCTCCTGGCTTCGGATCAGCGTGGTGCGCCAGCCGCAGCACGCCAGCCACAGCGGCCATTGGAGGGTGAACCAACAGCAAAAGGAAGACCTTTCTCTCTGTCTCTCTCTCTCACTATCCACTCTGCCTGTCAAAAAAAAAAAAAAAAAGTGACCAGGTCTTTATCCCTGTCCCCTGCACACCCAGTCAACATGTCCTCTACTTCGTCTGCTGCGTTCTGAGAAAAACAAAAAAGCACTCAGTCCTCTCCCCACAGCGCCTTTTGTTATTTTTCGCCTTGCATTCCGCTAGCGCTTTTGCTTTAAATATTTTGATATTCAAATATTTGGTGGCGTCCACTCTTTGGTCTGGGCGAGCTACACTTTTAAGCCAGACTTTATGCTTCCTCAATATCACTTAATTCTCTTTGTGCTCCCAGTCCTCTTGCTGCTGGGTTAATGCTGCCGCTACCGTGTTTTGCATGGCTTTGCTCAATATCGTTTACCTGGCCTTTTATTTTTAGCCTCTCCATGTCCGTCACCGTGTATGAGATCTTCATCTTGTACACAGCATAGAGCTGACACTTATTATTTGATAAGATCTCAGGCTCCCTGTTTTTAATGGGAAGGCTGCCTCTCTTCTGTATTGCCATAAATTATATAGCCGGACTTAGCACTGTCACCGGCTTCATTTTATTACTTCTGTCTCTGGGATATCCTTGCTCTTGTCCATGTTTGCCTGGGAGCTTTCTTTTTTTTTTTTTTTTTTTACAAATCTCTGTTTACTATAAAGATCATGAATTATTCTTCTTCTTTTAATTTTCTCCTCCCCAGGAGTAAACTACGTTGTGTGAATTCTTTTTTTTTTTTTTTTTTTTTTTTTTTTTTTTTGACAGGCAGAGTGCATAGTGAGAGAGAGAGACAGAGAGAAAGGTCTTCCTTTGCCGTTGGTTCACCCTCCAGTGGCCGCCGCGGCCGGCGCGCCGCGCTGATCCGATGGCAGGAGCCAGGTGCTTCTCCTGGTCTCCCATGGGGTGCAGGGCCCAAGCACTTGGGCCATCCTCCACTGCACTCCCGGGCCACAGCAGAGAGCTGGACTGGAAGAGGGGCAACCAGGACAGAATCCGGCGCCCCGACCGGGACTAGAACCCGGTGTGCCGGCGCCGCAAGGCGGAGGATTAGCCTAGTGAGCCGCGGCGCCGGCCTTTGTGTGAATTCTTTGAATAGCTCTGCTTAAGTTTTTCTGGTGGTCAATGTCAAAATAAAAACAGTTACCTGCCTACTTCCTGTGAGGCGATATCCATGCAAATAAAAAGTCAGTAAAAAGTTCACGAGGGGGCCAGTACTGTGGAGCAGTAGGTAAAGCCCCAGCCCGAAGCGCTGGCATCCCACAGGGGCACCAGTTTGAGTCCCAGCTGCTCCTCTTCTGATTCAGCTCTCTGCTATGGCCTGGGAAGCAGTGGAAGATGGCCCAAGTCCTTGGGCCCCTGCACCCACGTGGGAGACCCAGAGGAAACTCCTGGCTCCTGGCTTCCGATTGGCACAGTTCTGACCATTGGGGTCATTTGGGGAGTGAACCAGCAGATGGAAGATCTCTTTTCTGTCTCTTCCTCTCTATTACACTGCCTTCCAAATAAAGAGGTAAATCTTAAAAAAAAAAAAAGAAAAGAAAAGAAAGAAAAAGTTCATGGAAAATATGCTTTATAAAAAAAAAATATGTGTGGATTTAAAAGTGTTTGCACCAACACAAATATCCTGGAACTCTGTCTTTTCCATGAAGTTTTGAGGGGCTCTCGTGTGCTGTAGTCTTCTGCTTGGCGGGTGTGTGTCTCTGGGTTCACATCTCTGAGGACCCCAGAGGCTTCACTCGTGAAGGTGCACCTGGGGGCCCAGAGGCGGGAACCCAGCCCTTCCCATCATCCCCTGCAGCCTCCCGGGGTGGGGTGCACCTGCTGATGGAAGGCCAGGGTGATGGACAGAGTCAGAGAAGAGTCCATTCTGTGTCCCAGGGCATGAGAGAGTACCCTGCCCGGCACCCTTCACAAGCTGCCTCCCTGTGGTCCCACCCACAGTCTACTCCAGTCTTCGTTAACTACTCACACTAAGTGATGTTTCTTCCTGGATATTTTTACTTCATCTTTTTCATCGGAGCCTTTAGCCAGGATGAGTGCGGACACAGCTCCCTCGGAATCTCTCTGCTTCTTTAGGGCACTCTGCCCCGCGCGTCTCTCCACTCCCACTCCGCTGTTTCCGCAGGGATTGTCCTGGCTTGTTCCCCGGCCACCCTGCGATCCCCGCGTCGGATCGCCCTCTCTCTTCTCCGATTCTAGCATCAGCTCTACACTCGTGTCTTTGCTCTTTTCCCTCCAAATAGGAGAATCTGTTCTCCTGGGTGACGCGAGCCCCGGCGAGCCCCGGCGAGCCCCGGCGGCGTTCTCTCCTGCCTGCTCTGCCCTCCATCCGTGGGGATTTTATCCATTCTGTTTCATCTGCTCCACTGTGGGCTCCTACAACTTCATTTGCATTGCAACCAGCTTCTCTCGTGTTTCCCACCCACTGTCTCGGTTGCTCTTGTCTTTTTTCCTTGGCCCCTTGGTAGCATTTTTCCAAATGTGACATAAACCACCCAGGCACACACGGGCCAGCCCCCACCTGGGACACTCACACATTACTGCATAGACTCACGACGCGAACACGGAAGGCCAGGGCTCCCGCCTGCGTATCTCAGCAGTGCCCAGGGCAGCAGGCCACAGCCAGAGGACCTCCTGCAGGGGCTTGTCGCAGCAAGCGCTGCTACCCTGCGCAGCCACACAGAGTCACCAGTGCCTGCGTGTCGGCCGCTCCACACTCGGTCCCTTGTAGAAGCCGCTGGGCAGATTTGCACAACCAGGCGGGTGCACAACAGCCACCCCAACTTCCAGTGCCCCAGGCCAATGAAATGAGGGTTCCCCCAGGGGGCTCTCTCAGACCTGGAGGAACTTCCGCCACCCACCAGTGCCTTCCTGAAATTCAGCAGAGAGGAGTGGAGCAGCCCCCTAGCTGGCAGCACGCACCTCCCCAAGTCAAAGCCGCACTTCGCCGGATCTCACCCAGACTTCTATAGCAGAACCGGGGGTGGCCGTGCGTCTCGCTCATCACGCCCTAAGTGGCACACTCACAGCGCTGGCACAATCTGCCCCCACCACCGAGACTGTCCATTTCAACTCGCCGAGGGACACCAGTCATTCAATAGGTGATGTACCAGTGCCCGTGTGTGGCACAGAGAGTTCAGCCTCTACTTGCAACACGGGTAAAATCTGTATCGGTACCTGTTGAAGTCCCAGCTGCTCCGCTTTTGATCCAGCTCCCTGCTAATGGCCTGGGAAGGCAGCAGAAGATGGCCCAAGTGCTTGGGCCCCTGTCACCCATGTGGGAGACTCAGATAGATGGAGTTCCTGGCTCCTGGCTTCAGACTGGCCCAGCCCAGCCATTGTGGCCCTTTGGGGTGTGAACCAACAGATGGAAGGGGTCTCTCTCTCTCTCTGCCTTTCAAATAAATAAAATAAATCTTTAAAAAAAATAGGTACTTTATCAACCACTAGCCAGGCATTGTTGAATGAATGAGTTTAGGAAACAAGACACGAAGTGAATTCTGCCTGAGTTTCATGATCAGAAGTGACTGACCTCCCTTGGTTAGTTCACTTTCTTTCTTTCTTAAGATTTATTTATTTATTTGAAAGCCAGAGTTATAGAGAAAGGCAGAGACAGAGAGAGAGAGGTCTTCCATCCGCTGTTCACTCCCCAGATGGCCACAATGGCCGGAGCTGCGCTGATCCAAAGCCAGGAGCCAGAATCTTCTGGGTCTCCCACGTGGGTGCAGGGGCCCAAGGACTTGGGTCATCTTCCACTGCTTTCCCAGGCCATAGCAGAGAGCTGGATAGGAAGTGGAGCAGTTGGGTCTCAAACCGGTGCCCACACGGGATGCAGGCACTGCAGGTTGGGGCTTTACCTACTATGCCACTATGCCACAGCACTGGCTCCAGTCATTTCTTTTTCTTTTTTTCTTTTTTTTTTTTTTTTTTTTTTTTGACAGACAGAGTGGACAGTGAGAGAGAGAGACAGAGAAAAAGGTCTTCCTTTGCCGTTGGTTCACCCTCCAATGGCCACCACGGCTGGCACGCTGCAGCCGACGCACCGCGCTGATCCGATGGCAGGAGCCAGGTGCTTCTCCTGGTCTCCCATGGGGTGCAGGGCCCAAGCACTTAAGCCATCCTCCACTGCACTCCCTGGCCACAGCAGAGAGCTGGCCTGGAAGAGGGGCAACTGGGACAGAATCCAGCGCCCCGACCGGGACTAGAACCCGGTGTGCCGGCACCGCAAGGCGGAGGATTAGCCTAGTGAGCCACGGCGCCGGCCTCCAGTCATTTCACTCCTTGGGAGAAGGACTCAAGGACTCTGGGGTCCTGCAGTGCAAAGGCGAGGACAACCGCGTGTGGGTGTGTGCTGAGTCCTCCAAACGGAGCCTGCAGGGAGCTGCCCCCACCGCTCCCCTGGCCACCGCCAGCCGCCATTGCTGCCGCCTCTCCGTCCCCACATCATGCAGCTTCCACTGGCCCGATGGCTCCCCAGCCCTGACCTGCCCAGCTCCCTGGGAGTGAGGCTCCCTGTCCTGCCCTATGCACGTCATAGCTAGCCATACTCCCACCCCCCACTCTGGGGTCTTGTCCGTCTCTCCCTCTTTGGAGCAGGGGTGGGAGGAGTGGCGGTACTGCCGCTGAAACGCAATGGGAAGAGGGGGCTGGGATCAGAGACTCAGGCGAGGAGCAGCGTGTTCTGTGAGTCAGCACGCTGTCAGTCCCGGTGCCTGCCAGCCCTGTGATCAAGGCACCGAGGTGACATGGCGACAGGCGCTTCTGACATCCACGCAGGCCAGAGTGTAATGAGGATGTTGCCTCCCCGTCAGCAACGTCCCAGGCAGGGTGCCCTGCGTGAGACAAACCAGAGATCACACGGGCAGCCCTTGCGCTTGACCGAGATCACCCCTGCCCGGGGCCGGGGTAAATGAGTCCCGAGGGCTCAAAGAGGACAGCAGTCTCTGAGCAGACGGGAGATACTGTGACAAGAGAGCAGGGCAGCTGACAGGCAGCCGAGGCCCTGGCACTAACTAGCAGTGCCGTGTCAGCCAGGTGTTAACTGCCGGAGCCTTGATGTGTCAGCATGGAGAGACCGGATTATGCTGATTGTTCCGTTTTTTTCACGAAGACCCTCCCTATTCCCCACCCCGCACCCCCAGGTCTGCTGTTGTCAATGGTAGGAGCTCTAACTTAGCAGCCTCCATGCAAACAGCAACAATGTTGCTGGCCACAGCCCGGCTGTGTGCAGACGGCCGAATTCCACAGCATCTCCCTACTGCAGGCTGCTCCCCCGGCTGCCACTGGTGACTGACGGCACAGGTGTGCCTTCTGTCCAGCTGGGCTTCCCGTGCCGACCCCTCTGCCTGTGCCTCTGGACTCTTCTATTTCATCTGAATTTTGTGCCTTTTTTTTTTTTTTTTGGAGGTAAAATTTACCTACGGGCTGTGTAAGTCTTAAGGGTACAATTCAGTGAGTTTTGCCAAATATATATAAAAGCCACGTGACTGATACTCCAATTGAGACAGAATATTTCCATCACTCCAAAAATGTCCCTCCGGCCCCTTTCGGTCACCCGCGTCTCCCATAGGCAGGCACAACTGTGAAGGTCGCCCCTCGACATGGTTTCTCTGACCTTGAGTTTGGTCGCATTCTTGGTGTTGCGCTGGACTGGAATTCCACAGATACGGAAGGAACGGGCATCCCTCACTTTGCAATCTTGGGAAAATGACAGGATTCCCGTTCATTCTTCCTTGCGTTTCGTAAGATTTTACTCTGCCTCCGTCGTAGGTTCTGCAAGATCACGCTGGCAACACCTGCTGCTCTCTGAGCGTTGAACTCAGATTGGAGGGGCAGCGGTTACGAGGTGGGCTCCAGAGACAAATGAGGGCACTCGATCTTAGTTTTTATTTTTAACTGAGGCGTAAAACTTGTATGTATTCAGGGAGCGTGGAGTGATCTCTCAGTCCAGGCATACATTGTGCCTCGTTCAGTCCAGGGCAAACTTAGTTATCTCCCTGGAATAGGCTTCATCTCTTTTTGGTGAAAACATTCAAAATCCTCTCTTTTGGCTTTTGCATACATATATTTACTTCTTTTTATTTGACATATTAAATATATTTTTAAAAAAATTATTTATTTGAAAGTCAGAGTTACACAGAGAGAGGACAGGCAGAGAGAGGTCTTCCATCTGCTGGTTCACTCCCCAGATGACCCCCAATGGCAGGAGCTGAGCCAATCTGAAGCCGGGAGCCAGGAGCCTCTTCCGGGTCTCCCACATTGGAGCAGGAGCCCAAGGACTTGGACATCTTCCACTGCTTTCCCTGGTCACAGCAGAGAGCTGGATCAGAAGTGGAGCAGCTGGGACTCGAACCGGCATGCACATGGGATGCCAGCACTGCAGGTGGTGGTTTTACCCGCTACGCCACAGCACCAGGTCCAACATATCATACATTTGTATATAGCTTTAAAGCAAGACAAGAACAGTATTTGTTTCTACAGTCATCCAGCTGTGCCGTATCACACCAAAGTGTCTTGCTCCCAGCCGACTGTAACTCAATGCCTGCCAAGCTTTGCCCGTCCCCGGACAGCCACACGGGAGCCTCCTTTCCTGCCCCACTCTTCACTGGCTCCATGATGTAGCCTCATCTCTGTCACAGGATTCAGTGAGGTTTAAACTAGGGGCAGTTTGCAAGGTGCTTAAGCCGCGGCTTGCACGCAGTAGGTATTAAATAAGTGTTGGATATTACTACCAAAGAGGTCGCACACCGTGGTGCACTGGGAACACCGCTGAACCTCAGCTGCTACTGTTCTCAAATCTTCGTGGGCAGGAGGCACGGTGGGCGTGCTGGCTGTTATCCAGGGGTAGCGGGGAACACTATGAGAAAGGAATCTAGCCCTTGGCCGCTGGAATAAAATCCACAGTGCACCATACTGGAACGGAGGTGACCAGCTTATCCCGGGACTCTGCCGGCTAGCCCTGCAAACCCCAAGACTGCCGCCTTCCTCCCAGGCAAACCGGGACAGGTGGTTACTCTGATCCGAGCCTTGCTCTTCTCAGCTGCTAAGTGGGCATCACACACACACACACACACACACACACACACACTTACAGGCCAGCAGCAGGGAGCAGATGCAAGGACGCGTGCGTGGCAGGGCTGCATGGAGGTGTGCGGTCTCTGATTGTCTGGGAAGAGCGGCCCGCACAGCGAACCCGAAAGTCGGCTCTGAGCTCCAACTTTCTATTCAGTCTCGAGTTGGACTCAAGGCTTCTGTGCTGAGCGCTCAGCCTGCTCTCTGGTCTGGACAGGAGGATGGTCGTGATGGGTCCTCATCTGTGACCCTGCTGCCGACCCCCCAGGCAGCCCCGGAGTCACCCCCGCCGGCCCGCCAGACTGTCCCACCTGAGTCCGACCTCCCAACGTCTCATCCAGATCCCGGGCCTTGCACCTGCCCAGGCTCGCCGAGGACTCCCCAGGGTTTAGCCCGGCCACCGTCCCACCCACTCCTCCCCCAGAGGCCGCGGCCGAGCTGAGAAAGTTCTGGAAGCAGGAGGCTGGGCGGGAACCAGCGCGGAGGCTGAGGTAATGGAATACCCCTGATGCGATTACACATTGATTGCCAGTGTTATGGCTCTCTGATTGCCTCTTATTGATACAAATCCACTGGGCTGCCTCTTTGGACAAAGGCGAGTGAGGACGAGCAGAGACAGCAGGGGAGACGTGAGGAAGAGGGGCCAGAGGGAGGAGGGCCGGGCGGGGAGCAGCTGCCACAGGCACCGCCCCCACCTCCCACCCCAGGCCACCCACTATTCTGCCGCCACTCCACTGTCACCTAGGGAGTTCTCAATGACCCACACGTCGGGGGCTGGGGACAGAGGCGAGCAGAGATGGCCACAGTGTGAGGCCAAGAGGAGACCAAAGGCCACTGGGGACACATTCCAACAATGCCCCTAGAGGGCAGGCAGGGAGCCACAAGGCAGAGAGGTCAGAGGTCATGGTCGAGGCGGGCAGTCTGGACGCTGCTACATGTTGAAGCAGAGGTGAGGGACAGAGCGTCTCCCAGGTGGCGGAGAGCCGGCTTCTCCTGCACAGGGAGAACAAACCCCTCTGCTCTCAGACTTTGGCTGACGGCAGCCCGTCCACGTTCGTGGATGCGGTACACCGTGGCTCCGTGGAGCAATGGTGTCTGCGCCGCCTGCAGTCTCTGTGCACATGGGAGAGTGAGCGTGGCTGAGTCAGATCCTCTCTCAGTGCCTTGTAAACCAGCTACTGTCTGCATGGATCGTGAGACTCAGAGCCCCCCGGTGGGTTCAGACCAGAGGAGACAAAGCAAGGACCTTCGGCCAACATGGACTGCGTCTTCCAGGAACTTTTTGAAGACCACACACACACACACACACACCCGCCTATTGGGACTGCCCACAAGTGGCTAGGTTCACCCCTGTGATACAAATCCTAGACAGGTTCCAGAATACTTTTGCACCAAAATGTTCACTCCTTTTTGTTTTAAGTGTGTATTTTTTAAGGGAGAAAGGGAGAGGGAGAGGGGGAGGGGAGGGGGAGGAGAAGAGGGAGGAAGAGGGAGAGGGAGGGGGAGGGGAGGGGGAGGGGGAGGGAGAGATCTTTCAGCCACTGCTTCACTCCCCCAAATGCTTATAACAGCCAGGGCTGGGCCAGACCAAAGCCAGGAGCCCAGAATTCCATCCAGGTCTCCCACATGATTGACAGGGACTCCAGACTTGAGCCATGACCTCCCGCCTCCCAGGATATGCACTAGCAGCAAACTGGATCTTTTAAAAGTGAGGTAGAGGGGACTCAAACAAGACACAGAGACGGGAGTGGTGATCCGTCCCACTATGCCCGGACACCTGTCCCACGAATCCACCTTTTAACTCTGTTTTCAAGAATGTTTTGTCCCCCTTCTATACACACACATCATGCAGTCTCCACACCCCGCAGCCAGAGAGAACGAACAGCTGTTTGCCCCGTAGATAAGTCAGATCCCCATCCGCCTAGGGTGAGCCATCACGGGTGGCGACTCTCTGCTCGCCGCGCTGTCTCTGGAGCCCCGAGTCAACCCCCGGGGAGTGTCTCAGACATTCACAGAGCAGTGAAAAGTGTCGAGATACCAATGTGCACATTCCCAGCTGAGGCCCAGCAGATAACAAGTGCCCTGCTTTCTTGGTTCGGGTCCCATACGATGAATACGCGTCTTCTCAGGGCTGTGTAGTGCCACTTGTTTGTTTGTTTGCCTCTATGTGGTTTGCGTTGCCATTGTACTGTTTCTAATGGCTCCCGGGTGTCAGGCAACGCTGCTGCTAGCACTCCTGGTGCCCCCCTGCACCAGAAGACAACATGAGGGTTAGACAAGCTTATCCAGGCTGAATTACGGCGAGGCTCATTAACAGCTCAATGTCACTCATCAATAGTTGTTTAATAAGGTGTCTCTACACAGAAATGCACATAAAGCAACATCATGTATTGATCACTTGGTGAAAACGTTGTGGCCAGAGTCTCACAGGAACTCGACTCTGTACTGCTCCAAGGAGCAGTGGGAATAGTACTCATCTAGCCAGTGTCTGCAGCAACTTTCTAGAACATTCCAGTGTGAATAATGCGGGTCAACTCCCCCGAAAACGCTCACAGCAGAGAGAGAGAGACAGGGCTCCCCTGCCTTGCTCTAGTTTCCCAAATAAAGGAAGCCTTGAACCTGGCTCAATTGCAAGGGTCCCCATGGGACGAATAGATTGAGTTTCTGATTCCAACTTTAGCCCCACCCAACTCCGGCTGATGTGGGCATTTGAGGAGTAAACAAATGAATGGTGCTCTCCCTCTCTCTCCCTCTCCCTCCCTCTCTCTCTCTCTCTCTCTGGATCTCTCCCCCACCCCGCCACCCCTTTTCAAATAGATAAATAAATCTCTTTTTGAATTTTGAGATGCCTGTGGTCATTCAGTGAGAAAACTACAAACACTAAAACTCTATGCATCTGAGGAAGATTCTATTAATATGGATACCATTGCTGTTATTCATGAAATTGCCTTCCTTAAAGGATAAAAGAATTGCTTCAATAAACTGGGAGTGAACGCTGCCTTTGTTCATAGACAAGACAATGAGGATCCACCTTCTAACCCTCTCTCCCTTCTTTTACCTTGGTTTCTGCTCCCTGGAGGGTGCTCAGCCATTGTCACGGGGAAAGGTAACGAGTGCCAACTTTTCAGCACTGGAGCCCATGTTTGGCGCAAAGGTTAGGTGCTGCATGGTGGACCCATTCCACACCAGAGAGCCTGTGTTCCCCTCCCCGCTCTGCTTCCAGCTCCAGCCTCCTGCTCATGCACACTCTGGGAGGTGCAGGTGATGGCGCAAGCACCTGGGTCCCTGCCGCTCATGTGGGAGACCCGGGTGGAGTCTGTGACTCCTGGCATATGCCTGGCCCAGCCCAAAGCTGTTACAGGTATTTGAGGGATGAACCAGCAGAAGAAAGATCTGTTTCCATGTCTCTGCTTTTCAAATAAAAAGACATTTGAAAAAAATAGCTCCTTTAAAGCCGAGCCGACGTGTGAATGTGCAGCCACATTTGGAACAGTTGTGTTTTAAGGCCTGCAGGTTTTGTCTACGTTGAGGGACGTCTGGTGACCAGAGAGAGAAGGTGGCATTCGCCTGGGTGGTGCCGGGTGGTGAGGACGCTCAAGTCCCTGGGATCTGTGCTCACTTCGACCTCTGCCCACGACACCTCGGGGCCTGCCCTGTGCTTGCTTCCCATCCACCAGGCTCTAGGGCTGGCACTTGGCTCTTTATGCCCAGCAGTGTGGCATAAAGACTGGTCCTGGGGGCCAGCGCTTCGGCGTAGCGGGTAAAGCCACCACTTGCAGTGCCGGCATTCCATATGGGTGCCGGTTCAGGTCCCAGCTGCTCCACTTCTGATCCAGCTCCCTGCTGTGGCCTGGGAAAGCAGTGGAAGATGGCCCAAGTCCTTGGGCCCCTGCACCCACAAGGGAGACCCAAAAGAAGCTCCTGGCTCCTGGCTTTGGACTGGTGCAGCTCTGGCCATTGCAGCCAATTGGGGAGTGAAGCATCGGATGGAGGACCTCTCTCTCTCTCTCTCTAACTCTGAATTTCAAATAAATAAATAAATCTTTAAAAAAAAAAAAAGACTTGTGCTTCAGTAGGCCGGAACGCTCCTGATACTAATCCCATCCTACCCAGCCTTCTCAACCCCTGTGCCTGGAGCTGCGGGTCAGAACCGAGGCTGGCCCCAGCCCTGAGATAAGACGAGGGGAGCTCCGCCTCCACTGTGACCCTCAGCTCACCTTGGCCGTTTCATTAAACCAAGCCTTGCCCCTCACCTCCGAGACGGGGCTGACCCATCCACGTGCGCTGCCAAGCAGCCGTGGGGCACAGGCAGAGGCAGACAGCTCCACGTGGCACAGAGCGGGGCGCCCTTGTCTCATACCCCAGACCTGCAGGATACCCTCCAACTAGACCCCCCACCCCACTGCAGGCGAGGCCTCCCAGTACAGCCGTCACTGGAGTGAGCTGGGAGACGACCGTGGCGGGAACGGAAGGTCCATCAGAGCCCCGGCACCACACTCACCACCCCCAGAAAGGCTGCTGACAGGCAGGCGGGAGGTCTCTGACGAATCCCCGCCTGTACCTGCGGGAGAAGTGACGCACCTGTTTCACAACTCCGCTAATTGCCTGCTTGGGTTCTTTCATTATTATTTTTTTAATTCTGTTCATGGAGGCTGCAGCCTTCAGTAAACAGAATAGGTCTTTAATGAAACCAGTAAATATTAAAAAAAAAAAAAAAAAAAAAAAAAAAAAACCAAGGAAGTGCTTTGATTTCCTGGGCAAATCCAATGCTCTCTGAGACGGAGCCACTGCATTTCGGCCCTCAGCCCTGTGCTCACGCTCCTAAAGAGGGCCCTCGCCTGATTTACACCAGGACCTCAGACAGGCTTGGTCCCCAAGCTGGAACTCCCTCCAGGTCCCCCAGCATTTAGGAGCGGCCGCCACATAGCGGGGGCACCCAGCTCCCCTGCAGGACTTACTCGCACCGCAGGGCTCAGCGCGCGGTTACTGCTGGTTCTCTGCCCTCCTGGGCTGTCTTTCCACGTCTGTCAGCCACGCAGACAGCAGGCGCTTCGTCCATGCTGATCCGCATCCCCTCCCTAGGCTAAATCCTGAACAAATCAGGGTTCTTTTAATATCACCTCCATTTATTCCGCAAAAGACTTGCTGACAGGGCAGCCAGCAGCATCTGAAATTTCATCTAAACAAAGAGGGCAGGGACAAGGGGAGTCAGAGCTCTATTTTCTGGTCCCGGGCTCCCGCTGCCTCCTCCCAGGCGCGCACAGGAACACGCGTCTGAGCACATGTGCGCCGCAGCGATAAGGAGCCGCTCAGACGTGCCATTCATCACCCCTGCCCGCTGCAGGAGGCGCGCGCGTGTGTGTGTGCGTGCATGTGGCACACACCCGTGTGCACAGGCACCTGGGCAGGCTTCGTAGCTCCTTGCACGGCATGGGCATGACGGGGGAGAAGCACAGAGCTTCGGAAGGAGGTGGCAGAGGCCGGCTGGTCCAGCAAGACACCGGCCCTGGCTGCCTCCCTTGGCTCTGGCTGTGAGAGCTAAGCCAGTTTAAGCCAGTTTAACCAGTTAGCAGCCCAGGAAGGACCAGCAGGAACAGAGACCGGCTAACGGCCTGCAGCCCCGCTGTGAAGGAGAGATCAACAGGATTCACTGTTGGCCCTGTGGGAGCTGAGCCTGTGCCTTCGTGCACCCTGGTGGGGGATTTACAAAGTAGGTCAGTGTGGGCGGGAACGCTAATCACACGCCTCGCGGGCCTCTGGGACATCTGGCCAGTCGGAGACATCCCCACCCAGGCCCCAAGTGTGCATGCACAACACGTGCACAAACATATACACATGCACACACACATACATGTGCACGCACGCATGTCTGCACACACATGTGCACAGACATGCATGCATATGTACACACACCTGCACACATGCACAAGCATGCACATGCACCCACACACGTGCACACGCATACACATGTGCACACATGTCTGTACACACACGCATCTGCACATACATGTACACACCTATACACATACACATGCGTGCGCACACACATGCGTGTACATACACATGAACCCACACACTTACACATGCACACACAGACACACATGCACGCATGCCTGCACACACATGCACCTGCACGCAAATGCGCATGCACACACCTACACATGTACACATGTATGCACACACATGCACAGATACACATGCATGTATACACATACACGCACATGCACCCACACACTTACACGTGCACAGACAGGCCATCCAGGGGCCCACTTCAGCTTCCCTCCCAGAACCAAGCCCTTCTCTTGCAAAGATTCTTGAGGGAAAAAGAACAGGAATTAAATGGCTACATGCTGATGGACAGCTACTTCAGGCCCGGCACTTCCACTTCCATTTGCTCGCTCAGCCTGTGCCTCACTGGGCAGAGGTGTTTCTGGTGATGACCTGGTTTATCGAGAGACGAAAGAACACACAGGTGGTGTGATCTGGGCTTTTGGTTTCAGATACACACACCTAGGAAACAGTGGGTGAAGAATTCAAATCTGTATGGGATTTGCTTGGGGTGTGTGTGTATGTGTGTGTGTCCAAACTACGCACTTGATACTTTTTTAGGAATTTTATTTATTTGAGATACAGTGTTCCCATCATCTGGTTCACTCCCCAAATGGTGGGTGGGAGCCTAAGCCAGGAGCCAAAAATTCTATCCGGGTCTCCCATGTGGGCATCAGGGACCCAACTACTTGAGTTAGCACCTGCTGCCTCCAGTGGTTTACGTTTGGCAAGAAGCTGGAGCTAGGACCTAGAACCCAGACTCAAACCCAGGTACATGGATGTGGAATGTGGACATCATCACTAGCATCTTGAAGGCAAGGACAAAGCCCAGCCTCAGGGCCAGCGCTGGGGCACAGGAGGTTAATCCTCTGTTTGCGGCGCCGGCATCCCACATGGGCACCAGTTCGAGTCCCAGCTGCTCCTCTTCTGATCCAGCTCTCTGCTGTGGCCTGGGAAAGCAGCAGAAGATGGCCCAAGTCCTTGGGCCCCTGCACCCACGTGGGAGACCTGGAAGAAGCTCCTCACTCCTGGCTTTAGATCGGCACAGCTCCGGCCATTGCGGCCATCTGGGGAGTGAACCAGCAGATGGAAGACCTCTCTCTGTCTCTCTCACTGCCTGTAACTCTACCTCTCAAATAAATAAATAAAATAGGCCCTCCTGTTTGATAAGTTTTGACAGACACCTGTGAAGCCATCAGCAGCATCAAGATAACAAGCATTCCCATCGCTCCACATTGCTCTATGGTCCTCCCCCCTCCACCGTCCCCCTCCCCACTCCATCAGGCCACCCCCGACCCCCCTGGCTGTCACCGCAGGGGAGTGTGCATCTCCCGAAATTGTGCGCTCACTCAGCAGGTGTCCGTCGCCAGCCGGATTCGTCCGGGGTTGATCCGTGCTGCCGCGTGGATCCCCGGCCCCTCTCAGGCCGAGTCGACTCCGCCGGCAAGCTCTGCATCATTCGTTCACCCACGGACTCCCCTGGTAGTGAGTAGCTGGGTTGTCACCCCTTTGAGGCTCTTTCAAATGGAGCAGGGGTGAGAGCGGTTTTCTTTTTGTTTGTTTGTTTGTTTGTTTCCTGCCAGGGGCCCTGTAGATACACACGACCTCACTCGTGGGACACACAAAATCATCAGCTGAAAAATCAGCCTGCTGCAGCTGTATTGAATTTCCAGTCCCGCCTGCGGTTGCCTTGGCTGGGCCAGACTGGGTGATGTCACAGGCTGTACACGGCCCGGCTGCTCCACTGCCCATCCAGCTCTCTGCTGTGGCCTGGGAAAGCAGCGGACGATGGTCCAGGTCCTTGGGCCCCTGCACCCGTGAGGGAGACCCACAAGAAGCTCCTGGTGGAACTTCTATAAACATCCTCACTCAGACTCTCAAACCCTAATAATAAGAAAACAAACAACCGAACTTCGAAACTGAGAAAACACCCGAACAGGTTACAGATGTCAAATAAGCTCACGAAGCGAGGCCCCCACACCATCAGTCACTGGCAGAGGCAAACTCAGACCACAGGCAGGGGAAGGCATGCAGCCTAGTGGTTCAGACACCCGTTTCCTAGGTAAGAGCGCCTGGGTTCTATACCCAGCTGCCAGGTAAGCACGTCCTAGGAGGTCAGGGTGGGGGTTAAAGAAGAGTGGAGTTCCTGCCATCCACTTGGGAGGCCTGGATGAAGTTCCCAGCTTCCAAGCATCTGCGCAGTAGACCAGAGAATGGAACCACTCTCTCTTGCTTGCTCTCTCTCATTCTCTTTCTCCCTGCATCCCTCTCCTGCTAGGTCTCCCTCTTTCTCTCTCTCTCTCTCAAATAAACACATGCACACATGTATACACGGATACCACAATGAGACACCAGTTCACAAGGAGTTCAATGGCTACAATTTAAAAGACCCAGCTAGGAGCCTTGGCTGCATTCAGTCCCTAGACAAAACCCTCCTGGTCCTCAAGTTTCTTAGCTCTCAAAGCCCTGCATACCCACGGTTCCACATCTGCAAATCCAACCAACCATGGATTGAAAATACTGCACAGTGGCCAGTGCTATGATGTAGCAGATAAAGCCGCTGCCTGCAGTGCCTGCATCCCATATGGGCGCTGGTTTGAGTTTCAGCTGCTCCACTTCTGATCCAGCTCTCTGCCATGGCCTGGGAAAGCAGTGGAAGATGGCCCAAGTCCTTGGGTCCCTGCACCCACGTGGGAGACCTGGAAGAAAGTCCAGGCTCCTGACTTCGGATCGGCGCAGCTCCAAATGTTGTGGCCATTTGGGGAGTGAACCAGCAGATGGAAGACCTCTCTCTCTTTCTCTGCCTCTCCTTCTCTCTCTCTGTAACTCTGTCTTTCAAATAAATAAAATAAATCTTTAAAGAAAATACTCCAAAGTATTCCAACCGATGCCTCACATGGAACACCTATGGGATTTTTCTCATCATTATTCCCTGAATAACCCTCTTCAACTATCTAGATATCATTTGCTTGGTATTAGGAATTCTATGTGATCTAGAGAAAATTTAAAGCCTATGACTAAAATGCATATATATATATGCATAGGCTGTTGGGGTGGTGGCTAAGATGCCACTTCAGAGTGCCTGGGTGGAGTCCTGGCTGCGTCCTCTGGTCCAGCTCCCTGGGAATCAGCAGGTGATGTCTCAAGTACCGGAGTCCCTGCCATCCACACGGGAGACCCGGACTGGGTTCTTGGTTCCTGGCTTCAGCCTGGTCAAGCCTGGCTGCTGCAGGCATTCGGGGAGTGAACAGCAGATGGGAGATCCCTCTCTGTATCTCTCTTTCTCTCTTTCTTTCTCTCTTTCTTTCTCTCTCTCTCTCTTCCCCTCTCTTTCCCTCTCTTTCCCTCCCACTCTCCATCTATCTCTGTCTCTGTGTCTGTCTCTGCCTATCTTTCAAATAAAAATTAAATAAATACAATTTAAAAAAAAAAACTATATGGGGGCCGGCGCCGCGGCTCACTAGGCTAATCCTCCGCCTTGCGGCACAGGCACACCAGGTTCTAGTCCCGATCGGGGTGCCGGATTCTGTCCCGGTTGCCCCTCTTCCAGGCCAGCTCTCTGCTGTGGCTCGGGAGTGCAGTGGAGGATGGCCCAAGTACTTGGGCCCTGCACCCCATGGGAGACCAGGAGAAGCACATGGCTCCTGCCATCGGATCAGCGTGGTGCGCCGGCCGCAGCACACAGACCGCGGCGGCCATTGGAGGGTGAACCAACGGCAAAGGAAGACCTTTCTCTCTGTCTCTCACTCTCTCACCGTCCACTCTGCCTGTCCAAAAAAAAAAAAAAAAAAAAAAAAACTATATGGGAGGATTATGTAGGTTCTATGAAAATTCTATGCCTTTTAAAAAGACTTATTTATTTATTTGAGAGGCAGAGTTACAGACAGAGAGGGAGAGATGGAGAGAAAGGTCTTCCATCTGCTGGTTCACTCCCTGAATGGCCACAAAGGCCAGAGCTGGGCTGATCAGACACCAGCAGCCAGGAGTTTCTCCCAGATCCCCAAATGGGTACAGGGGCCCAGGCACTTGGGCCATCTTCCGCTACCCTCCATGTTCATTACAGAGAGCTAGGTCGCAAGAAGATCAGCCGGGACACGAACCAGTGCCCATATGGAACACTGGTGCCGCAGACCAAGGCTTAGCCCACCATGCTACAGTGCTGGCCCCAATACTATGCCCATTTTCATAAGGAACTTGAGCACCTGTGGACTTTGGGGTCACCTGGGGGAGACCTGAAACCAGTTTTCTGAGGACATAGAGGGACAGGTGTGTAAGTAAAGGCAAACGTTGAGTTGCAAAGTTAAGTAGCTGGGGAGGGAATGGCACTTAATGACTTTGTGAGCTGCTGGATCAGCAACGAGTCAGTTAACCCTTTCCAGTCTCTACTGGTATTTTACACATTTGAACCATGAGAGAGAGTTTTTAACAATTCCCAGTCTCCAGGATTCTATAGGTCGAGGACCCCAAAGAACTCCATAGTAACCCTACCCTGTTCCCTTGAAAGGTGTGGAATTAACCCTTGGGAACAATGAAGCGGGGGCTTGGTTCTTCCACCCATGGGAATCTCCCATCATCCTTTCTGGTAGACATCTAGTTACAGAAGTTATGTGCGCATAACACGCATGTGCGCACACACACACTCATGCACCCTTTAAAATGTTAATGTCTCCAAGATTGAGGTGCTGAACAGTTGTCAGACTGTTGCAGACACAAAAAGGCCCCGTGTTGCTTTGCAGCCCACGAGGGACCAGAACCATCTTTAACTTATCTGGGTCCCTTTTGTCTGGAATATTCTTCCCTCCTTTTGAATAAGCTGCAAAATGGAAGGCTGGGGACAGAGCCTCACCAGCCTCCCCTCCTCTGCAAATGGATTTGTCATTTGCAGTCCCGGCCCCGGACCTGGGGCAGTTTGGATCAAAACCCATTTCCAAGGCTCCGTTTATTACCACTTTCTACAGAATTCGCCCTTTGATCAGGAGCCAAGGGATTCCACGCTCTGCCCCCGTGCAGCGTGCTCCCACCCCCGAGAGATCCCACTGCTGTCGCCTGCCTCTCAGTTTGAAAGCCCTGTTTACTTCGGAAATGTAGCAAGTGCTCCTGCGCTGGCTTTGATGTCTATTGAATTTAATGTATTTCATTGCATTACGGAAAAGCTCTTTCAGCCTCACTATCAGCATTTTCTTGATGTGCCAAGGGGTCTTTTTGTTGCGTTTTGTGCGTGCGGTTGTTGATTTGCGTGGTTGGATTTTGCAAAGAATGATTTGAAGATTTTTGTCCTCTCTTATTTTTTTAAAGGCTACCCAAAGGCTGAGCCAGCAAGGAGATCGGCAGGTCTTAGAAACCAGGCTCCTCCGATGAGTTGAGGGAGAGATGACAAGAAAGCAAAGCTTTTCCCTTCCTGCTTGCCCTGTTCCATTGCCTCCATGATACACCGGCAAAGGCCAACCGTTTGCATCGCTCTATCAACTCCCTGCCGAGCTAGACCACATCTGGGGCCAGGGACAGAAGTCAAATGATTTCAAAGGTCACTGGGAGACGAGCGACACATGGGCTGAAGATCGTCTCGCGAAACTTCCTGTCCTTGTGGTACCTGGAAATGTGTGCCTCGTTTGCTGAGACGGTCCTTGCAGACAGTGGATTAGGGTGGGCGCTAACCCAACAACGCACAGCCTTCTAAGAAGAGGGAAATGTGGGCGGAGACGCACGCAGAGGGAAAACAGCCCAGCAAGACAGAGGCAGAGGTTGGAGGGCAGCTGCAAGGGGGCAGCAGGAGACTCTGCAGAGAGCGCTACCCCGCCCACACCCTGATGCTGCTCTGGGAACCCCAGAACCTGGCGACACCCAGCCCCGCTGCCTCCCCGTCCGTGGTAATTTGCTGTGTAGCTCTAAGAAAATAAAACACCCCAGGCATCACTGAAAACAGGTGACTGTGGACAATCAGACACGCAGAGTGCCACGTGCTTCCTTCTAAGCTACGAGGCAGGACACCCTTTGCACCGCATCTGACCACCATATGACGGGAATTATTTGGTACCCATGTCACGTAGCATCCGAACCGCAGTATCTTGAGGGGGAAGGGACCACTGTTAATAATTACACTAGGACAACGGGCATTCTCCAGAGGTGCTGAGGATACAGGGACCCTACCCGTCACACAGACCATGGAGACGTGGAGGGGCTTGCCCAGCAGGGGGCAGAGACAGGATCTGCGCAGAGGCGGTCTGGCTACAGTGCACCTGGCTGGCAGCACCGTTCTGTGTGACACTGGCCACGCCCAGCCTCTGGGACCTCTGGAACCACAAGACCAGAGAGCCACCTGGAGACAGACTTCAGCCGCAGGTGTGCCGTCAGGGCAAGCGGGAAAGAACCCCAACCCTATAAGGAACCCAGAAACATGCTCTTTTGTCCCCTGTAGCCACAGGGATGGAATTAAAAGACCACAGATGATGGGGGCAGCTGTTCAGCTCAGCAGTCAGGATGCCACGTGACACACGTGCATCCCATATTAGAATGTCTGGGCTCAAGTCCCAATTCAAGTCCAATTTCCTGATAATGCAGACCCGGGGAGACAGCAAATGATGGCCCAGGTGCTTGGATCCCCGCCACCCAAGCGGGAGACCCAGGGTGAGTGCTGGGCGCCCAGCTTCAGCCTGGCTCTGCCCTGGCTCTGTAGGCATTTGGGGAGTGAACCACTGTAGAAAATCTCCCTCCCTCCCTCCCTCCCTCTCTCTCCCTCCCTCCCTCTCTCTCTCTCTCTCTTTCCCTGTCTCTCTTGTCTTTCAAATATGAATGAATGAATCTTTGGTTATGGTTCCAATTCTGTGTGCAGAATTCTTCCATGGCTCGGAACTAGGAGTTCTGGGTGCCATTGGGTGAACTTGGCCTTTGGATACAGCAACACACAGCAGGGGGGCACTGCCCCCTCCTGAATGGCAGAGAATGGGGCCAGATCACCTACACCCCGGGCTTTTCACAGTTCTGAAGGCAGGGCCCGAACCCTGAACCAAACTGAGGTCCTGATGGCCTCGTCCCTCCAGGGACCCCCCTAGAAGCCCAGACCCTGTGCTCTGTCCCCCTTCCCCAAAACTGACCCCTTGGATAGTCACAGAAGCCTGCCCCAACTTGAGCTTGCTCTGTTGCCCTAGGCCAGCCCCCTGCTCAGGTTGGCTCTGCCTCACCTCTGCCTCCTACAGGTGCCGATCAGTCTCTCCTCCCTGAGGGAGTTGCACAGCGCAGCTCAGGATCCGCTTAGGACGGGGACCCCATGTGCAGCCACCACATCCTGCTCAGGCTGCTCTCCAAGTGACTTGGAGTGCAGGTGCTTCCCCCCTGCTCTCTCTGGCGCCAGCCTCTTCCAAGCTCCGTCTCTTGCCCTTCCCTCATGGGCTCACCCTTGCCCCTACTGCAGGAGCTGTTCCCCACAAACACGCGTCGGACGCTCCCATGCCCAGGGACGGGGCGGGGGGGGACTCTCAGTGCGTTCCCACGCTCTGGGCCCGCGCTGCCCAGCTCTCTCTCTCTCCCTGCGGCCCCTGTCCTCTCCCCATTGTTGCATTTCGGCTGGCCAGAGCTTTCCAGGACACATCGGTCATTCCACGAAGCAGCACGAGCCGGATCAGCCATGGGACAAAGGCAAGAAAGGTGGATTCCAGGAGCTGGAGCTGCCCCCATGCAGAGAGGGCTGGGGAAGGCAAACCCGCAGGAGCCTGCGTTCAGTTTTCAGTTTTTCTGGAAGGTCAGGGCAGGCAGCAGTTAGATGCTCCAGATAAGAAAGGGGAACCAGCTCGCCTGTGCAGGGAGGTGAGGGAGGGGCAAAGATGGAAACTGGAGCCAAATAAGGAATCCTAAGCTCCTGTACGCAATGTTTACGTTATCCTATGATCAAGGCTTTTTGCATATATTGCCAGGGGATTCAAAGTAACACATTAAGTGCCCAGAAAAACCGCTCAGCAGGAACAAGGGCTGTGTCTTTCTCCTCCAGCCTACAGAGCTATTTTCCCCGGGACTGAAGACCAGGGTGACACAGAAATGCGTGTCCTTGAGTCCGCTCTTTTGCATGGCTTCTATGTCACACAACGAGGGAGCGGAGCTTATCCCTGTATTAAACTTGAAAACTGCTGTTTGTCAAAGACTCCACTAAATGTGGGGAAAAAAAGAAAACAAGGCAAACCTTGGATGAAGGAATCTGCAAACCTTATAACCCCCACTGCGGATAGTTCTGCAGAGCATGGAAGTGTACTTCCAGGGGCGGTGTCTGGCAGGGTTACATCACCACTTGGGATGTCCAAATCCCAGGTCAGAGTACCTGGGTTCACGTCCTGCCTCAGCTCTCAATTTCAGCTTCCTGCTAAGCAGATCCCGGCAGGCAGAAGGTGATGGCTCAAGTAGTTGAGTCCCTGCCACGCACCTGGGAGACCTGGATGGAGTTCCTGACTCCTGGCTTTAGCCTGGCCCAGACCTGACTGCTGCAGACAGGATGCAGTGGGTAGAAGATTCTCTCTCTCTCTCTCTCTCTCTCTCTCTCTCAGCTCTCTCCCATCTCCTCCTCTTCCTTTCAAATAGTTTTATTAACTTAGAGGGAAAAGGTCACTGGTTTTGATGCTCACATCCTACACTGGAGTACCTGCGCCCATTCCCAGCTGTAGTTCCAACTCCAGCTTCCCACTAGTGCAGACCCTCGGAGGCAGCCAAGATGACTCGAGTTCCGCCACCCACATGGGAGACCTGGATGAAGTCCCCAGTTCCAGCTTCAACCTCAGCCCAGTGCTGGCCACTGCAGGCATTGGGAGAGGGAGTAGTAGATAAGAACTTTCTCTCCTCTCTCTCTCTCTCCCTCTCAATAAATAAAAATGCTTTTTAAATTATTCAATACTTTTTAAAAATTCTGCTTACAGAAAGAGACGAAAGGTCCCATTTTTAAAAGGGCAAAGGATGTGAACAGGCAATTCACAAAATTTAAGAGATCCAACGACTAGGCGAAAAGCCAAGTATGATTGAGCACACTGGAAATCCAAAAGAGGCACTATCTGGAATGCCACCAGGCCACACTCTTCAGATGAAGAACAATGCTAAAGAATAGGCTCTGACAACACCTTGTGCAGGTGAGTGTATGGAGTGAGTGGAAGGTGTGTGTTCACAGCCCTGAGTTAGTGCAGTCACGTTGTAGAACAATTTGGCATCAGACAGTAACACAAATGAGCATATCCTGGGATCCACAGAACCCATCGTGTAGGATCTAGATTCTGAGAAATCTCTACAAAATTGTTCAAGATGAAAATTGGAAGCAGCTTAACGTTTACCAACAAGACAATGGGGCGTATCCCTACAATGAAAAACTGGCCATAAAAATGAACCAAGGCATCGTATCACAAAAACTCCTTAACATAAATTTGAGCAAACGTCACCAACAAAAGAACAGAAAAGGAAGTAGCAGAAGAATACACACACCACAGTGCAATTTACATAAAATTGTTAAAGCTGTAGAACACACTCATAACACAGGCATGCATTAAAAATGAAATGCAGGGGGCTGACGCTGTGGCACAGCGGGTTAACGCCCTGGCCTGAAGCGCCGGCATCCGATGTGGGCACCAATTCTAGTCCCCAATGCTCCTCTCCGATTCAGCTCTCTGCTGTGGCCTGGGAAAGCAGTAGAAGGTGGCCCAAGCCTTGGGCCCCTGCACCCATGTGGGAGACCCAGAAGAAGCTCCTGGTTCCTGGCTTCGGATCAGCTCAGCTCCGGCCGTTGCAGCCATCTGAGGAGTTAACCAGTGGATGGAAGACCTCTCTCTCTGTCTCTACCTCTCTCTGTGGCTCTGTCTTCCAAGTAAATAAAAACAAATAAATAAAATGCAGGAGACCAGTAACTAGAAAGTTCAAGGTAGATGCCACTGGAGCAGAGGATGGGGAAACACACACAGGGCAGACTTGGGCTTCTGTTCCATAAATCTGCAAGCCTTCTCTGTATCTTAAATACTTCATGATCAATTTTTCAAAATGAGTAACAGTCAGTAGATTACAAGCTTATCAGGGGAAGGAGATTGAAACCATGAGTGAGGAGCAGAAGATGGGTCTGATTATGGTTAGGGGCCAGAAGAGACACGGCAGGGACCCACTTGCATGTTGAAGTCTCTCCTCAGGGGGCATCCCCCCACCCCGGGAGCAGGTCCCAATCTGCCCTCGTTCTGATCTGCACCCAGTCTTCAAGAGCAGCCCCCCAGCAGGTGGCCTACTCACTGGTCCTGACAGGAGAGGAAACCGCAGGCTGCCCTTCTGCAGGTGCGGATCCTGGGAGCGCCCTGCGGGTAGCTCTCTAGTTCAGAGTCTGCTTCCCCAGCCTCCGCCTCTGACAGCCCCACATCGGATGCCGCCTACATCACCAGGGCCAACGTATAACAGATTGCAGCTCATCGGCCCTGACCATGCAGGGCTGGCTCCCCCTGGGCTGCAGGACATCTCCGAAGCCACAACTCCCCCTGCCCCAATCCCAAGCCACCGCCTTTGCCCTGTCACTCCATCTCCCCTCCAGAGCAACACCGGCGATAGCCTTAATGAGAAACGAGGGCCCCGTCCCTTCAGCCAAGTCTCCCTCAGAGCAACACATGGAAAATTGCTTCCCCGGACTTACTTAACCTAACCCTCCAATTTATTCCCTATTAAGATGGTTACTCTAATTTAGCTATTTGTGGTTGTCAGAGACGGAGAGGCCCTGCCGGCACCGGGAGCAGCTCTGGGCTCTGCTCTGCCAGAGTCCTGGGCCATTCCCACTGCACAATACCTACAGCTGCCCCCGTTCACAAACTCATCAGGAACCAAGCAGGTGCCCAAGGTGCGAGACCACGTCAGCGATCGCATCCTGATCGTCAGGATCTGATTGGCCACACCATGAGACGGAGAAACACAGGTGTCTACACCTGCTGTGAGCGTGCATCAGGGGCCCAGTGTAGGGCAGCGAAGGCCTGGACTCTGCTGTACCAGACCCTTCTGTGACCGTGCACTTGTGTGCTCTCTCAAACCACCCCCCCCCCAAGAATTTCCTCTTCTAGGCACCAGGAGGGCTGAACTTGAATTTTTTTTTTATTTTTTTTTATGACAGGCAGAGTGGACAGTGAGAGAGAGAGACAGAGAGAAAGGTCTTCCTTTGCCATTGGTTCACCCTCCAATGGCCACCGTGGCCGGCGCACCACGCTGATCCGATGGCAGGAGCCAGGTGCTTCCTCCTGGTCTCCCATGGGGTGCAGGGCCCAAGCACCTGGGCCATCCTCCACTGCACTCCCTGGCCACAGCAGAGAGCTGGCCTGGAAGAGGGGCAACCGGGACAGAACCCGGCGCCCCGACCTGGACTAGAACCCAGTGTGCCGGCGCCGCAGGCGGAGGATTAGCCTAGTGAGCCAGGGCACTGGCCTGAACTTGAAGTTCTGATAGCTTGGGAGTCTTGGGCTTCTTTGTACTTGGACCCATGTTTCCGATTTGTTGTTGTGTTACTTTCCAGAATTGAGAGAGGCGCTCCTGGCCCACTGGGTCCTTGACAAAAAGCATAAGGTGATCGGCTCTGTTTCCTTCTGCTGGGTCAGATCCAGCCACGTCAACTCCTCCCAGACTTTGATTTCCTGGAGCTCCACTTCAAAACATTCCAAAATGTTCGTGTTTCCTGGACAACGGCCCCAAATACCACATCTGGAGCTGCTCTCGCTGAAAAGTGGGCCACAGCCATCAGAGCTCTTGGGACAGCGCCCACCGCACCATCAGTGTTTGGGGTGGCTGTCACGCCTGGCATAGCCTTCTGTCCACGTGAAAAGCAGAGGCCAGAAAGCACACCAGATCCCTCGGTCCCCGGCTCAGAGCTGGAAACTGACCTGGTGGGGAGGCTGCAGGATGCTCACGGAGGAGCTGGCGTTTAGGTGAGGGGTTAAGACACCCACATCTCACGTGGGTGTACCTGGTCCCAGTTCCAGTTCCCGTTCCAGCTTCCTGCTAATGCACACCTTGGAAGCAGCAGGTCAGGACTCAAGTCGTTGGGTTCCTGCCACTTCTGTGGGAGATGGGAGTTGAATTCCCAGCTCTCTGCTTCGATCTGGCCCAGCTGATCATCGTGGGCATTCAGGGAGTGAACCCGTGGAGTCTGTCCCAGGCTCCCCCTCCCATAGCCCTGCTCCTGGAGGTTGCTGGCGACTTTGGGGTCCCTCGGTCTGGAGAGGCACCACCCTGGCCTCTGCTATCCCCTGGGGTTTCTTTGTGTCTCCTCCAAAAGTCTTTCCCAGGGCATACGCGTTGCTGAGGGGCTGTGTCCCTTTCTCTCAAGGATGCCAAGTCACAATAGACCTGGGGGACATTTTAATGTAACCATGAGGACTTCGTTTCCAAATGAGGCCGCTTGTGTGGTCCTGGGGCTGAGAGCCTCAACCTCAACTCAACCCTTAACAGCCCACACCAAGCCTGGCCGACAACCGCGCCATGTTCTCTGGCCTGCTCTGCCTGAGGGACCTCTTTGGGGTGAGTGACGCTGGCCCAAGCCCTGGATTCAGTGTGGCTCTTTTCGTATATCCTTCCTCCCACCCTCTTCCCTCCCCATCTCGCACAGCGGTGATGCCACAACTAGTTCACACGCCCCACCCTGCCCTGCCCCACCCTGGTCTCTTACACGGCAAACCTCCCCGGGATGCCTGGTGTCAACTCAGACTCCTGAGCAGAGAGCAGACACCAGGGGCCACACCAGTGTCTCTGCTAACAGTGCATCTGACACAGTGGTGCAAGGATGTGTGTGTGTGTGTGTGTGTGTGTGTGTGTGTGTGTGAGAGAGAGAGAGAGAGAGAGAGAGAGAGAGAAGAATCAGGGAGGGAGAGAGCAGAGAATCAGAAAAAGAGAGAGGGAGAGAGAGAGAGCAGAGAATCACAGAGAGGGAGGGAGAGAGAGAGAGAGAGAACAAGAGAGAGAGAGAAGAGAGAGAAGAATCAGGGATAGAGAGCAGAGAATCAGGGAGGAGGGGTGGAGACAGAGAGCGGTGGAGCTGGAGACACCAGGTCAGCCCAGCTGTTTCCCTGTCTCTCGCCTCCTGGGGACATCACGTGGCCATGAGAGATGCCAAGCAACATGATGTGAGAGGACCCAGAGGAACAGACCGTGGGATGGCACTCAGAGCTGCACGGCTGCCACGTGAGATGAGCCGGCCTGCACAGCTGCACACGGGTGGGTTAGCACGGGCACAACAGCCCAGAGCCTGGCCACCAGCAAGGACACTGGCTGGGAGCCGGGATGTGGACTCCAGCCTGGTGCCTCCATGCACCTGCTGTGTGAGGCTGGACCGGTCTCCTCCCTCCTCTGCACTCGCAGTGCCCCCATGAGCACAGAGGGCACAGGGCGAGTGGGGCGGGGCCAGAGTCCTGGCCTGGCCCCTTCCCATCTGCCCACCCTGGGAGCCTCGGGGGGCACCCCTCTTTGCCAAGAAAAGCCATGCACGCAACAGCAAGCGGAGAGCGGAGAGGAAGCCTCCAGCCGCTCGCTCACTCCAAACAGAAATCACTTACCCTAAACGGCAATCAGTCCCCGATGGCCTCCTTTCCAGACGCCTTGCGTGACAATGAGTGATTTGTAACAACATCCAATCAGGCGCACCTAACCTTCCTGTAATTGCCTGTCTTTTCCAGCGTTCTTAAAAGCTTTGCAGTGGAAGAGAACAGAAGCCTCTTGTCAGAAGCAGGCTATTAGACAGCAGAGACACCCCCAACTCCTTGCCTCGTCCCAGCCATCTCGGCAGCGTCCCAGGCGCCCCTGCCCCTGCAGGAGGGATCCTCAGTGGGCGAACGTCAGGGGAGCCGCAGCCACCTGCTGGCGCAAGTCTCCCAGCTGCCTCCCGCCCCCAGCCCGTTGCCTTTCTGCTGCTCAGAGCCCTTGGGCTCCAGCTGCAGTGGCTCACGACGGGCCTGGGGGGTTCCCGTGTTGCACCCCGGGCTTGAAGAAGAGGCTGAACACGACCAGAAGACAGCAGCAGCAAGGGCCTGGGACGCACCCCCCGTCACAGGCCGGACCCCTGCCCCCAGCACCCCCAAGACCTGGGACACACAGACGAGACCCACACTTATGCCCTTGCTGGCTGGGCGTAGCCAACAAGCAGCCATGGTGGAGGCAGGAGGGCTGCACGGCTCCAAGAGCTGGAAACCCAGCAAAGTATGGTCATGAGAGGGAGAAGGAAGAAGTTATGGGGCTGGCGGTCCCGGGGGGCGGGGCGAAAAGAAGGCTGGAAATCCTCCAAGAAGGTCCTAGGGAGGCCACACACACCAGTCGGAGGCTCCTCCTCCGTGCCAGTCTTGGAGACACTGGATAGATCGCTCCCTCCCCCTGCTACGCCATGCTCACTCTGGTTCCCTCAATTCTTCTTCAACCAGTGGACATCATTTCGTGAGTCATCATTTTGTGAGTCATCAATTCATGAGTCATCATTTCATGAGTCATCAATTCGCGAGTCAGCGTTTCGTGAGTCATCATTGCACGAGGACTGTGCTGGACATGGATCTCTGCCTCTTTTGTAAGCTTGCCTCACGAGAGAAGCTTACAATTTTAACCTGGGTTCTCTCTGCACACAATCCTCCCTCCTACGCCTGCCTTTAGCTTTTGAGCACCAACTCGGCCACTCAAGGGCCAGGCTCCAAACTCATCGTGGGGACCAGGTCCCCGGTGTCTTTGCAGGGAGCTCCACGGGGCGTCACGGACCGAGGCTGCAGCAGCACCAGTGGGAGCTAAGTGGCAACGCTGCTAAGATCTTTTGATATTTCCCCGCCCTGTTTTGCACATCCTCTGTCTTTGCCCACCTGGCCTGGGATTCAAACCTCTTAGGAGTAGACACTGTGCTCTTCTCAATCCTGCATCCCTAGAGCCATGCACGGTTCTCAGAATTCATAGACACTTCAAGATGGGTGGAGAGGGGCTGGCACCGTAGCACAGTAGGCTAAGCCTCCACCTGGGGCTCCATATGGGCACTGGTTCAAGTCCCAGCTGCTCCACTTCCGATCCAGCTCTCTGCTGTGGCCTGGGAAAGCAGTAGAAGATGGCCCAAGTCCTTGGACCCCTGCACCCACATGGGAGACCTAGAAGAAGTTCCTGGCTCCTGACTTTGGATTTACCCAGCTCCGGCCAGTGTGGCCATTTGAGGAGTGAACCAGCAGATGGAAGACCTCTCTCTCTGTCTCTCCCTCGGTCTGTCTGTAACTCTACTTCTCAAATAAATAAATAAATAAAATCTTCAAAAACAAAAAGAAGAGGAGAGGAAGAGATGGAGGAGGAGGAAAGGAAGAGAGGGAGGGTGGGACTCAACAGCCCCAGGATCAGATGTTGGCCAGGCTCCAAGTGGGAGCCCATCTGCGTGCAACACACAGGGTAGATGTTGCCCACCTGAGCTGCAGTGTTGGGTTCTCTCTGCTCACCTCTCTGCATTCCGTGTCGCCAGCAGCACCTCCACGAGGGGGTTGCTCTAGAGCTTTAGTGACAAGTTCTGCCTGTCACCTAGGAGCAATCAAGCCCCCTTAGCATGGGGCTTCCCACCCTCCTTCTCACAGGCATAAGGCACTCGGGTTAGGCAGGTGCACACAGGGTTGCAAATGCAACCTCCCCTTTCTTCCCGCGGGGAAGCTGGGAAGGGCCGGGCACTCAGCTTGACCACGGATTAAACCGCCTCCTGTTGTATGTCCCTGAGTAATGCGACTTATTGGGACTGGCTGCGTGTGTGCTTTGTGCCTCCTATCTGAATGACAGGCTACAAGTGATTGCAAACACAGAGCCACAAGAATGCCTCATTTACGCCTCTTTGTCTGAAATCAGAGAGTCTTCTGGGTGAGCAAAGTTCCCAGAGAACGCAGAATCCAAATCTTCATGGCGGGCTGATCGTTTTGAACCCCAACCTGCATTTCTGCGGCCGCTGTTGGTGAGAGGTGTTTTCCCTCCGTGACGACTCCATCCTAACCGAGACCTCCTCTGGGTAGCAGCCATGGCGCAGCGGCCACAGCCTGAGCCCTGATGCTCAGAGACTTGCCCTGGAGTTCCTCATTCCCTTAACTCCCTCGGGACTCCATCCCTTCTACAAAACCACAGTGTGTGCACCTGCCTGGAGCAGCTCTCGTCGGAATGGGAGGGCGCAGTGCCTGCAGTACGCAGCTCTGACGCACCGTGCCCAGGGTTCACGTCCACCCTGGACTCCCCCAGCCTGGACAGACTTCTGCCTGCTGCAGAAGAGCCCACGTGGCCGTGCTGAGCTGAAATGTCTTCTACCTCTTGGATCGCTGACTGCACGTCCGGTTGGAGCATCTTCCCCCCAACCCTGTTGCTCTTACCATCCTCTCTGGCCCCACTTGTCTGTGGCCCGGGGTTGGTCAAGGCAGACGAACCAGATGCCGGGGAGCAGGTCTCAATGGTGGGAAGCATCTGCAGCCCACTTCCCCGCCCCGAGAGGGCAGAGGCTGAAGTCAGAGCGCTTAGAGAGCCCTGAGCCAAAATTTAAACTATTCCAATCCGAGCTCTGCGGTGGCAAAGGCCCCTTGTGTGGTCTCTGGTTTTTTTTTTTTTTTTTTTTTTTTTTTTTTTTTTTTCAATGCCCAGGTTTAAATCACTTCAACACAGCAGGGCTGTGGACCCAGAGCTGCCCTGTTAGTGTGTGGAGGGAACAGCCCCGGTGGTGGCAGCCAGGAGGAAGACCCACAATGCCTCGGGAAAATGACAGTCCTTCCAAGATGGGAAGAGAGAAGAGGGAGATCTGGATCGCCAAGGTTCAAACAGAAAACCTCCCAGGGCCGAGTCGGGGGCTGGGCACCGCGGCACCCCCACTCCCACTGGTGCTGGCAGCAGGCCCCGGGGCCCCTGCCCCTGTCCACTGGATCCGTGTAGCCGGCTCACCGTCTCAGAAGCAAGGCAGTAGAGTGGGCCAGCCCATCGCAGTGGTGGATTGGTTCTGTCATTCATTCTGCCCCATGCGCCAAAGCCATGCCCCAAATTTCTGGCAAGTGAGGATTGGCTCCAGAGTGACCAAGGGGTTCCTGGATTTAACCGCGAAGGTCAAGCACCCCCAGAAAGCTCTTAGTCCCAAATCTGAACCCCACTCTTCCCTCCTGTGAAATTGACATGATACACCGTGCTGCCTTTCCCACGGATGGCTCAGCTGAACGGGTGCGCTAGCGTATTTGATGAGACGTCCTTTGTTTGTTCTTCATTAAGAAGAGGGAGAGAGAGTGGAACAGAGGAAGGAAGAGATGGATGGAAAGGACAGGTGGAGCCTGAGACCCAGCCCCACTCTGCAGCTGATGACCGGGGCACCCTGGTCAGGGCCCGGCTCTCCCACCTGTGCCCCGGGTCTCAACTCGCTCTGTGAACCAGCAGTGGTGTTTCTACCAGCAGCATCAGCAGGGTGCTCATTAGAGCAGCCACGCGCCCCTACCACCTGCCGGAGCAGGCATGGCACACGGCCCCACGTGGCTCGCAGGCACGTACGTGGGCTCCCGGCGGCTCCGCACTGCCCACCTTCTGCCCTGCTCTTGTCCTACCCGGAGCACCCAGCGCCCCTGCTGGGCTGGACGCTGGCTCTGTTTTCTGCAACCTTCCTCCAGCCTCTCCAAATGGCACCCAGGGTGCTACTCTCAGGCAGCTTTTGGGCTGAGAAACAGGAAATGATCTCACTCTACCATGAAGAACGCCATCCCCGAGGCGCTGCGCACGGCGAGAGGCCGCCAGAGCACACGGCAGCGCCCGGCTCCTGAGCCCTCCCTGGCCCTTCCCTGAGCTCCCCCCGAAGTATGTTGCGGTGACCCCGTCACTGGAGGGTTATGGGTGGGGAGACGGGCAGTGTGGGCGGGCGCCGTAACTCACCTGTGCACCTGCCGATCACAGATCTGTGCCTTGGCTCCAAAAAAGTGGGGTTTGGAGGCGGAAGAAGTCGTGCCCACTCCCCCACCTTCAGGGAATCGGGGGTTCAGGGTCCCTGTGAGCCCTGCTGGGTGCCTGGGCTGGGCTGAGGCCACAGCAGGAGGACAGCGCGGACAGCTGCTGCCCCCTCGGCCACTACCGGGACCTCCGGGAGGCCCCTGGGGGAAGTCACCAGGAAGCTGCCACAAGCACTACACCTGCAGCTTCCTGGCATGAGATGGCCCTACAGAAACTGAAGCACAGGCCTTTTTATTTTACAGTGCAGAGGCAAAAAAAAAAAAAAAAAAAAAAAAAAAAAAAAAAAAAAACAACAACAACCAGGAAGAGAGTCCCCGTCAGCTGGTTCACTCCAAGAAATAGACTGGACCAGACCAGAGCTGAGAGCTGGGCACACACAGCCCAGGTCTTCCCCTGTGGGTGGCCAGGACCCAGTCACTGATGCCATCATCGCTGTCACCCAAGGTGTCGCCTATGCCTCCCAGGGTCTGCGTCAGCAGGGAAGCTGGGCTCAGGAGCTGCTTCTGATCCAGCTCTCTGCTGTGGCCTGGGAAAGCAGTGGAGGATGGCCCAAGGCCTTGGGCCCCTGCACCCACCGTGGGAGACCTGGAAGAAGCTCCTGGCTCCTGGCTTCGGATCGGCGCAGCTCTGGCCATTGCGGCTATCTGGGGAGTGAACCAGTGGAAGGAAGACTTCTCTCTGTGTCTCTACCTCTCTCTGTAACTCTGTCTTTCAAATAAATAAAATAAATCTTAAAAAAAAAAAAAAACACCACTGCAAGGCTGTTAGAACAGCTAGAATCCCAAACACGATGAGTTATTCAACAACAAGCAGCAGTGAGCTACCAAGCTGGGTGAAGGCAGAGAGAAACCTTAATATGTGTTACTAAGTGAAAGAAGCCAGTCTGAGCTATAGAACATTCTGGAAACAGATCAACTATAGCATGCAGGCAGTAAAAGGATCAGCGGTTGCCGGGGGTGGGGGTGGGGAGATGACTCCGTGGAGAGCCAGGGCAGTAACACTCAACCGGATGATGCTATGATTGGGGCCAGTGATGTGGAGGCAGTGGGTTGAGACACCACTCAGAATGCTGGCATCCCATGTGGGTGCCAGTTCGAGTCCTAGCTGCTCCACTTCTAATCCAGCTTCCTGCTGATGCACCTGGGAAAGCAGCAGATGCTGACCCAAGTGCTTGGGTCTCTGTCACCCACATGGGAAACCCGGATGGAGTTCCAGGCTCCTAGCTTTGGCCTGGCCCAGATGTATCCATTTGGGAAGTAAACCAATGGCTAGACAATCGATCTCTCTCTCTTTCTCTGTCTCTCTCCCTCCCTCTCTATCAGTCTGTCTTCTGAATAAAGAAAATCTTAAAAGAAAGAAATCCAGCAACAGCTCTGCCTACAGTAAAACTGGACAGGTGCTTTCCAGCTGCGAACTGCACAAACATTTTATTCTTTCTTTCTTTCTTTCTTTCTTTCTTTTTTTTTTTTTTTTTTTTTTTTTTGACAGGCAGAGTGGACAGTGAGAGAGAGAGAGAGGGAGGGAGAAAGGTCTTCCTTTTCCGTTGTTCACCCTCCAATGGCCGCTGCGGCAGGTGCACCGCGCTGATCCGAAGCCAGAAACCAGGTGCTTCTCCTGGTCTCCCATGCGGGTGCAGGGCCTAAGGACTTGGGCCATCCTCCACTGCACTCCCGGGCCACAGCAGAGAGCTGGCCTGGAAGAGGAGCAACCGGGACAGAATCCGGCGCCCTGACCAAGACTAGAACCCGGTGTGCCGGTGCCGTAGGCGGAGGATTAGCGTAGTGAGCCACGGTGCTGGCCTTTTTTCTTTTTTTAAAGATTCATTTATTTATTTGAAAGTCAGAGTTACACAGAGAAAATGAGAGGCAGAGAGAGAGAGAGAGAGGTCCTCCATCCAATGGTTCACTCCCCAATCAGCCACAATGGCTGGAACTGCTTTGATCTGAAGCCAGGAGCCAGGAGCTTCTTCCAGGTCTCCCACACGGGTGTAGGGGCCCAAGGACCTAGACCATCTTCCACTGCTTTCCCAGGCCACAGCAGAGAGCTGGATTGGAAGTGGAGCAGCCAGGACTCAAACCGGCACCCACATGGGATCCCGGCACTGCAGGTTGTGACCTCATCCAGTACCCCACAGCGCCGGCCCCACGCACACGCATTTTCACACCTGCATCAGCAAGTCAGCTCGTCTAACACCACACAGGACCCAGGCCGCCGGCTGAGCCCAGCCTCTCCATGGCGTCCGCTCCGAATCCTCGCAGCTCAGAGCACTCGCGCCTTCCCTCCAGGCTTGCTGCTCCTCGGAGCTTGAGCGAGGACGCCCAGATGGTTCCACACCCCAACAGCCCCCATGGGATGCTGGCAGGAAGCCGGCCCTCCCTACAGAAGCCCTCTGCAGAGGCCATGGCCTGGGCTGGGAGGCCAGCAGAAAAAGCTGGCTGCTTCCCCAAAGCCCTCTTTATTCCCCCCGTATTTCTCCACTCTTCACTCCCACCATGGCTGGCTGCCCAGGGCATTCAAGTGAAAACAGCAGATTTCTGCTTGGTGCGTTACTCCCCGTCTCCTCCCAGGAAGGCAGGTTATTGGATTCTCAGCAATGCCATAAACACTTAGCACACTCAAGATGAAGAAGCAAAATGAGAACAAGCGGTCACGGGGAGGGGCCGGGGGCTGTCTCTGGCTGGGGAAGGAGGTCGATGGAGGTGTCGGGACTTGGCGGGGCCCTTGGCGATGAGCCCATTTTACAGCTGGGCAAACTGAGGCCTGCAGAGGTGAATTCTCCCCAGGTCTGCAGGGAAGATGGCCAGTGTGTGCCCTTGATGGAGTTCCTTCCTCATTGAGCCCAAGGGTACGTGAAAAAAATTCTGACCAGGGTCCCAGGAGAGATCGGGAGTGGCACGGCCATCATAATAGTTCACAGATAGATTCTTCTCATTGGACATCTTCTAGCTCTTTCTCCCAGAACCTGCAGGGTGAACGCCCATGTGCAGGCGGAGATGAGGCCAAGAGGGAGGGGAAAGGGTGCAGCAGTATGCATAAGGTGCCAACTGCATGCTCAATGCAGGGGCGAGGTGCTCTGCAGATGTTAATGCAAGTCCCCAGAATCATGGTACAAAGATCTTTCTAGAAGGAACTCGGGGACCCCCCCCCAAGGTGAGGTGCCGCAGGAAACGTACATCGCAGCAGCCAACTCCAGGGGGCGCTGTCTGTGCACTCATCCAACCCCATTCAACATCCTCCCATTCAACAGCTGAGAAAACTGAGGCTCCAGCAGGAGGCAGGAGCTTTCTGGAAGTACCCAGCCAGCTAGTCACGGTGGGTGCCTCTCTCGCTCCCTCTCTCTCTCGCTCCCTCTCTCCCTCGCTCCCTCTCTCCCTCTCTCTCTCAGGGACCCCCAGGAGAGGACTTTCTAAGCTCTCGCCACACGGTCACCTCATTTGACCCACACAGCATAATGGCATAGCAGGCGGAGCAAAGATCAGTACCCTCACTGAACAAAATAGGACAGCAAAAGTGAAAAAGAAAGAAAATAAGAGAGACGAGGCAGGGAGCAGTCCTGGCTCGCACCGCACCAAGGGTCAGGGCACAGGCGTGTGTGTACCTGGCTGAGCTGTGGGCACCACACCATCCTGCCCCCACTCCTGGCCCCCATGGTGGATTTGGACAGGGACAGGGGAAAGGGTGTGTGTGTGTGTGTGTGTGTGTGTATCTAGGTGTCTTTGTTTTTCAAGATTTATTTATTTTAAAGACAGAATGACAGAGTGAGAAGGAGAAAGAGAGAGAGAGAGAGAGAGAGAGAGAGAGAGAGAGAGAGACATTGTCCATCTGCTGGTTCCTCCCCAGATGGGTGCAACAGCCGGGGCTGGGCCACGCTGATGCCAGGAGCCAGGAGCTCCATCATCCGAGTCTCCCACGTGGGTGTCAGGGGCCCAAGCACTCGGGCCACTTTTTGCTGCTTTCTCAGGCTCATTAGCAGGGAGCTGGATCGGAAGTGGAGCAGCCGGGACTCAAACCAGCGCTCCCATGGGATGTTGGCTCTGCAGGTGGTGGCTTAACCCACTGTGTCACAGCACTCGCACCAGCAACCACCCACTTCCACATCCAAGCCCCACGCAGCAGGATCTTTCTGTTGGACTTTATTTGGCTTGGTCTGGGAGAACGGAGCCTGTTCAGCTGCCTCGAAATGCTCACTCCACCTTCCCCTGTCACCTCCCCTCTCCCTGTCCCCACAGCCACAGGGCTTGCAGACACCGCCCATTGGTGGAGCGCATTAGTCATGGTGCGGTGAGGGTGACATTTAGGTGCACAGACCTGGAAGAAATAGCAAGGATTTGGATGTGCCAAGAACACTAAATTTAACCAACTCAGAGGGCCCTGGGGGGTGGGGAGGGAGTCAGGGAGGAGGGACGGGGCGGTGGGGGGACTGGTCCCGCAAACCACAGGTTCCGGGCCCTCCCTGCTGCCCTTTCCGCCGGTCCATCAGCCCACACTCCCTGCTCTGAAAGGCCCTAATCATTTCTCCTATTGTCTGGTTTAGCACAAAGCAGGGTCAGAGCTGCACCTGTCTCAGCAGAAGGCCCCGCGGGGTGCCGAGACCTGCGTGTGCACGCATGAGGATCTCCAGGCATCTCCCCCACAGGCTGAGAAGAGCCAGAACAGAGCGAGGGGTACAGGACGGAACCCCACCCCCACCCAGTCCTGCCCCTACTCCCCCAGAAGGAGCACAATGGGACAGGTGCCCTGACTGTTCTTCTACCTCCCCAGGGAAGCCCCACCCCCAGAGAACCACCCCCAGGGTGTGCAATGGCAGTGGATGACCTAGGCACCTCGTGCAGTCTACTAGGGGGATACGCGTGGTCCAAGCCTGTTACAACTGAGAACCCCCCCCCCCGTTGCCTTGGTTTCTCATGCTGGTGGAGAGGTCTGGGATGCCCCCCACGGCTGCCCGCTTCTCGCCTTGCCTCTGTTCAACAGGCTCCTGGCAATTAAGCAGAACCCTTTGGAAATAAAGAAAGATTAGATCTGCCTGGGAGATTCGACAAAGGAGCTCCAAAATTCCCCTTTTCCTGTGGAGAAACCTAAGCCTTTCTCAAATGTCACCCCCCGGGGTGATTTCCTGAGCAGAGCAGGAGCCACAGGTACCAGGGTAAGGGAAGGAAAGAAGCAAACTCTGGCCTGAACGCTGGAGCCAGGGTGCACCTGAGAGCAGGAACCTCCCTGCGAGGGGCAGGTGCCCGGGCAGCCACAGCATCCCACCACCGGCCACGCTGTGTGACAACGGCCCCTGACTCACCTGCCCCCTCTCCAGGCCATCCTCCAAGCCAGGGCTAGGGGTCTCACATGCAGATGGCGCTCTGATCTCACCAGCCACCCACAGCCAGGAATGACCCCTCCCCAGCTACTCCTGTGTGCAGCCCCTCACGTCCACTCCCAGGTCCCTGTGGGACACCCTGCAGCCATGGCCGCCTTGCCGTGTCCTGTCTCCGCCCCACTTGACCTGTGTCCTGCCCCTATTCCTCTCGCCCATGCCCCAGAGCCCAGCCCAGCCCCCTCCCTAGCCTGTCCTGCTCATGGCCCCTGTGCCCCCAGGGTGGACCCACCACCCCCTCCCTTGAGCTCTGGCTGACCTTGCTTCCTGGTCACAGCTCCTGGGAAGGGGTGTGTACACAACTTGTCTCCTGGAGCCACCTGGACCCTTTATGCTTGGCTGGGACCCGGATTCCTGGCCAGTGGCAGGGGAAGGTAACTCTCAGAATCCTACAAGTTCCTGGAAACTGCACCCTCTGGGTCATCAGGGGTCCTGGGCCTGCCCTTGACTGCCCTACAAGATGGGTGAATAAATAAATCAATAGTGAATATTTGCACAATTCCCCGGTCTACAGCCTGCCCTCCCTCGCCTTCCCTTCTCCCCTCTCTTGCTCCCCTCCCCCTCACGCCCACCAGACCACCAGGGCGTCCAAACCCCTCTCCCTCCGTTGTACAGAGCCTGGCTGACAGCCGCCTCAATGCAGCCTTCAGGTGGGGAGGACGTCTGGCACAGGCGGTGAGACAGTCTCTTCGGACACCTGCTCCCTCTGTCGGAGGGCCTCGGTCAAGTCCCAGCTCTGCTCCCGGTTCCAGCTTCCTGCCAATGTGCACCCTAGGAGGCAGCACCCATGCCGGGGGTGGGCGCCCCACTTTGTGTGTGTGTGTGTGTGTGTCCCTCTATCCCCCCCTACCCCGTCTCACTCTCTCTCCCCATCACTCTGCCTTTCATTCTTATATCAGACTCAAGGACCAATTACTGCCTTAGGCCACAGTGCTGGTGTCAGTTATAAGAAGTAATCTTTGGAGCTGGCACTGTGACCCAGCGGGTTAAAGCCCCGGCATGCAACACCAGTATCCCATATGGGTGCCAGTTGGAGTCCCAGCTGCTCCACTTCTGATCCAGCCCTCTGCTGTGGCCTAGGAAAGCAGTAGAAGATGGACCAAGTGCTTGGGCCCCTGCACCCACATGGGAGACCAGGAAGAAGCTCCTGGCTCCTGGCTTCGGATCAGCAAAGCTCCGCAGCTCCGGCCATTGCAGCCAATTGGGAAGTGAACCAGTGGATGGAAGATGGAAGACCTCTCTCTCTCTCTCTCTCTCTCTCTCTGGCTCTACCTCTCCTCTGTACCTCTTTCAAATAAATTAAAAATACAAAATAAAAATAAAAGAAGTAATCTGCTCCCACACCGTCCCCCTCCCTCCTAGGTGCAGAGACCGCCTCACTCACCTTTGCTGAATTAATAAACGCACGAAGTCCCACAAAGTTGCAAATGACCACAGTGCAACCCGGCCGGTGCTCTGCCTGCCTGAGCCCCGAGAGAGGAGATGGGGCAGGCCTGCAGGGGAAAGTGAGCAGGAACCGGAGCCCAACACCCCCCTCCTTGGCTCATGGGGCGCCCACCCCCCACACGGACGCCTCCACCCAGGGCTCCACCTGGTTCCTGGTGCACCCGGCTTCCATTGTTCCCTCTGTCAAATCACACCAGGTGGGAACGGACAGCAGGATCCCGTGCCAAGAGAGGGAGCCAGGGCAGGCAGGCGGGAGACGGGAAACGAACTTGCTCCTTTCATCAAGTGGCAACGCGGATTATATGAGGTTGAAAAACCGCTACCTCGCTCTCGCACCCGGCCCTGGCTCTGTCGCGGGCTGTAAAACCCTCGGCGATTTTATCTTTCCATAAACTTTTATTGAATCTGATGTTCCAGGGGCCGCAGGGGATCATCCAATTAAACTCCACCCTCTAATCCCACTCCTAAACCCCGGCACTAAACTGATGGGAGATTAGGAGCTAATAAAGATGACAAATGAGAGGCGATCTGTAGATGGATAAGGGAAATGGAGTCCGGTGGGGATTTGCCAGAGAGAGACAGGCAAGGCGGGCTCTGGACACCGCCGGGGTGGCGCCAGCCCTTGTGCCGGTGAATTCAAAGGTTTTTGAAAAGATGTAACGGGGGTGCCCAAGGCAACACGCTGCACCGTGATGCTGTGACCCAGGACGAGGGTGGGCCTCCCAGGGCAGGGCCAAACGCCAGCACGATGACAGCCCTGCCCTTTGTCCCGAGGGGAGCACCTGCCACGTGCCAGGCCCCTCTATGGATGTGAGTGGCATGGGAGAGCAGTGCTGTGCAGGCAGGTTAGCAAAGGGGTGTACAGAGCAGGCCAAGGGTTTCCCTGGGGTCCCCGGTGCACGGCCGAGCCGAGGCTGGATCCTTGTCTTTCTGAGACAGAATCCCCACTCCGGGCTCCCTGCTGAGAGCGCAGGCCCCGCGGAAGCTGCCAGAAGTGCACTTGCTTCCCCCCCTGCGAGGGGGCGCCTCTGGATCACCCACTCCCCCTTCACCACCACGCCACAAGCGCCGTCTCTGACTGCAAGGTGAGGACACGGAGGCGCAGCATGGAGCCGGGTGGCTTCTTTTAATCGTGCTACAGCATCTGTGCAAGGATTCCTTTCATCAGCATGTATCCAACACATCCCCACCCCAGCCCCCAGAAACAGGAGGTGTTTCCTCGGTTCTAATCAATGAGTAAACAGGGAATCGAAGACTCCAAATGCCCTGTTAGGATCACAAAGCTAACAAGCAGGAGCCCGCACTGTGGGTTTAGCCTCCCTCTGCAGCGCCATCATCCCATATGGGTGCCGGTTTGAGTCCCAGCTGCTCCACTTCTGATCCAGTTCTCTTCTATGGCCTGAGAAAGCAGCTGAAGATGGCTCAAGTCCTTGGGCCCCTGCACCCACGTGGGAGACTTGGAAGAAGCTCCTGGCTCCTGACTTCAGATCGGCACAGCTCCAAATGTTGTGGCCATTTGGGGAGTAAACCAGCGGATAGAAGATCTCTCTCTCTCTCTCTCTCTCTCTCTCTCTCTCCAGCCCCCGTATCTGTAACTCTGCCACTCAAATAAATAAGTAAATATTAAAAAAAAACCTAACAAGCAACAAAGGATGGCACTCAGGTCCCAGTGCACTTGGAAGCCACCACCTGTGCTCCGTCCAGGGCCCCATCCTGCCCTCACTGGGGCCCAGTCCAGTGACGGGAATGAGACAGGGACCACAACATGACAGAAGAGGCGGGTTTTCTGTGCACTGTGCAGGTATGAGGGTGCGAAGGTGATGATCTGAGGTTATTTTTAAATGTACTGCATGGGAGTGGCATGGGCATCTTTCCGCTGGATTATTGTTTATGGCCCTGGCCTGTATCCCAGCTGTACTGGGGTCTTCCTATTTGTTGACCTCTTTATTCGGCAGAACATTAAGCCCTTGACTGTAACGTAGCTCAAAAACCAAAACAGAAAAAGAAAGGAGGGAGGGAGGGAGGAAGAGAACATCATATCCTTAGAATTCTATCTATGAACTATATTGAATCTATTCTCTTTGTATTTGTAGCACATTAACATGAAAAAATAAAATTAAAGTGAGATGAGCACAAACATATTTCCTTGCAAAACTGAAATACAAGGTGTAGTTTTTACAAAGCACACATTTTCCATAAACTTCTTGAAGATCTCCATCCACGTATCAGTCATCCTTCCTCCAACAGAAGGCATTCCAAGGAAGGATTCTTTTTTTAAAGATTTATTTATTTTATTTGAAAGGCAGAGTTAGAGAGAGAGGGAGATACAGAGACAGAGACAGAGACAGACAGATCTTCCATTTGCTGGTTCACTCCCCAAATGGCTACAACAGCCAGGGCTGGGCCAGGCCAAAACCAGGAGCCAAGTTTCTTCCGGGTCTCCCATGCAGGAGCAGGAGCCCAGACACCAGACACTTGGCCCACCCGCCGCTGCTTTCCCAGGTGCATTATCAGGGAGCTCGATTGGAAGAGGAGCAGCTGGGAATTGAACCCATGTCCGTATAAGATGCCGGCGTCCCAGGCGGTGTCTTTAACCCATCATGCCACAAGGCCAGCCCCTCAAAGAAGGACTATGGTCCCAGGAAGCCTTTCTTCCTGGGCTCTCGGCGGCAGTGCGTTAGGGACCTTGCAGAGAACGCGGCAGTGCATTAGGGACCTTGTAGAGAACTGGGCAGTGCGTTAGGGACTTTGCGGAGAACGCGGCAGTGCGTTAGGGACCTTGCGGAGAACTTAGGGACCTTGCGGAGAACGCGGCAGTGCGTTAGGGACCTTGCAGAGAAAGGGCAAGAGCATGGCCTGGGCAGAAGCAAACTAAGGAAGGACGGGAAGACTGAGAGACCACGTCAGCCATTTGGGGAGTGAACCAGCAAATGGAAGATCTGTCTGTCTCTGTCTCTGTATCTCCCTCTCTCTTCCTGCCACACCCTCTTTCCCTACTCCCATCTCTCCCTGTCTCTCCCAGGGACACAAGCAAACCCCGGAGAGACAGTTTGCCCCAGGATGGCCTGGACCAAGACCCCACCTCCCTCCCCCTGAGTCCAGTCCCCTCTGAGAGAGGAGTCCTTTTGTTCCTGGGGGGAGGGGAAGGGAGGAGGGATGGTTTCCTCTCCTGGGCGGTCCCACCCGTGCTCCAGGACGCACTCACTTGGACTTCACCCACTAGAGAGTCCGCACTTGCACCCCCTGGAGGAAGAGAGAGTCACTGCAGGCTCCTGAGGCCCCAGGAGGTCCCCTAGTGACCTGGTTACATGGTCCCAGATGCACAAGGCAGTTTTGATGAACCTCATATTTGGAGAGAATCAGGCAAAACCAAGCCCGGACGCCCCAGTGGCTCTCAGGCCCAGCTGCTGATTGGGCCAACCTAGGGAGGCCCCGCCCAGACACCTCGAAGGTACTCCAGAAAGGCCCTGCCCATCGTGTTATTTGTAGACACTCCCTGCTTCTGTTTGCTTCTAAGACAAAGGGCCCTAGGGTCCCCTCCACCGCAGCCCCCAGCCCTGGCCTCAGCCCCGCCCACCAGTAAGCCCAGCCCTCACCACTGCCTCCTCTTACAAGTTAATATGCATTTCATCACGTTTAATTAACACAGGGGCACTGGTGCTGTCTCAGCATCGCACCCAGCCAGCGGGAGCCGGGGCCTCCCTCAGAGCTCAATCACGCTGCTGTCTTCCACAATTAGCTCCCTCCCCCCGATGGCAAGGGTCTGCGCCCATAAATACCCACCAATTGTATTGATATTTGTAATTAAAACCACCCAGCGGGTCACACTCGGTTGAGCAAGTTGGCAACACACACATCCATATCGGAAGCGGGAGCATATTTGTAGTGACATTTGATGGATAATAATCCCGGGCGCTTCTCATTTTTTTGGGACATCCTGTGGGTCCCAGCTAATTAAGGCGAGCTGTGTCTTCCAGCATGGAGGAATTCTTCAGACAGACCCCTTGGATTGTCATGGTTACAGAAGTTTCAGGCCTGAGAACGTACAGTGACAGGGGTCAGGGGGGACAAACCACAGAGTGGACACAGCACAGCTGCTAGGGCTGCCTCCAAGTTCCCCCTTGCACCTGGCCTCTGTGACCTTGGAAGGAACTTAAAAGAAGGCACGCCAGGCCTCCCCAGAAGCCCTGAGGCTATCTCTCCGGGGTTGTCTCTGATGGTGCAACTGGCCCTTTCCATCCAAAAAAAAAAAAAATGACATGGACACAGCCTGACGCATGCCCAGTTCAAATCCCATGGAGCCAGAGGGAGGGCTGCCTCTACCCAACACCACCTTGCTCCTGTCTCTACCCTGACCCCGCTGGAGCTCCAGGCACAAGTTGTTGGGGTCCTACGTGGGCGGCTCTTGCAAGGACAATTGCCCATCAGTTTATCTGTAAGCCTGGTGGAGACCCAGAGCCGGTCACCATTGGAGGGTTCCACTTTGTGGAGTGGAAGCAGCTGCCGTGCCTGAGCCCGGCGTGGGCTCAGTCGGGTTATCAGATCTGCCCGCTTCTCATTTTCCCTTTGAAACCTCATCACTCACATACACCCAGTGAGATTTAAGACCTTTTCCCAAATCCCCTAACAGCATTCTTACAAGAAACAATCAGTCTTCAAGTGAGTTAAAAGGAAGCCATCCTATCCCAAAGGACGGCCTCTCAAGTGTCTGGGCGGCGAGATGATTTCTTTGTGACCCAGAATAATCCCTTCATTTCCAAGCCCCTCAAGGCTAGAAGGGGAGCTGGGGTGGGGAGCCAGTGGTGGAAGCCCTGCCAGGCAGGCACGGCCAGGACCAGGGCACCTGAGCAGCTGTGCCACTCACGTCACACCTGCTCCCAAAAACGACTTGAGCCAGTAGCGGGTCTCCTAGGCACACATCCAATAAAGCCATTAAACCACGAATAAGGAGGCCACACGGGTGTTTGCAAAGGGTGACATTGAAGGAGGCACGCGTCCCATTATCCCAGGGCTCAAGTAGGAACAGTGGGTTTAGATGGAGCATGGGGTGATTCACTAATCATCGGGACAAGTAACTCGATTATTCAGAGATGAACGGCGCCATTGGTGTCTAACTCGGGCCTCGGGCATCAGCCCTCTCTCGCCTCTGCTGCCTAACTATGAAGAATTTCACTGTCCAGCATGTGTCTGTCCAAACACAACCATGGGAGCAGGAAATCAGGGTGTCCTACACGCGGGGAAGGGCTTTGTGCATCACTCAGAGAGACTTCCTGCTAGGAGCGGGAGTTCTTTTCAGAACTGTGAGACAGGCTGGCGCTGCGGCTCACTAGGCTAATCCTCCGCCTGTGGCGCCGGCACCTCGGGTTCTAGTCCCAGTCAGGGCACCGGATTCTGTCCCAGTTGCTCCTCTTCCAGGCCAGCTCTCTGCTGTGGCCAGGGAGTGCAGTGGAGGATGGCCCAAGTGCTTGGGTGCCTGCACCTGCGTGGGAGACAAGGAGAAGCACCTGGCTCCTGGCTTCGGATGGGCGCAGCGCTGGCTGTAGTGGCCATTTGGGGGGTGAACCAATGGAAGGAAGACCTTTCTCTCTGTCTCTCTCTCTCTCTCTCTCTGTCTAACTCTGCCTGTCAAAAAAAAAAAAAAAAGAACTATGAGAAACTATGAGATAAGAGATTTGTGCAGTATGATCTGGATGCCCTTGAAGATGGGCCACTCCCTCCCCCAACAAGGTGCACCTCCTGAGGTCCATGCTGGACAACGCAGCTCACCTGAAATCTCCTTGGGTGGAGACAGTGTCCACCCCACTAAGGGAAATCAAACAGCAACTCCAGTGCAGGAGACCTTCACCACTACCTGGGCTCTGTTAGCAAACAGGTTCTGGTGGGAGTACACCGCTGGAGAGAACAGTGTGGCACGGTCATGGCTGAAACAGCGGTGGAGAAAGATGACCTCGGTTCTTTCTCACGTGAAAGAGGAATTTCCTTGCGGACAAGGCCGAGAGAAACATGCGGTGGGATTCGGCACTGTGATCATGCAAAGGTAATTTGGGGGGGGGGGAGCAGGCATTTTGCACCCTCGTAGAGGGACTCGCCTTTTCCTCGTTAGCCCATCTAACCGTGAGAGCATCACCCACTAAAGCCGACGGGTGTGCATAAGTTACTCCTAGGTGCTACGCAGCGTACCCTGAGACCATGCACAGACATTCTCAGAAACATCCCTGAGCCCCATCAAAACCGCAGATAAGGAAAACGTCCGTCAACAGCAACGTGGGCTGATTTCATTCAGTAGCAGGAACCAGACTCAAAGGATGCCTGCCTCATGGTTACTTGGCTTCACAATTAGGGAAAAGTAAGCTGTATGTGTGGGGCGCCGTGGCTCACTAGGCTAATCCTCCGCCTTGTGGCGCCGGCACACCGGGTTCTAGTCCCGGTCGGGGTGCCGGATTCTGTCCCGGTTGCCCCTCTTCCAGGCCAGCTCTCTGCTGTGGCCAGGGAGTGCAGTGGAGGATGGCCCAGGTGCTTGGGCCCTGCACCCCATGGGAGACCAGGATAAGCACCTGGCTCCTGCCATCGGATCAGTGCGGTGCACCGGCCACAGTGGCCATTGGAGGGTGAACCAACGGCAAAGGGAGACCTTGTCTCTCTCTCTCACTGTCCACTCTGCCTGTCCAAAAAAAAAAAAAAAGTTACACCACCATGTTTGAGGATGCGCACATGCGCTCCCGCTCTGGCACTCCCGCTCTGGGAGGGAAGGAAGACAGGGCCTGGGGTGGTCCCCTGCAGGCCGGCCGCGGCCTATTTCTTGGCGGTGTGCTCGTGATGCAGTGTAGGCTCTGTGATAAATCATCAGGTTACCCTTTGGGTTTGGGAAACTTCCTTATGGAGCACCAAGAAGACATTCACATTGTTTCTGTAAATCTAAAATCATTCTAAAAATAAACACTTTAGTGGCTGGCGCTGTGCCTATGATGCCAGCACCCCATAGGGTCACCAGTTTGAGTCCCAGCTGCTCCACTTCCCATCCAGCTCTCTGCTAATGCACCTGGGAAAGCAGTTAGAGGATGGCTCAAGTGCTTAGGCCCCTGTTCCCATATGGGAGACCTGGATGAAGCTCCTGGCTTGTGGATTGGCCTGGACCAGCCCTAGCCATTGTGGCCATTTGGAGAGTGAATTACAGAATGGAAGATCTCTCTCTGTCTCTTTCTCTCTCTCTCTGAAACTCTGCCTTTCAAATAAATAATTATATCCTTTAAAAACTGGATAGACATGTTTTAATTTTTTAAAGGATTATTTTATTTATTTGACAGGTAGAGTTACAGAGAGAGAGAGAAAGAGAGAGAGAGGTCTTCCACCCGCTGGTTCACTCCCCAGATGGCTGCAACGGCCAGAGCTGCGCCAATCCAAAGCCAGGAGCCAGGAGCTTCTTCCAGATCTCCCATGAGGGTGCAGGGGTCCAAGCACTTGGGCCATCTTCTACTGCTTTCCCAGGCCACAGCAGAGAGCTGGATCGGAAGTGGAACAGCTGAGACTAGAACCAGCACCCATATGGGATGCCAGCACTTCAGGCCAGGGCTTTAACCTGCTGTGCCACAGCGCCAGACCCAACATGTTTTAATTAAAAAAAAAAGAGAGAGAGAGAGAGACAGAATTTGATCTTCTAGACGCTGAGACGTTGCACGGGACACCAATTCTTATGAGTCAGTTGAATTTTTTTTCAATTGCTTGAAAACTATCAGCTAAAGCCAAATACAGATTCCGTGTAGCCCTCCAGGCTGAGTCCCCAAAACCCGTATTTTCCTAGATCTGTGTGTATCATTCCATTGCACGGCTTGCGGGGAATCCGAGCCGGCTCCCCTCGCAGGGAGATACTTCTGTAAGACCGAACATCTCCACAATGGGCTGCAGCTTCCCCATCTCTGAACACCCTGGGGTCCCCTAGGGCCTCTGGTCCTTAATCACCTAGCTCACTCCAGCCTGGCCTGAGCCCGGGACAGCTGCTGCCTCCCGCCCAGCCCAGCATAGTGCACACTGTGTTAATGGCCAGGCACAACTGAGGGGCCAGTGAAAACCCGCGCTACAATGCATGTTAGAAACCTCACCTGTCAATCACAGATCCTGTTGCCTTAGTAGTACAACCTCGGAGCCCAGGTGCCTGAGGCTTCCCACCCTGGAATGAGGCTCCGCCCCCTGCAGCCAGCTTCCCTCTCCAACCCCTCTGTTTAAGGCGAGCTTGACCCAGAAGAGCCCTGGAGTACTTGTGATCTCTCCACCCCTCCGATGCTATTGGAAACCCCAGGTCTCAGGTATCAGGAAGGTCAGGTTCACCAAGACAGGTCACAGGGAAGAACACAGAGGCCAGCACTGTGGAGTAGTGCTGCAGCGCCAGCATCCCATATGGGCGCCGGTTCGAGTCCTGGCTGCTCCACTTCCAATCCAGCTCCCTGCTGATGGCCTGGGAAAGCAGAAGATGGTCCAGGTCCTTGGGCCCCTGTGCCCACGTGGGAGACCCGGAAGAAGCTCCTGGCTCCTGGCTTCAGCCTGGCTCAACCTTGGTTGTTGCAGCCATCTGGGGAGTGAACCAACAGATAGATGGAAGATCTCTCTCTCTCTCTCTCTCTCTCTCTCTCTAATTCTGCCTCTCAAGTAAAAAAAAAAAAAAAAAAAAAAAAAAAAAAAAAAAAAAAAAAAAAAAAACAGGAGGCACATAGGCTCCCACCCTGAGCCAGGGGGCCCCGGGTCACATTCTACGGAAATCAGAAGAACCAAGAGCAGGAGGCAGTAACCGTGGGTTGTCTCACGGGACCATCAGCTAGCTCTGAGACAGGCAGGCAGGCAGGCAGCACCCCTGCTCTGCACAGCTCCAGGGCACCCACTGCCGTGTGCCCCCGTCGCTGTGCCACCTTGAGTGGTGCAGCGCCCAGCCTGTGCAGCTGTGTGTGTGCAGGCTGGTTGGGTTTTCTTAGTCCCGTTTTTTTAGAGGAAGAACTAGAAAAACACTGGGACTCATGCCCCGTGCAGGTCCAACCGCACGGCCCCTCGCCCAGGACAGGCCAGTCCCAGGGGTCTGAATGGCGCCCCCTACAGGCCTTCTCGGGCGACAGGGAATGAGAGAATGCAGATACGGCGGAGGAAGCTGGCCATCAGGCCTGGGGGTGACCTGCATGCCTGGCTTCTCAAACCCAGAGCCGGAGGCAGGCAAGCTAAGGGCACGCGGAAAAGAGGCCTCGGGGGAACACGCGGGGAGGGCAGAGGCCTCATCCCGTGAGCCCCACCATGCCTTCCAGAGAGATGAATGTCAAGGTCTCCGTTCCCTCCCCTCCCCTGCAGCCTGTGCACCCCCACCTGAAGGTCACCCTCATTAACGCTGTCAGAAAAATCCCTCTCCACACCGACTCGCTGCGCTAATAATAGGAGTGCACGCGTGGCCGGGTGGCGGCGGCGAGCGCGTGTCCGTGTGTGCGCTTCCGCATGCGCTCCGTCGCCGGCTGTCTCTCTCCGACGGGTGATGCGCTCACACAGTCAAAATTAATGGGATCCGGCTGAGCCCCGGATGACGTCACGGGGCTGACTCACATCGTGTCGATGGATCCATTTCGCCCCTCCTGCTCGTTCTGCAAGGTAACCTTGACTTGTCACACAGCCGCTGCGAGAGCCGGGAAGCTGAGGTTCTTGCATAGGCAACTGGTTGCTAAGGTTAACTAACCATCCTGGCTGTTGGGAGGGGCAGGGAGCGGGCAGAGAGCAGAGACCAGGGCTGGAGCTCCCCAGGGATCCAGGGCTGGGCTAATGAGCGCCTGGTTGGTCCCCTCTGCAGAAGAGCCCAGAGGAGCCCAGCAGCCCGGTGGCCACGGCCCTGCCCCCTGTCCGAGATCTTTCCTCGGTGACCTTTGTACTGAGCGCTGGCTCGTTCCTCCTGGACAGTAAACAAGTACTGAGGAGCCGGAAATAAATTGTGGGAAACATTGCCACAACAGAACGGGCTTGGCTTATGCAGTCGTTCCCACTCCGCGAGGAAATGTTCCGAAGGAGAGAGGGTGATTCACACCCCCTAAAACGCGACTCACCCCGGAAGGCAGCGACGAGGAGGTCAGACCTGCAGGGCTGCTGGGCCTGGGCTCTCCAGGCTCCTAGGTACCCACAGAGCCCTCTCCTCCTTCCCTGCCTTAGTATCTTTCCCTCTTTGCACTGGCTCCCTCGTTTGCGTGGGGCCTGGGCACATGTTGATTCTTTTTCTTGCAATGATTTATTTTTATTTATCTGAAAGACTTACAGAGAGAGGTAGAGAGAGAACGTCCATCCACCAGCTCACTCCCCAAATGGCTGCAACAGCCAGAAAGCTGCGCCGATCCGAAGCCAGGAGCCAGGAGCTTTCTCCAGGTCTCCCACGTGGGCGCAGGGGCCCGAGGACTTGGGCCATCTTCTACTGCTTTCCCAGGCCACAGCAGGGAGCTGAATCGGAAGAGGAGCAGCCAGGACTTGAACCTGTGCCCATATGGGATGCTGGCGCTTCAGGCCAGGGCATTAACCCGCTGCACCACAGCTCTGGCCCCAGGTATTGATTTCTTAAAACTTTAACTGCAGAGGAAGGACCAAGTGAAGTTGAGCAAGCTGCTTGTCTGTGCGTCTTGTTTGTTTGTGTTTCTGCAAGAGGCAGTGGGCCTTTGTCGCACACGCTGCCTCCGTCACCAGGAGACGGGACACAGACCCTCCGATTCCAGACCTGCAGGGTGTCTTTACCAATAGCTCGGCTTCCGGGTGAGCATGAAGACAGGTGCACAGCGGTGAAAGGCGCGGAGGATGGGAGCCCCGGGCTCTTCCTCACTCACCACTCCAGGTTCCTTAGGCCTCCTCCATCCGCCGCAAAGAAAGGATGACTCGGGTTGAGCCCTTCGAATCCAGAACATTCCAAAGTCCAGAAACTTCCATGTCAAGATTTTTGAGTGTTGACATGAAGACATAATTGTGACGGGTCCAGTCCATACCCTTTGTTCTATGTAGAAAATTATCTAAAATAGTGCATCAAATTGCGTTCAGCTATATCCATAACGTGTCTATGAAACATATACAAATTTCTTGCTTAGTTTTGGGTCCTGTGCCCAAGATATCTCATTATGCCTATGCAAGTATATGAAGCCCTCCTCGTCCCAACCGTTTCCAACAGGAAACACCCAAGCTCAGCTTACGAGTTACTAAAGTCTTTCCTCCTGGCAGATCCAAGGAAGTGCCAAGCCCTGTGGTCCAGGTGTTCGTAGAGTTCCTAAGAGACACCTGCACTCCATGGCTGAGTACCTGGGCCCAGGCGCTGCTCTGCTCCCAGTTCCAGCTTCCTTCCTTCTAACGCATGCTCTGGGAGGCGCGGGTGGTGGCTGAAGCAGCGGGGGCCCTGCCACCCACGTGGGGACCCAGACTGAATTCCCAGCTCCCAGCTTCGGCTCAGCCTAGTCTCAGCTGTTGCAGGCACCTGGGGAATGAAGCAGTGCAGTGGAAGTCTCTCTCTCTCTCTCTCTCTCTCTCTCTCTCTCTCTCCCCTCTGCCTTTCCTCTCTCCCTCCCTTTCAAATAACTAAATTTCACCTAAAAAATCCTGGAAATGCATATTATGAAATAAACCTTGCATGGATTTCAAAAACTTGGGAGCCAACGTAGCGCCTCTCTGAATTCTCTTTTTCCCTGATCTTTCTGCAGTGCCTGGATACCAGCAGAGAGGGGAGTCATGGGTAGTGGCCCCAGGTGACTCGGGCAGAGGCGGACAGGACAGAAGCCAGGAAGCCCATGGAGCTCTGTCCCCAGAGACCTCGCCCCTCCAAGTTCGTGCTGCACCTGTTGAGGAGAGCCTCACTCTCAGAGGCAAGACCCAGCCTCCACTCTTTCCATGAATAACCACCTACCAGGAGGTCTCCCCAAGCCTTCCTGATGCTTATTTTAAAAAAAAAAAATTGTTTATTTGAAAGAGTTACAGAGAGGTAGACACGCACGCACACACACACACACACAGAGAGAGAGAGAGAGATTTTCCATCCGCTGGTTCACTCCCCAGATGGTTGCTCAGCACATCAGAAACTAGGAGCCAGGAGCTCAGAGTGCAGGGGCCCACGCACTTGAGCCATCCTCCACCTCTTTCCCAGGCGTATTAGCAAGGAGCTGGATCAGAAGTGGAGCAGCGGGGACTCCAATGGTTATGGGATGCAGTGTGGCGGCTGCACCAGAACTCCGGCCCCTCCCCTCTCCTTTGACATCACCCTCCTGCAGCTCCCAGTGCAGGGAAGGCGCTGTGTCCCTGCTGGCTGCCCCCAGCACTCTGTTCCCGGCTAGCACCTGCGTCTCCAGCTCCCCGGAAGCCCTGGAGTATTCTCAGGGGCAAGGCTTTCGAGAACGGTCTCCCCAGGGGCAAGCAGGATGGCACCAGGTCCTCAGCACTCCCAACCCCGCCACGCCCCCGGCCAGGGCTCAGTCCTCCGATGGCAGGAAGGCCTGGCTTCCTCCCCTTTCCCCAGCGGAGCCCCTCTCCAACCCTGAGAAGCAACTGTTGCCATCAGCAGCTCCACTTTGCACAGCCCAAACCACAAGCAGACATGTAGCAGGTCAACCACAGAGCCACATTTAGCAAGGGCAGGTGAGGTTTAAGGAGAGTGAGGCTGTACAGTGGGAAGTGGGCAGGCAGGCGGCCATGGACTTGACTTCAGAACGCTGCCCCGGGGCCAGTGCCCACGACCGGGCTGACAACTCCCCCGGCAGTGGGCTCCGTCACCCCTGTAGTGATCCCGTTCTTCCCCAGACATTTCATTCCCAAGCACTGGAACCCGCACCTCGCTGGATTCTCAGCAGTCCTGTGCTGCGAGCGTATCGTTGTTTTCAGACGCGTGCCGTGGAGTGATGGAAAAGAACCCTCAGAGCCAGCCTGGACTTCGGTGCCACTCCTGCCTCTCCACATGGCTCCCGACTCCAGCTTCCTGCTAATGCCGATCCTTGGAGCAGCGGTGACGGGGCGAGTAATCGGGTCCCAGCCACCACGTGGCAGATCTGGCTTGTTCCAGGCTCCAGGCGCAATCCCAGCCCAGCCCTGACTATCGCAGGCATCTGAGTAGGGAACCAGCAGATGGTGTCTGTCTGTCTGTCTCTCTCTCTCTCTCTTCAACTGCCAAATTAATTTTGTGATCAAACACTACCCAAAAAACCAGGTGATAGAACTCAGTCGCTTGCAGCATAGGGAACAGTTAGGGGACTGAGTGAGGGTTGCGTTTTGCACCTTGCTCTTCCACGCCTGCACCTGCCCAGCTGGTCCCAGGTGAGCGGACCCCTCCCTGCTGGTGGCTGCTCCTGCAGACTGCAGACGACGGCTCTGAGATCGCCCTCTCCAAAAACAACATCATCTGCGCAGGAGCGCCCCCTTTGGCAACCTGCTGCCCGGCCGTTCCAGACACAGTTCAGAAGGTCTGCCCCCGGGGGAATTGCTTGTGGAACCAATTCATCTTGGCGATTTTACAGGAAGCTTGCTCGGAATTTAAAATTCCAGTGGGCAGCATTTCTCTGAGCAGAGCCCAGGAATTCTGGGTAAAGGGAGTCTGGTGGGGGCTGACTGGTATCCCCCAAAAGATACAGGCAGGGAAGTCCTAGCCCCCAGTGCCTGGGTCTGTGGCCGCATTTAGAAACAGCTCCCTCGACGATGCCATCAAGGGAAGAGGACATTGTGCTGTGTGCAGTAGGGTGGCCCTTTCACCACACGTGACAGGTGCGCTTATAAGGTGAACAGAGAGACCGCACGGTGGAGGCCATGTGATGGAGGAGGCAGAGTGGAGTGACACAGCCACAGAGAAGCCAAGGAAGACACAAGCCAAGAAAGATCTAGGAGTCCCAGCCACCATCAGAATCCGGGAGAGAGGTGTGGACCAGAATCTCCCTTTGGTCTCTTTTTATTTTTAAGATTTATGTATTTATTTTTAAAGGCAGAGTGACACAGAAAGGAAGACAGAGAGATATCTTCTCCTGGTTCCTCCCTAAATGGCTGCCACAGCCAGGGCTGGGCCAGGCCATAGATGGAGGCCAGGAGCTCCATCCACGTCTCCCACGTGGGTGACAGGGGCCCAAGCACTTGGGCCATCTTCTGCTGCCTTCCCAGGGTCATTAGCCGGGAGCTGGCCTGGAAACAGAGCAGCCGGGACACAGATGGACAGCAGCCTAAGCCGCTGTGCCACACGTGGGCCCCTGCACGCCTGGATTTCAGACTGCCAGCCCCCAGAGCTGGCAGAGAAGAGATTTCTGCTGTTCTTAGCCGAGCAGCTGGTGGTCCTTGGTTACGGCAGCCCTGGGAACCTGAGACAAGGTCTCTGGCTAATGATGCCTCGACCAGGCCCCCTGCAGCCCCGTTAAATCAGACCCTTGGCAAGATGGGTAATTTTTATCAAGTGTTTCTTTAAGGTGCCAGGAGATTCCAGATACAAACGAGGGCAAGAAACTGCTGAGCTGAACACGACGGAACAGGCTTCCTCACCTGCTTGTTTTTCAGCCGACTCGCAAACTCATTGAACCACCAAAAAAAAAAAAAAACACACACACACACACAAAATAAAATAAAATAAAGTTAAAGTTACAGAGCATCATTTCCAAGACCCGTGCTTTGCAGAGCATGTGCTGGAAAACACTGCTATTTTTTGTTGGTTTTTTTATGGCCTGGCTGGTAGCACCTGCTTGGAAACCCATCCAGGTCAGCGTGACGGCTGTGACGTTCTGTTACAGAACTGGGAGCTCACTCACCGAGGGGTGCGTGTTCCAGGGTCTCCCTCTTCTCACGGAGGCAGGGGACTGGCCCTCAGAGCCCAGCACGTGTCTTAGACGCCTTCGTGTTCGTGATTAGGCCTTGAACTTGACCTCAGCCTTGGCTGAGGCTCTGTCTTTAAATACACTGGCTAGCTGCGCTTCTTCCCACCGAGACCGTGAGTGACTTTAAATAGCCCGTCTTCAGTCTCCTTCAGGCACAACGGCAGAAATATCACGGAGGTGTGGGCGTGCACATATGCACGCACACCCACAGTAGGCTCTGACACACATCCCCAAGCTCCTGCATGCACGCCGTCCATCCCCCCCGCGCGGGCTACCGGCGCCTAAACTGCGCTCTGTGGCTGGCGAGGGGCTCATGAAATCAAAGAGGGGGGAAGGTGGATGTCCAGGTCTGCAGTGCCTTCCTTGGGTTACGAAGACAGGTCCCAGGCCACCACGGGCGGGGCGGCTTCCAAATCACGTCGCGTGGTGGAGGCGGCAGGCACCTGGAATTGTCACCACTCCACGTTCCCTCCAAACTCTCCCGGTCATTCGGCTTGCTGCCTGGCCTTGCTATGTAATGCATCGGCGAGGGGAGGGGAGGCAAGGCAGCCGTGCGCCACTGATCACACGTTGGTTTTGTTTCACATGTTGATCATTAGTTCTCAACGTAAATCGGCGTCCTCTGAAATCTCACGTGTTCCATTCTCTGCCTTCAGAGATCTTCGGGTTTGTAGGCTTCACCGGCCTGCCAAGGGGTCCCCGGCACAACGTGAGAGGTGGACAGCCCTGGCTCAGATCCGCAGGTGCACACAGGCTCGCCTGTAGACTTGTGGGAGATGCAGATTCCACAGGGGATCCAACTGAGTGGGTCAGAGGGTGGAACCCAGGAACCTGCATTTTGGAAGGGAGGGAGGGAGAAAGAAAGGAAGGAGGGAGAGAGGAGGAAGGGAGAAGGGAGGGAGGGAAGAGGGAGGGAGGGAGGGAGGGAAAAAGGGAGGGAGGGAGAGAAGGAGGGAGGGAGGGAGGGAGAGAAAGGGAGGGAGGGAGGGAGGTGAAACCCAGTTTGTAAGCATCAGAACCGACCGCTGAGACTCACAGCAGACGACAGATGAGAGAGCACATTTTTCAGATCTGGATCCCGGCACATCAGTGTCAAACGCTGCAACACTGAAGGTGTCGTGGCACGAAGCTTGTGCTAACAACGTTGAGTGTGGAATGACCCGACGACACTGCAGACTTCCCTGTCAGCCCACAGCCCCGGGGATGGGCAGGCGTGGCGGGACACAGGCTGGCGGGGACCCAGAACCTGCTCTCCTTCCTCTTCCCCAGCCCGAAGCCAGTGCGATCTCAGATCCCGGAGAAGCAGAGCCTGGGTCGGGGGCTGTCCCCATGGAGGGCCCTGCTGCTCCCCCGTCATCACCCGCACGCCCCACAGCTGCCTCTGCGGCCGGGGACTCCCCTGGCACGTGCCCAGAGCCCGACCTGCCTGTCTCAGCCTGAGGAGCTCTGCCTGTTGTGCCTGGACTGCCAGGACCCCTGCCTGCTCTTTCCAGAAACGTCTGTGCTCCACATCCTTCAGGACGGTGGCTTTTGACCCCGACCAGCCCTCTGCTCTTGACTATGTTTCACGGATCTCTTCCATGATGCTGGAGCTGATATAGACATTGGCCGATTCTGCGCGTCTGCTACAGGCTGGTGGCTGGGCTGGGGAAGGGCAGGAGGGGGACAGCAAGGAGGCAGAGGGGCCAGCAGGGATGCTGCCAATGCAAGCCCAGCGCACCTCTCTGGGGACTTGTCCCTGTCTTCATGGTCTTCCTACTGTTACCCTATTTTCATTTTCATACATATATACACAGATGCACGTATACGTGTGTGTGAGAGAGATACTGATCAAATCTTTTGTAAACTGAGATGCAGCTAACACGCTATGACAGATCACACGAGACACACACCAAGCTGCGGCTGTCACGGCCGCTGACGCGGTTGATTAACAGTAGGCGCTCACTGGACAGCGGGACTTTCATGATCTCCATGTTCGCAGAAGGACGAGTGCACAAGCTGTGGCCGCGTGCTCAGCACGAGGTGGCTGAGGACGCAACGCTCAAGCTTGTCTGTCTCTAAACCCCGGGCTCCCCCACTGTGACGGGCCCGCCCCTCTCGAATGCTGTCTCAAGTGCATTGCTCTTCCAGCACCCGGGGCGACTCATTATGCTTTGCTACCAAGGGGCAGAGGTTCCTCTGCAGAGGCTGGTGCCAAAGCACTGTGCACGGGGGCCGGCGCTGTGGCGTAGCGGGCTAAGCCTCTACCTGCAGCCCCAGCATCTCCTACAGGCATCAGTTCGTGTCCTGGCTGCCCTTCTTCCAATCCAGCTCCCTGCTCACGTGCCTGGGAAAGCAGCAGAAGATGGCCCAGGTGCTTGAGCCCCTGTACACATGTGGGAGACCAGGAAGAAGCTCCTGGCACCTGGCTTTGGCCTGGCCCAGCCCTGGCCATTGCAGCCATTTGTGGAGTGAACCAGTGGATGGAAGATCAATCTCTCTCTCTCTCTCTCTCTCTCTGTAACTCTGCATCTCAAGTAAATAAATTAATCCCCCCCCCAAAAAAAAAGAAAGAGGAGGAGAAGGAGCCTCCTTGTCCATGAGACAATCAGAGGACAAACAGCAATCCGAGTGTCCATCAAACACTTATTTTCGCCTTACTTATTCTTTTTGTGGAGAGTTATTGCATCAATTCTGGATCCCCAAGAAGTAGCCCCCCATGCCTTGGCCGGTGACAGCAGCAGTGGCAGAGGAAGCAAGAATCATGATGCTAGGTTGCAGAATTGGTTTTTCCAGAGCTCCAAACGTTCACAGAAGAGCCTGGCACACGGCGATAGAAGCCGGCCGCCTCAAGCATAGGCTTCGGCGTCAGAGCTCACGGAAGCGTTAGGGGCACCCAGCAAGGGGAAGCCTGCATCAGGCGTCCTGCAGATCCACAAGCACAGGTCGTGCCGGCACTGAGCCTCACACCCGCTCCCTCCGTCTCTCACCGAGACGCTCTGCGCTTGGTCCAGAGCATTCGAATTAAACACGGCCCACGTGTCAGCATCTGGGATTCAGGGGGCCAAAGACAAACCTGAACCAATCCCATTTCACGGCCCTGCTATGGACTCGGAGCAGATGACTGGGGGCACCAGCCAGAGCAAAAAGGCCAGCTCCTCTGTGGGCTCCCCAGACCCCCAGCACCCCAAGAACTCTCCCCTTCCAGCTGCTCCCGGCCCACTGACCTTGGAGAGCTTCTGAGCTCCCCTAAAGAGACTCCACCGTCTCTATTTTTACGCGTGCCCCCGCGTGCATCCTTCCGGCCTCCCTCCCTCCCATCCCTGCCCTGTTGGCCCCTTCCTGCTCATCCCGGCCACCCACGCTAACACGAGCCAGCTCTGAGGTTGACATCAGGAAGCCATGGTTTTATGTCACTGAAATAAATTAACCCAAAAGAAAAAAAGATATATAAATAGAAAATGCTCGGAGGGAGGTAATTACAAGGCTTCCCCTGACGCAGGCTGCTTGCACATCGCTGGTGAATGATAACAACAGCTTTCCTGGAAGAGGGAGAGGAGGCAGGGGAGTGCGCTATCTCTGTGCCCAGGCTGTGATCCCAGGGACGTGCCCACCCCCATCCAGCTCACTCCATCCTGGGGAACCGAGAAGTGGAGTCTGCGTTACCCTGGCCTCAGATCTGGCCCCTAGGAAAAAGCCAGAACTACCCCCAGACTGACCCCCCAACGTCAGCACTGAGGACCCTGGGACACCCACAGGCACAGAGGCCCCGGACCAGAAATACCAACCCGGCCAAGCAGCTGGTTCCCGGCTCTCGGCCCTTCCGCGCCACTGGCCAAGACCTTGGCAGTTCCCCCGCAGGGATCCGTACTTGAACGTGGACACTTGTTGGAGCAGCACTTGGTGGGCACTGAGAAGACACACAAGCTGACCCCCACGTGGCCATGAAACAAGGCACAGATTTTACCCTGGGAGGAAGAGGAGGAAGAAGGGAAGGAAGAGAAGGGGGAGGCAGAGTGGAAGAAGAGGAGGCAGAGAATGAGAACCAGGAGGAGAAGGCTTGTGCCTGAGAAGGAGCCCCTTGTTAAACAGTCAGGGGGCTGCTCCCACCTCCACGAGTCAGAGTTACACAGAGAGAGAAGGAGAGGCAGAGAGAGAGAGAGGGAGAGAGAGAGACAGAGAGAGAGGTCTTCCATCCCCTGGTTCACTCCCCATTTGGCCACAATAGCCGGAACTGTGCCAATCTGAAGCCAGGAGCCAGGAGCTTCTTCCAGGTCTCCCACGTGGGTGCAAGGACCCAAGGACTTGGGCCATCTTCTACTGCTTTCCAAGGCCATAGCAGAGAGCTGGATCGGAAGTGGAGCAGCCGGGACTAGAACCGGTGCCCATATGGGATGATGGCACTGCAGGTGGAGGATTAACCCACTGCACCACAGCGCTGGCCCCCCTTTTTTGTTTTTTAAAGGTGTATTTTATTTATTTGGAAGACAGAGAAGGAGATTTTCCATTCACTGATTGACTCTCCAAATGACCACAACAGCCAGGGTTAAGTCAGGCCCAAGCTGGGAGCCCAGAACTCCATCCAGGTCTCCCACATGGGGGCAGGGACCCACGTACTTGGGCCATCTTTTACTGCTTTGTCAGGTGCATTGGCAGGGAGCTGGATTGGAAGCGGAGCAGCTGGCTCTCGGATACAGGATGCCGGAGGCACAAGATGAGGCTTAACCCCTGTGCCACAACGTCAACCCTGGCAATCATCCTTTGGTGTCTGTGGGGGATCCGTTCCAGGGCTGCCCGCCCCAAGCCCGTGGATGCTAAACCCTCGGACGCCCACGTTCCTTGTATCAAGTGGGTAGTATTTGCATATAACCTGCACCCCTCCTCGCTTACTCGTTACGTCAGCTCAGGATCACTCACGATACCTAATACAAGGTGCAAGCTCTGGACACCGGTATCCAGCCGTGTTGCTTAGGGGAAAAGGACAAGAAACAGAAGTCTCTATACAAGCAAGATGGGCAGAGGCAGGCCTGGGAGAGGACCGGGAAGACAAGACAGAGCAGGGCAGAGATCCGTGGGTTCAGGTTGGAGCAGCAAGGCTCCACTCCCTACCTCCTCGCATGGCCTCCAGGGGGCGCAGGACCTCGGCAACAAAGACCCCCTGAGGGACTCCCAGCCACACCAAAGGCCAGAGGGCTATGTGGGCCTCAAAACCGGACATGCTTGGGCGGGCTGACCAGCAGATGGTGCTCAGCCAGTTCTCCCCGCCTTTTTTTTTTTTTTTTTTTTTTTGAAAGGCAGTGGACAGTCAGAGAGACAGAGAGACAGAGAGAAAAGTCTTCCTTTTGCCATTGGTTCACCCTCCAATGGCCGCCGCAGCTGGCGCACTGCGGCCAGCACACCGCGCTGATCCGATGGCAGGAGCCAGGTGCTTCTCCTGGTCTCCCATGGGGTGCAGGGCCCAAGCACTTGGGCCATCCTCCACTGCACTCCCGGGCCACAGCAGAGAGCTGGACAGGAAGAGGAGCAACCGGGACAGAATCCGGCGCCTTGACTGGGACTAGAACCCAGTGTGCCGGTGCCGTAGGCGGAGGATTAGCCTAGTGAGCCGCGGTGCCGGCCCCCACTTTTGCAGATCCTGTGACTCACGGCTCAAAGATGGCGCAGAGTTGGGGGGGGATGGGCAAAGGACCCCGATTTCAGCCGAGATCAAGTTTCCCATTGGCCTCACAGGAGGCGGGCTCAGAATAAACTAAGTTTACATTGGAGGGGGCCAGCCTTCCTTTCTATCTCCTGTTGTAGAGTGAGACGCACGCCCCACTCAATCCGGTTAAGCTCTGCTCCGCCCCCAAGCCACGCCGGCTGCCACTCTGTGGTCAGGTGCCAGCATCCCTTTTGAGCCTGGTGCCCACTAAGCAGCCCCCAACAGCTGCCGCCTGGCTGAGCCCACACAGCACAGGGCAGGTCTGCCTTTAAAATGCATGAGGCGGCGCTAGTTCCAGGTTAATATTTCATGGGCTAATCCCTACCGCACTGTGGCGCGACACTGTCAGAATCCCACGGCCTTGTCCAGAGCGCTGTCCAACCTCCTCAGGCCCTTAGCTCTGAGCCGGCCCTGAATGTTTAAAAGCACTTCCCCACTGCAGCCACACTTCCTGCCTCCGGATCGCTCTCAGCAGAGCTCCGAGTGTCCCGCATTTGTCATCTGTGAGGATTGGATCTGATGTGTGATTATAAAGTAATGAGACTGACTTTTAAACAACTCGCAGGTCTTATGAATCCAGATGAGTGCTGGCCTTCACAGATGTCACCTTGGAAGGCTTGGCCACGCGCCCCCGGCACCGTCACTCAATTCTCTGTATGCAAATCGCCTGCAGGAACAATTAGCCAATTGCAGAAGAAAACAGAAACTCAGACCCACCAGGCGACGGCACCCATCGCTCTCTGGAGTGGCCCGGCGGTGAGGTGCCAGCCTCCCATGCAGCCTCTCTCTCCTGTCCAGAGCCTTTGGAAGGTTCCTGCCATGCACAGAGCTTCAACACACAAAAGGCCGGGCCGGTGCCGTGGCTCACTTGGTTAATCCTCCGCCTGCAGTGCCAGCATCCCATATGGGCACCTGGTTCTAGTCGCTCCTCTTCCAGGCCAGCTCTCTGGCCTGGTGCTTCTCCTGGTCTCCCATGGGGTGCAGGGCCCAAGCACTTGGGCCATCCTCCACTGCACTCCTGGGCCACAGCAGAGAGCTGGCCTGGAAGAGGGGCAACCGGGACAGAATCCGGCGCCCCGACCGGGACTAGAACCCGGTGTGCTGGCGCCGCAGGTGGAGGATTAGCCTAGTGAGCTGCGGCGCCAGCCCGACATCAGGTCTTACCCACAACACACTGGCCACTGTTAGTCTGGTCTCACGGCCCCACTCGTCAGGGAAGGAATTGTCAGCTTCCCACGTGCCTGGAAGAGACAGAAGTGGGAGTAAGAGAGGGCTAGGCATTAGAATTCTCTGCTACAAACGGAGAGAGAGCGTGATGATGTCAAGTCTGGTAGGCAGTTCCCTTAAAGGCCCCCAACAATCATGCCTCCCAGAGGCTCCTCCCTTGCTTTGTCTACTCTGAGCCTGTCCATGGCCAGTGGGACATCCACGCACACCAGGAAAGGCAGAGAGACAAATGCTTGCACGATGATGAGGCTGGCTCTCTTGGTTGCAGCCATCAGCACGCAGAAAGCCCAGGCTCTGGCAGAGAGGCCACATGGGAAAGGAACAGAAGCAACCACTTCGATGGCCCCAGCCAACTGGAAGGCACGTGGGTGCGGCCAAGCCGATCAGCCAGCTCCCAGATGAACCGACAACTGACCACAAGCTTAACCGTTAAGCGGGGCCAACATCGTGCGCAACAGAGATAAGGCATCCAAGCTGAGCCTGCCCGGATCGCTGAGCCGCCGAGGAGTGAGCAAATAAATGGCTCTTGTTTGAAACCACAAAAATTTGGAGTGATTTGTTGCACAGCAGTAGATAATCGCTAAAGCAATTCCTCTCTACAAGAAGGGGTGCAGCTGTGACGAGACCCTGGAACCTGCGACATTGGCTTTGGGACCCGGCAGCAGATGGGAGCTAGGCAGTCAGTGACGAGGTTGATGCGGGAAGACTGGAGAAAGAACGCGTCATCTTTTTGTGCACGCTGGAAAGGGAGTGAGGAAATTATTAGATGCTCGGAAGAGGACAATCCAAGCTCTCTAGCGGCAGAGTAATTGAAAAAATGCTGCCTGCAGTGACTTGAAAGATAGATGGTACTTAATGAACTTGTCTGTTTAGTGAAGAAGCTCTCCACACTCAATGTTGAAAGCGCCTGCTGGAGGCTCCCAACTGGGGATGATAAGGCACTGCTGGGGAGAGAAGGGCTAAAAAGGAAGCTGTTCCATTTTTAAGCAGATTTCAGAGGGAAGATAGGGGGCCCAGAACTTGCTGCTTTAGAAAAATTCAACTGTTTCTCACCTCTCGTCTCTCCAGGCGGACAGAGCGCCTTGGAGACGAAATCGCGTCGACAGAGAGCTCAAATCGAGGCTCTGCTTGTAAAACCCTTTGGTAAACTTGCAAAAGGCAGTGGTCAGGAGACCCTCTCAGCCAGACAAAGGGGCTTCTGAGAACCCTGGGGCACTCACTGTCCCACGGCTGAACAATATCCCCCCCCCCCTCGAAAGACAAAAAGGTCGGTCTAAACAGGAGTCCAAGTGAGACTTCAGGGGCGTGGGCTCAACTCCAGTTAGATGCATAGGAAACCCACCATTTTTTAAGAGATGCTTTCGAGTGAAAGCAATACAAAGTTAGGTCAAAAGTGGAAAAGATAACCCCAAATTGGAGGCCTCTGGATCTCTCCTTTTTTTAAAAATCATTTTTATTTGAAACACATAGAAACAGAGAGACACAAACAGAGGTCTTTTAACTGCTGGTTCACTTCCCAGATGCCCATAACAGCCACGGCTGAATCAAGCCAAACCACAAGTCTAGAACTCAATTCAAGTCTCCCAGGTGGGTGGCAGGGACCCAAGTACTTGAGCCATCACCTGCTGCCTCCCATGGTGCACACTTGCAGGAAACTTACCTGGAAACCAAGTAGCCAGGACTCAAACCCCAGGCACTCCCATGTGAGATGCAGGCATCCCAAGTGGTGACTCACCCACTGTTCCAAACACACACCCCTTAACCACACTTCCCACAAGCAGGAATCAGGCTGAGCAAGCCACCTGGCTACAGACGTGACACGCATCTCGGAGTGCAGCCAAGAGTCCAGAGGGAGGGGCTGAGAGTCATAGAAGCAAATTGGCCAGGTCTTAGAGACCAGAGCCAGGTCCCAATCACGGAGCGTTCTCCAGCCCCACTGCAGACACCAGTACAGGACCACTGGACTTCATAATCACTCTAGACCAACATCTGATCCCTGTCCTTTCCATTTCAAATGTTCCTGCCTGTGGAATCTGTCCAGTTTCTTTCCACAGAACACTAGTTCTTGCAGTTCAACACCTCTAGGTGAGGGGAAGCTGCACAGAGCAGCCTTATCTATATCTGGGATGGATGCAAATTGTGAGATAATGGACTTCAGTGGGAGGCCATCAGGAGATAAACCCTGGGAGAGCCTTGGGAAGGAGGAGTGTGTTTTGTGCATGCCCAGGGTGGGTTTCTATATCTGCCCATTTCCTCCATCCCTGCTGTGCATCCCTTTTGCAACCCCTCCAACAAAGAGGGGAGCCCTATTTCTCCACTCCTTAAATCTCAGCTGGTCTTGTGATCTGCATTGGCCAGTCCAGTGATGGCCACAGTGATGCTATGGGACTTCTGAGCTCAGGTATCACAGGTGCAAAGTCATCACCCTCAACTTGGAAAGTGGCCATCGCCAAGTCCAAGGCCATCGTGCTAAGAATGGAGAAGCTCTAGGGATGAGAACCAGACACCCTGAGCCAAATGCCTCAGCTTTGGATGTGTGAGAGAGCCAGTCTCAGGTCACTGGGCCCAGCTAAGCTGCTGGATGATTGTAGTCACAAAGGTAACTCCCACCGATTGCAGCAGAAGAACCACCCAGCTAAACCCAGCCTGCATTTCACAGCTGTGGGCAGATCAATGACTGCTGTGTCCAGCCACTCTTTTTTATGCAATTTGCTATGTTTGAAAAATAACTGAAATATCAAAAAAAGAAATTAATTGTCCAGCTAGTGTATTTGTGCTATATAAAAGCCAAACATCCATAAGCACTTTATTTTATTTAGTAGGCACAGAGATGAGAAAGAGAGAGAGAGAGAGAGAGAGAGAGGACTCCCATCTACTGTTTCATTCCCCAAGTGCTTCAACAAGCAGCGCTGGGCCAGGCCAAAGCAGGGAGCCAGGAACTCGATCCAGGTTTCCCTTGTAGGTGGCAATGACCTAGTAACTTGAGCCACCACTGCTGCCACCCAGGTCTGCATAATCAGGAAGCTGGAGCCGGAGCTAGGAGTCAACCAGGTAGTCCGAGGTGGGACGCAGGCATCTTTGCCACTAGGTTAAACACCTGCCCCAGACAAGCACCTTAAACTGCAGTCTTGTTTGATTTCCTCTCAGTTGGTGTGGTAGGAATTGCTATCATCTGTATGTAAAGAAATAAGCTCAGGAAAGTGGAGTTCAGGGCCATACAACCTGTGAGAGGGCCAAGACTCAAATTTTCTCATTCCAGAAGCCAGGGGACTGCTGGCCTTTTCCAGTTCCCAGTTTCTGGTTGCAGGGGAGCTGCAGCCGAGGGATGTCACTCAGGGCGCTTTGCCGGCCTTGCTGCAGCTGGGGAGATGATGCACTTGGGTTCCAGCCTGATGGTGGAGCCAGATAGGACTTTTCCTTGTTCCACCGGTGCCTCTGAGATGCTGTGCTTAGAGAACACTGACTGTGTGCACACTTGAAGCCCAGACGATGCTGAGGAGGCATTCATGGGAGCACAGAGCCCTTTCCACCGCGTGGACCGCTGGGCTTGCTCCTCCACCTCCCTTACATCTCTGTTCTGCATTCTCTCCTCTGCGGGTCCTTCCCTGCACTGCCCCCTGCCCCTGGCCCACACATGACCTGTTCCTGTGTGGGCTGCTCCTTAGCACTTACCACCCTCTGTCATGCTATTCGTTATACTCGATCATTTGCTCAGGGTCTGCCTCCCCTCGCTGAGATATAAGCTCAGAGGGCAGGGATACTCTCTGTCTAGCATAAGAGCACAATCCCAGTGCTGGCAGCAGTCCCTGGTGCTCGCTAGGTAGCCTGCAAAGTGTGCTGATTGGATGAACAAACAGAACGAGAAAGGTTTGCTTTGAGAGAACTGAGCCCCTCTCACTCAAGGTCGACACCTCCCTGGCTTCTTGGGAGAGCGTGCTGGCCTCTGGCCAAAGCTCTGACTTCCCATGGAAACGACTGGCCCTCTTTGCCTCCTCCCCAGAGGAGTGCTGTGGGCCCACTGTCCCCAGGACCCCGAGCCCTCCACCCCAGGTTCCACAGCACTCATTCTGCCCTGTTTCCTTTCTCCCTTTCCCACGTGCTTTCCATGGGTTCCCCACGGCCTTTGCCAGTGGTCAACTCTCAGCCAACATGAACTCCTGGCTACAGACAGAAAGACACACAGAGAAGAAGCAGGAAAGGCTGGGGTGGGGGACGGGTTCTTCAGAGCTGGAGATCTGCCAGCTAAACCCCCTGGGCCACTCCTTGCACTGGGCAGGTCTATTTGTCCACAGGGATTCGGAAAGCAGCTTGGCTGTGACTCCAGGGTTTTTGCCCGAGGTGGAGTACGAGGAGGGAGCCTGGAGGGATGCATGGGATGAACTCTTGTCTGCACCAATGCCATTGACCCGAGGGCCTCAACTGATACCAGCCTCTTCCTCCTCCATCCTCTTGCGAGAGTCATTGGTTTCATGAATGGAAGGTGGTGGTCCACACCTTCGGAAGTCTCCTGTAAGCTGAAGTTGCAAGCATGTCTGTGGAAGGCTGTTCCAGCAACCCAAAAGAATGGCTACGTGCAGTGGTGAGTATGAGACAAACCCAGTGGCTCCCTTAGTCATGTCCCTGTCCCCTCTCCTTTACTGTGCAACCTCAAGGTGGGGAGTGGGGTGCTATGCTGTGAGGGATTCCACGTCCAGGCTTTCTGTTCACCCAAGACAGGAATACTGGCTGGGGTTCTGCAGCCAGGTAACTTTAACCCAACCCCAAAGAAGTTAGACAGGCTTGTGAGAAGGAATCACTGTCTCTCCCAGGATGGAAGGGGGCCGGTGTTGTCCATTTTCCGCTCGGCAGTTAATTGGCCTCCTTGGGGAATAGAGCCGGGATGAATCAGCTTCTGTTTCTGAGCTCCATCCCTTGGGAGCAGCAGCTGCCGTATGTACCTTGCCAAGTGGGAGTCCATGCCATTGGGCCCACATACATCCTCACCTCTGATACTGTGGCCACGCCACCCGTGAGCCGTTGTTCCAGCCTGGGGCAGCTGATGAGGAAGGCCAGATGCAATGGACTGAATGTGTGTGTCCCTCTCAAACCCCCCTCCCCAAGCCATGGTGTCAGGAGTTGGGGGGGGGGGGTCCATGAGACACATCAAATCTGTCGGGGCCTCAACTTGAGCTTCATACACTCTGAAAGTGCAGGAAGTAAGTTCCGTTGTTCACATGGGGTCTTCAGAGGTTCATGGGAATGTGTATTATGAAAAACACTGGGCGGGGGTGCGGTGCTGTGGCGTATCGGGTAAAGCCTCCACCTGCAGTGCCGGCATTCCATATGGGCACTGGTTCAAGACCCGGCTGCTCCACTTCCGATCCAGCTCTCTGCTGTGGCCTGGGAAAGCAGTGGAAGATGGCCCAAGTGCTTGGGTCTCTGCACCCACATGGGAGACCCAGAAGAAGCTCCTGTCTCCTGGATTTGGATCAACTCAGTCCGACTATTGGGGCCATTTGGGGAGTGAACCAGCAGATGGAAGATCTCTCTCTCTATCTCTCTCTTCCACAAAAAAAGATGACCAGGTGCACTGCTCACAGCTATACTCGTGGGGAGGATGTCCCCTCTCTCCTGTCTTTCAGGGCCAGGCTACACTTGGGGCAAACAGGCCCATTGTCCACATCAGCCTTATGTCCATGCTCTTGGCCAACCCACGTGCAAGCTGAGAGCAGGCTTTGCCCCCTCTCCCGTCTGGTCCCACGAGAACCCCCCTACGGCCATCAGCACATGCTGTAAAGGGCAGTGCACCGCCCTGTGGTGGGCGACAAGGCTGCCGGGGCCACATGTTCTTGCAGGTTGGCCATGACCTCTGTCCTACTCAGGTTCACCGCCCCCCCCCCCCACCATGCAGTATTTCCACGCCATAAAGGCCGACGCCGGGGCCTGTCGCCTTTACCGCCTGGCAGGTCCGACAGGGCTCATTGCCTAATAAGCAGCTCCAGATGTACTGTCATTTGGTGACTGTGGCCAAGAGTTCTGTCTCCGTGTGGGCCCAGGGACGTGCCAAGACTCAGTCTCAACGGGAGCGTAATTCTCAGTTGCAGATGGCGCGAGCTTGCTCCAGAACCCCCAGGGCCTGCGCTGGAATTCTCTCACTGAAGCCAAGGTCAACCCGCCCACCTCTCCCTCCTCCAACCAAGCACTCCTGGCCCCTTTCATTTCTATATATGGTTTCAATTTATTTGAGAGACGAAAGAGTTCCTGCCCACTCATTCCCTCCCCCCAGATGCCCACAGCAGACCGGGCCAGGCCAAGCAGGAGGCAGGGCGTAGTCCGCGGCTCCCACAGGGTGGCAATGAGCCCAAGGACTTGAGCCATCACCAGCTGCCTCCAGGGTGTGTGTTAGCAGGGAGCTGGAGTCCAGTGCCAGCAGCAGGCATCAAGGCCAGGCAGGCAGGCGTCCCACCATTGCCTTGATGCACTGAGTTATATAATATGGCATGAGTTTCCACCACAGACTGGGGGTGGCAGGCTGAAACCACAGAGTTATTGTCTCAATTCTGCAGACTTGACGTCTGGGATCCAGGTGTGGACAGCGGTGGCTCCCCCCCGGCTTCCGTTGGTTGCCGGTGTCCTTGGCTTGTAACAGCATCGCCCCACTCTGCCTTCATCCCCACAGGGCCTTCTCACGACCCACACCCGTTCCCTGGGTTACAGTTGTTTGTTGTTTTATTTCACCCTACTGCAGGGGACTGCCACTCTAACCCCTGACATGTGCCACAGCTCCGATGTCTAATAAGGTCACGCCCGAGGGCGTGGGAACCAGGATATCCACATGGGAGTTTCGGAGAACAAAGTCTAACCCATTAAAGAGTTATACCCCAGGACCGGTGCTGTGGTATAATAGGCTAAGCCTCCGCCTGCAATGCCAGCATCCCATATGGCCGCCGGTTCAAATCCCAGCTGCTCCACTTCCAATCCCGCTCTCTGCTATGGCCTGGGAAAGTGGTAGAAGATGACCCAAGTACTTGGGTCCCTGCACTCGTGTGGGAAATCCGGAAGCAGCTCCTGGCTCCTGGCTTCGGATCGGCACAGCTTCACTGTTGTGGCCAACTGGGGAGTAAACCAGTGGATGGAAGACCTCTCTCTCTCTCTCTCCCTCTCTCTCTCTGTAACTCTACCTCTCAATTAAATACATAAACATTAAAAAAAAAAAAAAAGAGTTCTGGCCTCATGGAGCTGCTCTGTCTGGCCACTCTTTGCTTCTGCGAAGGAGGACACTGCCCACTCGCCAGCCGGGCCCCACCCTTTGAAGTTGAAGAAATGGGCGGGAGCGGCGAAGAGCAGGAGGCCCAGGGGAAGCCTCCCGCTGACCCCCAGAGGCCAGGCCCAGGGCCACTCAGCACAGGCCTCGCCCAGCCCAGGACGGCGCCAGCTCTGCGGCTCTCAGCACAACCCCTTCCCCGTGGAGGTCCTTTTCCGTCTTTGACCCTAACGGCCCACACTGCAATGTCTGCTCGCCAGACGGCGTGCGAAGGGACCTGTTTGAAAGAAGCTGTGTTGTAGACGGGAGGTTTGTGTTCCCCACCGCAAGTCCACACGCTGAGTCATAACCCCCAGAAGTGGGGCTGTGGGGAAATGCTTGGAGCATGAGCCTGGAGACGCCGTGATGGGATATAAAAAGGAACAGGAGAGAACTTGCTTCCTCTCTCTCTGTCTCTCCCCAGTGTCTTCTCTCTCTCTCTCTCTCTCTCTCTCTCTGTCCCCGCCTCCGCCTCCCACTCTCGGCGACGAGAGGATGCAATGGCGAGAGGACCATTTGCAAACTCAGGAGTGGGCTCCCAGTGGACACCAGATCTGCTGGCTCCTCCCAGCCTCCACCATGATGAGAAACCAGCGTTTGTTGTTGAAGCCTCTGAGACTAGGGAGGTTTGTTATGGCAGCTCAAGCTAAGACCAGACCTGTTCTCCCCCAAAGCCATGGGTGGAGCTGGACAGAGCTGTGGAAGAGCCCAGGGGCCGTGGGGAGCCCACCCTGCCACCGTTTTCACCGGGCCTTTGCACGCTCCCATGTCAGGGAGCGTCCTGCCCCTGAGGGTCACGTAAACAGGCATCACGCAACCATCCAGACAGCGCTGAGTGAGGAGCCGGAAGACCTGGGGTCCAGCCTGGGCTCCGTCACTGAGCACCTGAGTGGCCCTGGACAGGTCTTGGGCCTTACCAGCATGGGCGTGGCTTGTAAGAGGGAGGGGCCTCCAGCCCTGCCCTGTCCCGCCCCTTGCCCCTCCCTATGCAAGTGTCCAGAGGAGCTGGCACATGGTGTCGGTGAGGCAGTGCCCACCCAGAGGTGGGCAGAGAGGAGTTCGCTCCACATGGTGATGCCGGCGCACCGAGGTTGTCAGCCAGCAGGACGGTGACACCTACCCGCAGAAAGTGCAGGTGCACGTGGGGGACGTGGGGGACAAGCCTGCAGGACGGGGAGCACAGAGAAGCTCAGAAAAGACAGCAGTCCCATCCGTCTCGGGGGGACAGGGGCCCCGGTTTTGTCGCACGTGTCAAATGCTTCCATCACAGTGCCAGACACTGAACACACAGAACTTATTCAAGGCGCTCTCACAACCCTCATTTCCCACACTGAAAAACATCGGCCCAGAGGGGTCGAGGACACGGCCGAAAGCCACACAGCCAGTAAGTGCTGCAGCTGGACTGGAGCAGAAGCGGTCTGGGTCCAGGGTTTGTGTATAGCGCCACCCACAGGGCAGCACTGGATGGACGCCCACCCTCACTGCTCCACCCCCACCCTTACTCTTACAGGCATCTGGGGAGTGGACCATGGACGGAAGCACTCGCACTCTCATACTCTCTCTATATCTCTCTTGCTCGCTCTCGCTCTCACTCTCACTCTCATGTGCTCTCTCTCCTCTCACTCTCGCTCTCACTCTCTCTCTCCACCTCCAACAACTGCTACAGTGTTAGCTGGATGCCTGCGTGACCTCATGCCATTGGCATCCCCAGCTGCAGATCTTTCCAGACACAGGACAGGCACCATTCCTGTCCCTCACGCAGCACGAAGGAGCCTTACACCAAACAGGACTCCTTTTTATTAAACTTCACATTGAACCACATGCCGCAGATTTCCCTCACCAGCCTGGCAAGGCGGGGTGAAGGCGGCGAGGGGCTCCAGGACCCGCGGGAACCGAGTGAGCCAGCAGGGCAGCGGGAATTCAGTGCCTGGTTTCTGCCCGACCCCCAACCCCGGAGGCAGCAGGGGAGGGGGATTCTGAACCCAGGAGCATCCTGGCGTGGGGCTGCCCTGTGCTTGTGCCAGAAATTCAAACTCAAGCCCCAGGCAGTGGAATCTGGTCTCCTGCTGTTCTCAGGTCCCATGCACGCATGCATGTGAGGGTTGGCGTGTGGTTTGTCCCACCGAGTTTCCGTGTCAGAGGCTTGGTCCCCAGGGAGGTGGTGATCCCCGGGCCTAGCAGGGGCTCCCTGGGTCAATGGCAGGCCCTGCCCTTGGAAAGAGATGAAGGGGATTCTCAACAGAGCATGCTTACAAAGCCTGAGTGGTATCTCAGCCCCCTGTGGGTGACCACTTGTCTATGCATCTGTTCCCACCGTGGGCTTCCGCTGGGACAGGGGGAGCCAAGAGGGCCCTCACCTGAGCTGAGTGGAAGCAGGTGCTATGCCCTTGAGCTCCCAAAGGGTGAGCTTGGGACACCTCTTTCCTTCATAAGCAGCCTGCCCGGGGTAGTTCGTTATATCACCAAAACTTGCTAACGCGGTGTAAAACCACTTCCTGTTACCCACGGAGAAGGCGCAGAATCCTCACCCAAAACTGAGTCTCTACAAAGCAAGCACGAGTTACGGGACTGGACGCCATGCAAAGGGGCTACGATTCTCAAGACAACCTCTGCTTAAACCTGGGGGCTGGGGCCGGCACCCTGGCGCAGTGGGTAAAGCCGCCAACTGCAGTGCCAGCATCCCATATGGGCACCGGTTCTAGTCCCGGCTGCTCCACTTCCAATCCAGCTCTCTCCTATGGCCTAGGAAAGCAGTGGAAGATGGCCCAAGTCCTTGAGTCCCTGAACCCACATAGGAGACCCAGAGGAAGCTCTTGGCTCCTGGCTCCTGGCTCCTGTCTTCAGATTGGCGCAGCTCCAGCCGTTGCGGCCATCTGGGGAGTGAACCAGCGGATGGAAGACCTCTCTCTCTCTCTTTCTCTCTCTCTCTCTGCTTCTCCTTGTTTCTCTATGTAACTCTTTCAAATAAGTAAATAAAATCTTTTTCAGAAAAATCTGGGGGCTGATCTCTTGTCCTCATGGCTCAGCTGTGGGGCGATACTGACTTCAGTGGGCACTTCCTCGTCGGAGGGTCTCCCAGAACCCTGCTTCTCCAGGCATGGAGGGGATTCGTTATATCTGCCATCCTGTTGCAGCCCTATTTCCTGAGCAGCAGGGCTGGTGCAAGGGCAGGAGCCTTGGGTTTGAATCGCTGACCACGTGACCTGGGGGTGTAAATTAACCCTTTCTATGCATCAAGTTCTCTCTCCCTTTGCAAAGTAGCAGGCTCGATGCTGGAATTGGTCTGTCTCCTTTTATTCTTCCTACCAGTTACCCCTCACAGCTCCCCAATTTCCCAACAGAAGTACCTTCTCCCCACCCCCCTTCCTGCTCCCCACGACCCTAAACCACACAGAAGCCAACCCATCTGAGCCCTTGCTCCCTGTCCCCGCCCGGCTTGCGCCCCCCTCCCCTGCCCACCACCTCTTCCCCACCCGGCTGACTGTGAGAGGGCGGCAGGTGTGCCGGGAGGGTCCTGCAGGGCAGCCCACGCCACGGAAGAGAAGCGTGTGTCTTGTGAACATTTATTGTGTGACAAGAGTGACTGAGCAGGACGCTTAGGGCCACCATTAGTGGGCAATGAAGCAATCCCAGAGTCGATGTGTTTCAGCAATTTAGTGTCTACAAAACCCTCTGCCTGCGGGCAGCCATAAGCCTGCCCTGTGTGTGTGTGTGTGTGTGCACATGCGTGCGCAATCCTGCTTATGTTTCAGAAACTCCCGAGCGCCTGTAGAGCCTGCACTGGGATCTAGGAATCCCCATGTATCATGGGGTCTCAAGCCCCCGAGGCACATCACGGAGCCCTCTACCTTCCTGGAGGGCCGGAAACAGCCCAGCCTGTTGCCAGAGTGAGTTCCCCAAGTCAGCCCTCCGGCCAAGCCCGGGGGAGAATCTGGTGACCTCCCAGGTGTCTCCAAGTATCCCGGCGGCCTCCACACTGGATCTCCATCCCCGTCATCACTTGCAAAGGAGGCCAGTCCCAGAGAGCAGGCTCATGAGCGGATCCTCATCACCTGCATAATTATTTCCCTCGAAGCACAATTAGCAGACACACCTCCGGGACGCAAGGTGTAGAGAGCTGTATCGCACCAGGGAGACGCGCCGAAGAGAGAGGTAAAGGGTGGGGGGTTGGGGAGGGGGTGCAGAGGCAGCCATGGAGGAAAGAGCAGTAGCAGAGAGACCAAGACAGGTAGCAGGGTGCTCAGCAGGGACCAGCAGGGACCTACGGCCAGAGGCTCCTCCCCACCCTCCTGTTGGCTGCTGTTTCCCCAGCGTGTGTGAAGTCCCCAGAGAAAGGGGACATGGGGGTCTGGCTGCCCGCACTGGAGGCCCGACCGTGATGGCTGTAGCCCACGGAGGAGCAGGGGCCCCGCCCCCATAGGACCTGCAACTTCAAAGGCGTTGGACCTCTGAGGCCCTGGGTAGAGAGTTTCCGGGGTGGGGGGCAGTGCTCCTTCCCGCTTTGGCCAGCCCCCAACGTGGCCCCAGCTGTGTAGCCTGAATGAGACAGCTCGCTAGGGGCTAGGGACGGAGGCTGGAAACTGAGATGCAAGCCGCGCACCTGTGCCAGTCGCGCCTCGTCAGCTAAGGTGCAGAGAGAAGAGCTGGCGGGCCCTCCTTACAGAAGCCTGCTGGCTGCACCCCTCCCTCCATCACAGGAGGACTCAGCGGGTGGACTCGGACCCGGCTGCACCCTGCGTGGACCTGGCCGGCCAGGGTACAGCACGGGTAACATCAGCTGCTCTTCCCAGAATGCCAGGCATGCTTGGCCACGGTGGGCCCGTGACCGACAGCACAGTGTTATGCTATTTGCACAAACACGCATACTAGGTTTTCTGATGAACAGGCCAAATGGAACATTTGTGAAGCCCCTCACACACACACACACACACACACACACACACAAGATGACATAAATGAACAAGGCAAAGGACAGAAGGAATCCGAGAGGAGGAGAGAAAGGCCAATGGCGCTGAAGAGGCTTCGACTCACTCGTTCAAGACGGAAGTGCACCCAGGAGCAGCGGCTGACTTACAAGCGCGAGGAAAGCTGCCTGCTGAGAGCCTGCACGTGGGTGCTCGTGAGCCAGGAGCTGGTCCCCCCTGAAATCCCCCAGAAGCCCTGGCGGCGGGAAGCCCCAGGGCAGTAGGCGAGGTGGATGGTGATGGAGGGCAGTGTGCAGAACAGGCAGAGCCCTGGAGGGGCCAGGCGACCCTCCACCCTGCCCAGGGGGCAGCACACAGGCGAGGCCTTTCTTTATCTTGCACTGGAGAAGCCACAGGCGCACGTGCAGGAAATCCAGCTCTGCCGAAGGCAGCGTGGGGGCTTGGCACTGAAGACGGAGGGAAGTAGAGTTCTAGATGCCAAGGAGTGAGAAACACCCTCTCCTGCTCCCCGCTGCCGCCTAGCCAGCTCTGAGAATCAAAACCACTGGGTAGAGGCCAGCACCGCGGCTCACCAGGCTAATCCTCCGCCTGTGGCGCCGGCACCCGGGTTCTAGTCCCAGTCGGGGCGCCAGATTCTGTCCCGGTTGCTCCTCTTCCAGGCCAGCTCTCTGCTGTGGCCCAGGAGTGCAGTGGAGGATGGCCCAAGTACTTGGGCCCTGCACCCGCATGGGAGACCAGGAGAAGTACCTGGCTCCTGCCTTCGGATCAGTGCAGTATGCCAGCCACAGTGCACCGGCCGCAGCGGCCATTGGAGGGTGAACCAACGGCAAAGGAAGACCTTTTTCTCTGTCTCTCTCTCTCTCTCTCTCTCTCTCTCTCTCACTGTCCACTCTGCCTCTCAGAAATAAATAAATAAATTTTAAAAAACCACTGGGTAGAAACAGCAATAGTGAAAATGGGGAGGGAAGGGGGAGGAGGACCAGATGAAGCGGGGAGGGAGGGGAGAGAGAGAGAGGCAGGGAGGGAGAGAGAAGAAAGAGTTACCTTTCTGCTTTTTAAGATTTTTTTTTATTTGACAGGTAGAGTTACAGACAGCGAGAGAAAAAGACAGAGTGAAAGGTCTTCCATCTGATGGTTCACCCCCTAAATGGCTGCAAAGACCGGAGCTGTGCTGATCCGAAGCCAGGAGCCAGGTGCTTCCTCCTGGTCTCCCATGCAGGTGCAGGGCCCAAGTACTTGGGCCATCCTCCACTGCATTCCTGGGCCACAGCAGAGAGCTGGCCTGGAAGAGGAGCAGCCAGGACTAGAACCCTGCGCCTATATGGGATGCTGGTACTGCCGGCAGAGGATTAACCTAGTGAGCCACGGCACTGGCCCCAAGAGTTACTTTTCTTAAGAAACTAAATTAACTGGGGCCGGCACTGTGGCACAGTGAGTTAAAGCCCTGGCCTGAAGCACTGGCATCCCAGATGGGTGCCAGTTTGAGTCCTGGCTGCTCCACTTCCCATCCAGCCCTCTGCTATGGTCTGGGAAAGCAGCAGAAGATGGCCCAAGTCTTTGGGCCCCTGCACCCACGTGGGAGACTGGGAAGAAGCTCCTGGCTTCGGATCGCCAAAGCTCTGGCCATTGCAGCCATCTGGGGGGTGAACCATCGGATGGAAGACCTCTCTCTCTGCCTCTACTCTCTCCATGTAACTCTTTCAAATAAGAAGAAACTAAATTAACTGTCTCCTCATTTAAATAAAAGGTGGGAGGAAGTGAGGGGATCATATTCTATCCTTTTTCATTGCTTGAAGTCAAATAGAAGTTCCCTTCCTGCAGACACACACACACACACACACACACACAGCATCCTGTCATCTTTAAGACCTTGCTGTTAATACAGCTGACAACTATGAAATATGAAAAACAGCAACAAAATGAACAGGACAGAAAGGACTTGGAGGAAACAATATAGACGACAGAATAAAATTGCAAGAAGCAATTCAATTAATATCCTATTAAGATGAGAATATATCACAACCATGGGACAAAAATAGGATGCAATTTTTTTAAAAAAAGAACAAAGGATAGAAAGCACTCTTGGAAGATAAAAATATGATGGCTAAAATTAAAATTTTAATAGGATCGTTGAAAGGCAAAGAGATCTCCCAAAATATAGAGGTTTTTTTTTAAAGATTTATTTATTTATTTGAAAGGTAGAGTTTGCGGGGGAGGGGGAGATCTTCCATCTTTACTTCCCAAATGACCACAGCAGCCAGAGCTGGGCCATTCTGAGGCCAGGAGCCAGGAGCATCTTCCGGGTCTCCCATGTGGGTGCAGGGGCCCAAGGACCTGGGCCATCTTTTGCTTTCCCAGGTGCATTAGCAGGGAGCTGGATGGGAAGTGGAGCAGCCAGGACTCGAACCAGCCCCACTCTGGGAGGTCAGAGTCACAGGTGGCAGCTTTACCTACCACAGCGCTGGCCAAAGGAATTTTTTTTATTAAAGATAAAATGTAGGAAATAAATTTAGAGGATAAACTAAGGGTTTCCATGATGGCCCAGTAAGCATTGCAGAAAAGGTGGACAGCTAAAATCAGAGAGAAGAAAGTCATCTAACATCACCACAAAAACATTTCACCTGAGCCCGGACTGGAATGACTCTCTGATCACTTAACAAAATAAGTGAATAAAAGACCCCACGGCCGGCGCCGCGGCTCACCTGCCTAATCCTCTGCCTGCGGCACCGGCACACCGGGTTCTAGTCCCGGTCAGGGCGCCAGATTCTGTCCCGGTTGCCCCTCTTCCAGGCCAGCTCTCTGCTGTGGCCCGGGAAGGCAGTGGAGGATGGCCCAAGTACTTGGGCCCTGCACCCCATGGGAGACCAGGAGAAGTACCTGGCTCCTGCCATCGAATCAGCGCAGTGCGCCGGCCACAGCAGCCATTGTGGGGTGAACCAACGGCAAAGGAAGACCTTTCTCTCTCTCTCTCTCTCTCTCTCTCTCACTGTCCACTCTGCCTGTCAAAAAAAAAGACCCCACATCAAGGTCCGGCAGGGAACTATGGGAAAACAGGTCTACACATCATCTCATCAGTGTGTCCAGATGAGAAAAACGCCCCCTTCCAAAGGCGTGGAAGAAGAATGACAGCTGAGTTCGCGTAACCGCGCGGGGAGTGAGAACACAGCATGCTAAGGGAAGCTCATTCCCCACCTGGAATCAAATCTCCAGCTAACCCGCCACTGCAGCACGAAGACAGAACCGGGAGATTCTCAGACAGACGAGACACACTACGCTTCTCGGGAAGCTGCTGGGTCTGCAGGAGACATTAAAAAGAGAAGACGAAACCACAGACCCCCGACACGGGGCTCCAAACACAGACCCCCGACACGGGGCTCCAAACACAGACCCCCCTCCGGCACGGGGCTCCAAACACAGACCCCTGACACAGGGCTCCAAAACACAGACCCCCGACACGGGGCTCCAAACACAGACCCCCGACACGGGGCTCCAAAACACAGACCCCCCAACACGGGGCTCCAAACACAGACCCCCGACACGGGGCTCCAAAACACAGACCCCCCAACACGGGGCTCCAAACACAGACCCCCCGACACGGGGCTCCAAACAGACCCCCGACACGGGGCTCCAAAACACAGATGCCCCGACACGGGGCTCCAAACACAGACCCCCCCGCCGATACGGGGCTCCAAACACAGACCCCCCGACACGGGGCTCCAAACAGACCCCCGACACGGGGCTCCAAACACAGACCCGCCCCAACACGGGGCTCCAAACACAGACCCCCGACACGGGGCTCCAAACACAGACCCCCCGACACGGGGCTCCAAACACAGACCCCCCCCCGACACGGGGCTCCAAACACAGACCCCCCGACACGGGGCTCCAAACACAGACCCCCGACACGGGGCTCCAAACACAGACCCCCGACACGGGGCTCCAAACACAGACCCCCCCCCGACACGGGGCTCCAAACACAGACCCCCGACACGGGGCTCCAAACACAGACCCCCGACACGGGGCTCCAAACACAGACCCCCCGACACGGGGCTCCAAACACAGACCCCCCCCCGACACGGGGCTCCAAACACTGACCCCCCGACACGGGGCTCCAAACACAGACCCCCGACACGGGGCTCCAAACACAGACCCCCCGACACGGGGCTCCAAACACAGACCCCCGACACGGGGCTCCAAACACAGACCCCCAACACGGGGCTCCAAACACAGACCCCCCCCCGACACGGGGCTCCAAACACAGAGCCCCCGACACGGGGCTCCAAACACAGACCCCCGACACGGGGCTCCAAACACAGACCCCCAACACGGGGCTCCAAACACAGACCCCCCGACACGGGGCTCCAAACACAGACCCCCCGACACGGGGCTCCAAAACACAGACCCCCCGACACGGGGCTCCAAACACAGACCCCCCGACACGGGGCTCCAAAACACAGACCCCCCAACACGGGGCTCCAAACACAGACCCCCCGCCGACACGGGGCTCCAAACACAGACCCCCGACACGGGGCTCCAAACACAGACCCCCGACACGGGGCTCCAAACACAGACCCCCGACACGGGGCTCCAAAACACAGACCCCCCAACACGGGGCTCCAGACAGACCCCCGACACGGGGCTCCAAAACAGATGCCCCGACATGGGGCTCCAAACACAGACCCCCCGACACGGGGCTCCAAAACACAGACCACCGACACGGGGCTCCAAACACAGACCCCCAACACGGGGCTCCAAACACAGAGCCCCGACACGGGGCTCCAGACAGAGGAACAGGGAAGGGAAGTCCCAGGTGATGGGAAAGGGGTGTCCCCAACGCTGGCTTTGCAGCAACCTTGAGAGTGCTTGGTCCAGACAGGAACAGGTGCACTGCTGGCTCAGGACAACGATGGCATGGAAAAAAAAGTTATCTGCGTTCAACCCCTGCCTCTGGCTCCAAATCCCAGCTTCCCGACCACACGGACCCCAGGAGTTGGTGGTGATGGCTCAAGTTAGGTCCCCACCACCCACGTCAGAGACCTGGATTGAGTTTGTGATCCCCAGCTTCCACCGTGGCCCAGCCCTGGCCGTTGCAGGCATGTGGGGAGTTAACCCATGGATGCAAGACCTCTCCCACCCTGTGCCACCTCTTTTTCTTTCTTCTTTAAATTAAGCGAGCACACAAGAAAGGATAGTAGAGACCCTCATTCCACTACTCAGCTCCGAGAGCGAGACTCAGCTGTCACAGCTCTGAGAACACTACGCATTGGCTCAAGCAAAATGTGTGACCTAGCAATACCGTTAGGGTGGCAAAAGGCCAAAGTGCCATCCCACAATGTAATACGTACTTTGAGTCTCCAAGAGCAGGGTACAGTACATCTGGCTACTGAACCCCTTTGTGGACTCGCGTGCTGTGGCCTGGCCTTCCTTGGGGAGGCATCAGTGGGGGGCATTGTCCACCCCACTCTCATGCTGCAGTCCCAACCCAGGCTGTGATGAGGGAATCATGCCGAGCAGGACACCTGTGTACGTCAACAAATGGGGCTCATCGGAGTCCTAAACCAACAACAACTTGCACCCTGAAGAAAGTAGAAGGCGTGGACGTGGGGTTTTAGTCTTCAGAGAAGCTTGGGATGGCACAGGAAGGGAGATAATAGAGACCCCTGTTCCAGGTAGGGACAAGGAGCCCGCGTGCTTAGAGATGAGGAAGTCAAGGTCAGACCTTGAGGGGCCACTGCAGTTTTTGCAGACCACAGAAGACGATGAAGTCAGTGTTTGCCCCGTGCATCCTGGCAGCTGCCATAGGAGAGGCTGGAGGTGTGAAGAGGCTGCAGGGGGAGACACCAGCTTGCCCGTGGGGGTGAGGAGCCCACCCAGGACGGCAGCAGCTGGTCTCCCGGAATCTCTGCTCCGACACAGTTTGCTCCCAAATGCACGCTCTTCTCAACATGCTGCACCCAGACAAGCCCATCCTCAGCCACCCCTGGACCACGTGCCGTCCGTGAGATGGACCCCGTTCCCGGGACACGGCCTCGACTCGGACGTCCCCCTAGGGTTTCCAAGGGCATTTGGGTGGCTCCGCAGCCCCTCCTTAGCCTCCCTGTTCTCGACAGGGCACAAGGCGCTCCACCTCTGAAATTCCAGCACCCCTCTCTCAGGCCCCAGCCTCCTATTCCAGTTTGCTTATATCCCTAACACCTGGTTTTCCAACCAGGACACCTGGTTCCTTGGAATTCGTGTCTTCTCCTCCTATTCTGCCCTCTCTTTCCTTTCCTGCACACTCGGGAGACTAGGTCAAGGCCCCTGCCCTTTCTCACAAGCTCCCTTCATAACACCTGCCCCTGGGCTTCTAAGATAACCCCTGGGACTGATGACCTCATGGTATTTTCCAGCTCCTGGTGGATCCAAAGCAGTCGTGGGTCTTTGGGTTTGCCCCATGCTCCGCCTTCCATGATCTCCACGAGCACTGTGACTTCTTCCCTTCCCCTTTAGCTCCTCCTACTTCTCAGTTTCTGGCTTCAGGTTCAAAGACAATCCCTCCGCCTCTGCCTTTGTCCATCTTTCCTCCCTCAATGTTTGCATCCACTCATTCAACACTGCCAGCCTCGTGACTGCCACCTTCTCTCCCTCCTTCTATTCTGGGCTCCTTGGAGGGGAAAGATGCCTGCGTTCCGTGTCTCCACTTCCATATCTCCCAGTCTTTCCTTATCGCAAACTTTCTGGACGTTTCTACCCCACTCAGCCAGGGAGTTACTCTCACCAAGGACTTCATCTCGCAGCTGCCAAGTCAATTGTGTGCCCTCAGTTCATTCCAACTTTATTCTTTGGTGCATTTGGTGCCATTCGCTTGGCTGAGCTCGCTCTCTCTCTCTCTCTCTCTCTGCCTGAACACCCTTCACCTGCTTCCCTCTGGTTCCTTTTAGGCAGTTTATTCTCTCGTGCACCTGCCATGGAGTCTCAGCAGGATGGAGGGCCCAGGAAGACTACACTCTGCCTCCCCCCACCGGGGCTTCCGCACAGCACGTCGCGCCACCTGACCCAGGAGCAGAGACCCTCACAGTGTGGCCCAAGCTCTACCCTCAGTGCCACCTGGCCCCTCTCCCTACCTCCTCCTCAGCTGCAGCGAAGTCTTCTCCGTATCCTCAGACTCTAGAAAAGCGAGTTAACTAATTATACTCAGGTTCAGAAATTCTCTTCAACCACAGGGCCCCCTCGGTTCAAAATCCCAGGGCACCCAGCCTACAGTGGACTTCTGGAAAACTCATTAGTTTCATTAAAGCAATAAAATTCTCATGTTTTTTAAATGGAGTGTGCATGCTCATTATGTAAGAAAATAAAAGAAACAAGCAATACAGGAAAATATGAGAATGAAATAAATCGCAAAAACCCTCAACCCACCCCAGCAATAACCAATGGCAATGTTTAATTATTATTTAGGTATTTGTTTGAGAGGCAGAGACAAACTAGACAAGATCAAGAGACTGGTTCCACCCACTGTTTCACTCCCTAAAGGCTCACAATAGCCAGGATTGGGCCAAGGCCAAATCCAGGAGCCAGGAACTCCATCCAGGTATTCCAAGTGGGTGGTTGGCACCCAGTATGCATTACCAGGAAGCTGAGCCGGGAGCCAGAGCTGGGAATTGAGCCTTTGTATGTTGACATGGATTGTGAGAGCCTCAAGTGCAAGGTTAAATGCCCACACCTGGTATTAATGTTTGATTTGATGTCAGACACACTTCTGTACACATAGCTTTGGGACTGTTGATATGTCCGTCTCTAGCACCAAGCAGTCAACTCTATGAGGGTCCCTGTGTATGAACGCCACATGAAGAAAGACTGACGTGTGTGTTGGGGGCACCCAGTCGACACGGCCCCCGGTACAGGAGCCCACCTTGCTACCATCAGCTTTTAGCGGAACCCTGAGATGCCCCAGCTCTCCCTCCGCGCACTGCCCCCCTTCCCGACCTGTTCTGCCCTGGAGTGGAGATTTGGCAGGTGAGTCTCTGCCAGCCCTTCTAATTACAGAGGAGCTGACAGGGTCGGGTGGAGACACGAGTATTTTTAGCTTGTGGTGAAGAGAAAGGAGATCAAGAGGGAAGATTTCTCTGGCGGAACTTTCCTGGGCTCATGCTCCTGGGTTGCACTGCCTCCCAGGGTCTTGAACTTGAAAAGTGTTGGGATGAGAGAGAAAGCAAGACAAAGCTACGGGAGGGCTGGTGGGAGGCGGGGAAAGTGGTTAACACGGCTGTCAGAGTATTTGTTTTGGAGAGGTTTGCAAAGCAGTGTGATGTGTTTACTGTTGGAGCGCTAACAAGAAATAGATACGGAGGCCGCGTGATGCTAACTGTCTTTGACATTGGTGATGGCCCTTTGGTTGGAACAAATTCAGCCAGTGCCGCAATGGATTAGCTCAGGCGTCTGTTGTCCCAGGAGCCGCCCCTTGCAAATGTTCCAACGCCGAGTCGGCTCATCTGTCTGCCCATTGATTTGTGTGAAGGCAGATGGTTGTGGGAGCATAAGGCAGGAAGGGCCCTGCGAGGGTGCGGGACTGAGGGGTGCTGAGCTTGAGGCTGGCTGATGGGACCCAGTTCCAGACCCTTCTAACAGGTGCCTGTGGCTGTCAGGTGCATCACGGGACAGTGACTCACTCCAACCTGCCAATGCCACTCAGTGAAACTTCACAGCCAGGCGTGCCCATTGTACAGACGAAGCACTGAGGCACACAGACATGACGTGGCCCAATATCAGTCCTGCAGGTCAGTGGCTGATCCAGTACCATGGCTGTCCCCCATGACCTGCCTCTGTCATTGCAACCTGCTCCTTGGGAAAGGAGACCAAAGCTGCTTCTCTCTGGTGAACTGGGCAAAGGCCACGTGGCCCATCTCCCTCCCTCCTTCTCTCTCTCTCTCTCTCTCTCTCTCTCTCTCTCTCCCCATGTGAGCCTGCAGGTACTCCAGGTCCTGCCCTCAGTATCCATGCAAGCACAGGGATTCCATCCAACTCGGGGATCTGGGGAGTAAGCTAACTCTACCCCCTATAATTAGAAGAATGACATATTCTGTGTTTTCCAAGACTTGGTATTCTTCAAATGGTTTCAAATGCAGTTGATAGCGCTGGCACATTTCACAGATGACAACCCAGTACCACCCATGCAGACTCAAGCCGAGGTTCTTGTGGGAAAGGGGGCCCAGGTTCACGGATAGTGTCTTCTATGGCCATGGCTGGAGTGGTTGTGGGTTGGCTTGAGAAAAGCATGCAGTAGGGTCACATCAAAAGCACATTCAAATCACCCAAGTGCAATGAATTCAACTTCCCTAGAAATGAAAAGGAAAAGCTATATGTTCAACCAACACATCGGCCTGGGTGAAGGGTGATGGGCTCCAAACCGCTCACACGTCTCCTGGTCTGATCATCTTCCTCCCCTGAATGGGAGCGATGCTACTGGAAAGAAATAGCTAGCATTTGCCTATAGCAGACAGAGGTCCGTCCACACAGGATCCATCATTTTTATCGGATGTGCCGTCCAGGTGTCATGGGCGAGCCCTGGACGGATGGGAAATTGCCAGCTTGACCATTCCCTGCCTTAGGCCTCACTGGAGACAGGAATCAGAACCACATGCATTCCCCAGAGCCAAGTGCTGGTAAAATGCATCTGCCGTGTTGTTCTTCCGAGTTCTCAAATCTATCTTTCCCCTCCACCTCGTGGCCACCTGCATCTGTGATCTCTTTAAAGCAGGGCTGATGTCTGTCGCGGATTGCTTTCAAAGAACCAGCTTGGGAAGTCGATTTAGAGAAAGGTATCTTGAATTTTAAAAATCATTCTTTAGGCCGGCGCCACGGCTCACCTGCCTAATCCTCTGCCTGCGGCGCCGGCACCCCGGGTTCTAGTCCTGGTTGGGGAGCCGGATTCTGTCCCGGTTGCTCCTCTTCCAGTCCAGCTCTCTGCTGTGGCCCGGAAGGGCAGTGGAGGATGGCCCAAGTGCTTGGGCCCTGCACCAGCATGGGAGACCAGGAGGAAGCACTTGGCTCCTGGCTTCGGATCGGCGCAGTGCCAGCCGTAGCAGCCATTTGAAGGGTGAACCAACGGAAGGAAGACCTTTTTCTCACTCTCTCTCTCTCTCTCTCTCTCTCACTGTCTAACTCTGCCTGTCAAAAAAAAATCATTCTTTAAAAAAAATCACACGTTTGCTGGCCTTATAGGCAGCATTTTTCTTGCAGTTGTAAGCGCTGTTGTCGTGTGTCTAAAGGAAACCCACGCCCGCCACCGACTGCCAAACCTCCGGGACATGGCCGCACTCCAGCCTGGCGGGCAAGGCCCTTCACGCACTGGCCTTGTTCTGTTCTTCAGGCTCGCCGCCCACACACTGCCACAAGCACGCCCTTGTTCCGTGTCCCACACGCACCAGGCTTCCGATCCCGCCTCCTCCACTGCTTGCTGTTCGCTGCTGGTGAGTGAGTGATTCAGACTCCCAGAGCCAACTCAAATGTCATCTCTTTGTGAGGCTGAATTCACCATCCCGGGGTCTGTTCTTGTGCCCATTTCTGATGTCAGGGGTGGGGGGCTGCATTACTGGCTGCGTTATTGGGGGAGGTTGAAATGCCTTTTCCACGCCCGCACCACCTGCGGGCAGCACACGGAGCTCCCACTCTTCATCCCAGCAGCCCAGGGCTAACCCTCAGCAACACAGGGTAGGGTGGGCGGATGCGGGCCTGGGGCGCCTCTCTACTGCTGTGACTCTCTCCAGGTACTTCCGCGGGAGTAAAGATCAGAGACAGCTATTCGGCAGGGGCTGCCCGCCCTACTTCCGCTGAAAGCAAACAGTCTCTCTCCCAGCAGAACACCCGAGTTCCCTATGCCCCACCCCCAGCTCGCGGGTCCCTCTCCTCCCCTCCTGGGAAACCCCACTGGGGCACCTCCTTGCTGAGAGGAGTGAGGACAGAAACTTCAACTACTCCCAGTAGTGATTAGGTTGAAGCACCAAACGCTTTGGATTTTACGCCATTTAAACCCGTCATTGCACTTAGGGATAGCACGCTACCAGACGCAGCCTCTCCAACATTTACACACACCCACAGGGATGCAGAGAAAAGATGAGAACTCGCAGCCAGCAGAACAGAAAGAGCTTTGGAGAGCAGGAGAGGAAATGTACTGGGGGGGGTGAGGGTGGTGTACTGGAGGTGGGGGGTGGGGGGGTGGGGTGGTATACTGAGGGTGGTGTACTGAGGGTGGGGGTGGTGTACTGGCGGTGGGGTGGGGGTGGTGTACTGGGGTGAGGGTGGGGGTGGTGTACTGAGGGTGGGGGTGGGAGTGGTGTACTGGAGGTGGGGGTGGTGTACTGGGGTGGGGGGTGGGGGGGTGGGGGTGGTGTACTGGAGGTGGGGGTGGTGTACTGGGGTGGGGTGGGGGTGGGGTGGTGTACTGGGGGTGAGGTGGGGGTGGTGTATTGGAGGTAGGGGTGGGGGTGGTGTACTGGGGGTGAGGTGGAGGTGGGGGTGGGGGTGGTGTACTGGAGGTGAGGTGGGGGTGGGGTGGTGTACTGGAGGTGGGGGTGGTATACTAGGGGTGGGGGGGTGTACTGGAGGTGGGGGTGGGGGGGTGTACTGGGGGTGAGGTGGGGGTGGTGTATTGGGGGTGGGGTGGTGTACTGGGGGTGAGGTGGAGGTGGGGGTGGGGGTGGTGTACTGGAGGTGAGGTGGGGGTGGGGGTGGTGTACTGGAGGTGGGGGTGGGAGGGTATACTGGGGGTGAGGTGGGGGTGGTATACTGGGGGTGAGGGTGGTGTATTGGAGGTGGGGGTGGGGGTGGTGTACTTGGGGTGAGGTGGGGGTGGTATACTGGGGGGGTGTACTGAGGGTGAGGTGGGGGTGGTGTACTGGGGGTGAGGTGGGGGTGGTGTATTGGAGGTAGGGGTGGGGTAGTGTACCGGGGGTGAGGTGGGGGTGGTATACTGGGGGGTGGGGGGGTGCACTGGGGGTGGGGGGGTGGAGAACCTAGCCACCTGTGCTGTAGGATGCACCACGCTCTGTGCCCTAGGAAGCGAGGGCTCCTGCTTTTCACTTGAGAAGACATTTCATGCTTCCCCCACTGCCTGTGCTCTGCATCTACGCCAAACATAGATCGGAGGATTCCCCCTGGTGCTGCTCTGTGCTTCGGCCAGGGACCCACTGCCTGGTCAGCTTCTCCTCCTCTCGACCACCTGCCTTAAGCCCTGCCCTTTCTGCACCTTCCCGGTAAGCAGCTCTTGGAGAACCCTGGTCAGAGGGGAGGGCAGCTCGAAAACGTGCTGCCTTGCGGGTTCCGTCCAGTCAGCTTCTCCGAGGACAGCCACAGGCGCTTCCTCCCAGGTTCCGTCCAATCAGCTTCTCCGAGGACAAGCCACAGGTGCTCCCTCATGGGTTCCGTCCAATCAGCTTCTCCCTGGACAAGCCACAGGTGCTGCCTCCCGGGTTCCGTCCAATCAGCTTCTCCCTGGACAAGCCACAGGCGCTCCCTCACGGGTTCCATCCAGTCAGCTTCTCCGAGGACAAGCCACAGCAGGTAAACTGCAGCTAGCATGTGGCTCCTTTAGACTCAAGACTGAATCCACCAAGCCAACCAACAACCTCGTGTATGGAGACAAGAGCGTTAGGCCTCCCACACCAAGCAGACAGAGGACACAGCCAGGAAACAACAGAAAAATAGATTTTTAGCTTGTCTGAAGATGGATAGAGAAAAGACTTCAATAACGGAAATTTTCTATTGAGAAATAGGCTAGCAGCATCTGAAGGACTGAGAAGAAGAACACATCACAGATAAAGGATCACCTCCAGGCATCAGAAGAAAACTTCTGGAAGCTTGTACCCTCAGCGGAGTGAAACAAAGCGTTACTCTTCTCTGAAACAGGATGAAAAGAACTTGAGCTTAAAAAGACAATGGGAGGTACGGGGAAATGGATAAAATACAGAAATTACTACACATTTTCTTCTCGCATTTTAATGGGTTAGAGGTGGATGCTTTATTAAAAAAACATCTTTCAAAGTACTTTTGAGGTGTCAAGGAAAGAACATCTCCAAGAGGGTGAGCGATGAGAGAAATTGATTTAAGGTAAGTAGCCCTGGGGAGAGACACACAGCCAGCCTTGCTCTGCGGTAGATTTCTCCTATCTGCTTGAAAATCATGAGCTATCTTTTTTTTATTATTTTTTTTAATTATTATTATTTTTTAGACAGTCAGAGTGGACAGTGAGAGAGAGAGAGACAGAGAGAAAGGTCTTCCTTTGCCGTTGGTTCACCCTCCAATGGCCGCCGTGGCCAGCGTGCTGCGCTGATCCAAAGGCAGGAGCCAGGTGCTTCTTCCTGGTCTCCCATGGGGTGCAGGGCCCAAGCACTTGGGCCATCCTCCACTGCGCTCCCTGGCCACAGTAGAGAGCTGGCCTGGAAGAGGGGCAACTGGGACAGAATCCGGAGCCCCAACAGGGACTAGAACCCGGTGTGCCGGCGCCGCTAGACGGCAGATTAGCCTAGTGAGCCACAGCGCTGGCCTTCCTGCTTGAAAATCAGAGAGTCCCACACTTGCAGCCCTGTGCTGAGCGTGGAAAATGAACCTAGCAAACTGGGGTCACTTCAGGAGCTGCCGGGTCAGAAGTGTCCTTGACTTCCCAGAAGCAGCACACAAAGATTCATTCTGGCTAAAAATAACGCCACGAGAGGTTCTCGGTAAACCCACAGGCCCGGTTCACACAAATATGACTTCACAACCAAGAACATCTCCCAGCTCAAGAGGGAACAAGCTATCCTGACCAACGCTCCGCAGAAATAAAAACGGAGTACATTGCAAGAGCCATAAGAGGAAAGCTACAAAACTCCGAGGGAAGGTATCAAAGAACTAACCACATGGAGAGATGCCATGTTTGGACAGAAAGACTCGATACTGTCAAGATTTGAATTCTTCCAGCTCAACCTGTAGATCCGATGCTGTTCCAATCAAAATCCCTCCAGTTTGTTTTGTTGCTATTTATAAGCTGATTCTATAGTGCACGTGGACATGCAGACGACTCAGAGTAGCCAACGTGATACTGTACACGGACAAGGTCACAGGACTAACGTCACCAAACTTCAAAACTTACTACAAAGCAACAACAATAAGAAGACAGGGCAGAATTTGGCAAACGCATGGTCAATAGATCAGGGGAACAGAAGAGAGGACCCAGAAGTACATACCCACAAATACAGTCATCTTGCTTGTGACAGGGAGCAGAGGCAATGGAGAAAAGGTGGTCTTTACAGACACGGTGGTAGAACCAGACGTTTGTGCAAAGAGAAAAATGCATCTAGACACAGACTTTATATGTTTCACAAAAAATAACTCAAAATGCATCATGGATCTAAATATAAGATATAAAACTCTAAGCCCCCTAAAAGATAACATAGGAGAAAAGCAAGATGATGTTGGATTTGTTGATGACTTTTTAAATACAGCACCAAGACCATAATCCATGGAAGAAATAGCTAAGATGCTGGACTTTATTAAAATTAAAAATTTCAGATCAGCACTGTAGCATAGTGGGCTAAGCCTCCGCCTAGCACTGGCATCCCATATGGGTGCTAGTTCATGTCCCAGCTGCTCCTTTTCCGATCCAGCTCTCTGCTGTGGCCTGGGAAAGCAGTAGAAGATGGCCCAGGTCTTTGGGCCCCTGCAACTGCATGGGAGACCCGGAAGAAGCTCCTGGCCCCTGGCTTTGGATTTCACAGCTCTGACCATTGAGGTCATTTGGGGAGTGAACCAGAGGAATGGAAACCTCTCTCTCTCTCTCTCTCTCTCTCTCTCTCTGGCCCTGCCTCTCTCTGTAACTCTGTCTTTCAACGAAATAAAATAATTTTAAAAATCCAGCAGTCACACTCCTCCATATTTACCCAAAAGAGTTTAACACTTGTGTCCACATAACAACTGTGTGTGGGTGTTTATAACAGCTTTATTCACAACTGCCAACACTTCGAAGCAACCAAGATGCCCTGGGGTAGGGACAGGGATTAACAAACTGTGGACGCCCAGACAACGGAGTGCTATTCATTACTGCAAAGAAAGCTATGGAGCCGCAGAAAGACACGGAGGCACGGTAAGTGTGTGTTGTTGGGAGAAAGACGCAGATCTGAAAAGAATGCATCCAAATGACACAAAAAGGATGAGAACCGTAAGAAGGTAAGGGGTCGCCGGGGCTAGGGGATGGAGGGATGAAGAGGCAAAGCCCAAGGGGGTGTGACAGCAAAGAAACCGCGTTGTGTGATGCCACGTGGTGGCCGCGTGTCTTTGTACATTTGTCAAAAGCTGTGGACGGGGACCCTGCTGTCAACAACAGCCTTTGAATGACAGTGACACGGCCGTGTAGGCTCATCAGTAGTAAGAGAATGACCAGTCTTGCTCTGGATTTGAGATTGGGAGAAGTGGTGTGGACAAGGGAGCAGGGCTTGCGTGGGTATCTCTGCTTGATTTCCCTGTGAATCTGAAACTTCTCAAATACCGCAAAATCACTTTTTTAAAAAAAAGATTGTGTTTAAAACAGAATCTAATTATAAATTATCTTCAAGAGATACATTTAGAATGACTCAGAAAACCTAAAAATAGAAGAGCAAACAGGTATCAAGTTAACATGAACAAAAAGAATGTAGTGATTATATGATTACTATTAGAATGTACTCAAAGAAACATGCACTAGAACAAGATAAAAAGCCAAAAATCCGCAGTTCAGATAAAACAATGCAAAACGTCTATGTTTTGAGTAACATCAATAACAATATTAGGAAATTTAAAAGCCACATCAACGTTGAACAATAAAGGTGCTATTGAATTAAGTAATGTGTGTGTCATTAAAAATGATAGTATAAATATTTAATAATCTGAGAAAACGCCTAAAATCTGGAGAAACCTATGCTGTTCTGTTGCTTTTGTTAGCTCCTGTGGGATAGATAACGCCATCATCGGAGGAAAAAGCATGCTTTTGTGTCTTCTACAATGCGAATGCTTTTCTTTCTTTTTCTTGTCTTATTACACTGGTGAGGGCTCCGTACAATGTGTAATACAAGAGATGAGAGTTAACATTGCCTCCTTTCTGATCTGAGGAGCCTTAGTCTAAGGTGCAGTTGTGTTACACAGAGATGGTTTCACCTGGGGACAGTGTCCCCTGCTGGAGGGGCTGGCTCCAGCTCCTGGCTCCGCCTCTTGCCAGGGCAGACTGGGAAGCAGCAGTGGCAGCTCAAGGAACTTGGTTCCCGCCACCATGTGGGAGCCCTGGGTTGTATTTCTGCCTCTGCGCTTTGCCCATGGCCCAGCCCATGTAGACATTTCTGTAAGAAACTAGCAGGTGGGAGTACCTCCCTCCCCCCACCACCCCACTCAAGCTCTCCCTGCAGCCCACATAAAACATTTTCTTTAATTAGTTAGAACCTTCAGAGCCTTCTGTTTAAACTTTGTGAAACAACATGAGACCCAGCGTTTAGGTCCAATTTTTCTTCATTAATGAAGCAAAACTCTCCTGAGTATTCTAGCCAACGCTAAGTGAACTGGGCACAGAGTTTGGTTTTTGTTGGTGGTGTTGTCTTTTTTTTTTTTTTTTTTTTTTTTTTTTACTATTTCTGGTGGAAATAAGACTAATCATGGCCCTAGTGAGCTTTGACATTTTTAGTTGGCGTTGCTCGTTTGGCTCTTTTAGGTCATTCTTCCTCCGGCTTCCATAGCTTGCATGTTCACGTGTGTTCATCAGCTGAAGGCTCAGCACTGACATGAGAAGACTCTTCAGAACATTCTTCTTCCCGCCCCTTACATGCGTGTGCACTCAAGCACACGGATAGGCTGCACTCGCTCTCTCTCTCTCTCTCTCTCTCTGCCACTCTTTCCTGCCTAGCAAACGTCCCTGATCTAGCTTCACTGGCATCCGCCGCAGGCCAGGTCTAAGTCCTCCAGCCGGGGGGAGTCCTGGGCTCCTTTGGGTGCTGTGGCCTGAACTCCCTGTGCAGGTGGTGCACTGAGGGACCATGCGCTCACACCGTGTGTGTGCCATTTCTCAGGGTCCATTACCCTTGGTTGCCTGATGTCCAGTCTTGAAAAGGACACACACACACACACCCCACACACACGCACACACGCACACACACACACCACACATACACACACCACATGTACCCCACACACCACACACACACACACACCACACACACCACACACACACACATACACACCACACACACACACCACACACACACCACACACATACACACCACACACACATACCACACACACACCACACACACACCACACACACCACACACACACATACCACACACACCACACACACACACACCACACACATACACACCACACACACATACCACACACACACTACACACACACCACACACACCACACACACATACCACACACACATACCACACACACACCACACACACACACCACACACACACATACCACACACATACCACACACACGCACACCACACACACACCACACACACACCACACACCACACACACACACCACATGCACCACACACACACCACACACACACACCACACACACACACACACCCCACACACACGCACACACACACACCACACATACACACACCACATGCATCACACACACACCACACACAACCACACACACACGCACACCACACACACACCACATACACACACACGCACACCACACACACACACCACATGCACCACACACACGCCACACACACACACCACACACACATACACACCCCACACACATGCACACACACACCACACATACACACACCACTTGCATCACACACACACCACACACAACCACACACACATGCACACACACACACCCCACACACACACCATACACACACCACACACACACACACCACACACACATAGCACACACAACCACACACACACGCACACGCACACACCCCACACACACACCACACACACACACCACACACACACACACATCACACACACATACCACACACACACACATCACACACACATACCACACACACACACACACACACAGATAGCATTCCCTCTTCGCATTCGTCTCAGTAGGCAGAGAAGTCAGGGCCCTGTTTTTCTATCTTGCCAGAAGGAGAGATCCTGATTGTCATAAATTTATTCTGCAAGATATATAAGCTCTTTAGAAGCCAGGCCAAGGAAATTTATGTCAAAGTAATTTTATATCTGAGCCTCTGAGAAAGATAAACACAGTGGGGGGGAGGGGGAGATTCTGAGAGAAGTAGGTTTCCTGGTACACATATTAGGACTACTTAAAACAGAAGAAACGAAATCAAAAACAAGGCAGCTTGTGAAGGACACCATTAAGAAATCTAGTGTTGGTGACAAAATGGGGGGAATGTGTCCAGTGCGTAAAATCGAGAAGATGGCCTGTGACTCCAGTTTCACTCTCTAGCAACCGTTAGCTGCCGTGGCCACAGAACACTAGGAATGTGCTTGTTCAAGTTGAAGCATAAAATTCACAACAGCTACTGAGGACATGTGAAGAAAACCCTGGCTGATTGCATGTTGAAATGATAACATTTCAGCCATATTGGGCTAAGCAAAATAGATTATTATTTAAAAAAAACGCTTTTGTTGGTCTCTTTTCCCTTTTGTAGCAATGGCTACTAGAACATTTTGATGTTTGCGTGTCGCTCATGTTGTGAGCTGATTTAGGATGTACAAAGAATGCTGAAAAGTCACCAAGGAAAAGACGATGAACTGCAGTGGACGTAAAGAGGCGATTTATAGCAGGAGAAATCCAAAACACGGTGTGAGTGTCTGCTCGGAATAATTAAGAATAAGTTAGGCACAAGCTAAAGCAGCCGGAGAGGTACGGATCGGCCAAGGTGGGAAAACTGGATAATGCCAAGAGTTTATGGGGATACGGAGAATGAGGAGGTCTTAGCGCCACCGGTAGAGGTGTGGACAGGTGCAGCTGGTCTGTGGAACAGCCTGCCAGTGCCCAAATACACACACACACACACACACACACACGTATGCCTGTGCATATGTAGTGGCCCAAACTCCAGGCGATGTGTGTGCCTCAGAAAAACCATTCCACTCCAAAGGGGCACATCTATAGGGACGCTCACTGCAATGTTATTTGCGGTATCCCATAAGTAGCGGCCACCCGGGAGTGTTCCGGTGGGGAAGGAAGACCCCCTGTATGTGGCATTACTCACCATAGAGCACCATGAAGCAGCTGGAGGCAGTAGATTTTATCTTAAGGACACAATGGATGGGAAAGAAGGTATAAAACAATGTGTGTGTGCACACCAACAATACCCAGCCCCAAGAACATGTCCCTGCACAGAGTTAGACATGAGGTCCATTAGAATGTGGTGGTCTAGAGGGCGGGGAATGGCAGCAGGGCTTAGGTATGAAGGAGAAACAACAAACTTGTGTGTACAAACGTGCACACGTAAAATGGTGCATTGCAGAATGGGGACTTTATAACAAGCTCGCACTCTGCGTCTTTGGTGGGGAGAAGAGCGGGCAGTCTTTCTTTGGCCATTTGAAGAAACGACAAGGAAGAAGGACCCTGTTTATCTGAATTTCCCCGCATCCAATACAAGGGCAGCACACCGAGTTACGAATCTGGATTGTGCAGACAGAAACACAGCTGTGTGTCAGATAGACGAGCTCTGCTCCGGCACTAAGTTCTCAGGACAGCCTCTGCCTTGGACTGGCCCAGGGGCCTGGATGCTGTGCCCAAGACGAACTTAGACGAGGGGACGTGGCAGGCGACGGGAGGTGGTGGGTAGAGGAGGAAGAAACGTGGAGGGAGAGGAAAGACAGGGCCCAGGGCTCTCCAGCCCCCAATTCAACCACGCTGATCTACAGGCATTAAGTTCCCACATAAACTTTGATTTGAAGAAAAGACTCTGGCAAGAAATGGGAGCCACTCTCCCGGGCCTTTATGTTAGATACTAAACAGGAGGCTGAAGAGTATCTCCAGTGGCACTTAGTCGGAGTTGCAGAGGATTCTTCATATGCCTGCTTCCTTTATCAACACTACGTGGCAACTCGGGGCATGATATTAGATCACTGGTCCCTGAACAGGCAGTTCTATGGGCAGCTAACGTGATAGAGTGCAGTGTGTGTCTTCCTGGAAACAGCGCTCACTAGAGAGTAGAGCTTAGAGAATCCAAGAGAATGATGGGTAATGTCCCTTGGACTCGCTCTGCAAGGTCCTTGTCACGCTGCTTCCAGGAGATTCAGTGACCAGGCAAGTGCCCCGGGCTGCAGGTACACTCAGCTGTTGACTGGAGGGGAGCCATCTATTTTAAGCACATTGAAAAATGAAACAGGCACACACACACACACATACACACGCACACATGCACACACACAACCTGACTGGTATTCTTCCCTCCGTGGAGTCCTCTCCCCTCACTCCCCCCAGCACACCGACACGGCCAACCCCGTTACACACAAAGCCCCGCCCACCTGCAGGCTACTGGGTGCCAACGCAACTAAATCAGCCTGCGACATCCGCTAGGGATCTGAAGCAGCTTTGCATCTTCACGAGTACTGAAGTGGTGACTGAGCTGAAACACGTCTCAGAAAACGGTGAGGGTTTCACCTAGGAAATGTTGACGCGTAGGATGCTGAAAATCTCCTAAGTGAAAAAAAAAATGTGGGGCCGGCGCTGTGGCATAGCGGATAAAGCTACTGCCTGCAGTGCTGGCATCCCATATGGGCGCCGGTTCCAGTCCTGGTTGCTCCACTTCTGATCCAGCTCTCTGCTGTGGCCTGGGAAAGCAGTGGAGGATGGCCCAGGTCCTTGGCCCCTACACCCACGTGGGAGACCTGGAGGAAGCTCCTGGCTCCTGGCTTCAACTGTTGTGGCCATTTGGGGAGTGAACCAGTGGATGGAAGACCTCTCTCTCTCTCTCTCTAACTCTGACTTTCACATAAATAAATCTTTTTAAAAAATGCATCTAAGGACTGGTGTTGTGGGTGATGTAGGTAAAGCATATCAGAGCGCTGATTAAAAGTCCCAGCTGCTCCACTTCCAATCCAGCTCCCTGCTAATATGCCCGGGAAAGCAGCCGATGGTGGCCTGAGTGCTTGGGCCCTTGCCATCCACATGAGAGAACTGGATGGGGTTCTGCACCAGAAACTAGGTATGGTGGTCAGCTCAGGCTGCTCTAGCACCTGGAGGAACTCCTAAAAGACGGAAATTCACTCCACTCCGTTCTGCAGGCTGGTTGTTCCAGCCAGGACGCCACACGGCTGGGTTCTGGTGAGGGCCGTCTTCTGGATCAGACTGCCAACCTCTAGGTGCAGGCACACTAGACAGAAAGAGGGGAAAAAGAACTCTCAGGTCTCTTTTGGAGGGGCCCTGAGCCCACTCCCAGGGGTGCCACCTCCTACTTCCTTCACATGGGAAGCTAAGTTTGCACATGAACCAGGAAGGACAAACACTCAGTCAAAACCGCCGGGCGCCTTACACAACAGAAATGTATTGTCGCACAGTTCTGCACACTAAAAGTCCAACAGCAGAGTATTGGCAAGGTAGCGTCCTCCTGCGGCCGGCAGGAAGAAGCTGCTACCTGCCTCTCCCTTGGCTTCCGATGGTTTTCTGGCAATCTCTGGCTGCCCTTGGCTTCCAAGAACATCACCGAAACATCTGCCTTGACCGTCACATGAACTTCCCCAGAGGGCATGTCTGCGTCCCCATTTCCCACCCCCATGGGACACCAGTCAGGTCAGACCCCATCTTCTCTCCAGGACCTCTGGAAAGCAGCCATCTACAAATCAGGCCGTATCCTGAGATGTGGGCTAGGACTTCAACACACTGATTTTGGAAGGCAAGACTCAGTCTCTGGTGGAGGCTATACGCATAGTGAATTGGCTATCTCCCAAAGGCACAACACACTCACACACAGCGCACATGAAAACCTGCTTAAGCAGAAAGCCGCGTTCTCGGTGAGCTGTGAAGTCAGAAACCGGTGTGCAGGACTGTCTATGAGGCTGGAGACTGAAGGGGGACATCTCCTAACAGAAGGAGTCATGGCAAAGGCGGCACACGATTCTCCGCAAAATCCTGCCTTCCCTCTGAACACGCGTTGGGTGAGGCTCCAAGAAATTCTGCTGGTTCACTCCCCAAATGGCTACAACAGCTAGGGCTGGGCCAGGAGCAGGGAACCTCATCTGGGCCTCCCATGTGGTGCAGGGGCCCAAGCACTTGGATCGTCTCCTGCCATCTTCTCAGGTGCATTAGCAGGGAGCTAAGGGGTAAGAAGTGGAGCAGCCAGGACACAAAATGGCCCTCGTGTGGGATGCTGGCATCACCGGCAGATGGCCTAACCCTTGTGCCACAATGCCAGCTCCAGACTCACCAAATTTAGGTATGCTTTGTAAACCCAGATGGCTTTCTATTGAAACCCCAGCAGGGCCGGCACCGTGGCTCACTAGGCTAATCCTCCGCCTTGCGGCGCAGGCACACCGGGTTCTAGTCCTGGTCAGGGCTCCAGATTCTGTCCCGGTTGCCCCTCTTCCAGGCCAGCTCTCTGCTGTGGCCTGGGAGTGCAGTAGAGGATGGTTCAAGTGCTTGGGCCCTGCACCCCCATGGGAAACCAGGAGAGGCACCTGGCTCCTGCCTTCGGATCAGTGTGATGCGCCGGCCGCAGCGCGCCGGCCGCAGCGGCCATTGGAGGGTGAACCAACGGCAAAGGAAGACCTTTCTCTCTCTCTCTCTCTCTCTCTCTCACTGTCCACTCTGCCTGTCAAAAAAAAAAAAAAAAAAGAAAAGGAAGGAAGGAAGGAAGGAAGGAAGGAAGGAAGAAAGAAAGAAAGAAAGAAAGAAAGAAAGAAAGAAAGAAAGAAAGAAAGAAAGAAAGAAAGAAAGAAAGAGCTTTCACTCAAGAGTAAGAAAGGGCTGGGGCTGAGATAAGAGGAGCCAGGCAATTGCCTTGGGTGTAAATAAGAAGATGGGGCCAGTGCTGTGGCATAGGGAGGGGAGCCACTGCCTGCAGTGCCAGCATCCCATGTGGGCGCAGGTTCGAGACCCACATGCTCCACTTCCAATCCAGCTCTCTGCTGTGGCCTGGAAAGAAGCAGAAGTTGGCCCAAGTCCTTGGGTCCCTGTACCCATGTGGGAGACCCGGAAGAAGCTCCTGTCTCCGGATCAGCTCAGCTCCAGCCATTGCAGCCATCTGGGGAGTGAACCAGCAGATGGAAGACCTCGCTCTGTCTCTACCTCTCTCTGTAACTCTGTCTTTCAAATAAATAAAAATTAAAAAAAAATTTAAGGTGCCAAAAATTTGAGGAAAGTAACGTGGTAATGCAGAATGTTCATAATTCAAAATGAATGCAAAAGAAAACAATGAAGTAAAAAAAAATCAAAATTGTAAATAAGGGCAGTGTCAATAGCAGTGTCACACCAAGCCCCATTAAACCAGAAATAAGTGGAAAACAGCAATAATATTAATCCTCTCTTTATTTAAAACTTTTGCCAGCAAAAATGAGCAACAAACAGTCAAAATGTTTCCAAATATGAATAACATAACCATAGATCCAAGCAGCTCAGGAAAACCCACAAAAATAACTACAAAGAAAACCTCACTGAGATGCTTCATAACAAAACTACTGGGAAAAATATATAGCAAAAAAATATCTGAGAGGAAGCCAGAGATAAAGACTCATTGCATACAGGGGAATAGTAATGAGAGTAACAGCTGACCTCTCATTAAAAGGAACAGAGGCCAGAAAACAACAAAAGGTAGCTTTAAAGTGCTGAAAGGAAAAAGTAGCATCAGCCTGGATTCTATATCAAGTGGGAAAACGCTCAAAACTGAAGATAAGGGCAGATATCTGGCACAGCAGTTAAGACGCTGCCTGGGAGGCCGGTGCTGTGCTGTAGTGGGCTAAGTTTTCACCCGCAGTGCCAGCATCCCATGTGGGTGTCTGTTCAAGTCCCAGCTGCTCCACTTCTGATCCAGCTCTCTGCTGTGGCCTGAGAAAGCAGTAAAAATGGCCCAAGTGCTTGGGCCCCTGCACCTACGTGGGAGACCCGGAGGAAGCTCCTGCTCCTGGCTTCGAATCAGCCCAGCTCTGGCTGTTATGGCCAACTGGGGAGCAAACCAGTGGATGGAAGACCTTTCTGTCTGTCTTTCCCTCTCTCCGTCTGTAACTCTACCTCTTAAATAAATAAATGAAATCTTAAAAATAACGAAGGGTGGGGGGGAAGAAGATGCCTAATGAAGTTGGACATCTTTTCATCTACTTCTTCGATCTCTGCATGGTCTGTTCATATCTTCGGTCCCTTTTTAAGTTGGATGGCTTGCTTTTTAGTATTGAATTTTGAGAACCATTTATGTGTTCTAGAAGGTACTTCAAAAAGGTCATGGAAATGGAATCAATAGATAAAGCATATTGGTGGAAAAATTTAAAATGCATGCACATGAGCGGTCTTCAAAAATTCATGGAAAATATATTATGAAAAATGCATTGATTTCAAAACTCCTTTACACCAAAATAAAGTTACCTTTTTTTTTTTTTTTTTTTGACAGGCAGAGTGGATAGTGAGAGAGAGAGACAGAGAGAGACAGAGAGAAAGGTCTTCCTTTTTGCCGTTGGTTCACCCTCCAATGGCTGCTGCAGCCAGCGCACTGCGACCGGCACATCGCGCTGATCCGAACCGAAGGCAGGAGCCAAGTGCTTCTCCTGGTCTCCCATGGGGTGCAGGGCCCAAGCACATGGGCCATCCTCCACTGCACTCCCGGGCCACAGCAGAGAGCTGGCCTGGAAGAGGGGCAACCAGGACAGAATCTGGTGCCCCGGCCAGCACCGCAGCTCACTAGGCTAATCCTCCGCCTTGCGGCGCCAGCACACTGGGTTCTAGTCCTGGTCGGGGCGCCGATTCTGTCCCGGTTGCCCCTCTTCCAGGCCAGCTCTCTGCTGTGGCCAGGGAGTGCAGTGGAGGATGGTCCAAGTACTTGGGCCCTGCACCCCATGGGAGACCAGGAGAAGCACCTGGCTCCTGCCATCGGATCAGCGCGGTGCGCCGGCCGCAGCACGCCGTCCTCGGCAGCCATTGGAGGGTGAACCAACAGCAAAGGAAGACCTTTCTCTCTGTCTCTCTCTCTCACTATCCACTCTGCCTGTCAAAAAAAAAAAAAAAAGAATCCGGTGCCCCGAGAGGGACTAGAACCCGGTGTGCCAGCGCCGCAAGGCAGAGGATTAGCCTATTGAACTGTGGTGCCGGCCTATAAAGTTACCTTTTAATTTTACTTTTCCACAAACATTCTGAGGCACTCTTAGATGGTTCAGACGTATTTCCTCCCATCTGGAGCCTGTCTTTTTCATTCTCTAACACATCTTTTAAAGAGTAGAGTGTTTCATTTTGAAAAGATTCAGTTTACCAATATTTCTGTCTATGGCTTATGCTTTTGAGGCCAAGTGTCACAACTCTCTATGTGGCAGTCTTTAAAGGTGTTCTCTGGGGCTTTTCTAAAGGTTTTTAAGCTTTACAATTTACATTGAAATCCATGATCCATTTTGAGTGAGTTTTGTATAAAGTAAGATGTTTATGTCTAAGCTTATTAATTTTTTCCTTTAGCTGACAAATTGTCCCAGCATCTTTGTTGCACAGGCTGTCTATACACCATTAAATTGCCCTTTAATTTTCATCAAAAGCCAGTTTAGTGTATTTGTGTGGGTATATTTCTGAGTTTTCTAATCTATTTCTATGAGTCTGTATCCCCACTAATATCACAAAACCACTATTAATGAACTTACACAATCTTGCAAACTGTTCCCTCTGATTTTATTTTTCTTAAAATTGTTTATTTATATTTATTTTGTATTTCCATATGTATTTAAGAACAATTTTATGTATATATACAAAAACCCTGCTTTAAAACTGTAAGTGAATTTGGGGAGAATTTGTACCTCTCTCATGTTGAGTCTTCCAATCCATGAACATAGTATGCCTCTCCATTTACTTAGATCTTCTTTGATTTCTTTCGTTAGTATTTTATGGTTTTCAGCATGCAGATCCTATATATATTTTATAAGATTTATATCTCAGTATTTCTCTTTTGTTTTACTTGGGCAATTTTAACTGGTATTTTGCTTTTAATATCAATGCCCTTTTATGTTTACCTTGTATTAGCTTTAAGAGCTTTTTGTGGAGTTCCCAAGATTTTATACATATACTATTATATCATTTCTGATCTGTAAGCCTTTTATTTCCTCGCCTTGACTTACTGCACTGGCTGTATCTTCTAGGACTAGCTGAGTGAGGTTGAAAGAGGACATTTTTGTTTTATTCCTAATTTTCAAAGAAACATGTTCTCTCACCATTAAGCATAAACTTAGTAGTAGAATTTTGTATCAAATTAAGAAAGCTCCTCTATTCCAACTCTTAAAACAATTTTTAGCCAAGAGTCATGGTTGAATTTTCTGTGTAAATATATATGATTGGATAGCTTGCAATTTTTCTTCATTATCCTGATAATATGATTTACTACACTGACTTATTTTTGGATATTAACCCAACCTTACATCTCATGAATAACCCTACTTGGTCACGGTGTACAATGTTTTTTATATATTGCTGAATTCTGTTCCATAATATATTTCAAGGATTTTTGTATCTGTATTCATGAGAGACATTGGCCTGTGGCTTTCTGCTTCTGTGTTATTTTTACTGGCTTTGTGCCAGGGTAAAACTAGCTTCATCCATGACTGGGAAATAGTTCTTCCTCTTCTGCATTCTGGGAGAGGTCAGGGAATCCGATGCTAAAGCCTCTCTCGGCACTTGGCAGGACCTGCAGTGGAGCCATCTGGATCGGGAAGATTCTTTGGGGAAGGATTTATGTAGGAATTCAAATTATTTAATAGTTTGAGGGCTATTCAAATCATCTATTAAACATTTAGGGAATTGTAACTTGTACTTTCATTCTTGATACTGGTAATTTGTATTTTTTTCTTTACCAGTCTTTTATTGAAGTTTGTCCATTGTATTAATATTTCCAAAGAACCAGTCTTTGTTTCACTGATTTTAGCTACTGCTTCACTGTTTTAAATTTTATTAATGTTTTATTTTTATTAGGTCCCTCTTTCTACCGGCTACCGTTTTATCTTTCTCTTCTTTTTCCAGACTTTTAAGGTGAAAGCTTGGGTTACTTGAAGCTTTTCCTCTTGGTTAACATAGAAATTTAGTGCTACAAATCTCCCTCTGAACTCTTCTGCAGCTGTGTCCCACAGACCGTGGTACCTTGCCCCATACTTTTATTCTGCTTATGTAGGGACTACATGATACATGCAAATTTTCGCAGTCTTTGTCAGTTTGGATGCAGTGTAGAAATCTTACTTCTTCCCTAGAAGTGTAGAAGTCTTGTCCCCCTCCCTCGCTTATCCTAAATGTAGCCCCTACATGCATTTTTTTTTTTTTGACAGGCAGAGTGGACAGTGAGAGAGAGAGACAGAGAGAAAGGTCTTCCTTTGCCGTTGGTTCACCCTCCAATGGCCGCCGCGGCCAGCGCGCTGCGGCCGGCGCACCGCGCTGATCCGATGGCAGGAGCCAGGAGCCAGGTGCTTTTCCTGGTCTCCCATGGGGTGCAGGGCCCAAGCACCTGGGCCATCCTCCACTGCACTCCCTGGCCACAGCAGAGGGCTGGCCTGGAAGAGGGGCAACCGGGACAGAATCCGGCGCCCCGACCGGGACTAGAACCCGGTGTGCCGGCGCCGCTAGGCGGAGGATTAGCCTATTGAGCCGCGGCGCCGGCTCCCTACATGCATTTGAAACTGTATCCAACAGAGTTGCAGTTTTCCACTGGACCATAGACGTTTGGGAAACCCAAGAGAAGAGGGGAACCATGCTGTACTTACCCATGTTTTTCCCTCCGTCCATTGTTCCTTCTTTCCTCCTGGAGCTTCCTCCATTTACCTCACCCTCTCTGCTTAGAGACATTCTTACAGCATTCTTCCGGCGTCGTCCCGCTGTGAATGGCCGTAGCTCACCTTCACCTCAGGTTGTAGCGACTCCTCCTTCATGCCTGAAGGACATTCTCGCTGCGTACAGAAAACGAGAGTGACAGTGCTTGTCTTTGAAAAACGTGGTCCGGCTTCCTCCTATTATCCACGGAGACCGACACAAATATCTGCCACTCCGCTGCGCGTGGTCCTCACCCCATGTCTCATCCACAGCAACGCTCTGAGGACAAGGAGAGGGACAGCCTTCATTCATTCCTGCTTCCCGGCACCTAGCCAGGTGAGTGCAACCTGCAGATACCTGTTGAATGGAGTGTAGAGGAAGGTCGTGCCTACACACCCCTGGATCATCCCGTGCAGAACCCAGCTCTTTGTCCTCTGCAAGATAGCCTCTCCAGCAGTGAGACTGAGCTGTGACCTCTCCAATACTGAGACTGAGCCAGGAGCCTCTCCAGCAGTGAGACTGAGCTGTGACCTCTCCAATACTGAGACTGAGCCGGGATCCTCTCCAGCAGTGATACTGAGCCGTGATCCTCTCCAGCAGTGATACTGAGCCATGATCCTCTCCAGTACTGAGACTTAGCCGGGATCCTCTCCAGCACTGAGACTGAACCGGGGCCAGCGCCACGGCTCACTAGGCTAATCCTCCGCCTGCGGCACCGACACCCTGGGTTCTGGTCCCAGTCGGGGCGCTGGATTCTGTCCCGGTTGCCCCTCTTCCAGGCCAACTCTCTGCTGTGGCCAGGGACTGAAGTGGAAAATGGCCCAAGTCCTTGGACCCTGCACCCATATGGGAGACCAGGGGAAGCACCTGGCTTCTGGCTTTGGATCGGCATGGCGCACCAGCCGCAGCGCACCGGCCGCGGTGGCCGTTGCGGGGTGAACCAATGGAAAGGGAAGATCTTTCTCTGTCTCTCTCTCACACTGTCCACTCTGCCTGTCAAAAAAAAAAAAAAAAAAGAGAGAGAGAGAGAGAGAGAGAGAGACTGAGCTGGTATCCTCTCCAGCAGTGAGACTGAGCCGGGATCCTCTCCAGCAGTGAGACTGAGCCGGGATCCTCTCCAGCAGTGAGACTGAGCCGGGATCCTCTCCAGCAGTGAGACTGAGCCGGGATCCTCTCCAATACTGAGACTGAGCCAGGATCCTCTCCAATACTGAGACTGAGCTGTGATGCATGCAGCTGGGGCCCAAAGTTTCCACCATCTGTGCCCAGGACTTGCCCTCCAATTTGACTTAGTCAGACTTGGTAGACTGACTATGAGTGGAGCAGCAGAGTCAAGTGAGACCAGGCCCACAGAAGCATGCGTGAGAGGGGCACAGAGCCAACATAAACTCCCAGCACAGCAAACACCGGGGTATCTTCAGAGGGGCTGTGGCTCGCTTGCTGCTCTCCTGTCTTCTCCCCATTTACCGCAGCCTCCGAAGCTGCTAGGGTAGAATCAAAGAAAATAAACCAGGCGAGCTTTGGGGAGTTCCCAAATTGAAACAAAATTGCATCTCATTAAAATGTGCTGCACACTCACACACAGCGGACTGGAGTTCCAGGTTATAAGAATCCCCAGATCTCTGGGTAATTTATTCAGTTCCTATTCCCACAGTCTTAAGAGGCACCAAAGCACAAACCAGCAAACACAAATAATGAACAGCTTCAGTGCCTTTATCAATCATAAACACTGCACGGAGTCCCACAGCAGAGGCTTGCACGGAAATCTGCCCCCAGGGCTCGGGTGCCTGCTCCCTCCCGGGGGGTCTTGTGACCCAGCCTCACCCCCCACCCCAGGATACTATTCAAGGGAGCAACTGCCAGACTGAACCTGCTTTTGAGCCAAGAACAGTCAGTCTCACAGCCCTTGTCCATCAGAGGGACAGAAATGATGAAACCACTTCTGCGAAATAGAAATGGAATTTAAACCATTTCTCGCATTTTCCAGCAGTCACAATGTTTAAAGTAAAACAAACAGATGAAATTAACTTTCATAATACACTTTAACCCAATAGATCCAAAATGCTGTCGCTTCAACATGTAATCTGTGCGTTTACCAACGAGCGATATCGGTGCATTCGTTGTCCCGAGCCTTGAAAATCTAACGTGTAGTTTACGCTGCTGACTCATCTCCGTTTGGACTAGCACATTTCGAGTGCTGCACGGGTGGTAGCAGCCATACCAGATGGTGCAGATCTAAGCCCTGAGCAAGCGATGGACGAACTAGTGAGTGAGTGAGAGAGTGAGTGAGTGAGTGAGTGAAAGCCTAGGGCTCCTGGCCAGCCCCTCCCCCATCACACCTGCAGGCTGGAGCAGGCCAGAGGCCTGGAGACCCCAACGTTACCACAAGTGCAGAAATGCCTCAGCTCTGCAGAAAGGGGCAGCAAGGCCCTCCTCTGTGTTCTTCCAAACACACACCCTTCGGTCCTCCCAACTCGCGTGAGACAGCAGTGGGGTCCATGGGTGTCCCAGGATCCCACTCCCCCGCTGCCACCTGGGGGTGGGGGCGCAGACGGAACTGCACAGTTCCGTGCCTCTGGGGTGTCCCAGAGGCTGTGCGGCCCCTCCCGCCGTGTCTGGTCACTGCTGGGTCCTGTTGCAGCTCCTAGATACATTGTGTCCCCTGTCATCCTTCGGAGGACCCGCCTGCCTGCTGCAGAGAGGAATGGTCTAGCTCCACGTGGCTTCCCAAGGACTCCCCTGCCCCCGGCCAGCTCTAGCCCTCCCCTCCCAGACCGAGGCCAGCCCAGCGGGGCTCAGGCAGCAAGGCAGGTTCCAGGTGATTCTCTGAGCCCACCATGGAGCCTGGCAGGAGGCCCTTCTACCTTGAGCATCGGCAAAGGCAGCGAGAGAGTGAGTGCAAACACTGGGAGGCCCCAGGGCTATTTTCGAAACGCAGCCGATCAGAGAGGACAGTGGGGCAGGCTGGGGGAGGCAGGACCTGGAGGTACAAGTCCTCCTGGAAATCCCACCAAGGGAAGAAGCAGCTGACAGGTGTCACGGCCGGGGAGCAGGGAAGGAAGGGGACTGAGCACTTGGAGGGAACAGGGTTTCCTTTGGGGTGATGGAGACGTGCCGCACCGGGCACTGGCAGCCGTCACGCAACACTGAGTGTCCCCACGGCCACTGGACCATACTCCTCAATGCTGGTAACAGCGGTAGGCTTTGCGTCGTCCGTGTTTTGTCACAATAAAGAAAAAAGAACACTCGTACTAGAATGTCAGCCTGGGTTTCTCTCTTCCCATCAGCCTTGGCTTACGCAGCCCAGCACCGACCCCTCCCCTTGGGCTTCAAACACCCTTTAGAGACAGCCCCCGCACAGCGGCAGCACAGCTGCCCAGCCAGAGACAGAACCCGGACGGTGGGACTTGCTTCTAGGTCTGCAGGCAGCAGCAAGAAGCCTGCTCGGGGGTAGCAGCCACGCGAGGGGAGCACCCTAAGATTCTGCCCTCCCTCCACTCCTGGGCTCCCTGGAGGGCTCTTCAACACTTGTAAACGCCCCTTGAGTTACTGCCATGCTGAGCCTGCGCCAAAACCCTTGGGGATAGAGAGCGGCATACGTTTCCACTCCTCTGGGGATCCCTTCAGTTCTCCTCAAAGTGTCCCCTGGGTTTGGAAGAGGCAGAGGAATTGGAGTCTAAGAAGTTGAGGTTTTTGACATCTGGTCTACCTTTTTGACATCTGGTCTACCTTTCATGATTGAAGACCTGTCATTCTTTCTTGTGTCTGTCCTGATCTTTCTAGATGTAAGGACCTCAGTGCTCCCCAAGTCTTTTTGATCATTTTGCTTTCCCTACACCTTTTAGACATCAATCCCAACTCCCCTACATATACATACCCTGCCCCCCAACTCGCTCCAAGCAAGAACAGGCTCCCCTGTCCTATCTGTGGGGGTACAGCCCACCTTCCACGCTGCTCTGGGAGCCCAGGCTGCTCTGGTTTCCACACCAGGCCACTGGAGGTTGCACCTGCAGTAACTGATGCCCACCCTTGCTGCGTCCCAGAGCTCCCCACCTTCATCCTCGTCTGCGTTACACTCTCCTGCGGAGACCCGAGGGAGCACCCCAAAGCCTCCCTCGCCCCAAAGCAAGTACGGGCCCCCTCAGCTACAGGGTAGGAGGCTCCTACACTCCCCAGAACATCTGCTGGCCCCTGAACCTCAGGTCCACCCCCAGTCCCTCCCCGCAGTCCTACCAGCCGGGTCTACCGTGCGTCCCCATGGCAATCTGTCCTCCACCGCCCGCCTATCACTTTCAGTTTCTCAGGCACAACTGATCACATCTGAACCCCAGATTTACATGTCACTGGAACATTTCTCCCCAAGAAGCTGCCAGCCACCATGGGTAGAAATTCAAATTGCTGAGGAGTCCCTGAGCCCATACCACGCCCCCAGCCACTCTGGTCTCCTGCCACACATGTGGCTTACAGGGATTCTTCCTCCTTTTTTTTTTTTTTTTTTTTTTTTTTTTTTTTTTTTTGACAGGCAGAGTTAGACAGTGAGAGAGAGAGATGGAGAGAAAAGTCTTCCTTTCATTGGTTCACCCCCCCAAATGGCCGCTACTGCCGGCACACTGCACCGATTCGAAGCCAGGAGCCAGGTGCCTCCTCCTGGTCTCCATGCAGGTGCAGGGCCCAAGCACCTGGGCCATCCTCCACTGCCTTCCCCAGCCACAGCAGAGAGCTGGACAGGAAGAGGAGCAACCGGGACAGAACTGGCGCCCCAAACAGGACTAGAACCCGGGGTGCCGGCGCCACAGGTGGAGGATTAGCCTAGTGGGCCGTGGCGCCGGCCGATTCTTCTTCTTCAATTCCATGTTCTTGTAGAAAGATCAGTCTGGTCCCTTTTTTTTTAAAGATTTTATTTATTTGAAAAAGGCAGTTAGAGTGAAAGAGATCTTCCATCCACTGGTTCACTCCCTAAATGGGCCAGGCCAAACCCAAGAGCCAGGAGCTTCTTCTGGGTCTCCCATGTAGGTGCAGGGGCCCAAGCACTTGGGCCATCTTCCACTGCTTTTCCCATGCACATGAGCAGGGCACTGGATCGGAAGTGGAGCAGCCGGGACTCAAACCGGCGCCCATATGGGATGCCAGCACTGCAGGTGGCAGGTTAACCCATTACGGCACAGCACTGGATCCCAGTCTGGCCCTTTAAAAAGACACCTGGCAGGACTGGCCCTGTGGCACAATGGGTTGAGCCACTGCTTACAATGCTGGCGTCCCATATCAGAGCACTAGTTTAAGCCCCAGCTGCTCTGTTCCCCATCCAGCTCCCTGGGAAGGCAGTGAATGATGGCCCTAGGGCAGGAGAGCCCAGGCAGGGAGAGGCAGCTGGGGAATACACCCTCCCCAGACATTGCTCCTCGATGTGTGATAAAGTTGGGGCACAATGGAAAAAGCTTCCACCTGCAGCTCCAGCATCCCATATGGGCTATGGTTCCAGTCCCGGCTGCTCCACTTCCAATCGAGCTCCCTGCTAATGCACCTGGGAAAGCAGCAGTAGATGGCCCAAGTGCTTGGGCCCCTGCCACTCACATGGGAGTCCTGGATGGGGTTCCAGGTTCCTGCTTTCAGCTTGGCCCAGCCCTGGTGGTTGCAACCATTTGGGGAGTGAACCAGTAGACAGAAGGTTCTCTCCCCATGCCCTCTTTAACTGCCTTTCAAGTAAAATAAACAAATGTCTCTTTTAAAAAACAATAGAGACAGCATCTACAATACACCGCCTGCACCAGCCGCCACGTGGGTTCCACTGAGAACTTCTGGCTTAGAATCTGGAAGACCACATAGTAAATGAGCCATCAGGGAACTTGAAGTGCAGCTCCATGCTCTCGGGACTTGTGCTGTCCCCCTGATTGCTGGTGGTGGTGATGATGGTGGTGGAAGACACAGTAAGATTCCTTTATGTTTCGCAGGTGCATAGCCACCCCTATAACCCTTTCAGGTTTCACTGAATTCTCACAATGACTTGAGCGCCACAATTCCTTTCTAAGGGAAGAGATTTGGAGAAAGGGTCAAGGATTCGCCAAGCACAGCCGCACTCTTTGCTCCGAGCTGTCTTCCAGAAATAGCTGACGGAGGAGAATCAGGCTCTCAGCCTGCCCCAGCTGCCCAGAAACCAGTACCTGGGAGGAGCCTGCTGGGTTGGGCTCAGCTCAGAGCCACAGCATCATCCAGCTGGCGAACAACCCACACGCCACTGAGGCATGGTCTCCCCAGCCAAGTGCTACACACAGGGCGAAGGCCCGCAAGCAGCCTCACTCCACGCCCTCATCAGAAGCATGATGGTCATGAGAGCCGGTGCAGGTGTGACTGTGGCTCTGCTGACGAACATGTGGCCCGAGACCAGTCACGAGAGCCTACCAGGATCTCACCTCCTATAAGACCACAGACCCTTCGCGAGGGAGATGGAAACCAAGTCTGCGCGCGTTCTTTGCAGTTTTACGCTGCATGCACCCTGCCTGTGGTTGTTCCCACGCACAGAGTCTTCTGGGTTGAAGTCCAGGCCTCCTTCCATCTCCCCACTTCTCCCATCTCTCCCTGTCCCCCTCTCCTGGCCTGGGCACGCCACAGTGTCTGCCCGAGCTGGGAGCCACTTGCCACGGCCTCAGCAAAGGGTCTCAGCATGAATCTAGGGCTGTTTTCCCTCCACGCTTTGCAGCGGATCCAAAAGGCAAGCCGCCGCCGTCAGCTGTGTGCAGAGAAGGACAGCACGTCGCCGTCACCGACGGGCCATTACCTCCTTTAGAAGTCAAGCACCAGAGATTAGATGGGAATTATCTGGATCTTCATCAGCCCGCTGGAATTGTTCAAGGCTCAGCAACTCATTGAGATTGGCCACTGGGTCATTGATTTGGGGGGTGAGGAGTGTGTGTGTGTGTGTGTGTGTGTGTGTACGCGCGCGCGCACATGCACAGTGCTCCTGGTCTCCACCGCGGATTGGATCCAAGGCTCCCGCAAGTGCCAGAATCTGTAGATGCTCACAGCCCTTCTCTGATGGGGCACCGCATTTGCATAGAAGCTGGCCCTGCCTCCTAGAGCCCTTAACTCATTTCTAGGTTGCTTATCTGATACCATGTGAAAGCTGTGTAACTGCCGACTACACTGGATCGTCTGGGGAACAAGGACGAGGAAAAACAGTCCGCACACGTTCAATACCAATGCCATTATTTTCCCAAGCATTTTTGATCCGTGGCTGGCTGAAGGCTCCAGGCTACGGAGGGTGGACAGGACTCAATCAGGGAGATGAAGGTAGGGAAGAGAGCAGTGAGACGACCCAGGGACACGCGGTCACAAGCAGCCGCCCGCACCCTCCGCTCGCTGGCAGCAGAAGGGACGCTGGCTCCCAGGGCTGCATGCAGACCTGCTCCCTGGGACCTGGAAACCTCAGCAGAGGTGCAGCCAGTGCCAGGTGCAGAGGGAGAAAGACCCCAGCCCTTCCTCCCAGCCCGCTCCCCGGCCCCGTTGGCTGAGACCAGCTGGGAAGCCCACAGACCCCCAGTGGCTGGCAGGTGCAGGGGCAGGCAGGGCTGGGCCGGATAGGCATCAGACAGCAGAAGGCCCAGGCCCAAGCCGGGCCGGCATCTCCCTACTCGAGGATGAAGCCCAAATGTTTAGCATGGCTCGGCTCCCTGGCTCCTGGGCCTCCCTCCCTCCAGGAGCCCAGCCCCTGCCTGCCTGGGGAGCCCTGACCCCTCCTCCACTGATCACCTTCCTGTCTGCACCCTGGCTCCGCCGGCCTAAGGTCAGCAGTCACTTCCTATGAGAGGTCCATCTTCCCCCAACTCACTTCCACCTCAGCACCCCTCTGCCCTCCCGCACACCTAGCACAGCGCCTGGGAAGTCATCAAGGCTCAGGGCCTATGTGTGGAGTAAGGAAAGATGAGAGCAAGCCCCGGGGCCGTCTTTCCAGAGGCACCACTCGTGACCTCATGATGACGTCATAAAGGCCCCGCCCCCAACACGGTTGCCCTGAAGATCCAGATTCCAGCACAGGGACTTTGGGGGGACACATGAAGGCCAGAGCACTCCTCCGAAGCCCCCAAGGACTCAGCTCTGCCTTAGGCCACTCAACAGGTGCCCCTACCCTGGAAAAAATCCCAGCACCGGACCTCATTTCAAACCCTCCCTCCTTCATCGACCTCTCACCCCGCCCCCAAAGAAACCTTTGGGTTCCCAGCTGAGGAGCACCCCCAACGCCCCCCCCAATCCTGCGTGCCTATGGACACGCCCACCATCAGCCTGTGACCAGGACGATTGGTTTTAGCAGCTCTGAGGGTGACTTGAAAGCTTTGAGGTGCACGCTGGAGCCACCCTGGGGGGCCCCAGGGTCTCCCTCCCAGGGAACGTCAGAGCAGAGAGCAAGGGGGTTGGGGCAAGGCCACTGCTGGGCGGAGTGGAGGAGGCTGCCGCAGGGAAGGCTGGGAGTGGCTCCGAAGTAGGCCAGGAGGGCCTGGGCTGGCTGGGCCCCTGTGGTTAGCACCACTAATCATCTCCCCAGCTCAAAATAGCTCTGTCCTCCAAGCCCATCTCCTTGGGTCAGCCCCGGCTTCCCATCAGCTCAGGCGGCAGCTGCTACCACTGCGCCACTGCCAGGCAGTCAGCACCGCACAGGAGGGTCTGCAGGGCCCCGGGCCCCCGACCCCAGGAAGCCGAGGCCCCCAGAGATCCCCTCTCCCTCCGTGTTCCCAGCCACCCCACCCCACCCCAGCTTGGGGGCTGCGTCCCAGGGCCCCTGCCTCCGCCTCACAAGAGGCTTAATTGGCAGGGCTTGGGGCCAGCCCTGGGGAGGGACTGTGATTGGGAGAGGATCCTGTCACCCTCATTTATCCTCAGGGTGCTGCAGCCCCAGGGCTCCCCAGGGCTGTCGCACCTGCTCCCTGGCCAGCAGCTGGGGTGATTAAAAGCTCACGGCCCTGTGCTCTGGCTCCTGTCATCCCTCAGCCGCCAGAGCACACATCCACCTTGTCGTCTCCTGCAGAGGCTCTTGTTGGACATGGCGCTTTTTGGGAGGTGGGGGTTTGCGTGGGGACTTCGGGGCCCTTAATTGCCTGGTGGCGCTGGGGCCAAGGCAGAGATGTGTGTGCTTCTGGACTCCCTTGGGTTCTCTGTTGAAGGTCACCAGGGGAGGTGGTAGCTTCCACGTCCTCATCCCGCAAGGCCTCATGGGAGCGGACACGTCTGCCAGCCCAAGTTGGGTACAAGGTCCATCGCGACACTGGCCATCGCCAGTGGCCTCTGGGCACGCTCCAGCCTTTGCCGGCTGGCACTGTTAATTGGCAGGCACAGGAATACAGTCCTGACTCCAGCACCTGAGATACGTCTCCTCCACCCAGAAGCCTCCAAACCTCTGCCGCCCATCAGTTCCAGTCTTCAAGGCTCACACGGGGTCCCACCACCTCCATGGAGCCCACCCTGACTGCATGTGTCCATGAGGTCTTTTCTTGGTCTGAGGCTGGGCTGTGCCTAACCAAAGAGGTTTGAGGGAACTGGTTCTACACCATGTCTGACAAACCTAGGCCAAGGACCGAGTCGTGTGCCTGAACTGCGTCTGCCCAAGAAAGTGATGAGTCCCCAGAAGGCCTGGGTGGTCTCTGGGGTGTGGGGTGTGGTGTGTGGGGGTGTGGGGGTTGGGGCTTGGCCCCTGCAACGTGCAGGTGGAGAACAGGGATGTGGGGGAGCACCTCCCCAAGGAGCCACCCATAGGCAGGTGACAAAATTCCACTGGGCTCAATCAAAGCAGAACTAGGACCAGGAGCTGCTGCAAGAGGCCTGGGGGAGTGCCCAGGGCCAGAGGGCGGGCACAAGCGCTATTGCCCTCCCTGGACTCTGGAGGCCCTGGCGAGGCTGCAGCCTGAGCCCCCAAAGAATACAGAACAAGGAACTGAAGTGGAGTGGACCAGGCCCCATAGGGCAGAGCGGACCCCGGCTGTGCACAGGAGCCAGTGGCCACAGTACCCCTCTCTCCACCCCAGCCAGGGCTGACAGCACCCGGCAGGCAGCGGGAGAGCCCAGATCGGCCTCTGCCCAGGCTACAGGCAGCTTTCCAGGCCCACCTAGGCACAGGGACATCCTGGCAGGCCTGTGGGTGGGCTGTCAGGGAGCAGAGACCACCCTGTTAACCTTGAGCCAGGAGGAGAGGTGAGGGCACGGGTACATTCGTGTGGACTGGCCGGAAGTGAGGGCAGGAAGCAGAGGGGGTCCTCAGTGGAGCCCCAGCTTCGCCTCCATGGGGTCAGCGTGACAGTAAATGGGCCGGGAACGGGGTCTGGAGAAGGCTGGGCTGGCCAGAGGCTCACCAAGGCTTCCTGTCAAGCAGAGCCGGGCACCTGCCTGGTGGGGCTATACTGGCTCCAGTCGCCCAGTGAGGTCCCTGCCTCCGAGTGTTCAACCAGCCAGGTGAGGCGGGGACCCAAGAGACAGCTGGGCTGATCCAAGGAGTGAAAGTCGTCTGGAGAGAGCTAGCCCAATGGAAGGAACCCGGGTTGCTGCCATAGCTGGTGAGAATCAGGCTGAGTTCAAGTCCCGGCTGCTCCACTTCCAATCCAGCTCTCTGCTGTGGCCTGGGAAAGCAGTAGAAGATGGCCCAAGTGCTTGGGCCCCTGCATCCACCTGGGAGACCTGGAAGAAGCTCCTGGCTTCAGCCTGGCTCAGCTCCGGCCATTGCAGCCATTTAGGGAGTGACCAGCGGGCTGGATGAAGCACCCTGGGATCCTGGCTTCCAGGGAGGGGGTGGGGCCAGCCTGGGGACAGAGGGGAAGCAGCAGCGTCCTGGGACTAACCCTGGAGCCGTGCGAGCAGGACTACAAACCAGACCAGCACCCTGAGACAAGCGTCCCCCTGCAGCTCCCAGTGCTGATGGGGTGTGCAGCTGGCCGTGACAGCCACGCGCTGCGTGGCCTCGGGCAGACGCCTCAACGTCTCCGCAGCCCCCCGGAACTCCGCAGGCCCTGTCTCGCGGAGTTGTCCTCTGAGGCCCCAAGGAGACCGCTGGGAAACTTCACCCCACGCTGCCTGCCAATGTCAGTGGTGATGTATCAGGAAGGGCGCTCAGGGAGTCTTCCGGTTTCAGGGAGACTTCCCGCTCCGCGTGCCTGTGGCCGCTTCTCCCCCGCCTCCGCCTCCGCCTCCGTCCTTGCCGAAGCTCATTTCCTTGGTCTCTGACCAATCTCTAAAGCCTACAGGAGTCCATTTGAATTCTAATCGGATCCCCCAAGGTGCCCCTCCAGCCTCAGCGGGGTGTCATCTGTGAAATTAACGAGCGTGCATCATCTCGTTCATTGCTGGAAACATTAAATAGCCCAGGCGCCCACACTCCGGATTGCTCCAAACGGCCTCTCCCGGGCCTCTGGGTTTTTGTTTGGAGAGAGAGGACGGAAGCCGGGCTCTCTTCCTGCTCCCGGACCTGAGCCACCACTCCCACCTGCAGATGCGAGCTCACTGTGGGATGCAAAGCCCGACATCTGGCAACTAGGGGAGGTGGCAGCTTCCACGTCCTCATCCCACAAGGCCTCATGGGAGCAAACACGTCTGCCAGCCGAAGGAGGGTACAATGTCCATGGGGCCCCATCTGACCTTGGACTATGAACCTCCAGAATCCACCTCTTTTCTTCAGAGAGGCCGCCCCTGACCGGTGCCCCATCCCTCTTCCAGCTGGTTCCTCCCAAGGCAGCCACAGCGTCTTTCTAGAGAGCAGAGTGCCCCCCTGTTGCCCATGGCCTAGTGAGACTCGGTGTCTGCCCTCCCAGGCTCCTGCCCGTCCCTCCAGCCTCGTGTCTCACGCTCACGCCAAACCCAGCCTGGATGTCCCAGCCCCACCGCCCTGCTCTCTCCTAGCTCCAGCTCTGGCTCCCTCCTAAAATCTCTCTGCCTTTCTCACCCTCCCACCTGCTCTTTGCAAGGCTGGTTCATAGCCAACCTAGCGGACCAGCGCAAGCTTCATTCCTCTGTCCTGACCCGGGTCTTCAGATGCAGCCCAGGAGACGTGGAGCAGGCGGAAGCCAGGCCTGTGCCTCAGTGTTCGCTGGTTCCAGCTGCTCAGGGTTTCGGACGAGTGGGGGGGGGGGGTCCTTACCCAGGGTCCACCTTCGCCTGGGCTTCCCCACGGAAACAAAGCCTTCGGGCTGCTTCTCCTGACGAATGAGGGTCCCAGCTGCCCGGGGGGTGGGGAGGGCCTCAGAAGCCACTACACTCAAACCTCAGGTGTCCTGGAAGGAACCAAGGGCCATGGGTAACAGAGGCCCTGGTGCTTCCTGGACGCTGTCCGTGGTTCACGCAAGGATGAGTGGCAGCTGCCCATACCCACACATCCGGCTGCCAAAGGGCTCTGTCTGGGAAAAATAGCAAAGCTTCTTGCCATTGGGTTTCTCATTTGAGACACACGCGACAATTCTACAGCACTGTTTGTGCGGGTGGGACCAACACCCCCACTTCCTAGAGCCGCTTCAGAAGGGCTGCGCCGTGGGGCCGGCATTGTGGCTCTGTGGGTTCACCCTGCCTACAATGCTAGCATCCCGAATTGGATCGCCGGTTCGAATCCCGGCTGCTCCACTTCTGATCTAGACACCCTGCTAAAGCATCCTGGGAAAGACGCAGATGAGGGCCCAAGTGCTGGGCCCCTGCCACCCATGTGGGGGACCTGGCTGGAGTTCTGGGCTCCCGGCTTCTGTTTGCCCACGCCCCGGCTGTTGCAGCCATTTGGGGAGTAAACAAGTGGATGGAAGCGCGCGCTCTCTCTCGCTCTCTCGCTCTCTCTCTCTCTAACTCTGCCTTTCAGATAAATAAAAATAAATCCTAAAAAAAGACAGACTAAATCAAGACCCCAGTAGACAGAAGTCTCTGTACCCACACCTGGTGTTTGCCCCGTTCCCCACGCAGCAGCTGACCCTTTGTCCTTTGCCCACCTTAGGGTTGGTGCCAGCAAGGACAGGAGGAGACGGTCAGTGCCACACTGCCACGGCGACACATGTCGTGCTAACGGAGTGAGAACCCAGCAGGTCTATGGCACGGATGGCCCAGTGGCTTCTGGCCAAGGCTGAACCCACGCCACGTCCACAGCTGTGAGGCGGGGAAGGACAGGCTGCAGCTCTCCAAGGCAGCAGTGGGCAGCGTGGTCCTTGCCCTTCCTTGGGCAGTGGACTCCAATCTACCTTCAGAAGACGAGACTGGGAAGCCGGAGCTGACCTGACGGATGCCTCCAGTTTCCCTCTGCACACATCCGCGTGCTGCCAAAACTAATATCTTTATTTCAAAAAAAACCTTCGATTCACGTAGGGCAAGCAGCGTCTGCCTGCGCTGAATGGGGCATGCACTTCTGTCTTTATATTACCCAGAGGAATGAACTGCTATTATGAAATCATTAAATTAATAACTGGGTAATATAGGCAGATATATAAAACAATCTGTTCATAGGACAAAAGAAATTACTCCGTTCCAAACATTCATAATTTAATTTAACAGCGAATTAAAGTAGCATACATAATTTTAGCCTCAAAATGTCAATAGAGTTATGTAAATACAGCACCGAGTCCTGTGGCTGCGTGTGTGCACGCATGCGGGCGTGCGGGGTTGTGGGTGTGGATGGAGGGCAGAGAAAGCGGACTTGGCGTCTCCCTCCTGTAGCCCGCTCCTCTCCACAACAGAGAAGCAATTGGCAGGAATAGATGAGGTGCCCAGCTTTTAATTAAGAATTTATTAAACATGCAAAGAGCTGTAGAGGGGAAAAAAGCCAGGAAGGCACTCGGCTGGCTGCCGGGGTGGATGCTGAGCAAACAGTAACGCTACAGAGGAGGGGGACCCAGCCGGGCTCCCTGGGGAGGGGCACGGGTCAAGTGGCACTGGGATTCAGGAGCGCGGAGACAAAGTTAGGGAGAAGCCGGCTCCTGGCTCCCATGCAGTTAGCGGAGGGGGGTGGGGAGGGCATGATTAGAAGGGAGCCAACCTCAAGCTGGGTCTTGCTGGCTCCATGTAGCAGGCTAAGGATTGCAAGCTTAGCATCCCCCGTGTCTGATATTTACAGCAGCCCAAGAGAATTGCAAGACAGATTTTGCTACGTTGTTTCATCACAGTGTTCCCAGGAAGAGCTTGGCGTATCAAGGGGACCCCTTTCTTACATGAGGAGAGAAGTGATGTGGTTGGGTATGAGACCAAAAGCACAGGCGATAAACAAACAAGGGGCTGGCATGGTAGCATGGGAGAGAACGCCACCGTCTGTGACGCTGGCAGTCCGTATGGGCGCCGGTTCTTGTCCCAACCGCCTTGGAAAGCAGCAGAAGATGGCCTGAGTGTTTGGGCCCCTGCCACCCACGTGGGAGACCCAGATGAAGCACCTGGCTTTGACCTGGCCCAGCACCAGCCATTGCAGTCATCTGGGAAGTGAACCATGGAGGGGAGATTCTCTCTCGCTCTCTCTCTCTCTCTCTCTCCCCTCTCTGTTTCTCCTCTCTCTGTAACTCTGACTTTCAAAATAAATAAATACATATTTTAAAGTAAATAAATAAGGAGGAATTTTAAGCATCAGTGGACGCTATCAGAGAGTGGAAAGACAGGCTACAGAATGGGAAAATGAGAATAAATAATAGCCAGTACAATAAGGGGTCAGTATCCAGTATACATAGAGAGCTCCTACAACTGGACAGCAAGAACAAGGGGCCTAACTCGAAACTGGAAGAGGGGCTTGAACACGTATTTCTCAGAAGGTTTTCACATGGACAGGAAGCACGTGAAAAGATGCCCACCAGGGCCGCGCTGTGGCGTAGCGGGTAATGCTGCCATGACTGCAATGCTGCCATCCCATACAGGCGCCGGTTCAAGACCCAGCTGCTCCACTTTCGATCCAGCTCTCTGCTGTGGCCTGGGAAAGCAGTAGAAGATGGCCCAAGTCCTTGGGCCCCTGCACCTGCCTGGGAGACCCAGAAGAGGCTCCTGGCTCCTGGCTTCGGATCAGCCCAGTTCCGGCCATTGCAGCCAATTGGGGAGCGAACCAGTGGATGGAAGGCATCTCTCTCTCTCTCTCTCTCTCACTCTCTCTGCGTGTGTGTATGTGTAACGCTGACTTTCAAATAAATAAATAAATCTTACAAAGGGGGAGGGGCTAGGGGAATAACTTCTGCAAGGTATATTTTGCCACAGCGTAAAAAGAGAAGGTCACGCGGGCAAGTTCCTCTCCCTGCCAGTGCAGGCAAACTCGGAGAAGACCTGTTCAAATGCGGCTGGCCAGCAAGAGCGGCCGTGTGAACCCTCGGGGCCACACACCTGCTGCCCCAGTCACCCCAGCTCTGTATCCCCAGCCCTGATCCTCCTGAGCTCTTCATCTCAGTCAATGCCCCCCCCCCCCCAGAGCCGGCTTAGAAACCTCAGCCTCTCCTCTGCCCTCCCCACCGTAGCCCTCCAGGCCCAACAGCCAAGTCCATCAGATTCGTCCTTCCGTGTTCTCCGCATGCCCACAGCTGCAGCTCTGGTCCTGGCTTCCCTCCCTCAAGCGTAGCTTGCCGTTCCTCCTGTTGATCCAAACGGCCTCCAGACAGGCCCCATCCCACGCGTCTCGCCCGCCCTTGCTCTCGCTGAGAAGCCGTGAGCAAACTCCTGTCTCTGTTCCAGGCCCTTGTCTAACACCAAGGTAAGATTCCCAAGTGGAGATGCGTACCAGGTGCACAGAGTGTCACCAGAATTTGTTGAGAAGGCGAGAAAGTGAATGCACACGCACGCATAAGCGCGGGGAGACACCCATTGCGAGTGGGCCAGAAGTCACAGGTTGGGCAACAGCTCCAGCCGCACTCGATGGTGGAGAGAGGCCACGCCCCCACTCCTGGCTCTTTCGCGGGGTGGAGTGTGGCTCCTCTACATGTGTGAAGCACCTGGGAATTTCACAAAGTCCATGTGCAGCTGGATACCCATGTCTGCATGACACCTCCCCTTCTGGGTCCTGGATGAAACAGGTGCATTCTGGGAAAGGGGCATTTTGATTGACAGGTAAAGAGGTAACATGACATTATGACTGGGGCTAGAGGAGAAGCCCATGGGTCCCCAGGGGAGTCTGACCAGCAGGGCTGCGTGTAGAGTCACGGTCTCCACTTGCTGGGGCGCTCCCAGGTGACGAAAGCCATTTGGCCACCAGATCTGGCTCAGTGGGGCTCATCCCAGAGGGCCCCTTAACCCATTGGAGGTCAAGGGCTCCTTTGCTCCTTTGGGTATCACACAAGAGCAGGAGGGGACTAGGTGCTGGAGAAACCAACTCTGGGACTGGAGACTGGAAGTTTCAACCCCTCGCCTCCAGCCTCTCAGGCAGGAAAAGGGGCCAGAGACCAGGCCAGTGGCCCATGGCAGAACCCGTGGTGCCTGTGTCATGGAACCGCCACGAAAAACCCTGAACGATGGGGTTCAAAGGCTTCTGAGTCTGTGAATAGGTGCATGGGCAAGAGGGCGGGTGGCACGCCCCAAACTCCAAGGGGAAGGTCAAGGAAAAAAACAAACACGGAGCAGCGTTGCTCTGGGGCACTTACAGTGCGGTAGGGAGCCCCTTGTTAAACCGGATTCCAGCGGCTAAGCCTTTGCCCCAGCCCGCCAGCACCTACGCACGGCACAGCACGCGGGCTGACCTGTGAACTGAACCAAACGGAAGCACTGGCTCGGGTTGACTGTTTGCAAAACCCCCTGCTTCGCCTGCATTATCTAAGACAACAAGCCCTGCCCTTCTTAGGAGACACTCTGCTTACTTAACAAGCAAACAATGTAACCACCATCACCCTCCTGATCTTTTGCAAGAAGATATAAATGTGTTTTTGTTAATAATGAGAGAGAGAGAGAGAGAGCGCTTCGCTGCATTGGCTCACTCCCCAAATGGCCACAATAGCCACAGCTAGACCAAAGGGAAGCCTAAAGCCAGGAACTGCATCCGGGTCACCCATGTGGGTGGCAGAGATCTAAGCACTCGGATCATCCTTGGCTGCCTCCGCAGGTGCATTAGCAGGGAGCTGGATCGGAAGCGAGACTCGAACCAGCGCTCTGGTATTGGGATGTCTAAGCTGCAGCTGACCCTGCGGTGCCCCCACCCCTACTCCACCCCTACTGCCTCCAGGATCTTAAGCCTTAAATATAATCACCGTCATACCAAGCCATAGAGCACATGTCCAAGCCTGCTGGAATCTGTTATCCCAGATCACAATCCTCATTATCCCCAAATAAATGTGATTTTCTTTGTGGCCAACTGGGTTGATTTTACCCTGGGAGGATGAGAGCCCTCGCACCCGGGATGCTTCTGAACTTCTCCCCGGGTACCTCTGCACCTGACGGCTCATCCACACCCTGTATGTAAGTAGAGTGCTGCCCTGAGCCCTGTGAGCTGAGACGGCAGATGGTAAAACCCAAGGAAAGGGTGGCAAGAACCCCCGAGTTCTAATCAGGCGGCTGGGACTTGTCATTGGCAGCCCAAGGGGGGGCCCTTCTTGTGGGACCCTTAACCCATGGAGTCTATGCCAACTCCTGGGAGCTGGTGTGAGAGTGGGGTCGCATCGTGGGCCCCGCAGTTGGAGTCTGGAGACCTGACAGGATAAGCCCTCACGTGTGTGTCAGAAGTGTTGTTAGTAAAGGAAGAGTCTTCACACAGCTCCCTACCCCGAGAGCCAGGATCCGCTTAGAATTCATTCATTCAACGAAGAGAACTCTCTGGAGCCGGGCTCTGGGCCGAGCGAGCGCTGGGGATACAGGGCAAACAGGCCCCAGCACCCTTCCTGCCAACAAACCAGGGCTCCTGAGATCAGCACCAACAATTCAGGGTGGCCCAGGGCTCAGAACACGGCCTACGAACTGTTTGACCTCCCCACACACCTCGGTCTCGGGAGATGCTGAGAGCATTTATTCAAAGAGTCGGTGTTGGAACAGCTCCACGGGCCTCCCTAGAATCGCACCAGGTAAGCCTTAGCCCCCGTGAGGAGCCCTGAGCTGGAGGAACCAGGCAGGTCTCTGTGCCTCGCTCCCTGGCTTCCCCGCTGCTCATCTGCACGGCACTCAACATTCTACGGTAATATTTTCACATCCACCGTCTCACTTGCTCCTCCGCGGTGGGGAAACGGAATCTTTAGCATTGGCTTGAAATGAATTTTTGATATGTTTCATAGGCGCATTTTGATTGCTTCTGATTAAGCTGTCAAACCAAAGAAGGGCCTCTGAATTAAACACGGTAGCCCTAGTAAACCCAGGGCCGAGAGAGTTGGGGCTCAGGGTGTCTCAGCGCTGGGCCCGCCTCCACTGAGTTTGGGGCACCAAGCTCATGGGCCGCTGTCGGGTTGGAGGGACACAGACAGAGGCACACCCGATGACATGATAAAGATTAGCAGCAGGTACACACTCAGTACGAGGCAGAGACAACGCAAGGTAGGCAGTGTGTTGTGGGGCAGCTCGGGACACGGGGGCTCTGAGAAGGGGCGATGTTCGAGGCTTTCCCAGGTCAGAGGTGAAAGACCTCGATTCCTAGGTCTTGAGTCTTCCTGGGAAGGCCAGATCCTCATGGAAACCCCCCCACCCCCAGCCCCAGTCAGATCCTAACACAAGCACTCCACGCTGTTCCCCACTCAAAAATCCACCGCTGCCTCGCTTGGAGTGGCTCATTGAGAAGTTCCAGTCCCACATCCGAAACTGAAAGACACGATGCTTTCCATCGGTTTGAAATTAATTTGCTGTAATTCACACCAGTGTATTTTGATTGCTTTTGATTAAGTTTAACAAACTAGAGAAGTCTACTGAAATGAAACATCAAAGTCAACAGCCCCTTTTCCAAGGCTCCTCATGCAGAATTATGAGCCTTGTCATTCTTGCTAAATATATCCACTCCCTGACAGCCCCTGCGTCGGAGCAGCGGTAATTAACACAGAGTCCCCAACTCAATCCCAGAGAAATCCTCTAAAATCTAACATCCAGCAAGGCTCATTTGCATACGTGCAGCATGCATGCCTGAATGAACTGTTTTGAAACCAGGATGAAAAGGAAGGGCCTCTCAGGGGTCAGGGTTGCTTTGTGGAAATAAATAAACGAAGCGGGCTGTGTACTTACTGTTGGGTTTGTGGTGAAGAAGAAAAACAGGCCCTTAGCAGAAAGTGGGGACAAACAGGTAAATTGACTGTGGCGCTGTCACTTTACAGCAAACCTCACCAAAAAGTAATGGGAGATAATGCGCTCGCAGAAGTTCATTGGCAGCTTCGCAACAGAATTGCCATTCATGTTGTCTTCTTACAAAGTGGGGAGAAATTTAACTATTTTTCTAAGGGAAAAAGAGAGAGAGAGAGAGAAAGCTTCTGCACCCCTCTGTTTCCTTTCATCCAGGAACTAGCAGGAAACAATGCCATGAGCCAGGGAAAGCCAGGGCAGCCGGCCCTGTTCCCAGCTCCCGATGGGTGCAGAACACCAGGCAGAGGGAGAGCACGCAGCCTGCACGGGGTGCTAAGCCCCACGCCTGCCGGCCGCTGCGGCTCCCTGCGCACGTGGGCCATTCCTGATAGTAACACAGAGAGCGTCAGCCCCTGTGCGAAGCTTGCACGGTCGCTCTGAATCCTACGAGGCAGCCTCTGTTCTCAGGTCTTTGCCTGGAACTTGAGACAGGCTTGAAGAAGGCAGCCATGCTAAGGGGGTCCCGGCTTTCACCACAGCCTCAGCCAGTGCCCTGGGGCAGGGGTTTCCAACCCGGAAATGGCTTCAGGAGGCCATACGGTCTCTGAGACTCTCGAAGACGCGTTGGTATCTGGGCCCGGGGGAGGCGGGGGAGGGGTCCCGAAGCGCTCCTTTACCTCCGATGGATAAAGGGCCCCTGTATGGGACGAGCCCCACTGAGCCAGATCTGGAGGCCTAGATGGCTTTCGTCACCTGGGAGCTCCCCAGCAAGTGGAGACCAGGACCCTGCTGGTCAGACTCCCCCTGGAGACCCTGAGCCTCTCCTCCGGCCCCAGTCACGTAGATGAGAAAGCATCAGCTGGATGGCCGGGCAGGACTTCTCCGGCAGGGAGAAACGCCTGAGCAAAGGTGCCGGCAAGGAGCCTGGGGACCACCGGCCGCAGGTGGCATTGCTGGGATGTGCAGCGGGAGGCCAGGACCTGGTTCCTCAGGCCCTGCTACGAGCTTGGAATCCTCCTTTGTTTTTTGTCTGAGAGGCAGAGAGATCTAGACACACACACACACACACACACACACACACAGAGCTCCCATCTGCTGGTTCAGTTTCTAAGGCCACAAGAAGGAAGGAACACAGTCACCCCTGGGCACACCACCGAGTGGGGGGGCCAGCGCTACAGCACAGCTGCTTCAGGGCACGGTCCAATTCCCAGCCGCTCTGCTTCTGGTCCAGCTCCCTGCTTGGGCACCTGCCACCCACGTGGGAGACCAGGATGCAGATCCCGGCTCCAGCCTGACCCAACCCTGGTTGCTGTGGCCATTTTGGGAGTGAACCAGCAGACAGAAGACCTCTCTCTCTCTCTCTCCTCTCTCTCTCTCTCTCCCCTCCCTCTCTGACCTTCAGATAAATAAATCAATCTTATCATTTATGCTCGCAGCCACCCAGACCCCTCGGGTGTTTATCTCTAGGTATGGGTTGGAAACAGCAGCCAAGGAGGAGTTGGGCATGGCTGAGGGGCACAGCTCGGGCTGAGCCTGGCCCTCCAAACACAGAGCCCTGTCCCTTCCCCCACCAGGGTCCTGGGACTCCAGCTCCCTCACGGACTCCATCCATGCCCCTCCCACCTGCCACTTCCTGTTCCCTCTTTTATAGTAAACGGTGAGAAAGTAAAATCAATAGGAAATAATCCACATTAAAAATGACTCCATTAAAAAGACAAGCCTAAAAACATAAAAAAAAACAAAAGTACAGCTTTAAAAAAATCCATTGGACAAAATCACCACCGTGGGCAAGGAGGGAAAGTTAATCTGAATTTTAAAATCTCGGGGCCAGCGCTGTGGCGTAGCAGGTAAAGCTACTGCCTGCAGTGCCGGCATCCCATATGCACGAGTTCAAGTCCCAGCAGTTCTACTTCGATTCCAGCTCTCTGCTGTGGCCTGGGAAAGCAGTGGAAGATGACCCAAGTGCTTGGGCCCCTGCACCTGCATGGGAGACCTGGAAGAAGCTCCTGGCTCCTGGCTTCGGATAGACACAGCTCCGCCATTGTGGCCAACTGGAGAGTGAACCAGCGGATGGAGGATTCTCTCTCTCACTCTCTCTCTCGCTCTCTCTCTTCACCTCTCCTTCTCTCTGTGTGTAACTCTGACTTTAAAGTAAACAAATACATCTTTAAAAAAATAAAAATATCAAAGAGTTGGCGTTGGTGCTATGAAAAAGCAGGTTAAGCCACTGCCTGCGACACCAGCACCCTGTGTCTGAGCACCAGTTCTAGTCCCAGCTGCTCCTCTTCCCACCCAGGCCCCTGCTGACACACCTGGGATAGCAGCAGAAGATGGCCCAAGTGCTTGGGCCCTGCCGCTCGTGACGTGGGAGACCTGGGTGGAGCTCCTGGGCCCTGACCCACTCTGGCTACTTAGGGAATGAACCAGCAGAAGAAAGATCTCTTTTGCTCTCTCTCTCTCTTCCTCTGTCACTGTGCCTTTCAAATAAACAAATCTTTTTTTAAAAAAGATCTCTGAGAGTAAAATCATCCCAGCTCGATGCAAGGAGCGCTGATGTTCAATTACAGAGGAGGAGTCAGAGGGTGGAAGCCCTCACACTGGTGGGCGAACTCAGCAGTCACTGAGCTACAGCAGGAAGGCTGCCTGGAGGAGGCGGCGTTTTCCCCAACCGTTGAAGCTGGGCTGCAGGGGGGACAGGAAGTCTCCTCGGGAGCGGATGCTTGCGAAACACCGAGTTGGGGAGGTAGAGGGCGCTGCACTCCGGAGCGACTGGGTAGCAGCACCCCTAACCGAGGCAAGCGGTTTCCCTGGGGCAGGCGACATGGAGGGGTCAGCTGTTGGTCTGCCCAGGAGTTTGGAGCAAGGTCAGACACGCCTCCCACGCAGCAGGATAGAGGGGTGCTCCGGAAGCCTCCGCACCACCTGTGGCCGTGCCCCCGCCGGCAGGGTTGAAGCAACATCACTGACTCAGGGTCCGAAGCTTCGGCCCCCTCCACGCCCCGCCCTGCGAGGCCTGCGTGGCCCGGCGTGGCTTCCCGGGGTGTGGCCATGAAGGCTCCTTCCCTGCTCCAGCAAGGGTGGGGGCGGAGAACACGCGCAAAGCACACAGGCGCTGGCACAGTGGGCAGGACTGCCCCGGTGGCTATGGGGGCTACGGAGAGCGTGTTGACCCCAGCCCCTCCCGCATCCCACTCACACGCCTCCCCTGCACACGCGCGTGCGCGCACACACGCACCGGCTCCGCCAGGCTTCAGCTCACATTAGTGGAGCTGTGTCGGCCCAGCAGAATCGGACAAAGGGCATGGCGAGGACTTGGCTGGAGGCTGCGTCGACGCCACTCAGAGGCCCCGCGACATTGTGAGATCCTGACCTTCCCTGTGTTCCGTCGCCCCCCTCATCTCAGAAGCCTGCTGACCGCAGGTGCCCGGGGGGTGCTTCGTGCCTTTGGTGGCAAAACACGAGGCTGTGTAGTCCGCCAGCTCTCCCCTGCTCTCCACCACTGTGAACCCCAGAGAGGCCACGGCTGCCCCAGGCTGACGGCCAAAGCCCTCCTGCCCCCAGGAGGCTCCTCCTGCCCCCACCCTGTGAACTGAGCCCTGCACGAGGGCTGCTCTCCACCCCAGCCTACTCCCCTCGGGGTTCTGCGCCCTGTGGGCCCAGCACATCTGCAGAGGGAGACCTGCCTGTCCCCTCGGCCCCCGGACGACAAAACCTCCTTGCGATGGCAAAGGACTTAGTCTGTCCCGCACAGTGATGGCGGCCGTGCCCTGGCGCTGGGCCCTCCCGTCTGCCCCTCCATGCTGTGTGCACAGCAGGGCCCTTCTACAACCCTGTGGTCCATTTGGATTTTAGCCTCTCTCTGGGTCCATTTAAAGCTCTTCCCCTCCCAGCCTGCAGCTGAGGGCCTGAAGGAGCCCAGCGCTGCGTCTGCTTTGTCCTGTCTTCCTCCACCTCTCCCTGGAGGCTGGGTGCTGTGGTGAGGATGACCCCCTTGCCCCTCCCTCCTCTCTGTGTTAGGGGGTGGGGGCAGGGAGGCAGATGAGAGGAGGCCCCTTTTGAACTGGCAGCCCTCCAGGGGCATAGAGGGGTGTGTTAGGGACTGAACTGTGTCCCCCGCTAAGTTCCTGCTGAAGCTCGAACCCCCCAAGCGAGTGTGCTTGGACATGCCTTTGAGGGTGTGTGCGAGTGTTAAGTGAGGTCCTGGGACAGATGCTCTTTGGAGAAGACCAGGAGACACCAGAGAGCGCTCTCTCTGTCTGCCCACACGGAGGAGCGACCTTGCAAGGACACTGCAGGAAGGCGGCCAGGAAGAGAGCCCGGCCCAGAAACCAGCCCTGCCAGCCCCTGGCCTTGCACCTGGCTTGTGCACAGAGACTCAGGCGCCCGGCACACCTGCTCATGGGGCCACACCCCCTCCCCTGCCCTGCGCCCTCTCCTGGGTTCTCAGGCTGCTCCTCTCTGTCCCACCCCGGCAGCTCAGCGCTGTGGGTCGCTGTGACTCCAACGCATGCATCATCTCTCTGCACATTTGCTTCTGCCTCTCCCTGCGGCACAAGCCTGCGCGTGGTCAGGTTGCACCTGAAGTGAAGTTGGCAATGGGCTGAGCCTGTGTCCCACGGAGCAGCTGGGTGCTAAAGGCTCGGTGGGGGGATGGGGTGGTAGGAAAATCCAGCTGGTGAAAGACAGCTGAGGCTTGGAGGAGAGCACAGAGGGAGGGGCTGGGGGCAGGGGGAGGGGCTAGGGAGGTCAAAACCAAAGAGAAAAGGAGGGGAGTGTTGGGGGATGGGGATCCCCGAATTATGTTGTTGGGGGTCAAGAACCCCGGCTGGTCACAGGAAGTCCAGGTGCTCGTCTCCCGGCATGTGAGAATACAACCGGGAGCTGTGGGCATAGCAGGATTTATTGGAAGGTGGGAAGATTATTTTTAGGCAACCCCCAGAGAGAGAATCACTCCCATCCAGGCTGGGTGGTGCTCAGAGCAGCAGGGCCTGACTGAAGAGGCAAAGGAAGCCGGGTCTGGGGCGCAGCTGCAGGACACGTGGTGGTCTCCATGGAGGTGGCCCATGCCCGATGCAGGGAGAGGCTCAGGCAATGCAGGGAGAGGCTCAGGCGCACGAGCAGTGGGTGTGCCCAGGTCTCCGTCTGGCTGCACCTGCACGGAGGGGGGTGGGAGGCGGGCAGTGCTCTGGGCTTGGAGGTGCCAGTCCTCAGTTCCTTGTCCCTTCCTGACTCCCTGCCTCACCCACATTGGGCAGAGAGAGGGAGATGGATGGGAAAGAGAACTTGGAGAGGCAAGGTGCTCCTGGGGAGCCGGGCCTGCAGCCCAAGAAAAGCAGACGCTGTGGCTTGAATATGCGCCCCCCAACATGCAGTGCTAAGAGGCGGGATGCTGTTTGGGAGGGGCTTGGATTGGATCAGATCTCCACTGTGGAGGCCCCGGGGAGACTCCTGGTGGACAGACGAGGACAGACACGTGTGCTCCGCCCCTGTCTCCTGCCACTCGACGCCCTGTGCCACCTCTGCACTCTACCAGCAAGAGGTCAAGTCCACGAGACCCAGCTGATCTTGGCCTGGGAACCTCCAAATCCGTGAGCCAAAATGAGCTGTGCACAGTGTGCGAATCTCTGGGTGGCTGTGAAACTGTATGAAATGCAGGCCAGACCCTGGCCACGGCGCACACACGCACACACACACACCTTGGCCCTTACTCACACGCGGTACTCAAGCCTGTGTTTGCACAGCTGGACATATCTGTGGACACACGTGCCCATGGACCACAGCTTACTGTGGCCTTCATGCTTCAGCCTGGGGCACAAGGGGCCGTCCCAGAAATGCACACCATCCCCTTCTCAAAACAGCTGTGAAAAGGAGGAGGAATGAAGCATGGGCCCTGCTCCTCTGGGCAAACCACGCCCAGAGGCACCACGTGACCAGCTCCTGTTCTTCGAGCACCGATTACGTTCCAGAATTTTCCGTGCATCGCCTCTCACCTCCCCCCTCCCCCACGGAGCTCTGCGGGACCACTGGTGTCCCCGCTGCACAGACGAGCCGGCTGAGGCTTAGGAAAGTTGGGGCGCTACTGATGAGTCCTGTGGGAAGTCCGAGGCAGGTGTGAAGCCAGAGCCCCGGCTTTGTCCTACAGACAAGGGCATAGACAGGCCAGGTGGGGAGCGATCAGCCTCAAGAGGCACCCACTTTTCCCGGCTCCCTCCTCCTGCATGCTCGCCACGCCCAACACATTTTCCTGTGTATGGAAGAGACTTAATAAGCGGTTACGGGAAATGACAGAGTTCTGCAGGCAAACAAAATTGTGATGAAGCAGAATCCTGCCAGCTCAGACTCGAGCAGGATTAAAATAAAACCAGGGACCGTCTATTTTCAGTGGCAACGGGCGAGTCACGGCGTGAGCGCCTTGTGCCTGCTGGCCAGCGGGCCGGACGGAGGAGCACGCACACGCTTGCCACACACGAGGTCGGTCAGCGCCCTGTCCTGGCTGCGTCGTCCACCTGCCGGCTCGCCCAGAGAGAACGGAGAAATGCCAGCCTTGACCCCACAGCCCCCGAAGAGCCCTGTCACTCAACAGAATCGGGAGGCAGGACCAGGGACCCCCGCTGTGTTCTGTGCCTTGCACGTGCCGCCCAGAGGACAGAGATGAAGTTCTGGTCCCGGCATGCACTTGGCCTCAGAGGGGCCGGGACTGGAAAATGGTCAGAATCCAGGGTGGAAAAGCTCAGCCTACGGGCTTGACTCTTAGTTAACCTGACAATTCAATTACTCGGGCTAACCAGTCGCGGTTAATCAAGGTTACAGTGGAACTGGGATGGACGCTACAGATTACTTCCACCCTGCTGACCAAAATGTTCCATAAATATGACCTTTCCCCAGGAAAGACGGGAGTGTGGCTTTCACTTCTCATCAGCTCATCCTGCCGTGCCCGGCGCAGCTCTTTCTGCAAGTACTTGCGGGCGGCAGGAGAGCAGCGAGGAGAGGCAGCCTCGCCCGCACCCGGCCTCGGCTTCCTAATGCCGGGCATTCTGACTTTCCCCCGAAGGGCCTCAGTTTGCTTCTCCGGAAAGTGGGTGACAACAGCCACCCTCGGCGGCTCATTACTGAGTCCAGTCTCGAGGGCAATCGTGGGATTCTGGGAAGGCGAGACAATAGAGGAGAAACCCAAGAAACAGGGAGAGCATGAAGGAAGGCAGGGCTAGAGCAGAAAAAGTGACGGATGGAGGCATCGGCCACCCGTGTGCCCCCGACGTGTCACGGTGGGCAGGGTCAGAGGGGAGACGGGCGGCCCCTAAGGCAATTTGCAGGGCTCCCGAGACAGACAGCGGTGACCACGGCTTACAAAACAGGATAAGACAGCCCGTGCGTCCTTGGTTTCATATTCCAGCACTGTTTATCCATAAAGATGTCAAAATCCAGCCCCTTAGCAGGGCTACACGCAAGGCTGAGTAACCGATGACATCACCCCAGTCCTGCAGGTCCCCTCCCAGCCGCTGGCTCGCGTGGAAAACCCTGCACCCCCGCCTCAGCCATCGCACCCTTGCTCAGGGGCCCACTTCCTGAAGGTGCAAGAAAGAGCAAAGTCTGCGCCTTTTTAGCAAAAATGCTACATTAGGCGTGACTGCTGTTTTATTAAAAACAGTCCTTAGGAAAACCGGGTACTGAATCTAGCCTGAACTTCCCCTCGTGAGATAAAGCAAGCTTTCCGAGTGATAATTGGTACAGAAATATCGAAGGCCTCGTGAATTTGCATGCCATCCTCACTCCGGGGCCATGCTAATCTTCTCCATCTCGCTCCAAGTCCAGTGCGTGTGCTGACGAAGCCAACACAGGGCATGTATTTTTATTCTCATCACACCGAGAGGCAATGAGCTCAGGGTTATTCACCCCCTGAAGGTGTGTGCAGGACAGGCAGCCCCGGGCAGCCGTGGCAAACCCACGCACCTGAAGCACTGGCAGAGGGGAGAGGAAGGAGCTGTCCCCTGGTAGGTGCTGAGCTGCGGGGAAGCCGTCCCTCCCCAGTGGAAGGTGGCGGCAGGCAGGCAGACCCACATTCTGCCCTAGGGAGGCTGGGGACAGCTCCAGCACGCAGATGAGCCAGGCCCCAGCACCCAGAATGGCCACAAGGAAATCTTTTATGTTAATAAGCACACAGGCCAACACGTATGAGCTTTCAAAGCCAGCACAGATGGCAGGCTACTTTCAGAGCCCTGCACACAAGTCACGTAAACACGCCAAGGACACACGGCCTGCTAGTGGTCACGGTGGAAAATGAGGCGCGACGAGCGAGGGCAGACCTGGACTTGAACCTGGGCACTTTGAACCAAAGTTCGTGCGGTGTGCTACTTCAGTTCATCCAGCAGTTAAAGCTTTAGGAGCATCTGCTGGGGCGACGTTTTGTGTAGTAGTTAACACGCCACTTGGGACACCAGGCATCCAGGTTCAAATCCCGGCTCCACTTCGGATCCCCGCTTCCTTGGAGGTATCAGGTGATGGTTCCAGTACTTGAGCTCCTGTCACCCATGTGGGAGACTCCGATTTGGTCCCTGGCTCCTGGCTTCAGCCTGGCCCTGCCCCAGCTGTTCCGGGAATTTGGGGCGTGAAGAGGAATGAAGCATCTATGGCAGACGGTGCCGTGGCTCCTGCACTGTCTGCACTGGGGTCTCCCCTGGCACTGGGAGGTGACCGCACTCCTGTCTCTCCAGGGCTCTCCTCCTGGAAGGCAGTGGGAGCGTGCTCTGAATACAAGAGTACTTCAAAAACTTTGTGGGAAATGGAATTACAACAGAAGTTTATTCTAGCACAAAAGAAATTTAGAAATCCGTGTGGAGTTCTCACAGAATACACCTTCCCTGGGAATGTTTTGAAGTCTCCCCTGTATGCCTGGATGGATTGTTTTAAACATTTTCCACCAATATACACTTGTCCTTTTTTAAAGATTTATTTTTATGTATTTGAAAGGCAGTGACAGAGAGAGACAGACCTTCCATCTGCTGGTTCACTCTCCAAATGGCTGCGACGGTTGGGGCTGGACCAGGTTGAAGCCAGGAGCCAGGAACTCCATCCAGGTCTCCCACAGTGGCTGCCAGGGGCCCAGGGACTTGAACCATCTTCCATTGCTTTCCCAGGTGCATTAGCAGGGAGTTGGATTGGAAGAAGTGCAGCCGGGACTTGAACAAGTTATCATACAGGATGCCGGCATCAGAGGCGGCAGCTTAACCCACCGCGCCACCACGCCAGCCCTAAACTTCTCTTTCAATCCCATTTTCCATGAGCACTGTGAAGCATCTTCGCATAAAACAGAGTGCACTTCCCATTCATCATTGCAGAGGGCTCAGGTCCCACTCATCCAGACGGCGATATCAAACCATTGAGAGACAATAGAAATGATGGCGTTCAGAACGTGTCCCTGTTTCCACTGCTCCATCTACTGAGCCCTCACCATGATTATGAAATTGGCCAGATAAGTCCAAGTATCAAGAACTGCCAGTCTGGGGGTGGCTGTCCAGCCCACCTCCAATGTTGCAGAACCCAGGTTCGACTCCAGCTTCCTTCTAATGCAGACTCCGGGAGGCAGTGGTGATGGCTCCCGCGGTTGGGTTCCGACCACCCCATGGAGACCTGGATTAAGCTCCAGGCTCCCCCATTTCAGCTCCAGTCTAGCTCAGGCTGCTGCAGGCATTTGGACAGTGATGGGAGCGGTCTCTCCTTCTGTCTCTCTGCATCTCTCTCTGTTGGTCTGCCTCTAGAAGGTATTTGTAAAAAACAATTTTAAGAATTATTTATTTGAGGCCGGCGCCGCGGCTCACTAGGCTAATCCTCCGCCTAGCGGCGCCAGCACACCGGGTTCTAGTCCCGGTAGGGGCGCCGGATTCTGTCCCGGTTGCCCCTCTTCCAGGCCAGCTCTCTCTGCTGTGGCCAGGGAGTGCAGTGGAGGATGGCCCAGGTGCTTGGGCCCTGCACCCCATGGGAGACCAGGAAAAGCACCTGGCTCCTGGCTCCTGCCATCGGATTGGTGCGGTGCGCCGGCCGCAGCGCGCCGACCGCGGCGGCCATTGGAGGGTGAACCAACGGCAAAGGAAGACCTTTCTCTCTGTCTCTCTCTCTCACTGTCCACTCTGCCTGTCAAAAAATAAAAAAAAAAAAATTATTTATTTGAAAGGTAGAGTAACAGAGAGAGAGATTTTCCATCTGCTGGTTCACTCCCCAGATGGCTGCAATGGCCTGGGCTGAGTCAGCCCAAAGCCAGGAGCTCCATACAGTTCTCCCACATGGTGGCAGGAGCCCAAACACTCGGGCCATCTTCTGCTGCTTTCCCAGGAGCATTAGCAGGGAGCTGGATCAGAAGTGGAGCAGCCAGGACTCAAACCAGCACTCGTATGGGATGCTGGAGTCGCAGGCAGCAGCTTTGAGTGCCATGCCACAACGGCAGCCCCTAAAATATTTTTTAAAGAACTGTGGGTCTTTGATGAGCTTGCGCACTGGTTCATAATCAATAAATAGGCTGTAAGAGAACAGTCCACAACCATGCCTGATGTAATGTTGTACCTGGTGGGCATCACGGCCAGGTCGGTGGCTGAGAAGGCAAATCAAAGCATTTGTCCAGGCCTCACGTAAAGCACCAGCCTACAAAAGCCAGGCTTCTGTGAGTAAATCGTGGCCCCGTTTGCTACCGAATGCCCCAAACCCAGTACGTCTGCGCAAGAAACAAGTGCAGTAACGTCTTTGTTTTCCTTGTCTCGTGTGGGATACGCTGTCGTTTTCTGTCCTGTCAGTGTTAGCGAGCAAGATCCTGGGGCTGGGAACCCCCCACTTTCCGGAAGTCTCCATCCACAGTGCCAGGCACAGATGACGGTCCCCCAGCGGCAGCCTGGAGATCAGCTGCACACGCGAGAGGCTGCGCTAAGAGCCGACACCGGCGTCAGAGACAGGTGCCTGCAGGAAGTCCGCCGGACGCAGGGCCCGCCGCTCTCCATCCCCAGGTAACTGTCCTGAAACCCGTTTTTATTACAAGATCTATCAACCACACTCAGTCATCTCACTAAACTGTATCATAGCTGAATGTTTTCCAGGCAGGGTAGAATTTCTCTGAATGTGCTAAGGTCCTGGTTGGGTGCTTCTGATGTGGTCTTTGCCTGGGCTTTCTCCAACCCAGGTCTCTGGTGGGACTAAGTGTCAGGAGGACGAGGCTCACTTCTGCAGCGGGGCCCCATGTTAACCCTCCTACATGCTGTGAGCGAGATCTTGGGGATGATGCTTCCTTTCTACCTGATTCAGACTAGCATCCTCCGCCTGCCGCAAACCCAAATTGGGCTGTCTACACAGAGTCAACAGTGCTGGGGGCAGCGCGGTAGGAAGAAATGCAGGGAGAATGTCCCCCACGTGTGTTCCTCAAGCCCTCACTCAACCATGGTTCGCCTCATCCACGAGTTCCCTGGCACCAGCGTGCTGGTTCGGCAGGTTAAGCCACCACCTGCTATGCCGCATCCCGTAAGAGCGCCATCGTGAGTCTCGGCTGTTGTGCTTCCCGTCCAGCTCCCTGCTAATGCACCTGGGAAAGCAGAAGCGGCCCAGTGCAACCCTGCCCCCGCCACCCACATGGGAGACCTGGGTGGAGCTCCTGGCTCCCGGCATCAGCCTGACCCAGCCCTGGCTGTTTGGCCATTTGGGGAGTGAACCAGTGGATGGAAGATCTCTCCTCCCTCTCTCTCTCTCTCTCTCTCTCTCCCTTGTTAATTCTCTCTCCATCACTTATTTATTTTATTTCAAATAAATAAATATTTTAAATGAGTTTGTTGAGAAAGTGCAGCTTCTAATTTAGTGCTGAATACCCCAAAATCATCAGCTCCAAGAGGAAGAAGAATAAATAATGTTCGAAATAATCCTTTTTAAAAGATCCCATGTTCAAACACACAGTTACCTCCTGGCCGGGGAGAGGGAGTGGGGGGGTGGCCTGTTCTGAGATAAGTCTCCCCAAGCTGGCTGGGAACAGACCCGGGATCAGGAGGAAAATACCCTGGCCTCTCACTTCCCGAAGGCAAGGGTCCAAGCACATGGGCCATCTTCCACTGCTTTCCCAGGCACATCAGCAGGGAGCTGGATCAGAAGCGGAGCAGCCGGCACTCGAGCCGGCACCCATATGAGATACCAGCACTGCAGGTGGCAGTTTTACCCACTGTACCACAGCCTCAGCCCCACCATCTGATCAAGGCCAAGCAAGGAAAGCAAACTCCTCTTGCAATTCAGCTCTCCACTATGGCCTGGGAAAGCAGTAGAAGATGGTCCATATCCTTGAGCCCCTGCACCCACGTGGGAGACCCGGAGGAAGCTCCTGGCTCCTGGCTTCAGATCAGCGCAGCTCCAGCCATTGCGGCCAACTGGGGAGTGAACCAGCGGATGGAAGACCTCTCTCTCTCCCTCTCTCTGTAACTCTACCTCTCAAATAAATAAATAAAAACATAAATAAAAAAATAAGGGAGCAGGGTGCTGTCGCTTCTGTGGTGTGGAGGATGTGGAGGCGGAGTGGCCTGGATCAGCCGGAACTATAGAGAAGGGTGTGTGGAGGTGGGGAGCGGGGAGCTGGGGCTTCCGAGGTGGGCTTTTCAAGCAGAGGGTGTGTCTGACAGGAGCCAGCAGGGGCAGGAGCAGAGGAGGAGACCTGACGGCCAGCGCACGTGGCTGGGTCTGCGGCGTTCCTCCCTCCATTCACTACTGGGCACCTAACAGGTGACACTGGGGACAAGGGGCTCAGTGGTAGAAAGAACGCAGGCACACGCATATGAGAAGGATGGCCCCAAAGGGGCCAGCGTTGTGGCGCAGTGTGGTAAGCTGTCGCCTGCGGTGCCGGCGTCCCATGTAAGCACCGGTTCAAGTCCCAGCTGTTCCGCTTCTGCCCCAGCTCCCTGCTGATGTGCCCGGGAAGGCACAGAGGATGGCCCAAGTGCTTGGATCTCTGCCACCCACATGGGGGAGACCTCATTGGAGTTCTGGGCTCCTGGCTTTGGCCTGGCTCAGCCTCAGTCATGTGGGCATCTGGAGAGAAAACCAGCATATGGGAGATATCTCTCTCTCTCTCTCTCTCTCTCCTCTCTGAATCACTCTGTCTCACAAATAAACAATCTTTACTTAAAAAAAAATACAACACCACTGGATACCAGGCAAGAAAGAACAGTGATCCCTGGGAGACAGGACACAAATAAGATGACCCCACAGGACTCGGGGAGAAGACCTCTCTGTGGGTGCCAAGGACGGGCAGTCAGAGGGGTCCACAGACCTCAGTAGTTGCAGAGAAAGAGTGCAGAGCCCAGGGAGACCAGGGCAGCAGCTGGAGTTCTCAGGACGGAGGTTGGGGGGGGGGGGGCTCAGGGCATGAGGAGATGCCCCCCCGGTCACCCACTGAGTGCTGATGGGCACAGGTGTGCACAGGAAACTCCCCCCGCCCTGGCACACCCAAGGATGGAGCCACCGGACTCCTGCAGGGCCTGGAACAGTGCCTGTACCCCCACCCCGGGCTTCCTGCTTCCAGGCTCTCGCCCCGGCAGTGAGGAGTAATAAGCCGCAGACGAAGCCCGCAGACCCCAGCATGAGATGCAAAAGGTCAAGCTGTTCCCAAATAAACTAGCTCCACCACAGAACAGGACTCGCCAGCCCTCAACACAGTAAAATGCACAATGGCTGGCACCCCGTCAGGAACGGCCAGGCACGCCAACAAACGGGGAAAGCCGAGCCTAGAGGAGGCGGACGAGGAGCCCATGGAAACCGACCCAAAACACTGGAACCAGCGAGCACGGATCTTGGTGCAGACGCTGTGCATAATTCACAAGGCAGGGACATGGAGGGCACAGCAAAAGATGGAAGTCCAGAGGGGAAAACGAGGACTCCACCGTGTGGGATACAGACAGCACCAGCCACCGCAGGAGGAAGTACCGGAAATCCTGAAGGAGTGTCCATCCAAACTCTACACGATGAAACTCAGACAAGAGAAGTTTCTTTTAAACAGGACGGGCTGTTGGAAAACTTCAAGCATCCTCACGTGTCTGTAATTGAAGCCAAACAAAGAGGAGAGGGGACGGAGGGACAGAAAAACATTTAACAAAGAACAGCTGAGTTCTTCCAAGTCTTGTGCAAGCCACAAAGCCACAGACTCAACAGTCCCAGCAGACTCCAAGCACAAGCTCCATGAACCAGCTCTCCAGGGGCACACGGAGAACCAGTTTGCTCAGAAACGATCACAAAAAGAAGCCGCCAGGGAGGCACGCGCTGTGCGTGTGCGTCCCTGCTGCAGCAGACGCCGCCTTCGAAACAGCACAAGCCCGAAAGCACCGTCATCCCGTTCCAGGAAGGAAGCTGTTCCCATCTAGAATTCTCAGAAGCAAGCATATCTTTAAAAAAACAAAGGCAAACTAACGCCTCGGAAGACGATTAGAGCGTGAAAGCGTTTGTCACCAGCAGACCTGGGGCACAGGAGTTGTCAAGGGGAACCCTGCAGGCAGACGAAAAATGAGGCCAGATGAAAATGGAGACGCCCAGAGAGGAGGACGGGGCCCAGCTATGGTAAACACACGGGTAAGCACATAGGATTTGCTTCTGATCATGGATACGTCTTTTTTTTTTTTTTTTTTTTTGACAGGCAGAGTGGACAGTGAGAGAGAGAGACAGAGAGAAAGGTCTTCCTTTGCCGTTGGTTCACCCTCCAATGGCCGCCGCGGCCGGCGCGCTGCGGCCAGCGCACCGCGCTGATCCGATGGCAGGAACCAGGTACTTCTCCTGGTCTCCCATGGGGTGCAGGGCCCAAGCACTTGGGCCATCCTCCACTGCACTCCCTGGCCACAGCAGAGAGCTGGCCTGGAAGAGGGGCAACCAGGACAGAATCCGGCGCCCCGACTGGGACTAGAACCCGGTGTGCCAGCGCCGCAAGGTGGAGGATTAGCCTAGTGAGCCGCGGCGCCGGCCAGGAAACGTCTTTTCAAGATAATTACCCAGGGGCCGGCACTGTGGCGTAGAAGGTTAAGCCTCCACCTGCAGTGCCGGCATCCCACTTGGGCGCTGGTTCGAGTCCCAGCTGCTCCACTTCCGATCCAGCTCCCTGGTAAGGCTCCTGGGACAGCAACAGAAGACGGCCCAAGTGTTTGGGCTCCTGCACCCACGTGGGAGACCCAGAGGAAGCTCCTGACTCCAGGCTTTGGCCTGGCCCAGCCCCAGCTACTGAGGCCATTTAGGGAGTGCATCAGCAGATGGAAGACCTCTCTCTCGAACCCACGCCCACATGAGATGCTGGCACTGCAGGCGGAAGCCTTACCCACTACACCACAGCACCGGCCCCACACTGTAGGGTTCTTACCTACATAGGAATCATGTCTGTGGCTTAAAGGTAGACTGAGAAGTTAAATATGTGAACTGTAAACCCTAAGGCAACCAGTAACATGACAAAACAGAAAGTCACGGATAATCAGCTTACAGTGGAATAATAAAATAATGAATTAACCCAAAGGGTCTTATGATGGACCAAGATGAGAGCAAAGAGTGGTTAGGACAAAGAGCAAACAGCAAGCAAGGCAATAGATTAAAAACCACACAATACTCACATTCAACATGACGGTCTAAATATCCCACTTGAAAGATGGAGACAGTCTGGGGAAAAAAGCAAGACCCACCTGTGTGAAGAAACACACTTTAGGGACCAGCGTTGTGGCACAGCATTGTCCCAGCATTCCACATCATAGTGCCAGGTGGAGTCCCAGCTGCTCCACTTCTGATCCAGCTCCCTGCTAATGCACCTGGGAAGGCAGTGGAAGATGGCTCAAGTGCTTGGGGCCCTGTCACCCATGTGGGAGACCTGGATGGAGTTCAAGGCTCCTGGCTGTGGCCTGGGCCAGCTCTGGCCATTGCAGCCACTGGGGAAGTGAATTCTCTCTCTCTCTCTCTCTCTCTCTCTCTCTCTCTCCCCCTCTCCCTTTCCCTCTTCCTCTCCCTTTCTCTCTTCTCTCTCTTTTTCTCCTGTTACACTACCTTTCAAATAAATAAATCTTTAAAGAAAAAAAACACCCATACTTTAAATATAAAATCACCAATGTGTTGAAAGTGAAAGAATGGAAAAAGATAAATCATACTAAATGCTAATCATAAGAAAGCCAGGGTGAATACTAACATCAGATGAAATTTAATACAGAAAAAATAACTAGAGGTGAATTGGGTCATTTCATATGACACAGGGATCAATTCGTGAAGGAGACACAGCAATCCAGAAAAAAATAATGCCCCTAGAAAAGCTTCGAAATATAGGAAGCAAAAATGGATGGAACTGCAAGGAGAAATAGATAAATTCACAATTTTGGTCAAGAATTTCAGTGTTTCTTCCTCAAAAGCTGCCAGAAACAACAGACGGGAAACCAGTAAGGCTATAGAAGGTGTAACAGGAGTGGCCAATCTGACATCACCGATGGTTCTGGAGAACCCCACCCAGTGAACGCAGGAAGCACGATACTCTCAGGTGCACACGGAGCATCGACTAGGATGGCCCGTGTTCTAGTCCAGACACGGAAGTCACTTCTAAAGCATTCGAGTCAGACAAAGCACATTGTCCAACGACACAGGAGGAGACGAGACGGGAGCATTGTCCAACGACACAGGAGGAGACGAGACGGGAGCACATCCGCCAGCTCACGCACGCCACCACTGAAAGGAGTGATAGGAGCCTGTCAGGATGGAGGAAGGTTGATTTCAGGCTCAACCTGGGCAGGCGTGGGTTCAGGTGTCAGGGGAGGCCAGAGGTGGTAAGACGCAGTCACGGGGTGGGCCAGGGAGCAGAGAGGGGCACAGGCCACCTGCTCTTCCTCGCCCTCTGTGTGGTCTCCCTTTTCCACCCTCTGCACAGCCACCAGAAATTCCATCATGGGGCCCCACCCCAGCAACCTAATTCAATCCAGTCGCTCCCATTAATCCATCAACTGCCCATTTAGGACTTTGGGGTTGATGAGTTTGGGGAGGCCAAATCCTATCCAAACCCTAACAGTCAATAACAGAAAGCGTGCAGATATTTGCTAACACTCTTCAAAGCAACTCACAAATCAGAGGAGAAACCAAAATGCAATATAGAAATTATTCTCAACACAATGAAAATGAAAACGCGACGTAGCGAACATTTCAGGGTGGTGCTGAAACACTGCTCGCGGGGAAATTTTCAGCAGTGACCACATTTGAGGAGAAGAAAGGACTCCAATCTTTGGTGTCCACCTTAGGAAACTGAACGTGGAAAAGCAAAGTCAACCCAAAATAAATAGAAGAAACAAAAGATCAGAGTGAAGAATCAGTGAAGGAGAAAACAGGAAACCGGGCAGCAATCTCAGGGGAACTGAAAGAGAGCTCTTTGAGAGTCTCAGGGGAACGCAGAGAAGCCACAGAACACCAGCATTTGGAGTGAGAGTGGTCGGGCACAGGCCACCTGGCGCAGTGGCATAGATGGCAAAGCCACCACCTGTGGGGTCAGCATCCCATACGGGCACCGGTTCAAGTCCCAGTTGCTCCACTTCTGATCCAGCTCCCTGTTACGTGTCTAGGAAAGCAGTGGAGGATGGTCAGAGTGCTTGGGCCCCTGCACCCACGTGGGAGACTCGGATGAAGCTCCCGGCTTCCGATTGGCTCAGCTCTGGCCGTTGCGGCCACTTGGGGAGTGAACCAGCAGATAGGAGATCTTTCTCTCTTTCTGTCTCTCTTTCTCTCTGTTTGTATCTCTGCCTTCCAAATAAATAAATCACTGTTTAAAAAAGTAAAAACAATGAGAGGTTACAACACTACATACTCTACAGATCGTAAAGAAGAAGAAATTATGAAAAATTTTATGCCAATAAACTAGGCAATTTAAATGATATGGACATAGTCTTTGAAATACACAACTATTGGGGCTGACGCTGTGGTGCAGCGGGTTAACGACCTGGTCTGAAGCGCCAGCATCCAATATGGGCACCGGTTCAAGTCCTGGCTGTTCCTCTTCCAATCCAGCTCTCTGCTATGGCCTGGGATAGCAGTAGAAGATGGCCTGAGGGGCCGGTGCCCCGGCTCACTAGGCTAATCCTCCACCTGCGGCGCCGGCACCCCAGGGTTCTAGTCCCGGTTGGGGCGCCAGATTCTGTCCCGGTTGCCCCTCTTCCAGGCCAGCTCTCTGCTGTGGCCAGGGAGCGCAGTGGAGGATGGCCCAGGTGCTTGGGCCCTGAACCTGCATTGGAGACCAGGAGGAAGCACCTGGCTCCTGGCTTCGGATCAGCTCAGGGCGCCGGCCGTAGCAGCCATTTGGGGGGTGAACCAACGGAAGGAAGACCTTTCTCTCTGTCTCTCTCTCACTGTCTAACTCTATCTGTCAAATAAAAATTTTTTAATTTAAAAAAAATAAAATAAAAAGAAGATTGCCTGAGTCCTTGGGCCCCTGCACCCACGTGGGAGACCTGGAAGAAGCTCCTGGCTCCTGGCTCCTGGCTTCAGATCAGCACAGCTCCGGCTGTCACAGCCATCTGGGGAGTGAACCGGTGGATGGAAGACCTCTCTCTCTCTGTCTCTACCTCTCTCTGTAACTCTTTCAAATAAATAAAATAAATTAAAAAAATACACAACTATCAAAGCTCAATCAGGAAGAAATTGATAACGTGAAGAAGCTAATACACCTTAAAGAAACTTTTCCCCCCAAAGAAAATTCCAGATCTAGATGGCACAATCTTTAACATTTTAACAATGAAATAACAGCCAATAATAACCCTCCTAGAAAGTTGAAGAATATTTGCCAGCTCATTCTCTGAGGCCACCATTACCTTGATACCGACATTATAATAAATTATAATTTATATATAACATCATACATGATATAACAGTATAACTTATATAACATTATAATAAACCCATCAAATGTATGTGTATATGCAAAAATGAGCTCTGATCCAAACCTGGCATCATATACTGAAAGTATTTTAAAATGGATCATAGACCTCAATGTAAAATCTAAGACTACAAAACTTATAGAAGAAAATACAGGAGAAACCCTCTGTAACACTGAGTCGGACAAAGGTTTCTTAGATCCTACAGCAAATGCATAATCTGTGAAGGAACAAATTGTACACCAAAAGGCAACACTCCTGATCTTCGAAAAAACACTGTCAAGAGAACAAAAGGACGCGCCTCAGACTGGGGCAATCACACAGCCGCTAAAGAACCTGTAGGCTGGACCACACAAGGGAACTGCAAGACGTTCGTGGAAATGGAATTAATAGGCAAAAAAAAAAATATTTTGAAAATCATCCATCTTTTTTAATACTAGAAATTTTCCACGTGCTTTTCGAAGGTCCCCTCATGAAAAGAAAAGAAAAGAAAAGAAAAGAAAAGAAAAGAAAAGAAAAGAAAAGAAAAGAAAAGAAAAGGGAAAAGGGAAAGGAAAGAAAAGAACTCTCAAAATGCAGTAACAAGAAAATCGACAGCCCAAGGAAGCCACAGATTGGTGTGCGCACCCTAAGGTGAGCTCCAGCCAGTCGTCCCCTTGGAATCACCGCTCCCTGGGGACAGGTGGAAGCCCTGACTTGCTTCCGGCAGCCAGAACACGGCAAAGGTGCGCGGACATCACTCCTTGGGGACCTCCCGCCACCGACTCCATCCCGCAGGCTGCAGAGGGAAGTCCTTCCCTGCTGCTCTCCTGTAGGAGCACCACGCTGGGTTTTGAGGCGAGATGCGCACAGCAAGACCTTCCAGGAGCTCCGAGCAGTCTCCGGGTGGTGCAGCCGCAAGCAGCCAGGCCCAGCCGCACAGCTGCAAGGGATCAGGGCTGCTGGCCGCGGGACAAGCTCAGAACAGGGTGCTTCCCGAGGCAGGGCGCCGGCTGAACCACGCCCAACTCCTGAGCCGCAGAAGCCACCATGGTTGGGAGCATTTGCCAAGTAGTTCGGGATCAACCAAGTGAGATCCGTGGGTCACACACGAGCACCTGAATTAGTAACCGGGGAAATCCGTAGCTCCGATCACAACAAGGGGCGGGCTTTGGTCCAGCAGTGGAGGCACCCAGGCCCCACACGGCCGTGCCTGGCTTCAATGTCTGCCTCTGCCCCCGGCTCCAGCTCCCCGATGCTGCAGACCCTGGGAGGCAGCGGTGACAGCTGGAGAAATTGGCTCCCTGCCACACACCTGGGAGACCTGGGTTGAATTCCTGGCTCCCAGCTGCTGGCACCCTGGCTCATGTGGGCATTTGAGGAAGGAACCAGCAGTTGGGCACGCACTCTCTAACTCTGTCTTGTCTGCCTCTCAGATTAAATAAATAAATAGCAGATAAAAATGTAGAAGAACACGCATAGTGCAGTACCACCACCGATCCTCTTAAATCGCTGGACGTGTTGGCAACGAGGCAAAAGAAGGGGGACTCACATACACTGCTGGGTGCTGGGGGGACCAGCGCTCCAGAATCCAGTGTGGTGGCTTTTTCTTTTCAGGCAGAGTTAGACAGTGAGAGAGAGAGAGAGAGAGAAAGGTCTTCCTTCCATTGGTTCACCCCCAAAATGGCCCCCATGGCCGGCACACGGCACCGATCCAAAGCCAGGAGCCAGGTGCTTCTTCCTGGTCTCCCATGCGGGTACAGGGACCCAAGGACTTGGGCCATCCTCCACTGCACTCCCTGGCCACAGCAGAGAGCTGGCCTGGAAGAGGGGCAACCGGGACAGAATCCGGCACCCCGACCAGGACTAGAACAAGGGGTGCTGGTGCCGCAGGCGGAGGATTAGCCTGGTGAGCCTTGGCGGTGGCTTCTTGAGAATTAAACAGATGCCTGCCATGTTATCCTGTCCCAGGGGACCTGAATGGGTTCCTGAATTAACCTCTCCCGGGTACTCACTCACCCAGCAGAAAGGATACGCACACATTTACACAACAGTCTGTGCATCAACGTTTAGCATCTTCATTGTAGTAACAGAACTACAAATACCCCATATAGCGACTATCTAGCAATTAAAGAGGAATGAACCACCTATACTGCTACCACGTGGATGGGTCTCCAAACCCGTTGAATAACAGAAGCCAGAAAAGAAAAAAAGAATACTGTGTGATTCCACTTGTATAAAAGGCAAGAAAATGTGAACGCATTTGTGGTGGCAGAGAGAATTTTTTTAAGATTTATTTATTTGTTTATTTATTTGAGAGGCAGAGTTAGAGAGAGGGGGAGGGAGAGAGGAAGAGAGAGAAAGGGAGAAGGAGAGAGAGGGAGGGAGGGAGAGAGATAGAGGGTGAGAGAGAGAGAGGGAGGGAGAGAGGGGGGGGAAGGAGGAAGAGAGGGAGGGAGAGAGAGAGGGAAGGAGGAAGAGAGGGAGAGAGAGAGAGGGAAGGAGGAAGAGAGAGAGGGAGAGAGAGAGAGGGAGGGGGGGAGAGAGAGAGGGAGAGGGAGGGAGAGAGAGAGAGGGAGAGGGAGGGAGGGAGGGAGGGAAGGAGGGAGGGAGGGAGAGTCCACAGCGGCCAGGGCTGGACCAGGCTACGACAAGGAGCCTGGAGCTCCATCTGGGTCTTCCGTGTGGGTTCAGGGACCCAAACTCTTGGTTCATCTTCTGCTGCCTTCCGTGGAGCATTAGCAGGAAACTGAGCTGGAAGTGGTGCAGCCGGGACTCGAACTGGCGCTCATCTCATAAGAGGCACCAGTGTCGCAGGCTGCGGCTTTAACCTGCTCTGCCACAACACAGGCCCGCAGGAGTAATTGCTTATGTGGGGCAGGGGGGCGGGGGTGGGGCGGGGTGCAGGGAAGACAGGTACAAAGAAGCACAGCAAATCTTTGGAATTCAGGGCTTGGCATTTGGCATAGAAGTTAAGATGCCTGTGTCTCACATCAGAGTCATTGTGTTCAGGGCCTGGCTCTTCTCCCATTGCAGGCATCTGGGGAGTTAAACAGCAGATGGCAGCTCTCACTCTCCCTCTCCTCTCTGTCTCCCTGCCTCTTTCTCTGTGTCTATCCATCTCTTAAATAAATAGATAAATATTTTTCTTAAATCCGTTTGGGAGTGATGGATGGGTTCATTATCTTGATTGTGAGAATCGCTTTGCTGATGCATACTTGTGTCAAAACCCACAAACATATGTAGCTTATTCTGTGTCAATGACACCTCAATAAGGCTGTTAATTTAAAAATGAAGAAGAAAAAGTTGAGCACAGAGAATGGCAGAGGCGATGATGTGGGTGGGCTTGCAGGCTCTCGGGGGAGGAACCACTTGTGCCTCCACAGAAGCAAGGAAAGAAGCAAGACAGGAAAAGCCGTGATTGTCTGCAGAGAAGAGCAGTCCGGGCAGAGGGAGGCGAAGGTGCAAAGGGCCTGCACAGGGGCCGTGCAGAGCCTTTCAGAGCGCAATGGGGCTGGGACAGAGACCTGGGAGCCCTCTTGCGAGAGAGACGAGGACGCCCTGAATGGTTGTGCATGGTGCCTCTTAACGTTTCACAATTAACCTTCTACACCACCTCCATCACTCTAAACAATAAGGAGGAAGGTTGGAAGCAAGGAAACGCGTTAGTGGGCCGTGGCAACCAGAGCCAGCACTGACCTGCCCCCAGACAGCTGTGGGGCAGGTGGCAGAAGGGCTCACAGGCAGGACTGACAGAAAGGCAGAGCAATTTTGTGTTGTAGATGAGTTGGACACAGACAGACATCAAGATTTTTTTTTTAATCTAAACTCCTGGGGAAATTAATTGTGCACGACTAAGACAGGGAAATCCGAGTTGCCGGCTTCTCAGCCGAGGATGAGCTAAGGTCAAATGCAGACAGACAGCCACGGTGACCTTGGGCCAGCTGGGCACGTGGGTCTGTAATCAGGGTTCAGAAGTCGGAGCTGGGCCTACAGAGGTCTGAGGACAGAGCCCTGGGGAGCTGCAACACAAAGAGGCCAAGATGACAAGAAAAACACAGCAGAGATGCGGGTTAAAGATCTGCGGTGAGCCAAAGGGAGGGTTGGGCTTGAGAGGGACAGCGGCGGCTAACTGGTCAACCTGAGCATTCTACACTGACCACTGACCACCAGGCGACTTTGCCAGGAGCTGTTGGGGGGTGCAGGGGGTGAGTAGGGAAAGCAGGTGTGGGCTGAGCAGGATCCTGGAGAATTACAGGCGAGGAAGCCGAAACAGCACGTCTCCACGAGTCCGCTGTCAAAGCAAGCAGAGAAATTGAACAGCAGCAGAAGAGCAATGTGGGGGTCTGGGGAGGCAGTCTCTCTCTCTTTTTTTTTTTTTCGAGCCTAGAGATATTATAGCATGTTAGCATTCTGATGGGAGCACTCCAGTAGAGAGCAGAGAAGTAAAAATTAATGATGCAAGAGAGACAGAAAGACAGGACAAGTGCAAGACAGGAGTCCTTGAGCTGTTTAGGTGCCAGCGGGAACACGCACGGAGAGGTGAGAAGATTCCAGCCGTGGAGGGCTCTTGCCCAAAGCTGCCTCCTCAGATCCAGGACACTCCCAGGAAGGAAAGGAGCAGACGCTAAGAGGCAAGAGTGCCTAGTGCATCCCAGGGACTCCCTGGCCCTAGGAGCCTCACTTCCCAGAGAAGGTAATAGGGGCCTAGGGACAAGCAACCTCCTGTGTCACCCACAGCCAGCCCGAGCCACACTGAGCCTGCAGGGGCAGCTCCCTCGGTCTCCCCGAGGGGGACACTGTGGCTCGGATATGAGTGAGTCCTGGTGGCCTTACCAGGAAAGGGAGAGATTGTGGTGGACACACACACACACACACACACACACACCTGTCACCATGTGATGCCCTGCTCCTTCCCAGGACTCCACCAGCCAGAAGCCGTCACCGGATGTGACCCCTTGATCCGAGCCATGAGCCAAACCCGTCTGCTTTTCTTCATAAATTACCCTGCCCCAGGTATTATGTTGCAGCTCAAAGAAAATGACCGTGACATCCGAGCACCGTGCCTGGGTCCAAGGTCAAGGCTGTTCAGAGTGCTTTCACTCTCCCCACTTGGGCTGTGGTTCAGCCACACAGCTGAACATGGACCATTGGTTTTCTTACCGCCCTCTTCCCCCACAGATATAAAACCATGGAACTCTAAAGCAAGAGCAGACCTCAGAGGGCCCCTGCCCACTCCCATTTCCATAAAAAGAAACTGAGGCGAGAGGTGACCCACTGCCCAAAGACAAAGCAGTGCCCCCGCCGAGCTGTCAGACACCAATCCCCACCCTCGTCCCCAGAGACCAGCGTGCACGCACCCGTGTGTACAAAACCGATTTGGAGATGCAAATTGGCTACATCCAATTTCATCCGACTGTCCTCGAAATTTAAGAGCTGTGCTGACATGCACAGAGCAAGGGGTAAATCGTCCCCCGGAGAGAAATAGCCTCGCGTGTCCCTGTCCAAGGTGCTAGCTAGGCAGGCAGAGGCCAGCAGATAGAAGTCTGGTGTGCAGATCCCGCTTGTGAAAGGCGAGGGGTGGAGGCAGATGAGGGACCCCCCGCATGCCCTCTGACTTGGAAGTGGGTGGATAGAGGCGTCCAGGCCTCCTGTGCACTTCCCTTTGGTACATGATGCCCACTGATGGACGTGGCTGCCTGCTCTGGGCTTACAGATAGAGGGTGGAAGAAGCAGTGGTTTAAAACATTAATTGGGACCAACGTTATGGCAAAGCGGATTAAGCATCCTATACGGATACCGGTTTGAGTCCTGGCTTCTCCATTTCCAATCCAGCTCCCTGCTAATGCACCTGGAAAAGCAGTAGAAGATGGCCCAAGTGCTTGGGCTCCTGCACCCACATGGGAGACCTGGATTAAGCTCCTGGCTCCTGGCTTCAGACTGGCCCAGCCCTGGCTATTGTGGCCATTGAAGGAGTGAACCAGCAGATGGGAGACCTCTCCATCTCTCTGCCTCTCCCTCTCTATGTAACTCTGGCTTTCAAATAACTAAATAAATCTTTTTTTTTTTTTAATGACATTGTTCCTCTCAAAGAGACCAGGCGCCTTCCCCGTGTGCCAGTGGCTCCAGCACAGGCTATAAAAGGAGCGTGCTGATCAGACACCCCGAGGCCTGACCCTCAGCCTGGACAAAGGAGAGCGCCATGGATAAGCTCGGCGCGTCTCAAGCAGCAGAGACAGCACTTCAGACAAAACCTGATCAGGAAGACGGCGGCCAGTACCGCGGCCGCACTTGCCGTACGTGGGGAGCTGAGCCGTGCACCCGTGCCTCAGAGCCGCCTCTGCAGGGAGGGCTGGACACCTCTTGGGAGAACCAGGAGTCCCTGGATCTAGCTCACTCCCCGCAGGTCACTCTGCCCCTCCCCCTTCAGGAGACAGACAGCCCCGCCCAGTCCCAGCTGTCAAGCATCGTCCACACCTCCCTCTGCACTAGCAGCCGCACCCCGCTCCCACTTGAAGAGTCTCTGCTCAACACATACATTTGTTTTCTCAGCCTGCTCTTCCCTGCAGCTTGCTGGCAGCTCTCAGGCCCTGACACAGGCAGGCTGCACAGGCCCCGGGCCTCACCTCGTGCCTCTGCCTCCTCCGTTAGTGCCGTCAGCACCCTGCTGCTGGCCCTATTTTGGGACACGCCAGTGGTGTCTGGTAGCGGCGCGGCCAGTCAGCCCTCCAGATATGCAGGCTCAGCACCCACAGATGCAGCCAAATGCAGATCAAAATACTCAAAAAGTAAATAAATTGCATCTGCACTGAACAGACACAGACTGCCTGCTGTGACTCCGTATTCAATGCAGTGTAGACAGCTGCTAACCGGGCACTCGACGCAGGCGCAGTGACACCTGCACCCCACATCAGAGTGCCTGGTTCAAGTGCCAGCTCCTCCTCTTCCAATACAGCCTCCCACTGATGCATCTTGGGAGGCAGCAGACAATGGCTCAAGTGCTTGGGTCCCTGCTACCGCGTGGGAGACCTGGATGGGGTTCCTGGCTCCTGGCTTCTCCCGGGTCCAACTCTGGCTGTTGCGGGTATCTGGGGAATGAACTCGCAGATGGAAGCTCTCTCTCTTTTTATCTCTCTCTGCATATCTCTGTTTCTGCTGCTCTTTCCAGTAGGTCAAGAAGGTGTTTAAAATGGACCCTTTTGTTTACAAGACATAGCATTTGCATTGGACCAGATATTTTCTATCTAGAGATGATTTAAAGTATTTGGGGAGATGCAAACAGGGCACCATCTTATATAATGGACGTGAGCATCTGCAGCTCTTGGTATCCACGGAGAAGTCCTAAACCCAGGCCCCGGGGGTGCTGCGAGCTTTCTTGCAGTCTGCAGGTCTACAGGGAAGTCTGGAAGTTCTGAAGGTCAGTGTGGCCAGGAGAAGCCGCCAGCCAGCAGGCCTTGGGGAAGACGGCTCTGAGGAATGTCCTCCCCTGCTCCCAAGTTTCCCGGCAGAAGGGCGCACGGGTCCCCCCAGCAGTGACTTGCACATCCCTGCACCCCTTTCCGCGTCCTTCCCTTCCTTGTCTCACCTCTCCATCCCCTGTAATGTTTCCTGTGCTCACCTCCCAAGTCAACTCCATGCACTCGTGCCTTTTGCTCAGTCCTGCTTCCGGGAGGAGTTCATCTAAGACGTTAAGTGCCGGAAAATGGGTCGGAGGCAGATCCCCCCGCATGAGGTCTGGCACAGGGTCGTAGGCCCAGCGGACGGACGGGAAGCAGAATCCCACTGCTGGTGATGAGTGGGAGGGCCTCACTGCCACCATGCATACCCCGGAATCACAGAGACGGGAACTCCCACCGGTGCAGAGCACGGTGCACTGATTTATGCAAGGTGGCCGGGGTGCCAGGATCAGCCCCCAGGGCCCGCTGGGATGCCCGCTTCTGACAAGAGCAGAAACCAAGAGTAAGCAGATGGAAATTTTTACAGCAACTTGACACCATCATTTCACATCTGTTAGATCTGCTAATTTCGAAAATTGGACTTGTGTCATGGATGTCTTTTTTATTTTATTTTCCTAGTAATTCAGCAGTCCACAAAATTTTTATTTTTTTAGAAAACTATTCCATGGGGCTGGAGCTGTGGCACAGCTGGTTAAGCCACCGCCTGCAGCATCAGCATCCCCTGTCGGAGCCCGAATTCCAGTCCTGGCTGCTCTACTTCCGAACCAGCTCCCTAAGGAGTCTGGGAAAGCAGCGGAAGATGGCCCAAGTGCTTGGGCCTCTCCCACCCATGTGGGAGACCCTGATGGAGCTCCTGACTCTTGCTTTTGGCCTGGCCCAGCCTGTCTATCTATCTATCCCTATCTCCCCATCACTCTGCCTTTCAATAAAATAAAATAAATAAATAAAAATTTTTTAAAGGAAACGATTCTTCAACAACACATTGTCTGAGAAACACTAGCCCCGACCTGACAACTGTGGGGACTGTGTTATGACAGTTACGGAGCTGGCCCACTGTTTGGTAACTGCATCCGCAGTCCAGGCAGCCTTCAACACCAAGGGCAAGTCCCCAGCAAGGACTGGGCAGGACCCCGAGACCTGGGATAAGGATTTTTGGGTTGATGCACTTGAGGACCTTGAAGACCCATTTGGCTTGCCTGGGGAAGGATGTCCCTTTGTATGGGAGGACATGGGGCTTTCCAGAAAACACACACACACACACACACATATACATATACACATACACACATACACATACACACACACATATACACACACATACACATATACACATGCACACACATACATATATACATACACACATACACACACGCACACACATACATACACACATACACATATACATACATACACATGCACACATACATACATGTACACACACACGCACACACACATACACACACACGTACAAACACACACAGCAGCAAAGCCAGCAAGCACTCGAAGACTCTACCTGAGAATGGATATTCAGAGTGCTGGACAGCTCCCTGACACGGAGCACCGTCTTAGGACTGAAGATTCCGTGTCCTGGCGAGGACACTCGGGGGCCGATCTGACCCACTGTTGGACAACTCCTTGAAGCCTGGAATAATAAAGCCCCACAGTAAATGAGATGGAAATGCCAGGATTGCCTTGGGAGCTCCAAGATGTACCCTTGTTGGAGACCAGAGGACATGCTAACTGCCGGGTGCACAGGAGGCCCCAGGGGACGCCACACAGTGCTCGGACATTAGGATCGGTAGGTGGGACCGACACTGGGCAGACAGTGGCAGAGGCTGCTGTGGTCCTGACTGTAAGCAGGGCTGACATTCTGGAACAACCGAGACCAAGTCAGCAGCAGAACAGAGACAAGGACATAACAGCAGGGAGGCTGGACTGGTGACCAGGAGCCCTGGCCTGCAGGGACCTCTTAGAGTAACTAATGATCGTCAGCATTCCCAGATGTGAGATCAATGTTCTTGGCCAACAAAGGTCTTGCTTGGCTTACAGAACCAAAATTGACCGGGCAGGGTGAGCAAAAGGCGTGATGGAAGACACTACGGCAGCTAATAACGACTTTGCACAACAGACCATCCTTGGCTCCAGGGAGCACCGGTGGAGGAAGAGACCAGGCCCCTGGAATTCTGACCAACCCTGCAAAAATGCCATGAAATACAGGGACAGTAGCAAGAGCCCCACCCCTTCCCTAGAAGTTTGTTTGGCCACTGACCAGAGCAACTGGTGCGAGAAAGAGTCTATCCAGAAATGTGTAGCTCTATAGTCATTTCCCAGATTCCTGAGATTGGTATAATCTCCGTGGACACATCGGGCAGTTAGAATGCTCACGCCGGCTCCCTGGCCTGTGCCGTGAGGTCGTCAGCACAGGACAGCCCAAGTGGAAGCCTCCCCGGCCACGTCATCACCCACCTCGCCCCCCGCCCCCCACAGACACACACGTCTACACTCACGCCCGCATGTTCAACACACAGAAGAGGAGACTGCTCTGCACCCCGACGGCATCATCACCATAGGCTGATGTACCCTGGTAAGGTCTGCGCGGCACAGGTGCAGGGGAGAGAAGCTGCCACATCGGAAGGCTTTAAAGCCCAGTGGCCTAGGCATGTTCAGGGCTTTCCTTCGAAGTAAAAGGGAAAAAAAACACTGGATCTTGAACATCCTGCCTTTAAGAGAGTGGCTTTGGGGCCGGCGCTGTGGTGCAGTGGACTAAGCCTCCACCTGCAGCGCCAGCATCCCATATGGGCTAGTTCTAGTCCTGGCAGCTCCACTTCCGATCCAGCTCTCTGCTATGGCCTGGGAAAGCAGTGGAAGATGATCCAAGTCCTTGGGCCCCTGCACTTGCAGGGGGAGACCAGAAGAAGCCCCTGGCTCCTGGCTTCAGATCGGTGCAGCTTCAGCCATTGTGGCCATTTGGAGAGTGAACCAGCAGATGGAAGACCTCTCTCTCTGTCTTTCCCTCTCCCTGTCTGTAACTTTACCTCTCAAATAAATAAAATCTTTTTTAAAAAGAGAGAGGAAGAGAGAGAGGCCCCAAATTCAGCACCATGGGCAATGGAAGATTCCATAAGGCCATTGGTATCTGGAGGGACGGTAGTGATGGGTGGAGTCACGGAACACAGCCCTAGGGTTCCACAGCAAGGCTATTCCATCTGCAGTGCGGTGGTCGAAACCTCATTGAGAAAGCAGCTCCCCGTGTGCTACTGGGCCCTGGTAGGGGCTGAGCACCTGACCGTGGGACATCAAGGACCAATGAGACCAGGGCTGCTTGTCCTGTTCTATCGTGAGGTGCATTGACGCAGAAGAATTCTATCAACAAAGGGGCTTGGCATGAATAGGACGGGGACCAAGCAGGTCCCGAGGACACCAACAGGTGGCCCGGATTCATGTCACCACTTCGTCGTGCCGGTGTGGTTCCCTCACTCACACTTGTTCCCTGCCTCCAACCTTTGAAGTGGGAAAGTCCTGGGCTGAGCTCATGGATAAGTCAACTCCATACGCTCGCAGGGCGCACACTTGGTCTACTGCCTGCCCACAGCCTGGGGCAGGGGGACCCTGGATGTCAGCAGTGCGGGAAAATCCTCCCTGTCCAGAGGGCACTGAGCACTTCAGCTGATGGCTGCACTGACGAGGTAGGAGAAGGGGCCTGTGCCTGGATACTCACACGCTCACATCCTCACATAGTGGTGAATGGCTGGGCCAGGGTGGACAGCAGCCTGCAAGCTGCAAGACTGGCTGGCTTTGACCCACGGTGCCCCACACAGAACCACTCTCCCAGGGCTCACAGGGTGTGTGATTGACTGTTAACATCCCCCAGAGACCCACGTCTTGGTGGGAGAAGAGCCTGCCCATGGCCATCACACAGAAGCTGCTGACATGATAAAGCTTTGGAATGACCCGGTGAGGGTCACGGATAACGATACTTGTCAAGAATGACCACACTGTCTGAATCAGTGGGTACTGCGTGATGCTGTGTCCCCAGTAACCAAAATGCAGAGGTCTCACAACCAAGGCTGGCGCCACTCCAAATAAACCCCTTGTGGAACTGGCGCACCTGTCCCCGCACCATTGGGATCTGGTGAACCTGGCTTCAGGAACAAAGAAAGGGTTTCTCTAATCCAAACACGAGGGCTGCTCTCTGGCCATCTGGGACTCCTCGTGCCAGCGAACCAGCTAGCAAAGAAAGGTTATTAAAGTAGCAAGAGACCTTCACCCTGACAATCACAATCAATAGGGATTTCTGCTATATCGCGGGGCAGAGACAAGCCTGCTGGGAACACAGACAATGCACTGGGCCTCTCCTGTGCCCAGAGAGAACCATGAGTGGGCAACTGTCTCAACCTATGCCCTGACAAAGTAGCAGTGGCCAGGGCTCAGCCCCTGGGGAATTATGGCTTGGTCTGTCCAACCAGGCAAGCAACACATAGCAGAAAAGCTGGCCGAGCAGGAGGGGAGTGGAGAATGGGTGCGGGAAGAGCAAGATGATGGATATCAACTGTAACCTCAGAACCAGCCACAGCCGCAGGAAGTGGCTTGTCTCCCCAGCTCTCCCCCCATTCCCTTTTCTCTAAGAAAGGAGAATCAATCATCACTGGGAAGAAGCAGTGAGGACGCAGCTTACCTGGAGCAGGGGAGGATCTGAGCCCGGCGAGGGGTGGATTGTGGCAGGTGCTCCGTGTCCCCTCAAGCTCCTGCCACTCCAGTACAGGCTGAGAGGATGCCCCTGCACCTGCTGACCTCACGGGGAGCAAAGGGAATTGGCACACTCAGAGGAAGCTGTCCGCCAAGGACAGAGCGGTGTTGGGGGACTTGGACCTAGACTTGGACTTGGACTCAGTTTCCCCTTGTCGTGTCGTGTCCTGTCTCCCAGGGCTCCCCAGCAGGATGAGCACCAGCTGCCCACAGACATCACCTGCTTATCAGCGTCCCTTCTGTTGTTTCTCTTCCCTTCCCCGCCTTGCGTCCTCTGCCCTTCTCAATGCTACCTGTGACCATCTCCTAAACGGACTACTTGTGTTGAGAGTCTTGGAGCAGAGCTTGCCTGGGAGAGAGAGTAACGTAGACATCCTCCCAACGACTCCGACCTTAGGCTTCCTCCTTTGCTCACACTCTTGGGATCCCAGGTGTTGAGCTGAAGTCCCAGGCTCCCTCACGGGATGGAGGCAGCTTCTGGAATTCTTCTCCTTTTAGACCCCTGCGGGGGAATACGGCCCCTCACCCTGCTCCTCTGCAGCCCTGGGCAAGCCTACGGTATCGCTAGTGTGGAAATCAATCTTGCCTGGCAGATTTAGGAGACCTGGGGTAGCCCACACCCTGCCCCAGGGCCACACATTGCTCAAGTTCATGTCCATGAATCCCCTGCTGCTGTTTAAGGAAAGTGGCCCAGGCCAAAGAGCTAGAGTCCCTGGACCGAGGCAGGCAGAGGGGAGAGCGTGACCCCAGAGATGGCCTCTCGCCGCTACCCAGAGCTGTCGTGCCCCTGCAACGCCCCAGAGTCAACAGCACCCATCCGATCAGTCAGTATTTCCTTCCCGAGAGCACCTGCGGAGCCAACCCTTCCCGAAAGCACTTTGCTTTCCTTAGGAGCAAAGGGGGATCCCACTCTTGTCGCTTCGGGGCAACACAGCGAGCGAAGTCTCAGCACAGCAGCTAGGCAATGAAAGCGGGAAACAGCAGCAATCAGTTCAGAAAGGAGGAAGTCCAATTGTCTCTGTCCACGGATGGTGCAATCTTGTGTATAGAAGACTGCCTTGCCGGCACCACGGCTCAATAGGCTAATCCTCCGCCTGCGGCGCCGGCACACCGGGTTCTAGTCCTGGTTGGGGCGCTGGATTCTGTCCCGGTTGCCCCTCTTCCAGGCCAGCTCTCTGCTGTGGCTAGGGAGTGCAGTGGAGGATGGCCCAAATGCTTGGGCCCTGCACCCACATGGGAGACCAGGAGAAGCACATGGCTCCTGCCATCGGATCAGCGTGATGTGCTGGCCACAGCATGCCAGCCACAGCGGCCATTGGAGGGTGAACCAACGGCAAAGGAAGACCTTTCTCTCTGTCTCTCTCTCACTGTCCACTCTGCCTGTCAAAAAAAAAAAAAAAAGACTCTGCCAAACACCTGCCAGAAACAACCAGCAACTTCAGTAAAGTCTAAGGATGCACACACAATGGACAGAAATCAGTCCTGACCAACAACAGCCTCTTCAAAAACAAGCAGAGCAAAAGAAACCAAGAAAAGAGCCCCACTTGTGCCGGTTCTAGTTCCAGCGGCTCCACTTCCCATCCAGCTCTCTGCTGTGGCCTGGGAAAGCAGCAGAAGATGGACCAAGTCCTTGGGACCCTGCACCCACCTGGGAGACCTGGAAGAAGCTCCTGGCTCCAGATCGGTGCAGCTCCAGCCACTGTGGCCATCTGGGGAGTGAACCACAGATGGAAGACCTCTCTCTCTCTCTCTCTCTCTCTTTCTCTTTCTCTCTCTCTTTCTCTGCCTCTCTGCCTTTCAAATAAATAAAATAAATCTTAAAAAAAAGACATAAACTCTCACAGTTCCTGCACACTGATCTTTGACAGAGATTCTATGCACACAGGACGGGGAATGGACTTTCTTCAATATGTGGTGTTGGGAAATCTGGTTATCCACAGAAGAATGAAATTATCTCACCACTGTTTACGAAAATAGACTGAAAACAGGTTCAGGCTTTTCCCACAAGACCTGGAAATGTAAAACTCCTAGACGAAAACATGCAGGGAAAAGACCCCTGACATCTCCCCTGGCAAAGTTTTTTTTTGGATGTGACATGCAAAGCACAGGCAACAAAAGCAAAAATCGACAAATGATATTATATCCGACTAAAACGTTTCTGCCCAGCAAAGGAAGCAGCCAACAGAGTGAAGAGACAGCCGACAAAATGGGAGGAAAGATCTAGAAACCGTGATAATGGAGTTAACCTGGCAAGCATCTGGTAAGGAGTTAATAGCAAAGGTAGATAGATATTATATATATTATATATATATTACAGGTGTATGTGGAACACAGACAACTCAATAACAAGAAAACAGATAACGTGATTTTAAAAATGGATAAGAGATCTAAGTAAGCATATCTCAAAATCAGACAGACAGCAGGTATGGGAAAAGATGTGCAGTATCACTGACTGTCAGGGAAATACAAATTAAAGCCACAAGGACCTGCCACCCCACACCTGTTAGAACGACTATTAGCAAAAAGGACAAAAGATTCGTGATAGTGAGGGCAGGGAAAACGGGGAACCTCTGTATACTGCTGGTGGGAATGTGAATTAGTAGTCATTATGAAAACAGCAGGGAGGTGCCCCCTCCAAAAAAAAACCCTGAAAATAGATGATCCTGTCATCTTGACTCTACTGGGTTTGGACCCAAAAGAACTGAAATCGGTACCTCTAAGAGATCCACGCCCTGCCATGTTCACTGCGGCATGAATCACAAGAGCCAAGATACAGGATTGCCGGCGCCGCGGCTCACTAGGCTAATCCTCAGCCTGCGGCGCCGGCACACCGGGTTCTAGTCCCGGTCGGGGCGCCGGATTCTGTCCCGGTTGCCCCTCTTCCAGGCCAGCTCTCTGCTGTGGCCCGGGAGTGCAGTGGAGGATGGCCCAGGTGCTTGGGCCCTGCACCCGCATGGGAGACCAGGATAAGTACCTGGCTCCTGGCTCCTGCCATCGGATCAGCGCAGTGCCCAGGCCACAGTGTGCCAGCCACAGCGGCCATTGGAGGGTGAACCAACGGCAAAGGAAGACCTTTCTCTCTGTCTCTATCTCACTGTCCACTCTGCCTGTCAAAAAAAAAAAAAAAAAAAAGATACAGAATCAGCCTGAGTGGCCATCAACCGACAGATGGATAAAGAAAATGCAGGGTGTGTAAATACACAAAGGACTGGTCAAGACAGGAATTGTGTCATCGACGCATCGTGCGTGAGCTTGCAGGACATGAGCCACTCTACAGGAGACAGGCGGAGCCTAAGCCACATCTACAGAGGCAGAGAGTACATGGCAGTCCCTGGGGGCTGGCTGGGGGCAGGGCAGGGGGTGCAGGCCAGGGGAGGATGTTGCCCAGAGGGTGCAAAGCCCTAGTTAGATTGGCAGAACAAGTTCTGAGAGCTAGCTGACTACAGCTCATAACCAGGCACTGTAGCCTTGAAAACTGCTGAGAGGTTGGATTTTAAATGTTCTCACAAAAATAATAACAACAATGATAATAATTGGGGCCGGTGCTGCAGCATAGTAGGCTAAGCCTCAGCCTGCTGTGCCGGCATTCCATATGGGCACTGCTGGTTCATGTCTTGGCTGCTCCTCTTCCAGTCCAGCTCCTGCTATGGCTATGGCCTGGGAAAGCAGTAGAAGATGGCCCAAGTTCTTGGGCCCCTGCACCCTTGTGGGAGACCTGGAAGAAGCTCCTGGTTCCTGGCTCCAGATCAGCTCAGCTCTGGCCATTGTGGCCATCTGGGGAGTGACCCAGTGGATGGAAGACCTCTCTCTGTCTCTCCCTCGGTCTATAACTCTACCTCTCAAATAAATAAATAAATCGTTAAAAAATAATAAGAAATATATGAGGTAATACAGAGGTTTAGTTAGCTAGATTTGATCATTTATCAGCACATACCTAAATCAAAACATTGTGGTGTGCACCATAAATACACACTACTTTTAATTTGTTAGCTTTGTAACAACATCTCTTTATAAGATGTTAGATTGGTTTAGGGGACCCTCAGGACCTTGGTATCCCTGAAATCACTCCACCTGCACAGCCACCACCTCTTCTGTGTCTGAATCACCAGAGAGAATCTTCGAGAACCCTTGGCTCATGGATGCCAGCAATGGAAGAGACCCTTCTACCCTAAACACAAACACAGAGGGAAGGGGGGAGGACCCCAAAGGAAAGGGAGGAAGGAGGAAGAGAGGCACCCGGCTAAGGGCTCCAGGGAAGCTGAGGGAGGGGAGAGAACCCACGATTGTGTGGCTTCCCTGGAAAAGGAACCCAGGGCAAAGCCAAGCAGGTGCAGAAGGCAGGCGGCAGGGCCGGGGGGTGGGGGTGGGGGGTCCACCAGGGCCCGGATGTTCCCAAATCCTGGCTTCAGCCTGGCTCCACCCCAGCCACTGCTGCCATTTGGAGAGTGACCCAGCAGATGGAAGATTCTCTCTCTCTCTCTCTCTCTCTGTGTCCCTCTCTCCCTGTCACTCTGTCTTTTGAATAAATCTTTATGAAAAGTAAGAGATAAGCTTATTGAGGTGCAAAAAAGTGTGAAATTCATGCATGTGAGGTCTTTAAAAACTGCACAGAAAATGTGAATTATGAAAAAAAAAAGACTTCCTGCATTCAACCTTTTGTGCACCAAAATAAAAATCTCATTTAAGGGCCGGCGCCATGGTGCACTAGGCTGATCCTCTGCCTGCGGCGCCGGCATCCCATATGGGCACCAGTTCTAGTCCCGGTTGCCCCTCTTCCAGGCCAACTCTCTGCTGTGGCCTGGGAGTGCAGTGGAGGATGGCCCAAGTGCTTGGGCCCTGCACCCACATGGGAGACCGGGAGAAAGCGCCTGGCTCCTGGCTTCGGATCAGCACAGCTCCGTCTGTTGCAGCCATTTGGAGAGTGAACCAACGGAGGGAAGACCTTTCTTTCTCTCTCTCTCTCTCTCTCTCTCTCTCTCTCTCTCTCTCTGTCTGTAACTCTACCTGTCAAATAAATTAAAAAATAAAATAAAGATCTCAGTTAATTCTGTTCTCCTCGAACTTGGGGCAGTGCCCCCACCCACCTCGGCTGCCCCAGAAAATCAGGCTGCGTACACAGAACGCCACTGCTCCAGGATTCGGGAGTGATGTGCGAGCCAGCAGCGGCAGTGGGGGATGTGGGAGCCGGGATGGGGATCAGACCCCAGGAAGACCCCATGGTGACACCATTCAGGTCCCACAATGTGTGTCGGCTCTGGTCTGATGATTTAGACTGGCTGTTTAGTTTTAAAACCATCCCAAGTGCCTCTGCTTCAGCCCAGCCATCCCCAGCCCCGCCCCCAGGCTTGCTCCCAGTTCTCTGCCTACCGTGGCTCCCTGCTTCCCCTGCCCTGATGGCCCCTTTGGCATTTGCCACGTGGTTCACCTGCCACCTGACACCACCTGGGGCTGCTCCCACGGCTCCAAAACACAAAGCCTGGGGCAAGAGCTTTGGGACTTGGTAGCCGTGGCTAGGACCCAGGACTCAGAGCAAAGGGTTCTGGGCGTGGGGGATGGGAGAGGCCCCTGCGGGCCCCGGCTGGTCACATCAAGCCTGGCTGACCTTGGCCGTCTTTGTCAGCACAGGACGACCGTGCCTGGCTGGCCTGGGTCCCTGTGTTTGTTCCAGTAAAAGCAGGCCTGTCCTCTCCTATCAGCTTCTGGGCTGTGAGTCCTCCTCCCCCTGGGGAGGTCAAGACGCAAGAGAAGATGTCGCTTCCCATCGGCGTCCAGCCCCAGAGCAGGGAGAGGGGCCGTCTGTGACAAGCTCTTGCCCTGTCGTCATGGCCTCCCTCGTCTTCCGGGCTCGTGGGGTTGGGGGAAGCAGGCGGGGCAGGGTGGCCCGAGAGTTGCCCACAGACACTTCGGCATGGGCCAACTCCTACACTGATGTCTGTAGCAACAGAACAGGTAGCATGGAGTCCACTAATTCCATCAGTTCTGCACATTTGCCGAGGCCAGGCTCCCGAGAGGGGCCTCGCCCCTGCCCTCGTGGGGGAAAACAGGCTGTGGCGATCCTGTCCCAGGGACCCCAGGGGCTGGAAAATGCAGGTTTCGGGGCCACTGGGTACCCGGGAACCCAGCATGGGAGTCTGGGAGCAAGGCACTCCGGGGTCAAAATTCAGGCTCTGCACTCCCTAGCTGTGGGACCCCGGTGAGCACCCTCGCTCCGTTCCATGGAGAGAAAAGTGGTGATGTCAGGGTCGTTTCAAGAAATAACAAGGCTGACCCCCATGGGGCTGCCACGAGGGCCCTCTCCCCACCCCCACCCCTTGAGGGCAGCAGACAGAACAGAGCCAGCCCCCCGGGCAGGGGCAAAGGCTGGCACGCCAGGAGGCCACATTTCTCCAGAGTCACAGTGCCAGCCCGGAAGAATGGGCCCCTGTGTGCCCTTTCTGGAGGTCACAGGGCACCCCCTCCAAGGACGTCCGGCTGCCAGGAGCTGCGGGCTCACAGGAGCCCATTGTTCGGGGCGGGAGCAGGGCTGGATGCCCGGCGGCGCTTAGGGCTCAGCTGTTCAACCCCTTCACCCTGCAGCCGCCACTGGAGCTTCTTGCAAGCTCCCTCTAGGGAGGTTCCCCCAGTGGTGGCCAGGGACAGCCCCCAAATGCCTGCTTCGATTGTGATTTGACATTTTCTTGTAACCGTCCTAAGACAGTAAAAAGAAGGAATGTGTGAACCGAATCGGGGTTGCAAACATCGCCACATGGGATATGTACAGTGCAGTGTCACTCCAGCATGGGGAGAGCGTGAAAGTTTGGACTGTGTTTTGCACCTGCGGTACAGGTCAGTCAGATCAGGCATATCTCAGGGGTCGAAAGCCACCCGTGGATGCCAAGTGGCCACCATCCTGGACAGGACGCCCCCTTTACCACCAGGCTGCACCCACTGCTCACCAGGAGATGAGAGGCCAAGCCCAGGACCACCTAAGCCAGCCCGATGGTGGCCGCATTGTCCCTTAAGATCCTAACCCTAGCCAGCACGGTGGCTCACTAGGCTAATCCTCCACCTTGCGGCGCTGGCACACCGGGTTCTAGTCCCAGTCGGGGCGCCGAATTCTGTCCCGGTTGCCCCTCTTCCTGGCCAGCTCTCTGCTGTGGCCAGGGAGTGCAGTGGAGGATGGCCCGAGTACTTGGGCCCTGCATCCCATGGGAGACCAGGATAAGCACCTGGCTCCTGCCATCGGATCAGCGCGGTGCACCAGCCGCAGCGGCCATTGGAGGGTGAACCAACGGCAAAGGAAGACCTTTCTCTCTGTCTCTCTCACTGTCCACTCTACCTGTCAAAAAAAAAAGGGGGGGGGGGAGTGGGAAAGGGGAGGGTTGTGGGTAGGAGGGACGGTATGTGGGGGAAGCCATTGTAATCCATAAATCGTACTTTGGAAATTTATATTCATTAAATAAAAGTTAAAAAAAAAAAAAGAACTCTTAAAAAAGAAAAAAAAAATCCTAACCCTGACAAGTGGAGGACGACACCGAACAGTGCGTTCCAGAGTTGGACACTGCACCACCCAGAGCTGCGGTAATTGGACACCGCACCACCCAAAGCTGCGGCAGGCAGGGTCCCAGCCGGGAGACAGATGGTGCACTTGGCTGGGTAACTGAGGAGCGCTGGCTGAGAGCACTGTTATAAAATGCATGGGAAGGGTGAGAGAAAACCACGAGGGATAACGCGCACCACTCCCTTCGGCCTGAACAGGCTGCAGGAAGGAAGGGCTGGGTGAGCTGGAGAGGAAAGTTGCATGGAGAGGGCCACTTAGCTGGGGCTGCAGGTCCACCTAACCCACAGCAGTGCCACGGGGAGCCCACGCCCTCTCCTCCCGGCCTCCAGAGTGAGGCTAGCGCAGTCTCCAGAGACAGGAGGAGGCAGGTGCGCGATGGGTGTCACAGCAGCAGGGAGCCGAGTTCCGAGCATGGCGCCTTGAGCGCCACCTTTACAGACACTCAGGGGACTGCCACAGCAGCCAGATGGAGGGAAAGCAGGTGGCTGGGGAGCTGGGTCACACACAGGCGCAGGCGCCGTCTATGTGGACCTACGGGGCCCTCTGGGTGTGAACCTGGCCACTTCCTGGGCCCACGGTTCCATGCTGTGGAGAAGGAAAGCTGGGGTGGGAAGAGTTAAGAAAACCACTAAGCAAAACGGGGCTGGAACCCAAGCTCTGACTGCAAATGCTCTGTGCAGCTTCCACCCTTGTGAGAGAATGAGGGGAGTACGGAAGCCAGAGCCACACGAGGTATGCCTTGCCTGATGAGACGACGGGGCACTGGGTGACTCAGACACCTCTGCTGACAGCGGGCAGAGGGCAGAATCCGAGCTGCCGACAACAGGTGCCTGAGTTCAGAGAACTGTGGTCCTGGCCCGCCCCAGCAGGTCTCCATGGAGACCAAACTCCCTCCTCCGGAAGTCTCGCCCCATCAACCTGGACCGGAAGCCCACCAGCAGTCACAATCCAAATGTCTGTCCCATGCAGGAAAACATTAGTTCAAGGGTACAAGAGGACACAGGGCTTCAGTGTAGAGTCCCTCTGTCCCGCCAGGCAGCCCCAGGGCTGACCAACAAGAGAAAACGGGACGTCTCCACCCCGGCCTGCGTGCATGGAGAAGGGGCCGAGGCACCCTGGTTGCACCCAGGCACGTGTTCAGCCGGCTTCTCCCATTTGCACAGCACCTTTGGTTTGAGAATCCAGGTCATCATTTTTAATTTTGTCTGCGTCCACAGCAGAGGAGCACCAGATGGGGAGAGGGTCAGCCAGGTTGCCAACGGCGTCGTGACGGATGGAGCCAATATGCTTGGCTCGAGCCGATGGCGACAACAAGAGAAGAGAGAACGCAGCAGGGACGGGGCGGGGAGATCCTCCACAGCCATGCGTTACACCCATGGGCACAGCACGGCCGCCTGGGAGCCCTCACCAGCTGCCCCGCGCCTGCGCCCCACTCCTGCCCCGCGCCTGGATGCTCCGGTTCAGTGGTCTGAGGTGCGGCCAGGAATTAATATTCTCCAAAGCAGTTCAAGGCCATCCAGAGTTGAAAACACACTGCTGGTCATCCAATTCTCTCTCTCTCTCTCTCTCTTTCTCTCTCTCTCTCTCTCTCTCTCTCTCGGAAGCCTCTTCGCATACATCCCAGAGTTGAAAAACCCACTGCTCTTTATCCAATCCTGCTCTCTCCGAAGCCACCCCAGCTCCTCTCCCTCCGCCCCTACAGCCTGTCCGGCATTGCAGCCACCGCCACCCGGCAGCATTCGCAAAGCTGAGCTCAGGATAACTGCTCTCTGAGCAAGCGGGTGGTTAACCATCCCAGTGCTACCACCACAAGCCCAGCGTCCCTCCTAACAACCCCACCCAGAGCTCAGCACCGGCCTTCCTTCTTGATGTCCCCTGTGGGACCATCCTGAGACTCCCAGAGGCCCTGGACCCCAGCGCAGCCCAGCCCTACCGCTGCCCTGGCCAGGGGTGTCTCACACAGAAGAGAAGGGACCCGCTCCAGGCTGATCTGCCCCGCGGCTGCGGCTGAAATTGCACCGTTGGTGCTGATGTATTCCCGGGAGCTCTAAATCCAGGAGCCATTTACCAAGCCACGTCCGTGTTTATTTGTGAAATTATATGGACCTTTATAGCACACTTGCAAAGGCGAATAAATCCCGGTGTGCATGGCCCAATCTGTTGTTCTCACCTGACACTTGTGTGTCATGATTGCCCTGCTTTCAGGCTGGTTATGGCCAGGGCTGTTGGGGGATTTATTAGGAGCGTTCTATAATGTGTCGTACAAGATGTTATTGAGGCTGTGGCTTTGTTTATGGGAGAGAGGGGGTGGGAAGGAGGAAAGGGTATGGGAGGAGGGAGAGAGGGAAAGAGAAAGAGAAGGGGGGGTCACAGAGCAGGCTCTCTTGCGTCTGGAAGCATCTCCCAGAGATGGGCTTCTCTTTCCGGCACCCACCCCAACTCCCGTCCCTGCTCGCCCCCCACTTGGCAAACTTGGATCTCGTACTTCTGCAATATTATTGATCTTCAGAGGTGGGGGTTGGGGAAGGCACAGACATCAAGGAGATTTTTAGATAAGACTGGGGATGAAGAGACCTCCTTTATAGCCAGCGAAGCATCAGCCAGTTCTGCCAGAACCGAACCCTGCGTGCCGTCTGCTTATTCCTCCCAAAGAAGGGGAGAGGAAACGGGAGCTGACCTTGGCCAAGGTCTTCCGAGGACTCCCTGAGGCTTGCAGACGGTGCGTCCTGGCCACCGGAGGGTTGCGCCGGAGATGCTGGGGGAATCCAACTGGACAGCTCCAAGATCCACTTGAAAACTATTTACGGAAATCCTTGACCTGACAGCAACTGAGAGGGGCAAGTCCAGGGTCACACCCCAGCCCACGGGCTCCTGCAGGGAGGAAGAAGCAGGAGCGTCCGCTATGCACAGCTCTGTGTGCGACGCTGACCTGACCACACGAGGACTGCGCTCGCCCGTGAGCGAGGCCTGCAGAGCCTACCGGAGCTGTCCCAGGAGGCCCAGGCTTTCCCACCAGGCAGCAGTGTGCAGAGGGAGGCTCCAATGCGAGGAGCCGTCCAGCCAGCCAGTCAGGCCAGGCTCTTGCCCTCGCCCTTGGGCGTCTCCGGGAGTTACAGTCCAGGGGCTTCCCAGGGATTCACAACACAACAGCCACCAGGTGACACAAGGAGCACGCGTGTGATTCTTGGAGCAGTCTCACTTCCGCATTTTCCACAAAACACTTGGCCAGCCAGCACCCACGAGCAGACAGAGCACCCGGGGCTTCATTCCTGCCAGGCTTCCTTGGGGAAATGGCTGGCTCTCAGGAGGAAGCAGCCATGCCCGCCCCCAACACCAAGCAGGGCCAGAGAGCCAGGAGAGGGGGATGCGGGGTGTCGAAGCAACCCAGGAGCCAGTCTGAAGGGCCCCAAAGGCCAAGGCAGGAACAAGGCGAGCGGCCAATCCAAGACTTCCTGTTGGCTCAAACCCGAAGTGTGCGGTAAAGGCGCCCGCGTCCAGAGTGCTGGAAATAAATAAACAAACAAGCAGAGGAATCCAGGAGAGACAAGAGACCAAGCTCCTTCTCACTTCCAGGGAGGGGGAAGGTTGAGTTCCCTTCCAGACCCCACCCCTTGTGTGTGGCGGAGAGTGGACAGAGAGGAAGGGGAGGGGCCGGGGTCACTTCCCAGAGGAGAAAACCGGCCGCCCCAGCTCAGCCAGGAGGCCCCGGCTGGACTCCCCAGGGACAAGGCAATGAGAAAGACGTTGCCCATCCTGACTCCAGGAAACTCTGGAGGAACCCAAACCAAAGTGCATTCAACAGAATCCCTCACCAACACCTCTGCAAAGTCCCGGCCAGCAACAAGAAGTCAAGTCTGCCTCGGACACCCACGTCCCGTGCCAGACTGCCTGGGTTCGAGACCCGGCTCCGGCTCTGCTCTGGATTCCAGCCTCAGGCTGATGCAAGCCCGTGCGGGAGATCCAGAGGGTGTTCCCAGCTCCCAGCCTCACGCTGGCCCGGCCTCAGCCGTTTGGTTTGAACTACAGAGGACTTGCATCCCACAGATGGACAACAGCGGGGACACCGCAGGGGACCTTTCAGGTCCAGGGTCGCTTCCTCCAGGGCTCACACAGCTGGCATGCAGAAGCCAGCTGGACGAGGCCAGGGCACTGCCACCATGCCAGGTTCCCTCCCTTCCCCAGGGAGTGAGGGAGGGGCGTTCAGGAGCTGCCTTGGGGTCTCATTAGACACTGAGATGCCCCCAATCAAACAGAGGGAAGCTCCATTTGGGGCACGGGTCAATGGCTTTTAAGAATTCTGTGCAGGCTTGGACATCCGATCGGAGCTGCTCAGGGACAAACTCTGGGCCATGCTCATGTCTGTGCACTGAGAAGCCAGGATGGGGCTGCGATATCTGAGAATCAAAGGAAAAGGGGGGGCGGGGAGAGGGAAGAGGCCTGGAGGGGGAGGGGACATCCTCCGCCCCCACCCCCCGCCCTGTATCACCACCTCCCGGCACACCAGCCCTACCACGGGAAGCATAGTGGTGAGCAAACACCCAGGCTGGCTTACTACACCTGGTACCTCCTGCTTGGCAGCCTGGGGAGACTGGGAACAGACACACACACACACACACACACACACACACACGGACGGAAGCTGCAGCCGCTTAAGCACCGGGATTCGGGAGTCCCAGGGGCACCTTGCCCCCGCCTCCCCGTTCCTCACCAGCAAACTCGAGGAAGCTTCCTAGCGACTCTCCTTGTCGGCGGCAAGCTGCCTCCAGCGCTCCTCTCCCTGCATTCTTCATGAGATAAGGTTCGTTTCTTGAGGCTGAGGAGGTGTTGGCTTTGAAGTCAGGCCAGCAGCGTGGGGTGGGGGAAGGTGGGAGGGTGGTCACACTCCAGACCCACAATCCCCTGCACGAGTCACTAAGCCACTCCCAACCTTTACTTTCTCATCTGGAAAGTGGGAAAAGTCGCTACTTGAGAGATTGTTGGGCTGGTTACAGGAGACAGCGTGGGTGACGTTCCGGGGATACAGCGGACCTCCCCAGAGAAGGGGGCAGGGGTCATCCCTCTCAGAAAGCCCACTGATGGGGACAGGCCTTGTGGTGCCGTGAGCTAAGCTGTCACCTGCAGTACCCGCACCCCAAATCAGAGCACTGGTTCGAGTCCCGGCTGCCCCACTTCTGATCCAGCTCCCTGCTCATGCCCCTGGGAAAGCAGCAGGGGATGGCCCGAGCACTTGGACCCCTGCCACCCATGTAGAAGACCCAGCTGGAGCTCCTGGCTCCTGGCTTCAGCCTGGCTCAGCTCCGGCCACTGAAGCCATTTGGGGAGTCCATGAGTGGATGGAAGACCTCTCTCTCTCTCTCTATCTACTATCTTCCAAACAAATAGATCAGAGTGCAATGGCAGTGGGAGAGTATCATGGACTCCAGAGCAGAGTGGGGGCTGCCCCTCAAGGGGAAGTCTGGGGCCAGAGGCAGGTGCACACCCCCGCCCCCGTCTGGCTGAGGATCCTCTTGACCCCTGGCTTTGCCCAGAGACCTCCCTCATGGCCATCAGATGCCCCCCAACAACACACCAAGCCCGCCCCAAGCAGGGATCCCAGAGGGCTCGGGACCAGGGACACATCCTGTCTGTGCGTAACCCAGTCCAGGGGGCTAACAATTCATCATTGTCTCTGACTGGCGAGTTACACATCAGTAAGGCAGGATGGATGCTATAATTGCACACTGTGCCTAATTACAGGGCACAGTGATGATAATAATAGGATTAATTAACCTGCAAAACACTGAACACAAAGAGATCTAAGGCAGCGAAGCAGCAGCCAGAGGACCTGGGACCCAGCGGGAGGGAGACACAGGCCTGGGTCACCAACAAGAAGCCCCTTGGCAAGGCAGGACAGGTGTACAAACCCCCAGCTCCCGGAGCAGCGGGGCCTGACCTGTGGCTGCAGGTGACAAGAGCTCCAGGGTCCCCAACGCGGACGCAGCCTCTCTCATCAAGGACCCAGCGGCGACAGCGGCAGAGCTGGAGAGGAGCCCAGAAGTGGGGGATGAAGGATAAAGGATGCCAGGGCCACTCATCCCACTGTTCTTCGTGCCTCACCCACCACAGGCCGGAGACGCAGGGCCAGCCTCCTCCCCTGGGTGCTAAAGAAGCCGGCTGCCCGCTGGGTGCTGCTGGGTGATGAAGTTTGTTGCCCCATCAGAGCTCAGAGATGCTGACGGCGATCAGACATGCACTGCCAGGGTTGCTGGCACTGCTGTGGCGCCAATGACCTGCCCTTGGTCTTGGGTGCAGGACACAGTCAACCTCCAGCACCTCCAGCCTCCTCCAGGCTCTCCAACACTCAACACTCCAGTCCCCCAAGCAATGGCAAAGGGGCCCGGAAGTGCAGAACAGCCATGTCCCAGCCGCCCCAGGAGCCATCACTTTCCCTTCTCTTCCAGGGCCGCGTTGTCGCCCCTCCTCCTGTCCCTCCTCTGGGGTGCCTCCGTCTGCCCAAGGACAGCTCCCGGGGTCAGCCCATGTGCCTTGCTCTTCCAGCTCTGGCCCCGTGCCCCCTGGGCTGTGTCCCACAGGTGGGGAAGTCCTGTGAGCTCTGCCCCTCCAAGCCAACGGGTGCTCTGAGTGCATGCCCGCTGCGTGCAGAGAGCACCGTCACTCTCACTTCCTCCTGACCCTGCAAGGGAGGGATTATGATGCCTCTTTCCAGATAAGAAACCGAGAGCGGAGGAATTAATTCATTAATCTGCTGGAGCCGGAAGGTGGTGGGGCTGCCGTAGGAGCTGAGCTCTCCCTGGCTCTCGCTGTCTCTTGCGGCTACAAATAGACTTGAACTTGCAGTTCTGTTTCTACGAACCAGAGAGGCGGCGTCTGACACCGCCCACGTTAGAATCCCTTGTAGTACACCAGAAATGCGGGGCGCCCCCGAGATACTGATAGGGAGTTTGAGGGTTGCCGCCTCTTGCCGGCAAGTTCAAGGTGGCTCCCGTGTGTGTCCATCGAGGCTGCGCTAGCTGCTGTGACAGGCGAACCTCATCCCTGCAGGCTCCTCTTGAGGTCCAGTGGGCAGGCAGAGGGGCCGACTCGGGGCTGCAAAGTCTTTTAGGGACTCAGGCAGAGAAGGGGAGGGGATATGCACTGTATGGGTCACCCTGAACTTTACCTGCTGAGGCCTGACTCCCCGGGGCGATGACATTAGGAGGTGGAGCCCCCTCAGGAGTGGGTAATGAGGTCACGAAGGCAATGGGGTTAGTGCTCTGATAAAAGAAAGCCTTCCCCGTCCTTCCACTGTGCCCAGACTCCATGGAAAACTGCCACCTGTGATCCAGGAAGGAAGCCGTCACCAGACACCGAACCGTGGGCACCTTGAACTTGGCCTTCTGGGCTTGCACAGCTGTGGCAATCAATTCCGCGGTTGATGGCATTCTGTTACAGCAGCCTGAACAGGCGAAGCAGCATCCGGCCGGAAAGAGACAGCAAGGAAGGGGTCGTCTGAGAGGGTGCAGGGAGCCAGGCATGCAAGCTGTCCATGTTGCTTCTGCGCATGACCACCGGCCAGAGTTCACCCTCACGGTCACGCGTGGGTGACGAGGCACCGAGAAATGCAGGTCCTGGCCGGGCAGCCTCCTCCCAGCACCAGGTGTAGCGCGTGGAAGGGAAGGATTCATCTCAGCAGCCACCCGGCCCCCTGCCCCACCACCCTTGGTGCTCTGTCTTATAAAGGGACAGAAGTCTTGCCCTCGCCCTCGGGGGATGCTGGTGGGGCAGGGGGTTGAGAGCAGAACAGAGAGGGGGAAAAATGCACAGCGCAGCTTTTGTGTGGTCGGGATGTGAGTGATGGGAGGTCGACAGTGTTTCCCAAAGGCTAGGAGTGTGGGTGCCAGATCAGACTGCAGGGGGCTGCACCCCAGCTGTTCCAGGTGCCCCCCTGGGACGGCCTCAGGTGCTTCTGCTGTAAGTTGGGATCGATGGCATCATTATAGGAACGGCATGAAGCCAGCACGGCGCTGTCATCCCACGCTTCACCTTGTCTGATTGAGTCACGCACAATCCAGTGTCGCAGGAGTGATGATGACCACGGTCACCCCCGGCAGAGTGAGACCATGAGGAACCCTCCCCCACGGCTGTGTGCCTCCGTGAGCCACAGAAATAAAAGCCATGTGGGATTGCAAATACACAGAAGGGTTTGCGGGAACTCTGGGAGGACGCTGGGAGGCTGGGGTGGCGGGGTGGGGGACAGAAGGATGACAGATAGAATATAAAGTCTTACATTTATATAATATAAGCCTTGAAGCTTTCATTTTACTTTAGAGAACCCCGAAGCAGAACTCTGAGATGACGGCTCACAAGGCACTGCGGGTGTGAGAAGGATCGGGGGACCCTAACCAGCAGATCACAGAGGATCGGCGAGCAGGTGCACACTCACGTGTTTCAGATTCCAGTAAGATGCGTCAGAGCTGTGTGTGCCTTTTTCCAGGACCCCTGTGTTAGCGACCTCGCATTCCCCAGGGCCATGCCGGTTAGGTCAGCCTGTCCACACCGTGGAAGAGGCCCTGAGAAACCAGCCCCACCCTGCCTCTGCCACCTGCCTTTTTTCTGTAATGTGGGGCAGCTAGGGAGCCTTGAAACCACACCCAAGACCCAAGTGATAGGGAAAATCAGGAATAAACCTGGAGCCTGAGACCTCATAGGTCATTCCTTCCTGGAGGCGCCACAAGTTTCCCAGGATTTTGAGTTGATTCACTCATCAAACACCCCACTCTCAACCTGAGACCTGGCAGTAAGGGGCAGGACGCACTGCCTTCCTGGGCGCTGTCTGCGGATGGTAGGTCACGGTTTTGTGCAAGGGACTCGCAGCCCTCATTCTTCTACTTCCTCGTCTCCTGCACATTTGTTCAACACCTGTTACGGTCAGGGCTCCCCTCGGAAATGAGGCAGACTCTGCCCATTGTCAAACAGAAGCGTCAGGAAAAGATTGTAAGTATAAAATAAGCAGCATGAAATAGATGCTGGCGGATGGGAGACCAGCTCAGACACCAGAGGGTTAATGCCATGCTCCCCACTGGGTACAGTCACCGGTCACGAGCGCACACACACACATGCGGGCACACACACAGACACGCGTGCACACAGACTCACATGCACACACACAGGAGTGCACACACATTCACACACACATGCGGACACACACACAGACACGTGTGCACACAGACTCACATGCACACTCATGCACACACACATGCATGCACACAGACTCACACGTGTGCACACATACACACACGAGTGCACACACATTCACAGACATGCGGGCACACACACAGACACGTGCACACAGACTCACATGCACACTCACACATACACACACACTCATACACACACGAGTGCACACACATTCACACACACTTGCGGGCACACAGACATGCATGCACACACTCACATGCACACTCACACACTCATACACACACCTGCATGCACACGTGCACACATGTGCACACACATGCGGGCGCACACACATGAGGGCACACACACATGCACACAGACTCACATGCATGCACGCATACACACACCTGCATGCACACGTGCACACACATTCACACACGTGTGGGCACACACAGACACGTGTGCACACAGACTCACATGCACACATCTGCATGCACACACTCATGCACACATGAGTGCACACACATGAGTGCACACACATTCACACACACTTGCAGGCACACAGACATGCATGCACACAGACACACGCATGCACACGCACACCCCTTGCTTTATGCATCCGCACTTTTGTTCACGCTTTTCCTTCCACCAGGACTTGTTCCCAGCTGGTTGTTTCTTTGCTTGGCTCTTCTTGGTTTGGTCTTGGCCCAGGCAAGGGCGTCTCCAAAGCCCCACCCCTCTGAGTGCTCTCGCCGAATCCAGCGTCCAGCCCCCGTCACTCGCCGGGGTCTAGCGACATCCACATGGAAGCTTACTGAGCACACTTCAGCCTCTCTGCCCTTCCCAGCACCCAGCACGCGGCCAGGTCCCAGCAACTGCTGACCACCAGAGCAGGTGCACTGAGCACAACAGGTAAGATGCCACTGGGGCACCACACCCCACATCGGGGCGTGTCAGCTGGGGTTCCAGCTCTAGTCCCAATTCCAGCTTCCTGCTAGTGAGCACCCGGGGAGGCAGCAGGCAATGGCTCAAGGACTTGCGTCCCTGTCACCCATGGGAGAGACCTCAGCTGAGTTCTGGGATCCTGGCTTTGGCCCGGCCCCAGCTGTTACAGGCATTTGGGAAGTGAACCAGTGAATAGCCTCTCTCTCACTCACTCTTTCTCTCTCTCTCTCTCTAGCTCTCTCCAACTCTCCCTCTATATCTGCCTTTCAAATAATTTTATTTATTTGAAAGTCAGAGTGACACAGAAAGAGAAGAGACAAGGGGAGAAAGCAAGAGAGATTGAGATTTTCCATCCACTGGTTCACTCCCCAGATGGCTGCAATGGTCAGGGCTGGTCAGGCTGAAGCCAGGCACCTGGAGCTCCATCCTGGTCTCCCACATGGGTGGCAGGAACCCAAGTACTTGGGGCATCTTCTGCTGCTTTCCAGGCACATTAACATGGAGCTGGATCGGAAGCGGAGCAGCCGGGACTTGAACCCCTGCTCCAATATGGGATGCCAGCATCGCAAGCAGCAGCTTAACCCTCTCAGCCACATTGCTGGCCCAGCAAGGAAACATTTTTATGTTGATCGTCTGAGACAGGAAATGGAGCAGCCCCAGGTGCTCCATATCATGAAATCTGCTGGACAAGGAAGAGCAGGCTGTCGCGAACAGGCGGGCCCTGTCCCCTCGGGGCCGGAGAGTGGGGATATGAGCGTGAGTATCCCCAGGGAGCTTTCCTGTCCTACTGACCTCGCACATCGCCTCCTGGGCAGGTGGATCCTTGGCGAAAAGGGCTGGGTGCATCTCACGCAACTTCACACCCAATTTAAAACCAGGGCAAAGGACCTGCGTGGACTTCTCTCAGAAGGAGACGTGCAAGTGGGCAACGGGTACATGAAAAACTGCTCAGTATCCCACATCCTCAGAGAAACGCGGGTCAGAGCCACACTGAGATGAACACCTTACACCAGTTAACAACGGCTGTCATCAAAAGACGCCGTGCGGGAACAAGGCTGTGGAAAGCAGCGATCCCGTAGGCACTGCGGGTGGGAACGCAAAGTGGTCCAGCCACTCTAGAACACAGTTACGCTGATTCTCAGACAAGTAAAGACAGAATGACCGTGTGACCCAGAAATCCCACACCCAGGTGTGTGCCCAAAAGGGAAGGAAATGGGTCCTGAGTGGATCGCTGCACCCATCACAGCAGCCGAGAAACGGGAACAACGCGACTGTCGGGAGACAGAATGGATACAGAAAACACGGTGATGCTCAATGGACTAGCACGCGGCCTTTCTAAAGAAAGCAGGCCTGCTTTTGTGACAGCGTGCGTGAGCCTCCAAGAGATTATGCTGCATGACCTAAGCCGCCCGCAAGAGGACAACTGTCACATGATCGTGATACTGATACATGACAAGCAGAGGCTGAGAGGGGTACGTGTTGGGGGGGGGGGGCAGGGAGAGAGAGAGAAGGGGAGGCGTCGGTGCAAAGGAACCAGGTGGCAATTAGGGGGCAGAGGCAGAGCAACCTGGCTGCAACTAAATACTGTACCGCACACTTGAAATGCTCCAAGAAGATACATGGAGATTGTCCCTCCCCCCACACACACCCACCCACACCCACATCCCCCTCCTCGCCCTCCACTAACAGCACAGGTGTGAGAGAGTGATGGCTACCTGAGCTTGGCTAGGGTGGTGCTTCCCCAATCTACATATCAAAGGATCAAGTTGTACACTTTGTTATCCCTGGGGTTCAGTCTGTGGGGTAGGTTTGGGACTGGGAGTTGGGTTGGAGGGTTGTGTTTGGGGCTGATATTTGGGATGACAACTCGCATGTCCCTCCCCCTCCCCTGCAAATCACACTTTTCATGAGGTCTGTTGGGAGCTGGGTGGTGATCCAGAGGTCAGCAGCAGCAAGAGCGAGACACGGTGTCTGTTACGCTGACAGCCCTTAGCAGGCGGGCGGCCCTGACCGTGGGTCCACGTTACCCAAACAGCAGTACCTGGAGGTGAAGGCGATGCCCTTCTGAAATGATCAGACTCCACAGAGCTCGGTGAAGGAGCCGGTTTTCCTTAAAAGAAACAGAATAGCTCAGTTGACCTGCAAACAACCCCTGGCCTCCTTTGAAAAGATTCCTTTCTTCGAGCCAATTCCCAGGATCCCTTCTTGGGTGTCAATTCCCTCCAAAGCCAAATCTTTCCGGGACAGGAGGCTGCTGGCTGCCCTTTGGAGGGCCGAGAGCAAAGAGCCCCGAAATTTATGCGCTGCATTAAGCGAGATGCCTCGGTCTCCAACTAGGTTAAATTGCTTTCTATATTTAAATCACCTGCTAGCTGGTTAGATGTGGGAGCCACAGCTGTGAAACGGATAGTTCCAGCCAATAAATAGAAAGGCATAAATCCTAATGGACTAATCTGTTATAATTAGACAACCCTGTGTGACTCTGACATGGAGCCCGACTCCAGGGAGAGAAAAGAAGAGAGGAGAGGAAAGGGGGAGGGGCCAGGACCAGGGGGCGCTTGCCACAGCTGGGACACCTGCCCGAAGGCGGAGAGGGGTGGACAGAGCAGGCAGTGAAATCCATGCACCAGGGGGCAGGTGTTCGGCTTAGTAATTAACACGCCACCTCGGGCTGCCCGCCTTCCGTATCAGAGCGCCTGGGTTCAGTCCTGACTCTGCTTCCTGCTGTGTGCACCCCTGGGAGACAGCAGTGCCGGCTCAGGTACTCAGGTTCCTGCCATCAATGCGGGAGACCTGGATGGAGCTCCTGGCTCCTGACTCTGGCCTGGTGCAGCCCCAGTTGTTGCAAGCATTTGGGAAGTGAGCCAGCAAATTCATCTCTCTCTCTCTCTCTCTCTCCCTTAAACAAATAAAAAGTTGAGAATTTAAAAGAAGTTCAGACCAAAACCAGAAACTTACATTATAGAAAAGAAATAGCAGTGAGTCCCTCCCCCTGCCTCTCTCCTCCCCTCCCTTCTCCCACGCTTCTCAAAGATGCCCTTGGAATGACAAGGAAACTCAGAGAAACTGACCCAGTGTACTTCCCCCTACTCCTGCCCAGGAAGCCCTGAAGGGAGTGACTTCCCAGCAGGGAGAGGCATCCCGACCACATACCGAAGGCAGATCCGGTTCCAAGGGCCTGAATCAAGGGGAGAAGCTGCGCCCCCAGCTGGCCGTGGAGAGCGGCCACAGCACTGGCCCAGGTGAAATCCCTCCTCGCCCCAGATCAGGATAAGGGGGAGGTTCAGGGCGTGGAGGGCCAGGGATGATGGCTATTGGCATCCAATCCAATCGACAGTTTCAGTCTCAGCCGTCTGGAATTCCAGGAAGCTCTGAGCCCTGGGTGCCTGCTGGCACCGTCCTCTGTCTGAACAGCACCTCCAGGACCAGAATGAGCCCCCCACATACCATAGCCAACCCAGTGCGCCTCCACCCCAGGGCAAGCCCTCGGCTCCAAGGAGACCTCTTTGCTCCGAGAGAAACAGCTGTGGAACTTAATGGTTGAGATGAGGCATGAGAACCAGACGGCACCCAGGCCCGGAGCTGCTGGCTGTTGAGATGCAGCCTTCCTAAGCCAGGTGCACAAACATGCTGTCAGCTACAGCTCCAGCATTCTCTCAAGGTAGAGAAGCCGCCTCCAGCAGTGCCGGCATCCCGTATGGATGCCGGTTTGAGACCCGGCTGCTCCACTTCCGATCTAGCTCTCTGCTGTGGCCTGGGAAAGCAGCGGAAGATGGCCCAAGTGCTTGGGCCCCTGCACCCATGTGGGAGACCTGGAAGAAGCTCCTGGCTCCTGGCTTCAGATCAGCACAGCTCCGGCCATTGCGGCCATCTGGGGAGTGAACCAGTGGATGGAAGACCTCTCTCTCTCTCTCTCTCTCTCTCTCTCTCTCTGCCTCTCTCTCTGTGTAACTCTGAGTTTCAAATAAATAAATAAATCTAAGCCGGCACCGCGGCTCACTAGGCTAATCCTCCGCCTTGCGGCGCCGGCACACAGGATTCTAGTCCCGGTTGGGGCACTGGATTCTGTCCCGGTTGCCCCTCTTCCAGGCCAGCTCTCTGCTGTGGCCAGGGAGTGCAGTGGAGGATGGCCCAAGTGCTTGGGCCCTGCACCCGCATGGGAGACCAGGAGGAAGCACCTGGCTCCTGACTTCGGATCAGCGCGGTGCGCCGGCTGCAGCGGCCATTGGAGGGTGAACCAGCAGCAAAAGGAAGACCTTTCTCTCTGTCTCTCTCTCTCACTGTCCACTCTGCCTGTCAAAAAAATTAAAAAAAAATTTTTTTTAAAGAAAAGAAAGAGAAGCCAATGAGGTAGCCCAAAAGTTCAGATAACAGACACTGGCCAGAGAATAAACTGGATTTTTTTGTTTTTAATTTAATTTATGTGACTTCCCAGAGCCCCAGGAGGCGGGAGATCCCAGCTGGGCAGCACCGTGGGCCATCAGACGGTACACTGCCAGCTCCCATGGGACGTGGACCCAGCTGAGCCTCACACCTGCACTACCGCCCTTCTGCACTGGGACAGGCCCTGCTCCACTGACCCCAGGGAAGCCCAGGCCTGAGCACAAGCAGAAGTTCAAAGCCAGATAAATAACCAGGAATGAAGAGGACCACAAATAAGACATGAGCAGCTAAACAGACCTGGATACAGAGACCGGCCGTGACCGCCCGAGTGGGCAGCCCTGCACCTCACAGCAGCAGCCGGGGCACCCCAGGAAGGAGGGCCCGTAAGGGGGTCCTGGGAGAGGGGTGTGGGGTCAAAGGCCAGGGCAGGTGTTGACGAGCCGCCATCCAGCTTCCTTGCCGCCCTGAAGTCCTTCCAGGTGAGCCAGGTGTACAAACAAAACCATCACACCACATGGGAAGAAGATTCACTGAGCGAGAGCTGGGCATGGGAAAGGCAAGCATCGTAAAGAAATCACTCCTGTATCTGTTAGTTTATAAACTTTGTGCAACACTAATTAAAATTCCAAGGGAGGAATCAGGTGTGTGGTCTGGAGTGAGACAGTGGAGACACCTACAACCTACTTGGAGGGACTGGGTTCAGCTCCCAACTCCGTACTCCTGCTGAGGCGGACTCTGCGAAGTGGTGATGATGCCTCAAGTAGCTGGGTTCCCGCCACTCAGTGGGACACCAGGCCTGAGGTCTGGGTGCCCAGCTGCCGCCTGGCCCAGCCCTGGGCATTGTGGGTATCTGTAGGGTGAACCAGTGGACGGCTGCCCTCACTCTCTGCTTATCTCTCCTCCAAATTATCATAGATAGACAGATAGGGCCAGCGCCGCGGCTCACTAGGCTAATCCTCCGCCTATGGCACCGGCATGCCGGGTTCTAGTCCAGGTCGGGGCGCCAGATTCTGTCCCAGTTGCCCCTCTTCCAGTCCAGCTCTCTGCTGTGGCCCGGGAGTGCAGTGGAGGATGGCCCAGGTGCTTGGGCCCTGCACCCGCCTGGGAGACCAGGAGAAGCATCTGGCTCCTGGTGTCGGATCAGCACAGTGCTCTGGCTGTAGCGACCATTTGGGGGGTGAACCAACGGAAGGAAGACCTTTCTCTCTGTCTCTCTCTCTCACTAACTCTGCCTGTCAAAAAAAAAAAAAAAGGATAGGCAGATATATACAGATGTAGATAGATAGATGCATAGATAGATAAATATTTCCCTGTCTCCCTTTCAAATAAAGCATTTGTTTTTAATTCCAAAATTTTTTTTCTTACAGCTTAACTAAGCGATTCTGGTGTTCATCTGTAAAAAGAAAGGCCTAATAATCTCCCCAAAACATTATAGAAAATAATAAATAAGAGGAGCTCGCTGCGACAGGTATCAAAGCAGACTGTAACTGCAGCAATCAAACAGTGCAAAGAGTAGCACATAACTCACAAATCCAAGTGCAGACAGAAGGACATGCATAGCTCTGACTTTATTTTAAATACATATGGCACTACTAAACAGTAGGAAAAGATTATTTGGAACAATTGGTTAATTATTAGGTGAATAATTGAAATTTTTTCCCATCAAAACGAACTCCAGATAAATGATTTTATAATTCACAAATCCTATGAAATCATAGAATAAGTAGAAAAAATATAGATGAGCAGCTAATGTAACTTACGAGGGCAGAGACTAAGCATAAGACCCAAAGCTTCAACGACAAGGACTGAAATGATTTTCTATACACAAAATTAAAGTCTCCACACGCCAAAATCACATTGTAAACAAACAAGCAAATGGTACCTCGGATAAGATAAAATAAAGATAGAAATAATGAAACAATCCTTTAAGGTTAGGGGAGAGCTCCAACGTGGCAATTAAAAAATACACTAATGGGGGCCGGCTCCGTGGCACAGTAGGTTAATCCTCCGCCTGTGACGCTGGCATCCCATATGGGCGCCGGTTCTGGTCCCAGCTCCCCTCTTCCAATCCAGCTCTCTGCTGTGGCCTGGGAAAGCAGCAGAAGATGGCCCAAGTGCTTGGGCCCCTGCACCCACATGGGGAGACCCAGAAGAAGCTCCTGACTCCTGGCTTTGGACAGGTCTGGATTTGGCCATTGTGGCCATCTGGGGAGTGAACCAATGGAAGGAAGACTCTCTCTCTCTCTCTCTCTCTCTCTCTGTCTATAGCTCTAACTCTCAAATAAATAAATAAAATCTTTTAAAAAAATACCCCAATGAGAAATAAGCCAAGAATATAGATTGTGGGGTCAGCGCGCAGCGGGTTAATGCCATAGCCTGAAGCGCCAGCATCCCATATGGGTGCCGGTTAGAGACCCAGCAGCTCCACTTTCGATCCAGCTCTCTGCTGTGGCCTGGAAAAGCAGTGGAAGATGGCCCAAGTCCTTGTGCCCCTACATCCGCGTGGGAGACCCAGAGGAAGCTCCTGGCTCCTGGCCCCTGGCTTCAGATAGGCACAATGTGGCCAACTGGGGAGTGAACCAGCGCTCTCTCGCTCTCGTTTTCTCTCTGCCCCTCTTCTCTCTCTGTGTAGCTCTGACTTTCAAATAAATAAATAAATAAATCTTTTTAAAAAAGACTGATAAGCAGCGTGGTGCGCTGGCCGCAGCGCGCCAGCCGCGGCGGCCATTGGAGGGTGAACCAACGGCAAAGGAAGACCTTTCTCTCTGTCTCTCTCTCTCACTGTCCACTCTGCCTGTCACAAAAAAAAAAAAAAAAAAAAAAAAAAAAAGACTGATAAGCAACGTTGCTTATTGTAGTATCCTAAGAGAAAATTACCCTAACGTCGACTGAGGCCTGATCAAATGGGCCCTGTGCGCTTCCAGAAGCTGAATATCAGTGGCAAAGGACAAGTCTCAAAATATGATCTCAAATTTAAAAACAAATCAGAACACACTGCGGGAACCAGTAGGGAAGGGATTCCATAAAAAGGAAGAAAGGGACTTTATTCTTATTCTTTAAAATGCTAATAATGGTTGTCTCCAGGTGGTAGAATTGGGATTGTTTTCATTATATCTTTATGCCACCTTGTATTTTTCAAGTGTTCTCTACTGAGTGTATTTTGCTGTTATAACTAAAATGGAAAGCAATCGGATTTACTGATGTAAAAAAAGGCAAAGCCTTCAGCTCTCAACTGCACCAGTGCCTGCTGACCTGGCCATCTCAGACATTCGGGGAGTGAACAAGTGGATGGCTCCTCTCTATCTCTCTCTCTCTCTCTCCCTCCCTCCCTCCCTCTCTCCCTCCTTCCCTCCCTCTCTCTGACCCTCTGCCTTTCAAATAAATAAAATACATGTAAAAAACATAACGAGACCTAGCTGTACACCACGAAGAATTGCAAAAATGATTTACAAAACAGACAATATTTAATGTGGAGCAGCTGGGACACGCATTCCTGTTGGTAGGAGAGTACTTGGTACAAACAGTGGAAAAATCACTTAGCAGTGGCTATTCCAACTAAACAGACCTGTTAGGGCAGGTGCTGTGGCATAGTAGATAAAGCCAACACCTGCAGTGCCAGCATCCCATATGGGCACCGGTTTGAGTCCCAGCTGCTCCACTTCCCATCCAGCTCTCTGCTGTGGCCTGGGAAAGCAGTAGAAGATGGCCCAAGTCCTTGGGCCCCTGCACCTGCGTAGGAGACCCGGAAGAAGCTCCTGGCTTCAGACAGGTCCAGATATGACCATTGTGGTCATTTGGGGAGTAAACCAGTGGATGGAAAACTGATCTCTCTCTCTCTCTCTCTCTCTCTCTCTGCCTTTCAAATAAATAAATAAATCTTAAAAAAAAAAAAAAAAACTAAGCAGAGCTGTGTCTGTGCGCCCTATAACCTAGCTATTCCACTCTTAAACATGCGCCCAAAGGGCACCTACAAGCACATCGGTGGGGTCGCTATGTGTAAGAGGCGCGCCTGGAACAAGCCACGTGCCCAGCGAGGACATCGGACTGGCTGAGGACACGCTGCATACTCACACAGGCAAAATGAGAGAGAATGAATTGTTGATGCATGCAATGGGATGAATGCCATGACCTCAGCAACGGAAAACACACGCTGTTTAGCCGGATTCCTAGGAAGCTTACCGCGACAAAACAGACCCACAGTGTTGCCATTCAGATGGCAATCCACGGTGCTGCGCTCTTGGGGCGGGGCCCCCGGGGACTTCTCGGGCTGCTACAGTTGAGTCTCTTGACCCAGACGGCGATCACCCGAGTGGGAACGCTTACCGTCGGCCTACACTCGCCCTTCCCTTATGCATCCTGTGAAATCAGCTCCACTCAGCGTCCCTAGAAGCCAAGCCGGAGAGGAAGGCCCGGTGTAAGTGGTGGGGGTGGGGTGGGAGGCTGGCCAGAGAAGCACTGCCTGGAAATGGCATCTCCCGCTCTGCAGGCTCCAAGATGTGTTTGAACCTCAGCTTCCTCACTGGTAGAGTAGGGACACAGATGTCTGCGCAAGGCTCCAGGTGGGCAGGGGGCGTGTCTTCCTCCTTGCCCCTACCCCCTCCCCAGCCCAGGGAGCAGCCGCAGAAAGTGCACGGGGTGGGAGCCGGGTGAGCAGCCGCAGGAAAGAGCAGCACGTGTCCCTGACGTCGAGTTTAGCAGCTGGCCACAGTAGTAACACATCAGTAAAGGCACTAATGCAAGGACAGTATCATCTTGAGGCCCCGCGAGCGGCCAGGGGACCCCAAAGTCCGCCTTCAAGGAGCAGGCAGGCTCTGGGTGGCAAGGACTGGCTGCATCCCACCTGCAAACCATCAGGTGCTCACCCCGTGTGGTCAGCGACGGGCGATGGCCCAGGGCAGGGGGGAGAGGTCAGAGACAGGCGGCCCTGCCTCACTATGATGAATGGCTGCAACCTTCGGTCTGTAATTGCTCCGAGAACACGCCCACGTGACGCCAGCCCCAAGTCGCACACAGCCCCGGGAGAGGCAGCGCAGGAACCAAGGCAAGAGGGTCACGCGGCAAAAATTGGAGTCACACTCGGGAACCAGTGTCCACCGCCGGCCCCTCCCCGCCAACGCCTGCCCGCTGCAAGCCGGCCTGATGTACTCCCCACCACCACCACGGACGGTTTTCAAGCGTCTCTCTCCTGACTCATTAATAACTAATCTCACAACCAGTGCATCACGTGACAGTCATAAAATATTGCCTGCGCTTTGCCCAGCAAATTTTAGTATTGAGCCAATAATTGAATCCAAATTATCTATTAAGTTAATTCTTTAGTAGACAATATTTCACGCCCGAGGTCATTTTTCACAAGTGCTGGGGAACGCAGCACATGAGGACTCAGCGATGACTTGCCCCCACCTGCCGAGCAGGTGAAAAATAAAACTGCTGGGCTCAGCCTGCAGAGCGCCCAGCCCTGGCGCATCCTCTTCCTGAGTTCGCGTCCTTAGCGGTCACGTGGCGGCCAGGCGGCCGGGGCTTCTGCGCAGCCGCAGAGTCTCCACGGCCCCGTCATGGGGCCCCCTCTGGTGTGGTCACGTGGCAGCCAGGCGGCCGGGGCTTCTGCGCAGCCGCAGTGTCTCCGCGGCCCCGTCATGGGGTCCCTCTGGTGTGGTCACATGGCGGCCAGGCGGCCGGGGCTTCTGCGCAGCCGCAGTGTCTCCGCGGCGCCGTCCTGGGCCCCCTCTGGTGTGGTCACGTGGCGGCCAGGCGGCCGGGGCTTCTGCGCAGCCGCAGTGTCTCCACGGCCCCCTCATGGGGCCCCTCTGGTGTGGTCACGTGGCAGCCAGGCGGCCGGGTTCTCTGCGCAGCCGCAGTGTCTCCGCGGCGCCATCCTGGGCCCACTCTGGTGTGGTCACGTGGCGGCCAGGCGGCCGGGGCTTCTGCGCAGCCTGTGTCTCCGCGGCGCCGTCCTGGGCCCCCTCTGGTGTGGTCACGTGGCGGCCAGGCGGCCGGGGCTTCTGCGCAGCCTGTGTCTCTGCGGCGCCGTCATGGGCCCTCTCTGGTCCAGTCCCATCTCGCCCTCTCTCCAGACAGACTCTGGCCCTGAAGAAGTTGCTAAGCTTTGTGTGAAGGCAGGTGCACCGTGCCTGTGGGGCAGCTGGCCAGCCTATACCTTCCTTTTCTGAGCGCCAACTGACTACCCCCAAAAAGTGGTTTCCTGAAGGTCTGTGCCACGAACCCCGCCTCACTGCCCCTCACTCAGTGGACCCCTGACTCAGGCCGAGGCCAGCAAAGCTCTCCTTGCCAGTTTTTTTTTTTTTTTTTAAGATTTATTTATTTATTTGAAAGGCAGAGTTACAGAAAGGCAGAGAGAGAGAGAGGGAGAGAGGGATCTTCCATCTGCTGGTTCACTCCCCAAATGGTTGCTGCACCAATCCAAAGCCAGGAGCCAGGAGCTTCTTCTGGGTCTCCCACGCAGGTGCAGGGGCCCAAGGACTTAGGCCATCTTCTGTTTTCCCAGGCCATAGCAGAGAGCTGAATCGGAAGTGGAGCAGCAGGGACTCGAACCGGCGCCCATATGGGATGCCGGCAGTGCAGGTGGCAGCTTTACCCTTTACGCCACTCCTTGCCAGTGTTTCATGGATCCAGAGAGGTGGGTGAGAGCAGGAGACGGTGAGTGTGTGGGAGTGAGGCAGAGTGCACAGCAAGGTGGGAGGGGGGTGGGGCACACCCTCCTGTGTGGTCCGGGAGATCCTGTAAGTTTCTGCAGGAATCTTGTGTCTTTATGATGAAAGTGAGGCTCTGGGAGTCCGGTTTTGTTAGGGGAACATAGAAGGGGCAAATGAAAATGTATCTAACACCCACAGACGCAGAGACTTAAAAAAAAAGTGGCTCTTGGTTGAAGGTCTTGCTAAGGAGGCAGAGAAAGGGGCGGGAAAGCTACACCTTAACATCAGCCAAAAAACAAAATCTCTTACAAATGCTGTGAATCGTTCATGTTCCCCGGGCCTCACACACTGCCCGGGGCTCCTGCCCACACCCCTCAGCCGCTTGTCTCCTGCCTCTCTACCGATCAGTCCCGATGACAGCCAGGGGCACCCTGGCCTCCCTGCGCTGCTCACCACGACGCCGGGAGAAAACAGTGACACATACGTTCGCCCCACCCGCGTCGAATGAGTGCCATTCAGTACACAGCTTCGTGCCCTGGGCAAGGCACCAGCAGACTAGCTTGCAGACTGGGAAGACATCGCTGTTTTTTGGACAGGCACACACACAGAGGGCTCCACCCACTGCCTCACTCCTCATGCTCTCAATGGCCAGGACGGGGCAGGGCCAGAGCCAGGAGCCAGGAACTCAACCCAGGTCTCCCGGGTGAGAGTAGAGACCCTATCGCCTCATTCTGGGGTCTTGCACTGGCTGGAAGCTAGAATTGAGAGCTGGAGCCAGGTACCCAGGTACCCCGATACCCCAATGTGGGATACAGACATCTGAGCCACTGGGCTAAGTCCCTGCTCCTCAGAAGACAGTCTCACACCTGTGTCCCTGCAGTATCCATGGTCAGCTCTTCGTGATTTGCAGAACTCATGTGAGTTTCTGTTATCGTCAGCCAAAAGGGCTTTGCTCCACAGAACACTGCCAGACCAGCAAGGCTAAGCCTCTGTTTGCAACGCCAGCATCCCATAGGGGCACTGGTTCGAGTCCCAGCTACTCCACTTCCAATCCAACTCCCTGCTAATGCTCGTAGGAAAGCAGCAGAAGATGGCCCAAGTGCTTGGACCTCTGCACCCACGTGGGAGACCCAGATGGAGTTCCTGGCTCCTGGCTTCAGCCTGGTCCAGCCCTTGCCGTTGCGGCCATCAGGGGAGTGAACCAGCAGGTGGAAGACTTCTCTCTGTGTGCCTCTCCCTCCTAACAAGCATGAGAGTTGGGGCTGGGCAGAGCTGCACGTACACATTAGCTTCTTTCTTTTTCCTTTTTAAAAAACATGTACTTATTTATCCAAAAGAGCTACAGAGAAAGAGGAAGAGAGGAGGGCGGGTCTTCCATCTGCTGGATCACTCCCCAGATGGCCGCAACAGCCAGGGTTGGGCCAGGCCAAAACCAGGAGCTTCCTCTGGGTCTCCCATGTGGATGCAGGGGCCCAATCCCTTGAGCCAGCATCTGCTGTTTTTCCCAGGCCGTTAGCAGGGAGTTGGATCAGCGGAGGAGCAGCCAGGACACGAGCTGGCCCCCATATGGGATGCCGGCCATACCACACCCCCAGCCCCATTAGCTTCTTCTTAAAGCAAGGAGGGAAGCCGTGTTCCTCCATTCAGTGCGATTTGCTCCAGGTTTGGAGTCAGCGGCCTTTCCAGACTAGGGAAAGCCCCTCCTACCGCTACTTCCCTGAGAAACATACAATAATGATGGTGACGGTGACGGTGATGGTGGTGGTGGTGGTGGTAGTGGTGATGATGATGATATAAATAGACACTGGACTTGATCCTTGTCATCATTTTTTTTGACAGGCAGAGTGGACAGTGAGAGAGACAGAGAGAAAGGTCTTCCTTTACCATTGGTTCACCCTCCAATGGTCACTGCGGCCGGCGCACCACACTGATCCGAAGCTGGGAGCCAGGTGCTTCTCCTGGTCTCCCATGGGGTGCAGGGCCCAAGCACTTGGGCCATCCTCCACTGTACTCCTGGGCCATAGCATGAGAGCTGGCCTGGAAGAGGGGCAACCAGGACAGAATCTGGGGCCCCGACCGGGACTAGAACCCGGTGTGCCAGTGCCGCAGGCAGAGGATTAGCCTAGTGAGCCGCAGCGCCGGCCATCTTTGTCATCATTTTTACAACAGCTATGAATAGACTATGAACTTCACCTAGTGCTTTTTCTGCAACTCCTGGGTGGATTTATTTATTTATTTGAAAGACAGAGTTAGAGAGAGGCAGAGAGAGAGGTGTTCCGTGCACTGGTTCACTCCCCAAATGGTGGCAACAGCTGGAACTGTGCCAATCCGAGCCAGGAGCTTCTTCTGGGTTTCCCACATGGGTGCAGGGTCCCAAGCACCTAGACCATCTCCTACTGCTTTCCTGGGTCATAGCAGAGAGCTGGATCAGAAGTGGAACAGCCGGGACTCGAACTGGTGCCCATATAGGATGCCAGCACTGCAGGAGGCGGCTTTACCCACTACGCCACAGCGCCGGCCCCAAGGGTGTTTTTGTTCTTTGGTGCTTGGAGGTGGTGCCTCGCCAGGCAGGCTTCGTGTGGGCTGCAGCGTGACTGTGGCAGTTGGTTCTCCCACACCACGGGGTTCCGCTGGCTAATGCCGTATTTGTATTATGTTCCTCTGTGTTTTTCCCTCCGGTCCTTGTCTAGTTTAAAAGGAACAAGTAAACTCCCTAGTCCTTTTTCCTCCCTGTTCTCTCTAAGGGTGGGGTTGCTTCTCCAGAGACCTCTGCAGAACTCACCTGCAAAGCGGCAAAGGCCTGGTCTTCCAAGGGAGGAACCGGCTGGGCTTTCAGTCTCTTCGCTTGTCACTGCTCTGCTCGAGTTTCCCGTCTATTCCTGGCCCAGGTTGCACTCTCCCAGGAAAGGGTACCTTGACCTAATTTTTCCAAGTTATTGGTGTTTCCTAATATTTCTTAGGATTACGGTTTTACTCTTTTTAAAAACCTATTGGCGGCCGGCGCCGCGGCTCGATAGGCTAATCATCCACCTGCGGCGCCGGCACCCCGGGTTCTAGTCCCAGTCAGGGCACGAGATTCTGTCCCGGTTGCCCCTCTTCCAGGCCAGCTCTCTGCTGTGGCCAGGGAGTGCAGTGGAGGATGGCCCAAGTGCTTGGGCCCTGCACCCCATGGGAGACCAGGAGAAGCACCTGGCTCCTGGCTTCGGATCAGCGTGGTGCGCCGGCCGCAGCAGCCATTGGAGGGTGAACCAACGGTAACTCTCTGTCTCTCTCTCTCACTGTCCACTCTGCCTGTGAAAAATAAAAAAAAAAAATTAAAAAAAAAACCTATTGGCAGGGGCCGGTGCTGTGACATAGAGGGTAAAGCCGCTGCCTGCAGTGCCAGCATCCCATATGGGCACTGGTTCTAGTCCTGCTGTTCCTCTTCCGATCCAGCTCTCTGCTATGGTCTAGGAAAGCAGTAGAAGATGGCCCAAGACCTTGGGCCCCTGCACCCACGTGGGAGACCCGGAAGGAGCTCCTGGCTCCTGGCTTTGGATCAGTGCAGCCCCATTCGCTGTGGCCATCTGGGGAGTGAACCAGCAGATGGAAGACCTCTCTCTCTCCCTCTCTCTCTCCCTCTCTCTCTCCCTCAGCCTCTCTGTAACTCTGCCTTTCAAATAATAAACCTTAAAAAAAAAAGAACCTATTGGCTCTCAGTTTCCTTGCTCGTCTGGCCCTGAGTTACCACGTTCTCTTCCTCAATCAGTCTTGCCAGTGGTTTTTCAACCATATTCCCGTTTTCAGAAGGCCTATCTCCCAGGATTCCGGGGGAGTGGCCCTGGGGGTGGCACTGGGTGGCTCTTCCTTCCAAAGTGTTCTGAACACTGCGCTCTGCAATGTTTGCCACTCGGTTAGCGGCCCGTTTGTGTCTTGTGTTCTGCGAACCACAGTTCCTGGCAGGCAGAGCTCACTGCGCCCTCACTGCTGTGTCACGTGAAATGGTGCCAGTGGGGCAGGTGCCATATAGCTACTGCCTATAATTCCAGCATCCCATATGAGCTATAGTGCGAGTCCTGGCTGCTCCACTTCCGGTCCGGCTCCCTGCTAAGGTGCCTGGGAAAATAGCAGAAGAGAGCCCAAGTGCTTGAACCCCTGTACCCTCGTGGGAACCCCAGGTGGAGTTTCTGGCCCCTAATGTCAGCCCAGCCCAGCCCTGGCTGTTGTAGGCATTTGGGGAGTGAACCAGAGGATGGATGATCTCTCTCTCTCTCTTCCAAATAAATAAATAAAATCTAAAAGATAATAATAAATAAATAAGAAAAAAGATGGCGCCACTGGGTGCCATGTACCTGCTCCCTGGTGGGGACCTCAGGGAGCAGGGGGCTCACACCGGCGAGCATGAGGGTGATGATGGGGGCCTAGGAGATGGAGGAGGAACAGACAGGGCAGAAAGAAGGGTCCCCACAAAACAGCAGCAGCAGCCCCCTGCATGCCTCTCCCCCACGCCACCCCGCTGAGCCCCAGGAACCATGAGAACTTTCCTAACCACGTGGGTCTCCCTGCTCCACCCTGCATCAGCCACCCCGGAAGGACCCCACACGGTGGCTGGCAGAGAAGGAAGAAGACAAGGTGGGGCAGCGGTGAGGGTGAGCAGAGCCCGGGCGGCTCACCCCAGAGTGCTCCCACTCCGGCTCAGGGACCCGGGAGAACAGCCAAGGGTGGGGGTGGGGGCCGGGAAGGGGGCGTGGCCACCGGCAAACCTCCCCTGAGAAGAATGAAGAGAGGAGAAACATCTGCTCAAGGAGGAGGCTACAAGACAGCCCGGGGCTCCTGCTGGCCCTGGGGCCGGTGATGCTGCCGCCACTATTTACTCAAAGGAGACTGCCTGCTTTTGAGGGGGGCTCCCCATCCTGGCCCCTGATCCCTGCTGGAGGGAGGTCCCGGGCCACCGCCCAGGACTCCCTCCTGCTAGACCAGGACCCCCGCCAGGCAGAGTCTGGCAGAGTCTGGGAGTGCGGGGAGGAGCTGCTTTGCCAATGTCTCCACCCGAGGCTGTGCCTCACCACATACCAAACCCGGGAGTGCTTCCCAGGCAGCCTCGCCCGGGTCCCTGGGGACTCCAGGGAGCGGCAGGAAGGGAGCAGACAGTTGCAGCCCACACACACAAAACACCGACACACACAACCCAACCAGGGAAATGCAGGCAGGAGAGGCAGACCCTCCCACGGTCCGTCTGGCCCCCCTGGCCTGGGTGGAGAGCGCCTGAGCCAGCCTCCTCCCGGGGCCCCAGGCAGAAACCTCGGTTGCACGCTGACATCATTCACCCTCACCGGGCACAGCTCAAGGCTGCTGTCCGGGACACACAACAGCCACGTTTCCCCAGCCTCGGTGCCCCGCAGTGTCGTCAGTTCCCCCAAGACTAGAAAGGGCCTGTGTGCCTAGATCAGCATCAGGGAGGACAGGGGCCACAGAGGCGGTGGCCCCCCTCCCCGGACTCCCCCACGGCCCAGGGCACAAGGACGGAGGGACAGGGGTCTGACCTGCAGCCAGCAATCTCCACTGTGTAGCGGAGCGGTCATGGAGGCTGTCCCTGTGCCCGGCCTGCCTCCTCCGTGGGAAAGAAGGGCCAGGGGCTGTGGGAAGCACTCCTGTCCATCTCCCTTGAGCATGGTTTGGGGGAAGAGGGGGGGTCTTGGGATGGGTGAAGGGGACCCCTAGGGTTCCCTGGGGAGGTTGGGGTGTCGTGGTGTTCTGTATTGTAAAACGTACTTTAAACCACTTTCCTGCCCACAAGTGGAGGCAAATGACATCCAACATAACACCTCAGCTTGCTGGAGACAGCGTCTCCCCTGCAGGGCTGGGGCGAGACCAGCCAGCCCATGGGCAAGCATCCCAGGGTCTCGGCGGGGTTGGGGGGATGGGGAGCGGGGCTCCGGCATGAGGGCCGCGACACCGCACCTCACCGTGGCTTTCACAGGGCTGTCTCTGCTGACCGGCTCCCTGGAGCCTCAGCGCCCCCAAGAATGCCTGCCCCACACTTCCCCTCTCCAGCACAATGGGCATGCCCCGCTCCACCCCCACCACCCCCAAGAAACAGAGGCCTAGCCAACAGCTTCCTTCCCATGTCCTTGCAGTCTGAGTGGCTTCCAGTCTGGTGCCATCCTAGCAAAGGCCACCAGGAGAGACGTGTGTGTGTGTGTGTGTGCTCCCACGTGTGCAGGTCACACACACCTGTGCAGGTCTTCCCGGCTGCAGCATGCATGCCCGGGAGTGGGAACCACACGTACAAGAGCAAACGCGTCTGAAACGACGCTGAGGACACGGTGGTGGGGACCATGTGCTTCCCCGCCGAGAGTTTGCCACCCTGGGTTGAGTTGAGATTTTGGACTTCTGCCCATCAGGGAAGTAGGAAATGGTGTCTCTCAGCCTCCTCCACCCCTCCCCCCAGCCCCAGACGAAACATGAAACTTCTCTTGGCCTCAGTTTCCACACCTGTAAAATGGGCAGATGCGTCACAGCTCGCCAGAGGACTCTTAACAGAACAGAATGCCAGAACACCTGTTAAGTGCCTGGCCCAGCGTCTGGGGCCCAAAAGCACGCCATTCAGGGCTATGGTGCAGCAGGTAAAGCTGCTGCCTATGGTGCCGGCATCCCATATGGGCACTGGTTCAAGTCCTGGCTGCCCCACTTCCGATCCAGCTCCCTGCTATGGCCTGGGAAAGCAGCAGAAGATGGCCCAAGTGTTTGGGCTCCTGCACCCATGTGGGAGACCGGGAAGAAGCTCCTGGCTCCTGGCTTCAGAATGGCGCAGCTCTGGCCATTGCAGCTATCTGGAGAATGAACCAGCAGGTGGAAGACCTCTCTCTCTCTCTCTGTGCCACAGTCCCCTCACACAGCCTAGACCATGACAGGGGCCACAACCTGTTTCCCCCCAAGCCTTCTCCCAGCAACCACACAGGCGGCTTTGCTCTTCTGGGTTCAGCTGCGTCTCTGGGCACACCCACAGGGAGACTGTTCTTGGCCAGGCCCCAATTCAAGGGCGCAGCTCTGGGAGCCACACACAGAACTCCCCACGGAGTGGATGCAGCCTGGACCCTGAACAGAGGGACATCTGTGGCTTCCCGTGAGGCCCCCTCCACCATGGGCAGGAAGGCCCCGCCCCAGCCACTTCCCAGGGTGCCTCTTCCTTTCCCTCCATTTAGCTGGTACCGGGGCATTTTAAATTCCACGAGAGGCTTTGTGGAAATTCAACTGCAGATGATCACAGGAAGAATGCCATGGGAGGGGAGGACCACTGAGGGAGGTGGCCCAGGGCTGAGCAGTTCTCACCAGGGTCAGACAGGCAGGCAGAGGGACGGGCAGTGACACCAAGCAGGGTGGCTCCTGTCGGCTGTCCATCAGGCCCCTGGAACCAGACCTCGGCCCTAGGGATGCAGGGCCAGGCCACGGAGGTTGAGCTCCATGGGCTGGTCCCTTTCTAGGCGTCTCCCTTTTGATCTGTTAGTCGATCAACTTCCCCCAAGAGGATACAAGTCTGGCTGGGAGAACTTTCAAACTGCAGTTAGAACTTCAGGGAGGTCCCTTAAGCACCCCCTACAGGGGCCTCTCTCCAGGACCCCCCCCCCCTAGAACACAGATATGGAAAGTGCCTGTCCCCGCAGCCCCCAGCCCCACATACACCGCCCCAAGCTGCTGCCCAGCCCCCTGCAGACTGCTCAGACCGCCCGACTGTCAGTACATTTAGAAACTCCTCCCTTCCTCCCTCCTTGTCTTCCTGGTGTCCCCTGGTGCAGCGCCTGGCTTTGAGTCTCAGCTCCGCTTCCAATTCTAGCTGCCTGCTGATGCATACCCTGGGAGGCGGCACGTGATGGGCCAAGCACTTGGGTCCCTGGCACCCAGGATGGAGCTCCTGGCTGCTGGCTTCAGCCTGGCTCAGTCCGACCAGTTGTAGCGAACCAGCGGACGGAAGCTCGCTCACTCACTCTCTTGCTCTTTCTTTCAAAGAAATATTTTTAAAAATGTTTTAATAAATGATCCTGAGGCCAGTGTCACATGTGGCATAGCAGGTAAAGCCGCTGCCTGCAGTGCCGGCATCCTACATGGGCGCGAGTTCGAGCCCCAGCTGCTCCACTTCCGATCCAGCTCTCTGCTATGGTCTGGGAGAGCAGTGGAAGATGGCCAAGTCCTTGGGCCCCTGCACCCGCGTAGGACACCCGGAAGAAGCTCCTGGCTCCTGGCTGTGGATTAGCGCAGCTCAGGCCGTTGCAGCCACCTGGGGAGTGAAACAACGGATGGAAGACCTCCCTTGCTCTGTCTCTTCCTCTTGCTAACTCTGCCTTTCAAATAAATAAATCTTAAAAAAAAAAAAAAAAAAAAAAGATCCTGTTGATTTGACTAAAAACCTTTCTATACTACATCTTCAACTGGACAATCAGTACAGAAAATAAAAAGTGTTGTGAAACAGTGAGGCTGCGTTATAAAAATCGATTCAGCAGCTGTGCAGGCTGGAGCCGGATTTCATTGGGCTTCTCTGTTCTCTCCCCTTTGCCTCTGACCTCTGACCTGGGCCCCCGCGGATGCCCCGGGCTCTAGGCGGTGGGTGGTTGGAAGGAGCCGGCTTTGATGGAGCTGGGTGTGCCTGCCCGGCGCCCGCCATCTTTCCACCTGAGCCTCCACCTGCGCGTGAGTCCGTTTGGAGAGGCAGCTGTTGCCCCCTAAATGCCTGGTATTTCTAACAAGCTCCCGATGCCCCTGCGGCTGCCTCTTCCCAGTCACACACGTGGACAAGCCGGCCACGCAGGCTGCTGCTACCAGGAGCCACTCTCAGCAAATAAAACGCACCTGCTCCCCACTTCGCCCTCCCTCCCCAGGCTCCTGTTAAGGCTTCCGGGCTCAGCCCTGGGTCGATTTTCCTTGGTTTCTTTACCCAGACAGCCGGCCGGCCCAGCGCACAGCAAGCCCCCGCCCTCCCCCCGCAGCGCGTTCCCCACACCGAGGGGTGGTGGGGGGAGGTCTTGGGCTGGACCATCACGTTGGCTGTAAGTGGGGGCGGGGTAAACCAGCACATGCAGGTTACCTGGAGGGGCAGGATGGAGAAATCAGGTGCTGGGAGCTTTGATTATCAGATGAGTGAGACACTCAACACAGCCTCTCAAACAGCTGTCCGAGCGCGTCCACCGTCCACAGGGGGCGCAGCCCAGCCTCAAGCCCCACCCCCACCCTGCCCTGGGGGTGCTCCGTCTACACACCCTCCTGCAGATCTTGCCAGGCGTGGGAGAGCTGGTGGTCCCAGAACAAAGCGGGGGGCTGCCAAACTTGCTTTCCAGGACATTTATTGGAGCCTTTTGCTTAATTAAGCATGAATGCGGACCAGGGGCCCCAGCCCCAGCCCCGGCCGGGCTGACAGCAGCCAGGCGCACAGAGGGAGGGGTGGGGCCGGGAGCCGTCTGTTCCCATTGTAGACAACGTTATTAAAAAAAATAAACTTTACAATAATACATTTTCGCTCATCTTGGGGGGGCAGGAGGAGTGGAAGGGCTATTATTTCGATAGTTCCATTTCTTAAAAAAAGGAAAGAACGGGGAACCACAGGACACACAGATGTGATGTGCATATACACACGTTTGGAAAGACCGTATGTACAGCTGACTTAGGTCTCAGAGATGGAGGGGGGCATGGGCACGAGAGGGGCGTGCAGACAACAGCCCGAGAGACGCACGCCCACCCGCCGGTTCCTGCTGCCCCTCTCCACTGAGGGATATGCCCCCCCACCCGGCGCCAACAAAGCCTCGTTTCTCTCTGACCCTGAAACTCTTTGCCACCAAGGAGGCAGAAGCGCCCCACCTCCACCCTGGAGCGGGTGCCCCAGGCGGGCTGCGCTGGGCTGGGCTCTCCGCCATCCGTGCCTCCCTGGGAGCTCAGGGTACATCACCCCTTCTGCAGGGGTACTCCCCATGCCAGACACCGACCCACCGGCCCGCTGAGGGCACAGAAGCAGTCAATACTCCCGCAGCTAAGAGCAGGGGCAGACGGCGCCCACAGGTTCCCGGTGCCCGCTGCCCCCGCCAGCCCCCGGCAGGTGTCCAGCAGGGGCTGCCCTGCCTCAGCCTGCAGCAGGCACAGTCACACGCCCCCTTGGCAGCAGGGTCTTGGTCTCTTGCTTCAAAAGGGTCCAAAGAAGAAAACTCCAGCTGAGGATGGAGGCTGCCCACCTGCTTGTCTGTCTGGCTTAGAAAAACGTCTCCAGAGAAGAAACCTGGGAGGAGACAGGCTCAGAGACAAGGTGGGAGAAGACTCGCTTTTGTCTTGATTTGTTTTTTTGCAAGGTGTGTGTGGTTGTCTCGTGTGTGTCTGTGTGTGTCTGCTGTGTCAGGCGGGAGTCCTTGGCGGTGGCGCTTCCAGGAGCCTTGCGAACACAGTTCCCCGGGGTGGGGGGCCTACAAGGCCCAGGTGAGCAGGAGGAGGGGGAGCGCCGTCAAGGCAGCCGCTGGCCTGGCTCGGCGGGGGCCTGAGTTGGGTTTGGTCACCTTGTTGCTTCCTGGGATGATGTCTGTCGTCAGCTGGGTCCGCGGCACGAGGGAGCCAGCGACACGGAGAGTGAAGAGGGGATTAAGAAAGAAAGAGAAAAAAAGCAGGGCTGGGATCAAAGACCAGAACGCGGGCACCCCTCAAGCCCCCACCCTGTCTGCACTCTGATCCCCCCGCCCCCGGCTGGCATCCACGGAGCTGGCCGGGCAGCCTCAGAGGGGACTTGGGGGGGGGGGCCTGTGTAACAAGGCCCCTGCCCTGCACTGGGAGCAGGGACCTGCATCCCAGTGAGAAGACTTCAAGAGGAGGGTCTCAGGGCCCCACAGAAGAGGGGGAGGGGAGGGGAGGTAGAGAGGGGAGGAGATGCAGGAGGGGAAGGAAGGGGAGGGGAGGGTGGGAGGGTAGGAGAGGCAGAGAGGAGAGAGAAGGGGAGGGAGGGGAGGAGAGGCAGGAGGGGAGGGGAGTGAGCAGAGAGGAGAGGGAGGGGAGGGAGGGGAGGGGAGGCAGAAGGGGAAGGGAGGGGAAGGGAGGGGAGGGGAGGGTGGGAGGGTAGGAGAGGCAGAGAGCAGAGAGGAGAGGGAGGGGAGGGAGGGGAGGAGAGGCAGAGAGGGGAGGGGAGGGAGGGGAGGAGATGCAGGAGGGGAAGGGAGGGGAGCCCCCGTCCCCGGTTCCTGAATGTCTGAAGCTCTCACGCGAGCGTCTCTCTCCTTCCTCCAGCCCCCTCCAGCCCCGTCCCTTCTAATACCCGGGAACCAGCACCAAGCAGGGGCTCAACATGAAGAATACGGAAGGCTGGAGCTGCACTATGGAGACCCGGAAGAAGCTCCAAGCTCCTGGCTCCCGGCTTCGGATGGAGCTCAGCTCCGGCCGTTGCAGCCATTTGGGGAGTGAACCAACGGATGGAGACCTCTCTCTCCTCCTCTCTCTCTCTCTGCCTTTCAAATAAATAAATGTTTTTAAAAAAATAAAAGCAAGGAAGGTATGGGAGCTGCCACTCATCTCTCCCCAAAGGGGCCAGCATGTGTGGGACCTGCTGCAGCCTGTGGCTTCCCTCACCCCTGCCCGGCACTAAGCGCCCACTCCATCCAGGCAGGGCCAGGCACTCAGCGGGCCCCCGGGGCTCTGGGTGGGAGACTCACCCGGGACACAGCCCCCTGGGGCCCTGTCCCGCACCCACGCCCACTGCGCCCCTCACTCACCTCCGTGAAGCACATGCTCAACTCTTTGGAGCTGTTGGCCTTCAGCCCCTGCTCCTGCGAGAGAGAAGGCACGGGTGAGGCCAGGCTGTGGTGGGTGACTGGCGGAGGTGGCATCAGGCACAGGTAACACAGCAGGGAGCACTGGCTCAATCCCACCAGCACAGAGGGCCCCTTTGTGACACCCCCTCCCCCGCAATTCCGCCATGACTCCCCAGGCTCCCAGGGAACAGAGCCCTAAGCTCTGCTGTCCGACTGGCAGCTCTTGGCTGTCCGCACAAGCCTGCACCCCGTGAGTGCCTCAAAGGCAGGTGTGTCCTCTTGCCCCTACAGGGGGCAGCGTGTGGTGGTTCCCAACAGTACCTCAGCAAATGCTGCGCTAGATGCATGCAAACCCGAGTGAATGCATGCGTGCATGCATGCATGCAGGCGGTGTCTGAGTGCCAGCTCCTGCGCACTTGCTACAGCCGCAGGAAGACTGAGCCTTCGTCTGCACTTGGTGGGAGGAGAGCTGTGATCGATTAGTGATGCCTGCCACTGGTGCATGTCAGGTGGACTTCTGACGACTGTGCCAGGGCGAGCTGTTTCTCCCCTCCAGCAGACATGCAGCCCCTGGCAGCCCCATGCACACGGTGAGGAAGTCTGGCCAGAGGACAACTCTGGCTCGACCACCTGGATGCAGGACCGTTCTGGGAGGGATCCGTGGGAACAGCTGGGGACCTGGTGCTTCTGTCCTGACGTCCTGTGGCGTGTCCCCAGGCACAGGTGGGGAAGCTCAGGCCACCAGGAGCAAGCGGGAAGCCCAGAAAACGGTGCCTAGAGCACTGCTCTCTCCCGCGGACGCGGAGGACAATCCACCACCCAGGACACCCAGCCAGCCAAACGGGGGCCCGGCTGTGATACAGAGACCCCAGCTATGGGAGCACCACTGCCTGGGGTGGTGACTCCAGAGGGCAGGACAGCAGGAACAGGGCCAACAGCCAGCCAGGAACGTCTTGTTCAAGGCCACAGCACAGTGTCTCCAGCCAACCCCACGGCTCCACTCCACAGGGGGCCCTAAGAGAGCCCAGGACTGAATGCTGTCACCTCCTCCCCGTCCCATGCCACCACCAGGCTGCCATCACCCCCTGCTTGCCCTGTCACCACGGCACACAAGGTCCTTCCCAACCCAGTACAACCAAAACCGCTCCCTTTTCATTTGTTTTCTGTATCAGAACCATGCACGGAATTGAAAACAACAAAACACAATGCAGGGGAAGGCAGGGGCGGGCCCAGCTCCTAGGGAAGCTCAGGGACCCCAAGGTCAGCCCACGGAGAGGTGGCAAAGCCCCAGAGCCCAGCACCAACCTCTCCTGCCCAGCCAGGGGGGAGGAGGGCAGAGGCTGCTCCTGATAGTGGGCGGGACTTGACAGGTCCCTCTTGGAGAGGGCAGGGAGGGGGTGTTGGCAAACATCACACAGGAGGATGAGGAGACAGGAAGAGAGAGGGGCAGGGTTTGGCACTTTGGGACGCCAGCATCCCATATCAGAGTGCCTGGTTAGAGTCCTGGCTCCTCTTCTAATCCAGCTTCCTGCTGATGCACACCCTGGGAGGCAGCAGGCGGGAAGTGAACCAGCAGATGGAAGATCTGTGTGTGTGTGTATCTGCCTTTCAATCAAAATGAAAAATGAAGAAAAACACTTTTCTAAAGAGAGAAGTAGAGAAAAGGAAGCATCGGGCAGAAAGGAGGGGAGGGGAGGGGACAGGGTTGTGGGGGAGGGGAGGCAGAGGAGGACCACGTGGCTCTCATCAGAAGGCGATGAGGACACCTCCCTGGGCTGGCCCCCAGTGAGCAGCCTCTGCCAGGGGCCACAAGCCCTTTGCAGGGAGGAAAAGACCCCTTTCCCGTCCCAGTTCTGTGACCTGCTGAATCCAAGGCCAGCCCAGCCCCCGGCACAGATTCCAAATGGGCTGCCCTGAACCCCGCTCCTCGGAGTGGCGACTTCACGGCGGCAGGTGCTTGTCCACACAGACTCAAGCCAGTCCTTCACTTTCCTGACCAAAGGGTCCCGCCCTCAGCATTCGCCCCTCGATCCCAGGCGGCCACACGCAGAAGAGGAAGAAGAGCCTGACACGGGGATGGAGACGCTTGGTTCCCCGAGGCACGTGACGGCTGTGAGGACGAGCAGGTGCATGGCACAGCCCCACACCCACCCAAGGGCTTGCTGCTCACGGAGCCAGGTTCTGTGCACACAGAAGAGACTGAAAAACCCGGGCGGAAGCGGGCAGCCTGGGCGGTGAGGGAGCTCAGCTTCCACACACCCCCCCCCCCCCCCGCTTCTTGGCAACCGGTGACAGAGATGGAAGAAAGCGCATGCAAGGGAACCTGCAGCAATGGCCAACCCCAGGCCACTGCCCCAGTCCTGGGCACACAGAACACCTGGGCGGGTACAGAGGAAAGAAAACCCCACCACCTCCTGCAAACCACGCCCGGGTTCAACCACCCCCTTCCTGGCCCCCACAAGTTCTCCCCACCCCTCCTGCAAGTGAGTCGGCACCCTGCCCCCAGGGGTCTCCCACCCACTCCTCAGTAAGAGGTGGGCTCTGGGCTGACCCCAGGCATGAGCCCCCGAATTTCCCACTGGATGGAGTCCCTGTCTCAGCCCCATGACCAGCCCCTCAACCCACTGTGGCAGGTACAGGGTCTGTGGATGACGGTGCCACAAGGGCAGAGCCCCTCTGCCGGGGTGCAGGACCCAGGGGACTCCTCAGCAGACCCCTGGAACGCGCAGAGGCCTCTGGGAAGAGCTGACCCGTGGCTGTGCTGCGTGGAAGAGGCGGCCTGTGCAGGTGGCATGGGGGAGGGGCCCGGCCAGGAGGGAGGAGGCGGCCAACACAAGGCCCCAGGAACCAGAAGGAAAGCACACCGACTCCTTCCTCCCCTGCCCGCCTCACTCCTGACCCCCAGGCCTGGCCTCCATGCCGATAACTAAACCCGGTGTTGTCCTGCTGGCCAGAGCGGCTGGCTGTCTCCTGGGTGCCCTGCTGTGTCCCTCGGCCTCAGTACCCCTGACCTCACCTGTGCCCCGTGAACATACCAGCCCTGCTAACTCCCACCTCCTCCTCCCCCTCCACTCCCTGCCGCCACCCTGGTCCGATCCTCACCCCTCTCCAGGATGCATCTGGGGTGCCCAGGCTCTCCTGTTCTTAGCTTCCTGTTCCCACCCCCCCTTAGAGACCCTCTTCTATAGCAGGGCTCTCTTGGTCCCTGGGGGGGGGGGGGGGGTGGAGGGCAAGGGCCAGCATTCCCATCAATCAGCCAGAACTGAGGGACAGGAAAGGGGTGTGGGCGGGGGGATGCACACCCCCAGGCAGCCTCCAGCCAGGCCCAGGGCAGGGGCACAGGCTGCTGCTCCCCACTCCCAGCACCCGGCATGCAGTGAGCTACAGGAGCTCCGTAACAAGACCGAAACCCAAGCGAAATCAGGGCCCTTCCTCTTCTGCTTCTGACAAGGAAGCTAGGGCCACGTGCTTCCTCTCCCTGCCTTCCTGGGGTCGCTGGCCCCAGCAGTCCTGCCCAGAGTGACTTGGCCACTAGGCTGCAGGTGGACCAGCCCTGGGGTCAGGCCTGCGGGAGCCCCAGCGTGGGTGCAGCCCTGATCAGCAACCAAAGCACTTTCACCTCCACCATCTCCCTGCAACCCGACCAAGTTCAAGGCAGGCTGAAGAGTCTGCAGAATCCCAGGCTGGGCCTCCAGCAGCAGACTCTGGGTCCTCAGACTCCCAAGGGACTGCGGGGGGGCAGGAAGGCACGCTGTGCACCTTTCTGCACGGCCCCCGTGAGTCACGGCGAAGCCCTGGCAACCGTCTGCTGAGTCAGTGTCTCGGGTGAGCTGGCCCCAAAGGGCTCGGGAGGAAGCCGGGGGGGGGGGGGGGGCGCCAGGCAGGGCCCAGAGAAGCATGGCGGGGGAGGGGTGGCAATGGCACAGTGTGGTCCCCTACCAGGTGACCACCCAGGCCGCCCATCACTCATGCATGAAATTCAGCTGGCAACTGTGTGTGGCATGGGACCCCAAGTCCACTGCCAGCAGCCACTAGAGTATGCCCAAGGGTGACCGGGCACCTTAGCCCGCCATCAGGGGAGGCGGCCCAGCGGAGGGAGCAGCCCAATGGATGCTCCTCCATGCTGGGCCTGGCTCAAGTCCTCACCCTGGCCACTGTGAATGCCCACTGTGGATCCAGGAACCTGCCACCTCGTTCACACTGGTGCCCCCACAGCCTGACACCAACCAGTGTTGCTGCTCCTGCACCTGTGCCCGGCTGGGCCTCAGAGCCCATCAACCTGCTTGGCCGTCCAGGTGCCACGTCCTTGCCTGCACCGTCTCCTCTGCCCTCCCTGGTGGGGCTCCCTTCCAAATCCCTTGTCTCTCCTGGACCCGTGTGTTCATGTGTGTGCACATGCATGCCCGTGTGCAGCCTGCCTAGAACCAGGCAGAGCCCAGGGCAGCGAATGGCCTGAATGGGAGAGAGAAGCCGAGTGGGCAGCCCACGACGAGCCTCTGCAGTTTGACTCCCAGCTGCTCTGCTTCTGATCCATCAGCCTGTGAGCGTGCCTGGGAAAGCACTGGAAGGCGGGCTTGTGTGCCTGCCACCCAGCTGGGAGACCCGAATGGAGTTCCGGGTTCCAGACCTGGTCCTGGCAGCCACTTGGGAAGTGAACCAGGGGATGGAGGCACACTCCTCCCCCACTCCTTGCTCTGCCTCTCAAATCACACATCGTTAACAAAAATACTTGCAAGACCAATACTCCGCTGCTGGCTTCCTGCCACTCCCCAGACCCGCACCTCGCGAAGGCCTCCTTCCCCCGCAGGGCCTCACCTGGACAGAAGTGCAGGTGGTGACGACACTCGTCCCCAGGCCGGTGCTGTCACTCAGGTCATCCGGCAGGGAAGGCGTCTTCTCGACCCGAGGGGCCTGCGTGGCCAGGAACGAGGGGCCCTTCAGGGACATGTTCACGTCTGTGCCGTTGCCGAAGGCCTGGATGGCGTTCCCTGGGGTGACAGGTGGATGCCGGGAAATGGGGACCCTCCGCTCTCACTGCCGCCCTGCCCCCACTCTGACCCTCGCCTTCCCCGGGGCAGAGGGCAGCGCCCCCACACCTAGCCTGGCTGTCGCCCCATTTCAGACACCCACGGGGCGAAGCAAGCAGGCTGAGACAGAGAGGAAAGAGGACTAACCCAAGAGGATTAACCCCTTGGATGGAACTCTGTGTCTCAGGCTGCACCCTCTAACCAGGAGCCTGGAGCGACCCCGCCCTCCACTCGACGACCCACACACCCTCTGCACCGCGGATAACTCCTTCCAACACTGCGCTATCCCGGCCCCTCTGCCTGGGGAGGCTCAGCCGCGATGCCTCCCCACCCGCCCACCTGCAGAAGCTCCCTCCCTCCCCCAGCCTGGTTCACAACGGCTGTGGTCACACAACTGCTGCAGCCTGCTGATGGGGCTCCGTGCGGGGTGGTGGGAGCCCCAGCCCTAACCCCACCACCTCCACGCACGAGCAGGGGGGCTTCCAAGATGCCGATCGGTCAGCCAGTCCCATCACCTTCAGATCAGCAAGGCCCCCTTGAGGACCCCCGTGCACACAATGCCTCTCTCCAGCCGTCCTCAATGCCATGCGGCACGGCTGGGCCTCCATGGGCTTCTGGGGAGCCTGGGCCTCTGCCTGTCCAACCAACCGATGCCGGGTCACCCGCCCACCAATGGCTACACCTTCTGAGAGGCCTTCAGGCCTGGGGACATCCAGCCCGTCCCATGATCACAGCCACCGTCAGTCCCCCTCCATCCCAAGCCGGCTTCTCAATGACAGGCACTGTCACCTGTGTCCCCAGCACCATACAAAGAGGCAGGAAAGAAGGATGGATGGATGGACAGACGGACGGATGGCAAGGAAGGGGAGAGGAAGAAGGGACAGGGCTCTGCTGTGCGTCTCTCCAAGAGCTCAAAGCCCAGAGTCGCGGCTGGCAGCAGGGTGGTGGAGAAAGCCCCGTGTCCACCACCAGCCGTACGCATGGCCAGAGGAGGCAAGGGCTGGGGCGCAGCCCAGGGCCCCGCCCAGGACACCCCCTGACTTACGGAGGCACGGGTTCTCGGTGAAGTCCCTCAGGAACCTCTCGCACTCCTCCTCCATGTTCCCGCTGCCGCGACAGCTGCACCAGGGGGACACCACGATGCCGGTGGGGCTGGAGTCCACGTAGTTGGGGGTCATGTCGAAGCCTGGTGGGGGAGGGGGAGGACAGGGAAGCAGTGGGGTCTTCCCTCTGGGCCCCGGACCCCCTAAAGACACACACACACATACCGGCTCCCAATCCTGACTCAGAGCCCAGGGCCCGTGGGTACCAGCTGGGGGAGCCTGGGCAAGTTAACGCGACTTTCCTAAGCCTCAGTTTCCTCATCTGTGAAATGGAGACGCCAACATCCACTCTCGGGAGAACCAATCAGACAGTTCGTAACCTGCTCAGGGCAGGGCCTGCAATAAATGCTACCTTTTTTTTTTTTTTTTTTTTTTTTTTTTGACAGGCAGAGTGGACAGTGAGAGAGAAAGGTCTTCGTTTTGCCGTTGGTTCACCCTCCAGTGGCCGCCGCGGCCGGCGCACCGCGCTGATCCGAAGCCAGGAACCAGGTGCTTCTCCTGGTCTCCCATGGGGTGCAGGGCCCAAGCACTTGGGCCATCCTCCACTGCACTCCTGGGCCACAGCAGAGAGCTGGCCTGGAAGAGGGGCAACCGGGACAGAATCCGGCGCCCTGACAGGGACTAGAACCCGGAGTGCCAGCGCCGCAGGCAGAGGATTAGCCTAGTGAGCCGCGGCGCTGGCCAGTAAATGCTACCTTCTGTTCCTACTGCAAAAGCGTTATAAAGCCCAGGGGCTTTCTTGCCCCAGGATAAAGAGCCAGGGCTGCTTCCTCCTCCATGCGGGGTTGGCCTCTGCCTGACCCCACCCCCAGCCCCCCTCACAGCCCTGGATCTGCCTCAGAGAAAGCCACACTCGAGGTACGTATGGAGGGCTCACCGATCATGCCCGCGTAGGAGCCCAGACACGCTTGGTAATTGTCCCCGGGGCAGCTGGTGACAGTCCGGTAGGAGGCTCGACAGTTGGTGTGGAAGTCGGCCAGCCGGGACCTGTGCAGGAGAGATCCAATGGAGAAACAGGGGCTTAGTCTGGTGGGCTTCCCACCTCCTCTGCCAGACCAGCTCCTCCGGCAGCTCCCCGGGATGGAGGGAGACTGGAAGAGGGAAGGGAAGTCAGAGCTGGGGGCTCCCCAAGAACCAGGCACAAGGTGTGGCTTAAGAAAAAGCCCACAGCTACCAGCCCAAGGGCTCGGGAAGGCAAGAAGCAGTGCACTCGGAACGGCTTTGTTCTGGAAGAGGAGCGGGTGTGGGTTTGCAGAGAACGCCTAGCACCTAGGCATGAGGGCTGGGCTCCACGTTCTCCCGAGAACACTCCTGGATGATCTTATCCATACATCAGTCTTCCCATCTGCAAAACCAGCCCAATAATCCCAGTCCCCGCCACCACACGGGATCCGTCCAAGACTGAAAGGAGCCAGATGTCAGGGAGGTAACAGAGTCTGTTTGGGGTGAGAGACCCCCGTGGCCATTCCTGATGGTCTCTCTACTGTGCCATGTCCGAGCCAGACACCCATGCCTCCCCTCCATCACCCACCCCAGGGCCACCAGGCAGGATCAGCCACTGATTCCCCAGAAAACTGGGACATGCCGTCACCCACTCCTCCCCACCGGCACCTCGGACGCCACACCCTAACCACCTGTGCACAGCTCCTCGCCCAGCCAGGAGCTGTCTGTCTGAAGGCAGTGCTGTCTGCCTGGGGGTCTGTCCCAGTCCCCAGCACCAGACCTGGACATGGCGCGGTGTGGCCACGGATGTCCAACAGCAATCATCACCTCCTACAGGTGAATCCACTGCCACGCGGTCCTCAGGTGTCTGCGCCTTATCCAAGGGTGTCGTGCAAATGAGCGCACAGTGGGACTCGACCCCTCCTGCACCTCCCAGTGTCAAGCCCAAGTTCCCCACCAGAACTTTGTCCCCTTTGAGAAAGGAGATGGAGAGGGAGTAGACGAGAGACAGGGAGAGACTGAGACAGCCTGAGCGAGGAGAGAGAACCCAGACTCGAAATAAGAGGTGTGTTCTGCTCACAGTCCTGGAAGTTCAAGGTCATGGCTGCAGCACGGGCTGAGCTCTGGGTGAGGACCCCACACCAGAGGGAGTCACGGGGCAGGAACGTGTGTGTGAGGAAGGGACCCAGCTCAAAGCCAGAGCAAGCTCTGTTCACAGCCACCCTCCTGTGGGCAGGGACTCAGGGGCCCAGCACGACTATTCCGTCACAGCAATTTGGATGACACATCCTTTAACACTGAACCCTCACAAAACCTCTGTGAGATCTGACAAGGAGGTGTTACCACCCCATTTTACAGATGAGGAAGCTGAGCCCCGGAGAGCTTGACAGAGCCACTGGGCAGGGAGCCAGGACTCAAACCCCCAGCTCCAGCGACCAGGCAAAGTGTGGCTGTGCAGCAGGCAGTGGCCGGAGCCTGCAGAACCAGCCGTCACTCCGCACCTCTGTACCTGCCCTCGTCCCAGGCTCCAGCGGCCCATTTTCAACACAGGATGGAAAAAGTACTGTCAGCTGACTTGCAGATGTAGCAAAACCTACTAGGCAAACAGGATGTCAGGGAGCAGCCAATCACAAGGGGAAATTAAAGAGCCGAGAAGGAAGGAGGAAGGTAACTTTGTAACTCGGCGGGGGGGGGGGGGGACGACTGTCCACGCCGTGGTACTCAGCCAATGAGGAACCGGGGGAGGGGCCTGCACACGAGGCTATGAGCTGCTGTAATGCCCCTGGCATGCCTGCTCACCAGACACCCATCTTGTAAGACGGGTGATGAAACCTCGCTCCCTCTGCACTTCCTGAACCCCAGTCCATCTCCAGTGGACAGGCGAGGATGTGTCCCACACAGGGAGAAGCAGGGTTTCCCACCAGGCCTGCAGACCATGACTCTGTCTGAAATACCCAAACAGTCTGTCCCGCCCTGCAACTCAGCCAGCGAGAGAAGGTGCTGGGACAGGAGCGGGGTGGGCTCTGCTGAGGGGGACAGAGATGTTAATAGGTAGCTGGGATTTGCAGGCAAATTAAAACAAACTCTGTCACGGGTTGAACCGTGCCCCCTCCCACCAAAACCCACATGGAAGTCTTCATCCCTGCTGCCCGTGACTGACCTTAGACTGTGACCTTACTTGGAACCCGGGGCTTTGCAGATGTAATCAAGTTAAAGATTGAGGCCAGCACCATGGCAGGACAGGTTTAGCCATCACCTGCAGTGCTGGCATCCCATATGGGCACCAGTTCACATTCCGGCTGCTCCACTTCCGATCCAGCTCCCTGCTAATGTGGCTGGGAAAGCAGTGGAGGATGGCCCAAGTGCATGGGCCCCTGCACCCACGTGGGAGACCTGGATGAAGCTCCTGGTTCCTGACTTCAGCCTGGCCCAGCCCTGGCTGTTCTGGCCATCTGGTGAGTGACCCAGCAGATGGTGGCTCACTCACTTGTTCTCACTCACTCTCTTTCAAATAAATAAATCTTTTTTAAAAAGTTAAAGATGAGGTCCTAGTGAATCAGGTGGGCCCTAAGCCAATGACTGGGGTTCCTATCAGAAGAGATACAGGTAGACAGGGAGAAGGCGGCCTCGTGCGGATGGAGCAGAGACTGGAGTGATGCAACTGCAGGCCAAGGAGAGCCGTGGGGGCCGACAACCCCCGAGCTCAGACAGGGCGCGGGGCAGGTCCTGCCTCTGAGCTCAGACAGGGCGCGGGGCAGGTCCTGCCTCTGAGGATACAGCCCCGACCTCAGCATTCTGCTTCCAGAACCCAGCGAGCAGAAGTTTCAGTGCTCTGGTTCCTCATCACAGCTGCCCCAGGAAGTGAACACGGTTCCCCCAGGGATGCCGCTGCCTGCTTTGGCCAGGGGTCTCCCTGCTGCAGGTGCCAACGAGAAACCGGAACAGAGCTCCTGCAGGTGCAGCAAAAGAGGCTGCCGGCTGCAAGTCGGCCAAAGAGGCGTCCAGGTGCCACCTCTCAGCGGAAACAGAGCAGTCCCTTGGAACGCCACGTGGCCACACACGGGGCCCACCTCCCCAGGGTCCACCCACAAAGCCCTTCTTCAGCTCGCCATGCGGATGTCCGTGCTGCAGTATTCCAGCGACACCGTCTGGACCAGACAACCGAGCACTTGATGGCATGGGGACCCACCTGCTCCCGCCCTGTCCGCTCTCTCCAGCCAGCACACCTTCCAAGTACTCTGATCTACCGATTGCTTTGTCTCTAGCCTCTACGGCCCCTTCGGACGGGACGGGGCCGAGGTGGGAGACGGCCATCCGTCTTGGCTCCAGATATGCCCAGTGCCCCTGCGTCAATATGTGATTGACAGACTAAAGGCGGGAACAGCACGCATGGCGATGCAAGGTCAGAAAGGAAACCCCAGCTGCTGGGGTCCAGGGCCTCTCTGCCTCCCAGGCTGGGCGGTGTCCAGGGCACGAGTGGGAGGTCAGTTCACTTCCCAGGCAAGCACACCCCACCCACTGGGCAGACCTGAGGGCACGTGATGAGAATGGCTGCCAAAGTGGGTGTTGAGACCGTAAAGGAGCGGAAGTGAGAAGAGGTAGAAGGGTTCAGAGCCTGGGGGAGGGGCTGGCCAGGGGGGCTCCTCTGTTAGGAGGGGGCAGGGCACACCCCACGGCTAGACGGGCTGCCACGTGGCCACTCTCTGTCCCTCCCCGGCAGCTGCGATGCTGGGCTGGCCTGCATGTCGCTGGTGCTAACACATGGGGAGAGTCCTGTGTACCTGTCTCCCCCTCCCACGGTTATGGCCACAAGCCAACAAGACACGGGGGAAAAGAGAGGGCCTGGCTCCAGCAGGTGCCTGGTGCAGACAGGTGGCATCATCCTCCTCTGTAAGTAGCCGTCTGGGCGCCAGCACCATGCCTGCCGCTGGCAGGTAGACACAGCAAACAGGTGCCTGACAGCAAAGGCAAGAGTACCCGCTTACTCTGCCAAGGTGGGACAGGGTCCCGGCAGCAGTCGGGGAGAGACAGCCCGGAAGGCAGCCTGCGGCACCCACAAACCCTCCCAGCCCACACTGCGGGGGGAGCAGCACACTCTTCCTCCCAGGTCTGGCCTATTTCTGTCCCAGCAGGCCCAGCGAGTGGTGCCAGGGCCTGGGAGAGAAAGCTCTCCAGAGCAAAGGGAGGAGGAGTGCGGGGGCCCAGCTCAGCACACAGCAGCAGGGAAAGCCAAGACGAGACAGAGAGAGAGAGAGAGAGAGAAACAAGAGGACCACAAGGACCACACGCCAAGGCCAGCTCGGCAGGGCGGAGCAGAGGCTGCCGGGCGAGCTCAGGCAGCAGGTGGATCTGCACACATCCTCTGTGGGCTGCTTCAGCACCAGCTACAGCCTATCTAATCACAGCGACCTGGCAGAAGGAGACAGACAGAGACACTGGGCTCCCAGTGTGATGAAAAGGTCGCCAGGGTCAACCCGGAGCGTCCACATCATTTGAATTGCAAATGAACCGAGTGGTTTTTGTTGTTTTGCTTTAGTGGCCGGTAGGACCCACGCAGGATCTGGGATGTATTTCCATGCACCGCTTCTTCCCGTTTCTCTGCAATGCACATTTCACTGGGCATCCTGTGTTTGCATTTGTTAGGTCTCGCCACTGTGTGCCCCTGAAGGAAGAGCAGCAAGGCTGGGGGGTGCAAAGATCCGCCCCCACGAGCACAGATCTCCAGATTGGGGAGTAGGGGGGGGTCCTCTGGGCCAGCCGTTCTCACAGAGCAGCCGCGGCACAGGCCAACAGCACCAGCTAGGAACTTGTTAGCAAAGTGAGTTCTCCCGCCCCTCACCCTTGCCAACCTAGACAAACAAGATGTGCGATTCCGGGGCCAGGGCCCACAGCCAGTGCTTTCCGAAGCCACCCCGGGTCTCAGCTTCAGATACCTCCACGTTACAGCCCCGCCACAGAAGAAAAGTGTTGCTTGAGGCCACAGCCCAGGAAAGTTCAGTTACACGGTAAAGAACATGCTTGTAGCCGGCGCCGTGGCTCACTAGGCTAATCCTCTGCCTTGCAGCGCCAGCACACCGGGTTCTAGTCCCGGTCGGGGCGCCGGATTCTGTCCCGGTCGCCCCTCTTCCAGGACAGCTCTCTGCTGTGGCCAGGGAGTGCAGTGGAGGATGGCCCAAGTGCTTGGGCCCTGCACCCCATGGGAGACCAGGAGAAGCACCTGGCTCCTGGCTCCTGCCATCAGATCAGCGCGGTGCGCCGGCCACAGTGCGCCGGCCGCGGCAGCCATTGGAGGGTGAACCAATGGCAAAGGAAGACCTTTCTCTCTGTCTCTCTCTCTCTCTCTCACTGTCCACTCTGCCTGTCAAAAAAAAAAAAAAAAAGAATGTGCTTGTTACGCATCCACACGTACCCACTGCTATCCCCAGACACGCGGCTGCGCCTGGATACACACTTCTCAGTGCTATGCCAACAGCGTGTCCAGGGCACCTGCACTGGGGCTCAGGGGCGTAAAGCTGCTGTCTGCAGTGCTGACATCCTATATGGGCGCTGGTTCAAGCCCCAACTACTCCACTTCCCATCCAGCTCCCTGCTAATGCACCTGGGAAAAGCAGAGGAGGATGGCCCAAGTCCTCGGGCCCCTGCACCTATATGGGAGACGCAGAAGAAGCTCCTGGCTCCTGGCTTCAACCTGGTCCACTCCTGGCCACTGCAGCCATCCAGAGATTGAACCAGTAGATTGAAGATCTCTCTCTGGCTCTGTCTGTCTGTCTATTTCTCCCACTCTTTCTGTAACTCTTTTCAAAACAAATAAATGAATCTTTAAAAAAAAAAAAAAGTGCCAAGCACATCCAGGCACCTGTTAACAATAAAGCGCTTCCTTGGCCCAAGCTGTAACTGCGCTCCCAGACACGTGCTTCCCCAGATTTGTGGAACCTGGGGCAACGCTGGGGTGAACTCCTGCTGCACGCCCACACTCTGCAACGTGGGCCAGTGCACGGCTTTTTGGTCTTAAGTTCTTGTCAACTTCCCAAAATCCCCATTTTTCAGGCTGCACCTGCTACGCCGCTGCCATGGAAACCGACGAGTTTGTCCTGGTTGTAGAAGTGAAGGAGGAAGAAGAGGCAAGTGGAGGGCGCCAGCACCAAGGGCCTACTGCGTGTCAGCTGCTGTGCCCTCAATCTTCTGAACCAGCCCGCAAAGCAGGCGCACGTCACAACGAGTCCACGGTAGCTCAGGATGGCTGGGTGGCACCGCGACGCTCCCTACAGCAGGCACACATGGCCTGGTAAAAAGGAAGGGGCACCTGGGGCCGGCGCTGCAGTATAGCAGGCTAAGCCACCGCCCCAGCGCCGGAATCCCATATGAGAGCTGGTTCAAGTCCCGGCTGCTCCACTTCCGATCCAGCTCTCTGCTATGGCCTGGGAAAGCAGCAGAAGACGGCCCAAGTCCCTGGGCCCCTGCACCCGCGTGGCAGGCCTGGAAGAAGCTCCTGGCTCCTGATAGGTCCAGCTCAGGCTGTTACAGCCAAATGGGGAGTGAACCATCGGATGGAAGACTCTCTCTCTCTCTCTGCCTCTCTTTAATCTGCCTTTCAAATAGTAAATAAATCATAAAAAGGGGGGATCTGGTATATTTAGAGGAGGGGGGAAAGGGTCCCCAAGTGCTTGCATCACTCAGAAGAGGCTTCACAGTTTCTGGGAACACCCACCCACAAAAAAACGCTTTCATGGACCAACTGCCTCCGGAGTGGCTGTCTGAGGTCCCCTCGGGCCCTGCAGGCTTGCTCCAGGGGCTTCCGGGAGACAAGGCCCTGAGAAGGAGCACACAGGTTTCCCCCACACAGCTGCCTTCTGGTCCCCCCAGGGCTGCGCCAAGCCTGCACCCTCTCCTGCCTCCCCCGGGCAGAGAGCTTGGGGCCTTTCCCTTCTGGTAACTTTTCTACTGTACAATGGATACTGACTACTCTCCGCCAAGAAGAACAGCCTCCTAGGGTGGGCTGGTGGGGAACAAAGAGACTTCCCCCTGGGCCAGGTAGTTCTAACAAAGGCTGTAGCACCTCCTGGCCCTGGAGACACCTGAGCCAGGCTGGGCCAGCCACAGAGCCTCTCTCTACCAGCCAGGGTGGCCTGGGGACAAGGAAGTCATACAGCCTGGGCCACTATGTTCTCTTTTTTTAATAAAGTGTTCTTGTGGGAATAAACACACACATGGCTAACCTGAAAGAGGAGGCAGGAGGCCAGCGCTGTGGCACGGCGGGTTAAGCCACTGCCTGCAATGCCGGTCCCGGCTGCTCCACTTCCTCCCATCCAGCTCCCTGCTAATGCACCTGAGAAAGCAGCTGAGGATGGCTCAAGTGCTTGGGCCCCTGCACCCACATGGGAGACCCAGATGGAGCTCCTGGCTCCGGGCTTTGGCCTGAGTCAGCCGTAGCTGCTGCAGCCATCTGGGGAGTGAACCAGTGGATGGAAGACCTCTCTGTTTCTGTCACTCTGCCTTTCAAATAAATAAAATCAATCTTTTATGAAAAAAAAAAAAGTAAAAAAGAACAGCCAGGCTTGAAGGAGCACGCCAACAAAAGCAGCTCCCCAAATATATGGGTGAGGATCAAACTCCCAGAGGCAGTCAGACCCGGCCCTGGCGCCATCCTCCGGCTCCACGGGAGACAGCCCAACAGCAGGGACGGCGACATCAAGGACGCGGACGGCGTCGACAAATGAAAATTCAAACACAAAGCCGTGTTAAGGGATTAAAAAGCAAGAGATGATAGTTTATGCCCCCTGGTTAAAACCGGGGAAGAACACTACGCCACGAGACCTGACAAGGCTCAGACGGCAATTTCAAAAGGGGCTCTTCACTGTGCGCGCTTTTAATAAAGTTGCTTTAGGACTGCCGTTCTTTCTTTAAGTTTAATTGCGCTTGGCCTCAGCAGTCCCGAGTTAGCATGAGTGGTGAGCTCGCCAAGCCTTCAGCTAGAGAAAACGGTATTGGTTCTGGAAGCATCAGCACATTCAAGTGACCTTCTGTCCAGAGGTTAAAGAGGCCGACAGAGAGAAGCCGGGGGGGGGGGGGGGGAGCGGGGGCCTGCTCCTGCAGCTGCAGTTCCCAGGAGCTCGAAGGTTAGGGACAGAGAGAAAGCGAGTAAGTGTGCACACCTGGAGTCCCCCTGGGAAACCAGACCAGGCCCACGGGGCAGCTGCTCCAAGTACCAATGTTTGCTTTTCCTCCTACAGGAGGTCCTGACTTCTTCATGAACCCTCCCCGCCACCGCAGCTGGCCCAGCTGGGACACCCAGGCCAGGAGAACCGAGCCTGAACCCGGCTGTGTGACCCGCAGCGGGCCGTGACACCGGGTCTCCTTCTCCACACTTGCACTACAGTGGCAACGATGGTGCCTGTCTCCCAGCGTCCTTTGCAAGGACTCAGCCAGATCTGCGAGGGGTGAGGGTGCGTCAGTGTCTGGACCGCGCCCAACACACCGCAGGGACCCCACCACGCGCTCCTTGGTGTGAGACCCCATGCAGGGGGCACACGGTCCCAGCAGGATGCAACACGGGCTCCTCGCATGGCTGCTCTGACCACAGTTCTCTGTCACTGACTGACTCGCTGGCCATCGGAGCACCAGGCCAGGCGACTCAGGTTCAAATCCTCCCCCAACCCGAAGCCAGGGGGCTGCCCGCTCCTCCCTTCCCCCTCTCCCAGCATCCAGCAGCCCCAGCATGGAAGTTTATTTCTCCTCTGGGACACACCCAAGGGATCCCTGGGTGCCACCTTCATCCTTGCCCCTCCCACTCTCTGGGAGAGCCCTCAAGATGCCCAAGCCCACCAACCGAAGCCATCAACCGGACCCCACACGCCACCACGTGACCCACAGTGAGGGCCTAAAGCCTGCTCTGGCCAGAGCCTGGAGGCTGTGGGTGAAGCAGACCCCAACCCAAGCCCACCAGATCCCCCCCCCCAGAGCCCAGAGGTGGGAGCCAAGGCCGTTGGCTCCTTCTTCCAGATACGTCACAGGCCATGCACGCCTCTTCCTGTCCTGCATACACAGGTGGCAGTCACACACCCTCGCCTCCATCCCCCCCACCCCTTCCTCCATGTTCCAAACCTATTATTACTCAGTAAGAGGACAAAAGAATTAAATGTATGCATCATTTGATTTTAATTGAAGGACTGTTCTATTTCGTTGAACTGCTAAGTAAGCCAAACAAGAGATTGTGTTTACATAAGCAAACCCCAAGTCACTATGGACTTGCTGTCACATTAAGTCAATACTTATGAAGGCTCTCTATTTAATTATTCAGTGAGGATTGACTTATTATTGTGTTAAGAGTGTGGTTAGCCTTGAGCTAGGTAGCTAGCCAGCTGAAAGATTTTTTTCCAACTTCGTCTGAATGCTGATAACGGTTCTTGCTGGTGGTACCAGTCTGGGCTTCTTTCCTCCCTTCCCCCGACCTGCACCAGACTGCCCTCCCTCCTGCTACAGTGCACAACGCCCCAGGTAAGTGGCGGGCGGCAGGTGAGCCCGCAGCGGCCCACCTCCCCAGTGCTGCTCCCCAGACCCTGCCACACGAGTCTCACTGGCTCGGCTCTTGTGCTCTTAATTCCTTTATTCCTACAGCTCCCCAGCTGAGGACCTCCTGCCCAAGGACTCAAATCCTTCCTCGGCTTCGACATGGCCAGTTTGCCCCTCGCTCCACTCTGCACAGCCCTCAGTATGCAGCCCAACCCCCACACGCCATGGCACCCCGCCCCAGAGCCACACGGCGCTTCCTACACCAGCGCACATGTGCTGAAGCATTAACGGGCGGAGGGACAGCCTGCACCAGAGACCCGTAGCCCCTCTCATGCTGCCCAGATGCCCACTCCGTCCCCTCCCCCACCCAAGCCCTCGCAGCTACATCCATAGCTCCTCAACCACAGTGTTCCATGACACCTTGGTCCCAGGCTGCACCCCCCACCCCAGGAATGCCTCCCCAGCCATGTCCTCCTAAAAACCTTTTCCATGCACCCTTTCAAGCCCTGTCCAGGTAACACCTGTTCCAGGCACCCTTCCTTGAATGCCTCACTCCCCGCTCTGAGCATGTTTCACAAACGCCAATGACCACACTAACGTGCACCACCATTATAACTTGTCCCTTCCGATCCGTTTCTCCCATTAAACCACGAGTTCTTTCAGAAAAGAAACCATCTGATTCATGTTTGAATCTTCAGTGCCCAAAGAAACGCCTGATACCCAACAGGGACGCTGTAGCCACTGGGTGGAGGGTGAAAGAAAGGGAGGATGTGTGGGTTGGGTGGATGTGGATGGATGCATGGATGAGTGGATGGATAGATGGGGGGGTGGGAGTGGATAAGCGGATGGATGCGAGGGTATACGGGTAGATGGATGAGTGGGTGAGTTAATGTGTGGGGTGCATGAGTGGATGCTGGATGGACACATGGATGGGTTGATGGACAGATGGGTGGTGCGTAGATGAATGGATGGACAGACGAGTGGGTGGGTTGGTGGGAAGATGAATGGTCTATGGGTGGGTGGGTAGACAGGTAAGTGAATGAGTGGGCAGGTAGGCTGATGGATGGATGGATGGATTTGGGGTGGATGGATGGACTTGTGGGTTTATGTGTGGGTGGATGGATGGGTAAGTGGGTGGGTCAGTAGTTGGATGGATGGATGGATGGATGCATGGATAGACAGATGTTTGGATGGGTGACAGATGGATGGATGAGTGGGTTGGTCAATGGGTGAGTGGTTGGGTAGACAGGTAGGTAGGTGGATGGATGGCTCAGAAAGTGGGGGGAAGGGCGGGTGAACAGTCAGATGGATGGATGGATGTGTGGGATGCATTAATGTGTGGGTGGGGAGAGGGATAGATGGATGGGGTCTGTATCTAGAAGCATGGAGGATTTTCCTGTAAACAGCAAGCGATCTGGGAACTCTCCTAACACGTCTCTTTACAGGTCACTGTTACGTGAATTTGGGCACCAGGACAAGGCAGCCCCCTGAAACCTCCTCTGGGTGAGTGTATCTTTCACCCTCCCTCCGATCCCGCCTAGCAGCCGTTAGGACCTTGGGAGAGAATCTTTGCTATTTCTGGTAATAGCCATTTACTCAAAGAGGCCCCAGCGGCCTACAAGAATTAACACACGTCCTTAAGCACCACTCTTAACATGAAGAAGTGCCTGGGGAACCTACAGAGGAGAAGCCAGCAGGTTCCTGCGGAGAAAGACTGCGTGCAGCGCCCCCTCTCAAACCAGCAGAAGCGCAGAGGGAGTTGGCACCGGATCTGGGTCAAAACACCCGGTGCTCACAGCTCTAACCTCGGGAATGCCCGAGCCCCTCCTGCGGCTGCGCAGCCGTGACACCCACACAGAAGAGTGTTTGCGGGACCAAACCAGGCCACCCATGCAAACACACTTCTGAAGATCAGAATCTATCATGAAACACATTGTGTTTCCTTTTAGGAATAATAAAGGGAGAATAAAACAGTGTGACCACACCCACATCCTCAACTCACCAGACGGCTCCAGGACAGGGACAGGAGACGGGTGTGGGCAGTGTAGATGAGTACCTTGGACCCGCAGGGCAGTGTCTGCCCCAGGACAGCACAGAGGGCCCGCCCCCACCCCCACCTCTTCCCGGCCTCCATCCCAGAGCCAGCGGTGTAGATACACATTTTTCCCAGCAGGCAGCTCTCTGGGCAGCTGTGCCACCCCCTTGGAGTCTCTCTCATTATATAGACTAATGAGAACCCCATGCTCTCAGCAGCGATTCATCAAGGCAACATCCATTATCAATGACATTTTTCCTGAACTCACCAAGGATGCAAGGCTGAGGACCCTGGCTAAAAGGCAATGTTTGCCTGATTCCAGCAACCATTCAGAAATTAATTACCCACCCCCTCACGGGCCAGCGCGTCCCCTCAGAGCTCCTCCTCCCACCGACTCCAGCCCCGTGCACCCTCCTCCAGACCACCTGCACCCAGAGCCCAGGGGAGGGAGCGAGGCCAGATCACCGGAGGAGAGCCGAGGCTTAAGCAGCAGCCTCGCTGGAGCATACAAGACCAGATTATTTGTGGCCCCAACTTGCTGATGCAAGATGAAAAATACAGCAAACTCTGGCTGCTGAACTCAGCTGTTTTTTTTTCCCGTTTTCTTCCTTCTTTCCCCTTCGCTGAGGTTAGTGTTTTACAAAAAGAGCTTTAAGAAACACAGACTCTATAAACTAAGAGGTTCCCACCTGTCAGCGTTAAGGTTGGACTCATAGAGAATGGGCACAGGCCTCACCTGCACACAGCATGAAAGGAGCGGCCGAGAGCCGCCATAAAATGGCCTTAATAAAACAGTCCTGGGAAATGGGGAGTAAACTAAGTTCACAGAGAAAGCAGATAGCTACTAGCCAGAGATAAGGGCTACTACCCAGAGATAAGGGCGACAGAACATCCTGGTATGCACATAAGCCCCCTCCCCTGTGCTTGTTCAAGCTTAACAAAGAAACTGCGAGACACGTAGGGCACGTAGCCACCCCTTTCTGCTCTTTAAGGACCCCCTCCCCTTGTCCAAGCTTAGACACGTAGGGCACGTAGTCCCCCGTTTCTCCTCCTCCTCGACGACCTCCTCCCCTTGTAGTTACCCAATAAACTTACGCCACCCTATGGTATGTTAATTTTGTGGTTTTGCCCCTTAAAAGCTGTGTGAGATAGCTGCTGGGGGGCTCCTCTCGCTTGCTTGCTGCTTGCAGCAGCAGGGGGCCCATTTGCGCAAATGAAATAAAGTTACCTCCTGCTCTATTGCATCGTCTGGTCTGGAGTCTGTTTCTGGGGTCATCTGGTCTGGAGTCTGTGTTTCTGGGGTCGTCACAAGAGGACACCGCTTTTGGGGTCCTACAAGCACACGCCGCGTCACACACATGTCCCCACACGCACGCCCACGGGAAGGCCCCGCGGCCCCCAGCAGACCCAGCAAGGCCATTGCCCTCGTCAGAGGCCATCTCCCCAAGTCCTGGATCCTGCTCCCTCTTGACGCCAGCCTCAAGTGAGGACCTTGGATCTCCCTTCGATGTCAGAGGCTGAGGGTACACCCAGGGGGTGGGGCCAGGATCCCACATGGGCAGTGGGGGCACCAGCACCCATCCCAGCAGGTCGGCCCCCACGAGGCCAACTCCCAGCCCAGAGAGAGCAGGGGTCTCTGGGCAGCGCCGGCTTCATCACGAGCCTTCTGGAAACTTCCACCGCACAGAACCTGAGCCCCAGGACCCGGAGGTGCTGAAAATCTGAACTGAGATGGATTAGGCACCCAGCTAGGGCATCCCCGAAGGCGCAGGGGATGGCAGCTCAATGTCAGTCCCTAACGCCAAGCGCGAGAGCAAGAAGACTCGGCTCATCCTAGAACGGGCAGGTGTGCGCGGCTGGTAAGGGGCTTTGCTTCTTGCACTGGGATCCTTTGTGCGCACCTACTGGGGTTCAAGGGCTGATGAGACCACAGAAGGCTGGAAATGGATTCGGCAGGAGGAAGGGGTGAGCAAGCAGGTTCTGGGGGTGCAATCCAGGCAGGGTCTCCCAAGTGTGGGTGCAGGGAATGGCACCTCTCCAAGGCACCTGGGCTCCAGCCACCAGCACAAGGGGAACCCTGGGGTTCCACCACCCATCTCTTGCTTCTCTCCAGTGCATACAAGGGGCAGGGCGCTCCCCTCGCCCCAGGTCCTCTCGGAAAGTTCTAGACTCTCCCAAGGGAATTCGCTAAAACCTGCTCACTCGGTCTCTGCCCTGTAGGCTAGAACGTGGCACAGCCGTGACACTACCAGACGCACGCTCTTCCTGTAGAGACAACTCCAGCTCCTTAGCCCCACGCTGTCCACGGGCACCTGGGCCACGAGGCAGAAGGCAGCATCTTCAGTGTGCTGGCCAAGGTACCGCCCCAGGAGCCTGTGGCAGTGAGAGGGGCTAAAGGCAGCAGGTCAGGCCCGGTGAAGGCAGCCACACAGGGCAGAAGAAATGGAGGCTGGAGAAGTGTAGTGGGGTGGGGGGTGGGAGGGAGCCAGAGACCACAGCCCAGACCCAGGAGAAAGTAAAGAGGCATGTACATGCCCGAGCCACACCAGCCGCAGGGACAAGAGCGAATCAAGCTAAGGAGCTCCAAGCCCAGGATCCAGGGAACCACCCCCCCGGCAGGAGCGCCTGGCACTCTCTCCGTGCAGACGGCCTTCCACAGGCACCTGCCGTGGCTTGGTGTCCCTTCTCACTGCCATTCAGCCTACTGTAGGTAGACCAGAGGTCCCCACAGGCAGCCTGCCTTGCATCCAGACACAGCTGGTGGAGGGAATGCCGGAAGGAGAGAGTAGGACCCACGCCTCCTTGCTGGGGAGCAAAGCAGAGGAGAGCTGTTGCTTGGGGTTCCGTTGCTGTGAGGAAGGTAGACCAGTAGTACGGCTGGCCTGTGGTCACGGCTCTACAAACTGTGCACTGGGAAGCACACTGTTGCCAGGCCTTCACCAAGGCCCTCTAACACCCACAGGCAACCTGGCAGTGCCAACGTGAGCCCAGGAGGCTGGCAACCTGGAGCGGATGAAGTCTGACATTTTCATGGAGGTCTGCAGGTCCCAAGACCATGGTTAAGCCCCTGCGGTCAGAGCTGCGCCTGAGTGAAGTCAGGACCAACGTATCTCAGCGACACTCGGGAGTTGATGAGGCTGGGGGGAGGCAATGGCCAGACTCCCCCAGGGACACCAAGTTCAGATCCAGGAGGCACCCGTCACAGCCTCAGACACAGGGTCCCGGGGGACGCAGGCAGAGCCGTGAGGAGGCTGAAGTGGAGCTTCCAGACTGGGCCTTGCTCCTGCCCAGCCTCCTCTCCCAGGCTTGCCCAAACCCATCCCTCCCCCACTGCTCCTGCTCTGGGAGCCAGCAGTGGACAAGAGCACAGGAGGCCACCAAGGCACAGCCGGCCCCTCCGGAGGGGCTCAGGAGTAGACTTAAGACAAATTCACCCCAGGAATTGCTGGGATCCAAACTGAGAGCGGGGAGCAGGCCTGCGCCCCCCAGCTCTGGTAAGGGGTACGGCAGGCAGGGCAGCTGCTGGTGCAGGGCAACAGGTGCTGGGTGCAAGGCAACAGGAAGCAGGTGAGGCTGCGCAGATCGGCCAAGGGGCCAGGGGGCCAGGGGCTGGGGAGAAGCCTTGCCCCAAGCCGCTGCCCAGCCCCAGGGCAGGGGAGCCCCTGGGCTGTGGAGCCAGCCCAAACACTCAACACTGTGCTTTGGAACCTGGTGTTTTTATGCTGTTTGTGTTTTCTATAATTATTTCTTTTTAGTCCTGCCACTGCATTTACTCAGAGACCTACGGAACTAATAATAAATAATCATAGCTAACAATTCTGAGTGTTGACTATGTGTCTGCTAAACACTTCTAAAAGCATTAGCGCATTTTAGTCCTCACAAACACTGTAACAGACAGGTAGTGCCAGCCCCCCATACATACATACACACACACACACACACACACACACACTCCAGAGAGAAGGGAGCCACGGCTAGGAGACGCTGGACAGCTCACAAGGCAACCGGGATGCCCGGGAGCTGGTCCTGCAGCCGAGTCTGTCTGGGGTTCAGGCCCAAGGCCATCAGCCCTCTTGGGCAAGTGCAGCCAGGCCCTCTGTGCTATTGGCACGACAGGGGTGTGTCTGCAGGGACAGCCCACTTCCAGGATCCCCTGGATCCACAGCAAATACTCAGCTCGAACGGGGGAACAAGGCCGGCGCCGCGGCTCACTAGGCTAATCCTCCGCCTTGCGGTGCCGGCACACCAGGTTCTAGTCCCGGTCGGGGCGCCGGATTCTGTCCCGGTTGCCCCTCTTCCAGGCCAGCTCTCTGCTGTGGCCAGGGAGTGCAGTGGAGGATGGCCCAGGTGCTTGGGCCCTGCACCCCATGGGAGACCAGGATAAGTACCTGGCTCCTGCCATCGGATCAGCACAGTGCGTCGGCCGTGGCGGCCATTGGAGGGTGAACCAACGGCAAAAGGAAAACCTTTCTCTCTGTCTCTATCTCACTGTCCACTCTGCCTGTCAAAAAAAAAAAAAAAAAAAGAAAGAAAAGAAAACGGGGGAACAGGGATGTGCAGAGTGATAATGCGGGCTGTGGGTGCCCACTCCCCAGTGAGGTATCCAGGTGCCGTGGGCAGGGGTCTAGAGAACACAGAGGCGGAGGGACCTGGGCAACAGACTGCTGATGACGGGGCAGGGGGTGCAGGAAGGGGGCTCTACCCTTCCCCGGGAGGCCAATCATCCAGGAGGCTGGGGAGAAGTTGGCTCTCCTGGGCCCCCCACCCCCCAGGGGTCCCATCTCCACGGTTCAGGAAGGACTCGGGACAGCACAGCTGACGGAGAGGAAGGGTCCTTCGAAGTCCGCGCGGCTGCCAGCACCTGCTCCGCCCTCCCCACCGGCCAACCCTGGCCCTCGGCTTCCTTACTGGAATACCCAGAGCGAGCCAGCCTGCCTGCTTCAACGAGCTGGGAGAACAAGAGGGTGGCAGGCAATGCCTAACGCGCCCACGGCTCAGGTGGCACCCCCTCGGCGCCCCTGCATTATTGGTGCCACTGGCTCAAGCACGCGTTTCTTAAAGTGTGTCTGTAACCTCTGTGACAGCATCACTGTGTGTGCCTTGCACACGCATACGCATGCAAACACACATGCACACACCCACAGACTCGCTCGTGGGGAGCCCCTCAGGGGCCCACACATGCCTCACCCCCGTGCACCTGCCAGCAACACACACTCACACTCGCAGCCCTCGCACACCGAGCCCCCCGGCTCCCACCACACCACCCCATCATAGGATGACCCCACCCCGGCTGGCTGCTCCTCCAGCCCACCCCCCCACACACCTATGCAGCAGAGCCAGCAGGTGGGGCCCAAGGGCCTGCTGCTCTCAGACCTCCGGATGCTCTCCAGGCATCACCTGCCAGCCCAGGGGGGACCCCACCCCAAGAAGCTGCAGGGCTGCACAGCAGACCCCACCCCCTCCCCCACACCCCAGGGCCTCTCCCGGCTGGGGCAGTTAGGCGGCAAAGGTATTTCCTGGGCTCTCCGTGGGACAGCACAAAGAGGGGCCTCAGAGACCGACCCTCACCCTAGAAAGGGAGCGGAAAGGTTCCAGGAATTCAGGCCCAGGGCTCCTTGCCCTCCCCGTGCTGCGGGCGCTGTCCAGCCTGCACCTGCCCCCCTCTGAAAGGGAGGTGAGGGCAGCCATGACTGTCCCCAGAGCTGGCGTGCTCAGTGTCACGTGTGTGAGGCAGGGACAGCTCCAGCACGAGCCCCACCCTCGGGCAGAGTTCTGTGCCGATGCCACAGCTCCGAGACCTAAACCATCCCCATTCAACTCCCTGGACCCACACGGTTCGCAACACGACGACACAGGCCAGCAAGGAGAGCTGAGCTGGCGCACCCTGCTCACACCGTGCGGGGCAGGAACAGAGCGCTGAACCAGGGGACCTCCCCCACCCTGCTCCATCTCAACGCGACACCAACTCCCGGCAAAGGCCCCCGCACACTCTCTGCTCCCTTTTCCAAAGTCACCTTAAAAAAATCTACGTTTTTCATCTAAAAATGCACATTTGTAGGTCACTGCACTGGCAGCCTGCCACGAACAAGGCCGTCGCCGGAACAGACAGGACAAGGTTTGTACACTGATATTTCACTCCTAGGAAAACGCTTCGGCTCAGCACGTAAAGGCCCGTGGCTCCTGGTGCAACACAGCTCTGACGCACTCGGTTATCTGATGCGCCGTCCCATGGAACGCCAGCCACAGAGAGAGGGTGACAGGAGGAAGCTCCTAGGAGCAGACAGAAGCTTCGGCAAGAAGTGACAGCGAGCATGGTGAGGGAGAAAGAAATGCCAGCACCGCAAGCGGCAGTGGCTCTGACATCTCAGCCCCCGAGCTAACGCGCGCTGGGGCGAACAATCGCGTGTGAGTCTAAGGCACCTGACAACACGACGTCCACCGCCTGTACGACGCAAGCAGGAGTCAGGGGGACTCTGTTACGGAGAAAGGGGGATGGTGCCTTGTCCAACCCTGGCTCAGAGGACAAAGAGGGGCCAGCGCTGGGGCACATGGGGTTAAGCTGCCCCCTGCAGCACCAGCATCCCCTAGGGACACCAGTTCGAGTCCTGCCAGCTCCACTTCCAAACCAGCTCCCTGCTGATGCATCTGGGAAAAGCAGCAGAGGATGGCCCAAGTGCTTGGACCCCTGTGCCCACATGGGAGACCCAGAAGAAGCTCCTGGCTCCTGGCTTCAGATGGGCCCAGCTCCGGCCGTTATGGCCATCTGGGAAACTAACCAGCAGATGAAAGACCTCTCTCTTGCTCTCTAATTCTTTCAAGTAAATAAATAATCTTAAAATAAATAAATAAAAAGAAGACAACAAAGAGTGTTCCAGAGCTCCACGCACACTGATTGCGGCCCTACTGCGTGCCAGGCTCTGGCCAGGTGCGGGTTGAACAGGCAGGCGGCCAGCCGGGCCAGCAGCTCACAGCATCACGAGGAGGCACCCAGGGTGTAGGAGATGGTGGAGAAGGCATGTGACTCTCACCTCCCGAAAGGTGCAGCAGAGAGACAAAGAGAAAAAAAAAATAGCAAGAGGTGTTTTCCCTTCTTCTGCACGCTCGGGGTTGCGGGGTAGGGGCAGGATTCAGGGACCTGGGATGCCTGAGAGGCCTCAATGTCAGGTGACTATAGAAGGCAGCCCAAGAGCTGGACGTGCCCAGGGCTTGCTGAGTGCAGCGGCAGGGCAGGCGAGAAGGCCCAAGGTGCTGGCCCCGGAGCCCGTGGCGGCGCAGCTATGAGCCCAGGGCCCAGGCGGGGGGGGGGGGGGGGGGGGGGGGTTCTGGGTGGACAGAGGGAGGGGCCTCCCTGAGCAGTTCTGGAATGGTTGGAATTCATACCACAGGGGCTGATGGGTCCTCCCAGGGCAGGGTGCCCAGGGAGAGACTCGATGCCCACCAGGGAGCCCCGGGCAAGGCGGCAGGAGCAGCTCCGTCAGAGCGACGCTGGCCACAGCCCCGCAGGCCTCATCCAAGGACAGCTCCGAGAACTGGGACCACATTTCCGGCTGGCTGGTGGGGGCGGGCAACGTGTGGCCGATTTTAGAAAAATAAAAAAAAAGAAAGAAACATGAACTGTCCCCAGAGCCTCGTGGAGCGAGGGCGACACACTGAACAACCACAGTGCATGCTCCGAACAGCTCGGGCGGGGCCAGATCAGAACGAGGCGGCGGGACACGGGGACCACCACTTCCTGGAGGAGGCAAGGGCTCCACACTGCTGGCAGCCTGGGGGTCTTCCAAGGTCAACGGGCCCTCCCCAGGGAGCCAGGGGGCTGCCCGGGCAGAGGCAAGACCCCAGAGGCAGAAGCAGTGGCGAGCGACCCATTCAGGTGGCCCTGGGAGAGGAGGGGGTGTCAGGAAAGGTGGCTGCAGACCCGGGGGCCCAGGCTAGGGGGAGTCTCGAACCCCAGAGTCTTCTGGAACCAGAGTCAGGAGGGCCCTGGGCTCGAGGGCTTTGGAAGGTTCATTATGAGGACTTATCTGATGGCTGCTCGCAGCCGGGGCTGGTTCATTGCAAAATCCATTTCCAAATGGGCTGCGTGTACAGGAGCAGCTTCCAGAGACTGTAGATCAGGCACAGCTATCCTCACTGCCGTTCCGCACCCCAGGCACCCAGGACCCTGCTGCACACGGACCCAGCACGGGGGCCCGACCATCCTCATGTCCTCTCCCCACCACCCACACACCCAGCTCCCTGCGCCCTGCTCCCCGCGCCCTGCACCCAGCCCAAGATCAGGCAGAGGAAGGCCACGGAGGACATTGCCATGCACTTGGCTGCAGAATGTGCTCAGACAAGGCTGCACCAGGCCACCGTCTCCCCCCACCATGCCTCGCCCAGCAGCACCCTCAGCCGGAAGATCTGCCCACCCTGAAAAGAGAGGAGGTGGAGGGAGAGAAACCAGCCGGCAGGTTATCCCAGGCCCGGCGCTGCCGGGCGCCGAGGCAGGGGCCACTGGAAACCCTGCTCTATCTAGTTAAAAGACATCTATCTGCAGCGTTCAGAAAATAGCTATCTACTGTATTGCTTGCAGCTATAATGGAAAACTGATGGCTTTTATCTCTCCAACTTTATGACTATTGATGGGCTAGAAGCTGAGGCTTGATGACCAGTTAATAGCCGACCCTGCGCAGTTACAGGAGCAGCAGAACGCAGCGAAAGCATCGAGATGATTGCCTGGCTGCGACTTCGTCGCCGAGGTCCAGGAAGCACACCCACCCTCCCCTCCTCCCCGGGCTCCCGCAGAAGGCGGGGGTGCGCATGGGGGGGGGGGGCGGGGTTGCGCACGAGGCAGGGGGTCAGCATTTCTGAGTCTCCCCCCTCCTTTCTGCCACCACCGACCTCTGGAAGGTTGATCCAAAGAGGAGAGAGGGGCGGGGCCAGGGACAAGGCAGCCCCAGCCCTTCATGGTGAAGAAAACGGGGTCCTGGACTGATAGGTTCCAACGCCGCTGCCTGTTCCTGCTCTGGCTCCAGGGTGCCAGCCGGGCTTCTAGTGGGCGTGCAGGGCTCGGAACAAGCCCACCCCCCCGGGGGTGGGGGAGGGGGGAGCAGAAAGGAAAGGGAAGGAAGCAGAAGCAACTGATGCACTGCCAGCTCCGGGCCAGCCCAAGATGCATCTGGTCTGACCTTGTGGCCACAGCTCCAAGCCAAAGCCAAAGTCTGGGGCTCTGCATGTGTGTGTGTGTGTGTGTGTGTACGTGCGCGCACACACCAGGCATTCCCTGCAGTCCTGGGGTGATCCACCCACCAGCCCCCAGCTGTCTTCCCTTGCTACCAATAGAAACCGACTTAGATCTCTGGGCAAGCACGGGGCTGGGAGAGAGGGGTACACAGGGCATGGGCTACTCTGCCCACTCTCTTAAAGGACACGGAGGCTCACAGCTGTGACCCCTCCCAAGTCTGCAGCCCTAGCTTCCAACTCGTGGTCCAGTTGGCCCTCTGCCAGGTCCTCCCACTCCTCTGCTGTGTGACCTGGGGTCCATAACTCAATCTCTCTGGGCTCAGGCTGCTTCATCATTAAGATCTCCACCCCAGCCCAAAGTGAACTCGGGGACCCTCGGGGGCTGCATCAGCCACGCTTGCAGGCACCAGGATGCTCTGCTCGGATCTCTGGTGGCCGCAGAGCGGCCGCCTGCCCAAACCGTTCACCTTCATCCCATCATGAATAACACAGGCATGCGAGAGACAGACGCCAAGGGCTCCCACCCACCCTGCCAGCCCCTCTCGCTGCACATCTGGACACCAAGAACACTCCTCCAAGCCACTTCTCCTTGGAGCACAGCTACAAGGACCCTGGAGGGATGCTTCAGCCAGCGGGCACGGCTGTCCAGGGCACAGACAGCCCACAGAACAGGTACCCACCCTTCCCCACCCACTCACCCACTGCAGGGGCTTCCACAGTGACTCCCTCTGAGGCCTGCTCCCTGGTCCAAGGCTCTCAAAGGCACAGAGGGCAGGAGAAGAGGTGGCCAAAGCTGCCTCCCCCTTCCCTGGGCTTCTGGGCACCAGGCAGAGGCAGGAGGAGACTGAGGCCAGCTGTGTGCCCAGCCCATGCACCTGCTGAGACGCGAGAGCTCCCCTCCCAGGGCCCATCAGAGCAGGGAGGGGAGTGCACAGCCCCAGGACTTCCGAGCTCCCTGGTTCCTCCTGCTGACTTTTTGGGGCTCTCCAACCAGCCTTGCTCCAGCTACAGAGACTGGCAAGTAGCAGGCAACAATCCTCGCTTGCTTGACTGAACCCCTCCCCACCCCGCAGAGAAACAAATCACTTAGGAAATCTGAGTGGGAAGAGTCCACAAGGGACGTCCAAAAGGTGGTGGCAAACGTATGGCATAAAAAACAACTATGCGCTGGCGCTGCGGCTCACTAGGCTAATCCTCCGCCTTGCGGCGCTGGCATACCGGGTTCTAGTCCCGGTCGGGGCGCCGGATTCTGTCCCAGTTGCCCCTCTTCCAGGCCAGCTCTCTGCTGTGGCCAGGGAGTGCAGTGGAGGATGGCCCAAGTGCTTGGGGCCTGCACCCCATGGGAGACCAGAAGTACCTGGCTCCTGCCATCGGATCAGCGCGGTGCGCCAGTCGCAGAGCGCTGGCCGCGGCGGCCACTGGAGGGTGAACCAATGGCAAAGGAAGACCTTTCTCTCTGTCTCTCTCTCTCACTGTCCACTCTGCCTGTCAAAAAAAAAAAAAAACAAACAAACAAAAAAACACACCACAACTATGCATGCATTTCACAAACTTTGGGGGCCAGCATCGTGGCACAGCAGGTTAAGCAGCTGCTTTGGAATGCCTGAACACCGTATCAGACTATCAGTTCAAGTCCCAGCTGCTCCACTTCTAATCCAGCTCCCTGCTAATGCACCCGGGAAAGCAGTGGAAGCTGGCCCAAGTGTGCTTGGGCCCCTGCACCCATGTGGGAGACCCGGAGGAAGCTCCTGGCTCCTGGCTTCTGCCTGGCCCAGCCCCGGCCATCACAGCCATCTGAGGAGTGAACTAGCAGATGGAAGATCTCAACTTTTCCTTCTCTCTCTGTTACGCTGCCTTTCAAGTACATAAAATCTTAAAAAATAAAAAATAAGTGACTAGAGTGAGTGGACAGTGTACAAAGACACACTGCCCAAGCCACCCACAGGCATACAAAACCCGTAAAGTTAGAAACCAGGTTTTTGGGGCCAGCGCCGTGGCGCAGTGCGTTAATCTTCCACCTGCAGCGCTGGCATCCCATATGGGCGCCGGTTCTAGTCCCAGCTGCTCCTTCTCCAATCCGGCTCTCTGGCCTGGGAAAGCAGTAGAAGATGGCCCAACTGCTTGTACCCCTGCACCTGCATGGGAGACCCAGAAGAAGCTCCTGGCTCCTGGCTTTGGATCGGCGCAGCTCCAGCCATTTCCAGCCATTTGAGGAGTGAACTAACGGAAGGAAGACCTCTCTCCCTCTCTCTCTCTCTCTGTCTCTCCCACTCACTGTAACTCTACCTCTCAAATAAATAAATAAAATCTTAAAAAAAAAAAAAAAAACCAGAAAGAAACCAGGTTGTCATCACAAACCAGGAAACATGTGTACAAGACGGAGAAACGCTAACGTGATACTCAGGGAAAAACATGGTTCCCGTAATCTTTGTTAAAACAGGCATCTGCGCAGACAGTGGGGACCGTCTGTTCTCCAAAACACTCCCCAGGGCCTATTTCCCAGGGCCTGGGGGGGTGGGGACAAGTCCTGCTTTTCTTAGGGAGGCCTCTTCTGTCTCACCAGGATTATTTCTGGGCTCCTGTCCTTTGTATAACCAGCGAAACAGGAAAGCGCATTTTATTTAGAGAACAAGGAAAGAGAGAGAGAGGCAAGAAGAAAGAGGCAAGATGAGAGAACAGAGGATGAGGCAAGAGGGCAGGAAGGGGTGACACAGACAGGATGCTGGCCTCGTGCCCCCGGGAAGGGGCAAAACGGAGGTTCTCACCAGAGCCTCATCCCCCGCGGGCAGGGACCTCCAGCCTCTGCTTCGGGGTCTCTGAGGAGGGGGCCCTCGCTGGAGGAAAGGGCAGCTCCCACGAACCCCAGCAAGAGCGTTCGGCTGGTTCTGGCAGAGGCAGCACAGCCGGCCTGCCCCCCCCCCCCGCCCCGGTCCCCACGGGCACAGACATCAAAGCCTGGAGCTGCGCAAATCCCTTGAATGAGATGGCACACGATGTGCACATAACCAAAAAAAGACAGACGGACAGAGAGAGGCAGACACTCGTGGGGGCGTTTTAAGACACTGAATGGGAAGCTCGCGTCTCATATCCCCGCTGGGACACGTGACCCTGGAGGAGGGCCAGGGTTCAAGTCCCAGCTGCACTTCCAATTCCAGCTTCCCACTAAGGCGCACCCTGGGAGGCACCAGGCGATGGCTCAAGTCCCTGGGGCCCTGCCACCCACCCACATGGGAGACCCAGACGGAACTCCTCCTCCCAACTTGGGCCCGGCCCAGCCCTGGCTGTCAGGGGCATTTGGGAAGTGAATAAGCAGATGGAAGAACTCTCTCTCTCTCTCTCTCTCTCTTTCCTGCCCCCTCTCTCTCTCTGAGAAGAGATTTTAAAAACAGATTTGCAGATAAGCTACACACCTCCTCTCGTATGCTTTACATCCGCTCAGGCTACCCACAATACCTAACACAATGAAAATACACCGTGAACAGTTCTATGCCGCACTGTTTAAGGAATACTAACGAGAAACACCACCTGTCCAATGTCAAGTGCACGTGCAATTTCTGTTCCAGTATATTCGACTCACAAGAGGCTGAGGTACAGAGGGCTGACCAGGCCAGGACTCCTAACCCAGGACTGGTCCCGCCGGACCCCGCTCCTTACAAAGCAGCAAGTTGGGAGGACCATGAGCCCACTGGAGTCGGGCACTGGCAGGTGGGGGACCCTAAGGGAGGCCAGGAAGACCCTAGAGACCCCCCACCCCGGGCCATGTCATATTCCCCATCTCACACACGCCCCACCCACCCCATCACATACACCAAGTCCTCCTTCTGCTCAGTCCTGCCTGCCCGCCTCCCCCCACCCCAGACCCCAGCACAGCTGCAGGAACCTGCGTCCACAGCGCCCCGCCCCTGGCTTCCCGGCCGCACGCTCCCTGCTCCCCGCACCACACAGGCCCGCAGCAAGCAGCTTAATCCTGACACCACTTAAGGACACAGGGCTTCCTGCTTGCAGCTACGCTCCCCACGGGTGAGCCTCATCTGCCTGAACGAGCTTAGGCACTCTTTGAAGGAGCCGATGTTACCGCGTGCCGAGCGCCCGGCTGAGCACACGGCCCCTGCCGCATCATCTCCCTGAATCCCGTAGTCTGCATCCCAGACTCCTGCCTCCCTGCTCAACCCCCAATCGCACAGACACTACCCTGCCTTTGCCGTCTCCAGGTACGGTCCAGAGGCTTTCAAACACCAGGGCTGAAACGCAGTGCCTCCCCCGCCCCCAACCCCAGACCACTGCTGCCTCCTCCTCCTCCTCCTCCTCCTCCTCCTCCTCCTCTCCCTCCCCCAGTTTCTCAGTGGACAGCATTGTCACCCAGCCGGCCACCAGGTCAGGACCTCGTCCTCAACGCCTCCCTCCGCTGCGCCCATGCAACAAGCCCCCAGGAACCGGCCGCTGAGGGCCACTGCCCCAGCCTCATCCTGCACCTGTCCTACTGTGGGCTCCCTGCCTGCAGCCCCGCTCTCCTCACACGCCCGGGGATCCTGCTACAACACCAGCCGCTCGCACCCCTCTCCTGCCCAGCACACGTCACTGTCTTCCATGGTAAACCAGAAGCCTGTGGCAACACACAAGGGTCTGAGGGGCAGGCACCTGGCCACCTGGCTCCAGTCCTCCCTCCTCTGTCCCCCTCGCCAGCACAGGCCTGGCTCCTCCTTCAACCCTGTCACAGGGGCCACCTCTGTCTCCAGCCTTCCTCCACAGCCTCCCAGCCTGCAGGGGCCAGCCCACTCCTCACCAGCCTGGCAGGAGTGGCCGCCAGCTCTGACCCAACGAGCAGATTCTCCCACAGTGACACACCCTCTCCCAGGGTCTTGTCCCATCCCCACCTTCCCCCCCCCCCGCACTCCCTGCCACGTCCCCCACCCCAAGCCCTGTGGGACCTGGGCCCTGCCACCTCCCAACCTCATCCTGGCCCCTCCCCCTGCACCCAGGCCCCTTGACTCCTCCCCTCCCACAGGCACCTGCCCCGCCCCGCCCCTCGGTCTCATCTGCAGCATCCTTCGCCTCATCGCCATTGCCCTGGGTGAACTTGTCCTCAGCCAAGCCCCAGCTCCCCACCTCCCCGCCCCTGCCAGCTGCCCCATTAATCTCCGTCCCTACGTCCTGCTCATCCCGGCCACTGTCGCTAGGCTGTCCCTCAGTACCCCCGGGGGACTGTGGCTGGGACAGCTGCTGGATGCCACCCACAAGCACCACATGGTCTCTAGGTTACTTACAACACCTAACAGCACGTCAGCGCTATCTGACGCCTGGTTCCACCGTGCGCTGTTTGGGAATACAGACAGGGAGTGGGGAGGGGTGGTCTGTCCATGCTCGGGGCTCATTTGCCTCCATATATTCTCAATCTGCTGTAGGGTGAACCCTGACCTGGAACCCGTGCACACTAAGGCCGGCTGTGTGTCCGCCGTCTGTCTGTCTCCCCTCTTGGGACTACAGGCACCCAGGGAGCAGAGCACCCAGGGGACACCTGTCCTTGGCACACTGCTCCACACCGAGTGTGCACACCAGACAGATTTGTTGCAGGCACAAATCAACGTGGCGCTGATGTAAGGAAAACATCAGGGAACTTGCTGGGAAAAAATGAAGGAAAGCCACGTGGTGACAGCCACATAAAGAACAGAGACAGGGCCCGCACAGTGGCGTGTGGGTAACACCGTCGCCTGCAGTGCCGCCATCTCATATTGGGCACTGGCCCCAAGAAATGGCCGGCTGGGTTCCAGCAGGGGGTTCTATTCCACCCCTCTCGTGCCCATGGCAGACATCACTAATCCATCCCCGATCTGGTCACTCCTGAGCAAGGAGATTGGAAAGTGGATCCAAGCTGGTCACCAGAGAAGGTGGAGGCTCGGGAAGCTCCAGGAACCCTCTGCTGAGCTCATGATGACCACGAGTGTCTGAGAAATGAACTCTGGGGTGCACAGACGCCCAAGGTGCTCACAGTCCCGTGGTGGGGTGGGTATCACAGGCTCCCTGGATAATCATCTGCGGTCATTTGGAGGGGATCTGCTAAACGCATCAGCCAACAGCTCTCGGAGAGTCAGAATGAAGCTGCCTGCCGGACAGCCCGAGAAGCCGAGCATCCAAACGGAGACAACTCCACGTGCACTGCCCACCCTGGGCCAGAGGCTGAGCCAGCTGAGGGGCCTCCCCACCCCCTCCAGATGGCCTCCACAGAGGGCAGCCCGGCCTCCAGTGTCCCCCCAGCAGGCCTCTCCCTCTTGGACAACGAGGGGGCCCAGGCTGCCAGGGTGGGCAGCTTTGGGCTTGGCTTCCATTCCTAGCCATCGTCGTCAGCACCCCGAGGTTAAATTACAGCCCAGGAGATGGCACGGAGCCCATGTGGAGCTATTACAGCCTCCTGGCAGGTGAAGAGAAAGGGGCGTGTCAGAGAGCCCTCCCTTCCCAACGAGGCTTGCAAGGGGCCCTGGTGACAACAGAATCCCCCTCCCCAGAAGCCCTCAGCCACCCACCCACCCACACACACTGAGACCCTGTTCGCCAATGACTGTAAGCTGGTTTTAAAAAAATATATATAGATGGTGGTGTCAGGAGAGGCTGGAGAGAACCCAGCCCAATTCCACAGGCTCCTTCCCAGGCACTCTGGGGCTCTCTGAGATGCACGTCTGGTGATGACAAAGGAAACACCCTCCCAGCCCCCACCCCCCTCCCCGATCTCTCCCAGGCCCCAGGCGAGCCCTGAGAGGTCCCTGGGACCAACCAAAGGCAGAGCACAGAGCTTGGGTTCCCAGGGTGCGACGTCCAAGCCCAGGGCAGAATAAGCAGCCCTGGGCCCCCAGACCCTAACCTGCTCCTGGTCCAGAGATGGTGGGAGCATCTTGAAGCAAGGCCCAGCGCGCAGGCTCCTCCAGCCCAAGAGGACTCTCAGGCGACGTTAACTACGACAGCACGGCCAGTCCGACGGATGTCACCCGGGAGATGTATGGGGCCTGCCGCTAGGCTGTGCCCCGGGACACCAGCAGCCTTGCTGGAACGCAGTGCCTAGTCAGACGGGCTCTGGCCGGGCCGTCCCTAAGGATCCTGGACCGAGATACGAAGGCCCAGGGTCGGGTCAGGCGAGAGCCCACCCAAGTCAGGCAGGGAGCATGGGGAAGGCACCAGGAGACGCCTGGGGACAAGGGCCTCGTTTCCAAAGAGTCACGAATCCCAGGCAGGAGTTCCTAAATCAAAGTCACTTTCATTCATTACAGCAGCCCGGAGAGGAAGGGTGAGCCCAGCTTCGCGGAGGCGACCACAGGGCCGCGTGAGCTGTGCTGGGCGCTGGGCACTGCTGAGCAGGAGACACGGGGGCCGCAGCTCAAAGTCGCCCGGGAGGGAAACTGACAGCTCGGCTCCTCCCAGGCCTCCCCTGCACCCTCGCAGGCCCCCGCCGCACGCCCCCACCGGGGTGGGGCTCGGCAGGTCATTTCCTCTCACAGGGAGCGCTCCACTCCCCAGCAGCACAGCCCCTGGTGAGGGGGCAGGGCGGAGGGAGACAGCGCCCTGGAGACCCGCTGGATGGATCAGACCCGCCCTATCGCACACACACAGGACCCAAGAGGTCCCCGGAGACGCCAGTGCTGAGCAGGGAAGGAGCCGACAGCCCAGCAGGGAGCACCCCAGAGAACACGGGCAGAGCCTAGAGAGGCTTTGTGGCCACGTCCACCCACCACCTGCTTCCGCTCTGCTGCCCCCACACCACAGCTCTGAGTCACAGACAAAATCCCCCGAAGTCCCCTTGGCCACGCTGTGACGTCCTCCACCGCCCCAGCCACACTCATCAAAAAGCCAGGTCCCACCCTCATCCCTTCCCACGTCCTCCAGGGCCACACTTGCAGTATCTTTTTCACTGCTTCAAGAGACACACAGACAGACAGACAGATGGAGCGCCCGTCTGCTGGTGCAGTCCCCAGATGCCCACAAAGTGCTAGAGCCGGGAGCTGGGGACCCCACCCAGGCTCCCCGACCTGCGTTGTAGGAACCAATGACCGGAGCCGTCACCGCTGCCCTCCAATAGCAGGAAGCTGGAGTCAGCAGCCAGAGCCAGGCGCCGAACCCCAGCACTCTGACGAGGCACGTGGCAGGTTATGCAGCCGCTCCACCGCTAGCCCCAAAGCCTGCCTACTTCCAACGTGCACGCTGGGCAGAGATGGAGGAGCGCACTGGTGGCTCAGGCAGCCACACCATGGGGCAACCGCAACTTCCTACCCAGGCCTCCCCAACCATTTAATTCAACCAAATACACACAGCACGGCCCAGGGGCCCACATCCATCGCCCGAAGCTGGGCTCCATGCCTCTCAGAGCCTGTCACCCCTCAGCTCCCAGGATCCCTCGTCTCAGCCCTCCCCTTACGCAGTCTTGGTAAATCAGCACGCTCTGTGGCTCTCCCTCGCCAAGTGCATCACCCGAGTTGCCTGTCTGTGGCTTCCCCTATGTCCGAGTCCAGGGGCAGGAGAGCATCACTTGCCGGGGCCATGCAGAATCAGCCACTGAAAAATGAGCCTGCTACACACTGATGGGCTTTGGTGAGTCCCGCCTTCGGCTGCCTTGGCAGGACCAGACCAGGGGGCTTTCACGGGCCTTAGACAGCCCACAGCCCCCCAAGGCCGGACGCGCCCAGGCCCCGAGTTCTGTCGCTGCAGCAAATCCCTGAGACGGGTGATCTACAATGAGCAGAGGTTGCAATAACACAGCCACCAATGGGGAGAAGGCAAATGAAAAGCACAAGGAGCCTTCAGCTGCCTGCAAGCAGAAAAAGACAAGAAATGGCAAATGCTAGCGAGGGCGCGCAGAAAGGCGCTGTTGGCGGCCACGGTGGAGAACAGTACAGAGGCGCCTCAGAAAGCCACACCATCCAGCACTCCCACCTCTGGGAACACACAGCTAAGGACTTGGCAGGTCAGAGACACCCACACTCCCGCGTCACTGCAGGCTACGCACAGCTGCAGACGCGGGATCCACCGGGTGCCCGCCGATGCGTGAACGGACACAGCGTGATCTAGCCACACGCGGTGGAGTATTAGCCAGCCGGAAACAAGAGTAACATCCGGTCACCCGCAGCAACCTGGCTGGCGCCGGAGGACTCGATGTTTCGTAAGTAAGGCAGCACGGTGGGGGGGGGGGGGGGGGGACATGCGGGCTGCGTGTTCTCCCGCGTGGGCGGGAGCCGAAGCGCTGACCTCACAGAAGCAGAGAATGGAACAGCACTGGGGGGGGGGGGGGGGCGGAGGGGACGTCAGGGAACGGCGGGGGCGAGCAGGGGTGCCGCTGGCTAGGAGCGGCCACTTCCGACGCCCCACCGCACAGAGGACAGACAACTATGGCTGACGGTTACCCGCGCGTTTCCAAACAGCTCAGAGAGAAGATTCTGAACAGTCCCAACACGAAGACAGATAAATGTCTGAGATGATGGATATGCTAATTACCCTGATCACTACACGATTTAGACACAGATTAAAAGGCCACACACCACACCCCATACATATGTAAAGTTATTACGTGGCAATTGGAAACAACAAAAAGGAAAAAGGAGGGTGGGCATCTGGTCTAGCAGTTGAGCACCTCACATCCCGAGTGCTGGGTGGGATTCCTGCCCCTGGCTCCTGACTCCAGCCCCTCGCCGACGTGCATGCTGGGAGGAGGTGGTGCTGGCTCACGTGACTGGGTTCCCGCCACCCACGAGGGGGACCCGGACTGAGTTCTGACCTCTGTGGACATTCGGGAAGTCAACCAGCAGTCAGGGGCCGTCTGTGTGTGTGTCTGTGTGTGTGCACATGTGCCTGTCTGTCTCACACCGTCTCTCCAAGTTTTAAAATATTTTAAATAATGCGTTTTCATTTAAAAAAGAATAGGGCTTCTTTGGCACTGCATTCTAGAACCTGGGAAACCCAAGAGCTTGATGCTGACGCCTGCTTGGCTCCTGGTGAGGGCCTTGCACGGCTTTGTAGCACGAGTGGAAAAACAGTACACGCAGGTGTGTGCAGGGAGGAGGCTGGCGTCAACCCAGCCCCGCATGCTCCGTCCTCAGACAGCTGAGTGGCAGGCTCCCGGGCTCCGGCTCAGTCGGGACACCGGCCCACGCAGGCACAGGCTCCTGGGCTGGGACTCTGGCTTCACGGCCAGGTCGTCATGCGCCCTGTCACTCAGTGTGAAGTAGCACCGAGGGTGTGCTGGCGGTTCTAACAGGGGGAGAATTTCAGCATTAGCATGCCCCCTCCCACCGTGTTTTGGGATGCACATGGCCCAGCAAGCTTCCCCTCTACCCCAGCAACCAGGGAGCTCAGAGGACAAGGTCAAGGTCAGGGTCAAGCACCTGCCCCAGGATCAGAGCGTCTCCTCCTGACCGTCTGATCGCTGGGGGCACTGTTTTACTTTAAACCACCCGTCCAGCTTGTGTAAGTGATAAGGTGCACTTTTTTAAGGATGCTAAAGAGAAAACTCTTCTTTTTCCACACACGTCTCCTGAGTGCTGCAGCTCGCTCTGGGGTCGGTCCCCACTTCAAACACCCCAGGCAGTGCCTCCCCTTCAGGCTGCAACGCGGCCCCTGCTCTCCCGTGTTAAAAAGAACCCCTGCCCCAGCCCACGGCGCTCTGCAGGCGCTGTCCCTGGCCCTCGTTCCCTCCAAGACTTTGGTTGGCATTCAAGGCCAGGCCTGAGCCCGAGGCAACCCAGCTTCCGCCTGCACGCACACCCTTTGGGCTGAGGCCCCTTCCCTGTGGTTCCTGGTCACTCGCTCTCTCTCTGCTGGCCGACCTCCCTGTCGCCCTCCCCACACCGCCCTCGCTGTCACACCAACAGCTGCCCTTACCACCCAAACCCCAGGCAGCCCCCAGCCAGGCGCCCTCCCGGGCTCCCCCAGCCCTCCCTACGCCACCTGGTGCCTCGGCCGTGGCTCCGCTCAGCCAGGAGCTGCCCAGGCCTCTGCAGCCTCATTACTGAGCCCCAGATCCACGAGGGACAAATGACCTCCAGACACTGCCTGGGGGTCGGTGGCACCTCCCACGCTGCCTGTCCCACACCACCTCCGTCGAATGGCCCCGTGGCCCACAGCTGAACTCAAGGCAGAAGTGAGGCGGTCACCACCCGGTTATCCATTCAAGCTGTACTGACGCAGGACTCCCC